>NC_136059.1:1144116685-1144716685 GCF_964261635.1 Lissotriton helveticus | reverse complement strand
GGATCAATTAGTAGACCGTTTGGCTGGAGTGTGTTGTGTGGGGGGGGAGGAGGAGTTGCCCGTGACCTACTCACCCCGCGGCAGTAAATGTGTAAAAAGAGATGATTTTGATGCCATAAAACCCCTTCATTTGAAATTTCTTTATAGTATCCATGAAGGTTTGAACTTGGCAGAGGGACTGGTTGTAAAGTGAGGTGGGTGTTGCATTGCATTTCAGCTCTACCCTGGGGATGCCCACAGCATGACCTCGTGCAGGGACGATTCCAGAAGCTGTTTCCTGGAAGCTGTTTCCTGGTTACTGGTTCTGTAACTATACAAACTCTGCATTCAACTGCAGGTTTATGCGCTTTTCCTGAGTATATATTATGGAAATGTTTCCTGGTGGTGGGAATATAACTCGTGGGGGAGGAGGGGTGTAAATATTGTACATTGGTGAAATGCTGTCATCATTATGTGCATCGTCACGATATGTAACATGTTTTTCAGTGTACGCATTTGCATACAATCTGCACCATTCATAAACCTGCGACTTTATAAATTTGGAAGTCAATCTGAGCTACGGTCTACTGTTGAATACGGCAAACTTGTCAAGTGTACTTCTTTCTTAATTGATAGTGTGAAGGTTGGAGCACATATGTGCACACTGAAGACCGTAATGGTTTTACGTGGTTTGAATTATAGTGTGTTTGCACATGTGCCTGTCCTGCATCTGAATGTTTTCGTGTGTGTGCAGAAATGAGGGTTTGTGTTCCTACGTGTGTACCTTTGTGTGTTTGTCTTTCTGTATTTGATTGTGTTGTGCGTTTGCATTTGTTTACATGCGTGACTGCGGTTCTCTCTCTCTGAATGTGTTCTCACGCGTGCCTGTGTGCGTTTCTCGCCTTCTGCATCTGAATGTTTCTGTGTGTTTATGGGTGCATAAATTAGTGTTTCTGTGTCTACCTGTGTATCTGTGTACGTTTCTCTTTTTGTATCTTATTATTTTGTGCATCTGCGTTTGTTTACATGTGTGACTGCGTTTCTCTCTCTCTCAATGTGTTCACATGAGTGCCTGTGTGCATTTTTCTCTCTGTATCTGAATGTTTGCTAGTTTACAGGTGTGACTGTTTATTTTTCTCTGTCTGTGTTTGAATGTTTGTGTATGTGTGTTTACATGTGTGACGGTGTGCATTCCTCAACCCTGTATCTGATTGTTTCTGTTTGCATGTGTGACTGTGTGTTTCTCTTTCTGTATGTGAATGTGTGTGTGTTTGTTTGTTTACACATGCGTCCTCGCAGGCAGGGATGCCTGCACACAGGGTCACAGGCAGGCACCTCTGCCCGGCGGCTTATCCTAATTACAGCCGCGCTGACACCTGCAGAAATCATGCGGCCTTACCCCCCAAGGAGGAGGAATGCCCTCTGATCCGCCCCGAGTGGAGGGACGGTTACTGACAGCTCGGTGGGGGATGAGTGGGGAGAGACTGACTGCCCCGGGGCCCCATGGCTAGAGGCTGGGACCCACGAGGAATAACCTGGACACTCTCTCTCAGCTATTGGGCAGGAGATGATGTGTTCTAAAACTCGCTCCCACACTGAGCATACAGTGTGATCGTGAGCGAATAGTAGGGGGGGTACTGCGGGAGACCGCGTCCAAGCTTTCGGGATTAGAGAGACCCGTGTGACAGGCTGGACGCCACTATAGAAACACGCATGTTGTTCAGTGGGACAGCCAGCCAGTGTATGTTTGGAAAGACCCCTTCTATTCAGACCTGGTACATATCCTCGGAAGTTTTACACAGTACACCTTCCTCTCAGCAGTTTTTGTTCCTTCCTGAATGTCTGCCTGCAGCAACTCTTGCTCACTGCGCTGCCTCTTAGCCGTTCATACCACTCTCACCTCACTGCAAACCCTGCAACCCTGCACCTTCCCAGCCCATCACTGTTCTATTTAAACATCCTCTGACTTTTCCAAATTTCGTGGGCAGTTTTGTAAAAATCGCGGCATTTTTACAAAACTGCGGATTTCGCGATTTTTTTGCACATCGCGAAATCCTGGAGGGTCTGCTTTCCAGGATGCTAAGTACATAATCAAGACCAAAATCGATGTTGTGAAAATTGAGGTTAATCTACCACAAGCTGATGTTGGCAAAATTAGTGACCACTCAAATAAAAAGAAACTTGCTATTTTGACACTCCTGTGGGAAGTGCAAACTGTCCATAAAGCAGTTGCAAATCTCCATAAAGATAAGTAAGTTCAAGCCATACTAGAGGACTCCAAGGGATGATCCAAGAGGAACAATATTAGAATAGTGGTGTGCCAGAAAGGACAGAGGGTTCAAGTGTGAAACTCTTTGTTGAAGGCTGAATCTTAAATACCCTTCAAACCAAGGGACTCCTTAACCTCTTTTCTGTAGAAAGGGCCTGTAGGGTGCCAATACCTCAGTCGAAACCGTGAGCCCCACCAGGAACTATTATTGCCAGGATTTCCAGTCATGGGGACAGGCGTACAACAAGTAGCTTGAAAATGGGGTTAACTGCATTTTGAGAACATGACAATACAAATATTTCCTGGTTTCACTCTACTAGTTCAAAAACAAAGACACAGCTTTCAGCATCCGAAAAGAGAACTAAGAAACTGTGAAATTAAATACATGATGATGTTCCCCATGAAATTGAGAGTTATGGTAAAGGGTCTGACTTAGAACTTTCAAAAGCCAGAAGAAGTGAGGGCCTGGTTGGAGGGGTAGAGAGTGGTCCCAATGCGAAAATGCAAAGAATGGGTGGATAACCTACGCTACAGGGGATATGATAAACAAATGAGTATCCAGCAGCAAGGGGTGAATGGATGCGAGGAACCAGAGATGCATCAAAGCCCTCATTTGGACCAGCTATCAGCCACAAATCAGAGACCTGCAGGGACAAATGGGGAGCTTGACTCATGTCAAAAGCTCTTGTCGGGCAAGGAAAGCAATGGTTTGGAGGAGGGGGGGTGAAGTTTGGGGGCTGGTGTACCTAGTCAGCAACCTTGATGAGAGAAAGGCCAGGACACCTAGACAGTGTAGAGTGGTATAATATCACCATATCAGGTACATGAGATGCTAATACAACAATCAGACTCCATAGGATTCACCAGGTAATGGGGCCAGAGGTACAATAGGGGGGAATCGATGAACAGAGTGGAACTTTTTACTCGAGCCACAGAGGCACTACTTCTACAAAATAGTATTTTGTAGGCTATGTTCTAATAGCAATTGTGAATAGGAAGGCAACAGGTGTAATGGGAATTCGGTAGGCAGGTAGTTTTAAGCCAGTAGTGCAGGATGGTGGGGAGGGTCCACTGAGGGGAGCAAGAGAAAAAGTTTGGTTAAAGTTGTAATACTTGTTCTAGAGTCCGAAAACACATCACAGGAACAGTGCTTGTGAATACAGGTAGAACAATACATAGGAACAAGGGACAAATGGCACAATCTGTCTCTGTGATGTCACAGGTCGCACGCATAAACATATTGTTCTATAATGTAAAAGAATTGGGCAAAAAAATTGAGAGTAGTGATTCATAGAAACTTTCGGCGTCATAGGCCAGACATAATTATGCTCCAAAACACACACCTCATGGAGAATCACTGTGAGATGTTGAATAGAGGACTTATAGTGTGCTATCACACTCTGGGTTTGCCTCTAACCTGAGGAGTGTAGCGATTTTTGTGTGAGGAACGCTTCTCTTTTGCGAAATGAAGACATGGGTTGATCCACTCAGGAGATATGCTGCAGTGATGTGGAGATATGGGCAGGGGAGGAATCCTGAACCTTCTTTGTGCTAACCTGCCGCAGAGTTTTCAAATGCCAACCTTAGTAGACATAGGGACATTACTGGTCCAGCTCCCGGAAAGAATTTTGCTGATGGGAGGCAAATTGAATCTCACAATATCAGAAGATCTAGCCAGAACACACGGTAATGAGAGAGAATTAGGTAGTCAACTTTACTCATTATTGCAGGCCAATGGCTAACGGATATTTGGCGAACCTAGCATCCAAGCTAGAGACAATACTCCTTCCACTCAGCGGTCCACCTCAGACAGTTAAGTAAAGACTTCCTCATCACACAGATGCACACATTGGGTAAGTTTAGAGATGCACATTTCTGGGCCAGAGGAACAAGAGATCACTCCCCAATGTGGGTGGTGCTTAGGGACCAAAAAAGGCAATAATGGAACATAATGCAGTTTGGATCTTTGGCTTTTGAGTGACGAGGAAGTTATGAAAAAAGTCAGAGATGCAACAGAGTTGTACTAAACTGAGACTTACGCTTCAGTGGAATCTAAAGTGATGCTGGGGGGGCTCACACAGTGATCCCGAGGGCAAACTCATAGCACTGAAAGCTGCCAAACAAACCTAAGGCCAGAGAGGGATGGTACAGATAGAGAAGGGCATGCTGGGGTTTGAGTCGCTTCTCGCTACAGATGCAGACATGGAAGTAGCCCATCAATTAATACTTAAACATAAGAATATCGAGGTCTGGTAATGGGGGAGGGGGGTTTGAAACCAATATCTAACTATGCTTAAATCTCTCTATGAAATAAAGCAGGGTAGTTGCTGGCCTAGCTCAATAAGTGAGATCAAGTGAATTGCGATTCTCCTATTAACATGACCAGAGAATCTGGATTTCATTAAAGACACGGAGGCTAACATTATGCATACAACTTTTAATGCAGTCCAAGCATAGCCGCATATGTCACAAAGCAAAAGTTCCAACTTAGAATACATATGTATCAACAATAGCATGAATCACTAGGCAATCAGCCTCTTTTAAATGTGGTGACAATGAAAAAGGAAAAGTCCAAACAAATCCAATGAAACATCAAACTTGAAGAAGGATGACGGAAGAATACACCATCCACGATTGATCCACAGGTGTGAAATCAAGAAGACAAGTTATCTGCAAGGCAAAGAAAGTTTGTTAATAAATCCCAATAAAAGTATTAAGGACAAGAATAATAAACAATCATCTAAATAACAATTCCTGACAAAGGAAAGGATGTAAGTAATCCTGCAAAGGAAAAGAATGTTTGTTTGTAAGTAAAAAATTCAAATAAGCATATCATAACATATATTATATATATGTTATATCCTTTAATTAACCACCCAGGGAAGGGTGGGAGGGATAATGTTAGCCTCCGTGTCTTTAATGAAATCCAGATTCTCTGGTCATGTTAATAGGAGAATCGCAATTTCATTACAAGACCGGAGGCTACCATTATGCATGTTGGTAGCCATGTAAAACAACATCAGACATGTGAGAAACAGGTTTGCAATAATGATAAGCAAAGGTTCTAGAATTAGACCAATCAGCAGCCTTTAGAATATCATCTAACTTACCACCTGACCAGAATGACTTACTGGCCATTGCGCCTCTAATAGAATGTGGTTTAAAAATATTCAGATTGATTCCAGCAAGTTTCATGACTGTTTTAACCCATCCATCTAGAGGTAGAAGAAATTCCTTTATGGGGTTTAACAAAAGAGATGAGTAATTGAGATACATTCAAAGGACGAAGAGAGTTCATTCTCACATCATATTCTTTCATACAGAGTGTAGTGCAAGTATCAAAACGAGGATAGAAAATAGAATCTGACATGGTTTAAGTTCTTCTATGTATTTCAAATTTGACTCCAAACATAACGTAAGATCTAAAAGAAATATCTAGAGCTTTAACATCAGAGACTCTTCTGCATGAAATTAAGCAAAGAAGAGTAGCTAATTTGATAGAAAGATTCTTCCTGCTGAGTAGAGAATTAACTGGCCAAGAACAAAAAAGGTAAAGAATTAAATTAACATCCCAAAGAGATTGATATCTAGGTTGAGGAGGTCTTCTAAGTCTGATACTTTTAAGTATTCTACAAATAATAGGATTTTTACCTACCGTTTTATTGTTAATTAGAGAATGTCCTGCAGAAATAGCAGATCTAAAACAATTGAGAGATCTGTAACTTGAACCTCTATCGAATTGTTCTCCAAGAAAATTAACTATATCAACAATAGGTGCCTCCACGGGATCCAAGTCCCTTTCCAAGCACCAACGTGACCAGACTTTCCAAACGTTGTTGTACCGGTAGTGTGTTCCAGGGGCCCATGACTCTCCAAGGAGAGTTGAAGCTGTTGACGAAAGTCTAGCGAGATCGTTAGATCTCCTGACACCTTCCAAGCAAGAAGGTTCAAATTCCCTGTCTGAACAAGAGGGTGAATTTGTCCGTCTGCGTCTGTAAGAAGATCTTTCAGAGGAGGAATTAGGAAGGGAAAATTGTAGGTTAGTTCTAGAACTGTTGGGAACCATGCTTGGGATGGCCAAAAAGGAGTTACTAGGACAATTGAGGATCGTTCTTGTCTCACTTTCTGAAGCAGTCTCTGGATCATTGCACATGGAGGGAAGGCATAAGCGTTGATCCCTACCCAAGGTTGGAGAAAGGCATTCACTGCTAGAGCACCAGGATCGGGCATCCAGCTGAAATAAGATATCAATTGGGTAGTCAATCTGCTCGCAAATAAATCTATTTGGAATGGGCACCAGAAATGATTGAGGGAGTTGAAAACAGAAGTGTTGAGCTTCCAGTTGCTGTAATCCAAGATGAATCTTGAATTCCAATCTGCACAAAGATTGGATTTCCCTGGAAGGTATTCTGCTCTCAGGGAGATTTTGTGTTCTAGGCAGAAAAACCACAGCTTCTTTGCTGGATTGGAGAGGTCTTCTGACTTGGTCCCTCCTAGACGGTTTATGTAAGCAACGGCAGACATATTGTCCATTTTCAATATGACTGATCTTCCTTGAAGAAAGCGTTTGAAGCTCATTAGAGCATAAAGTCATGCAGTTAATTCTAGATAATTGATGTGGTGCAGGGACTCTTATTGGGACCAAATTCCTCCAGTGTTCTGGTTCTGTAGACAAGCACCCCAGCCATGAAGGCTGGCATCCGATTCTAGAATAAAATCTGGTGCTGAACCAAAGATCGCTCTCCCATTCCATGCATCTAGATTGTCTAACCACCATGTTAGTTCTAAGATTGCATCTGGGTTTAAGGAAATTCGATCTCCGTACCAAAGACCTGACCTGAGAGCTCTTGCTTTTATTATCTGAAGGGCTCGATAATTCAGTGGTCCCGGAAAAATGGCCTGAATGGAGGAAGATAGAAGGCCTAGAAGTCTTGCTAGTTCTCTTAGGGAGAGATTTTCTTGTTTCAATACATGTCTTATCTCCTTTCTTATTTTGGCAATCTTCTTGGGAGGGAGAAGGAGAAGACATTCTGTTGTGTATACTGTGAAGCCAGGAACTCCATCTTCTTTGAGGGGACTAGAATGGATTTTTCCCCGTTTATGATAAAACCCAGACTTTCTAAGAGGTCTATAACTGTCTTCAGATCTTTGATGATTTGAGCATAGTCTTGAGAAAGAATCAGGATGTCGTCTGAGTAAATGATGAGACAAATCCCTTTTTCTCTTAGACATGAGGCAACTGCTCTAATTATCTTGGTGAAACACCATGGGGCAGAAGAGAGGCCAAAGGGAAGAGCCTGAAATTGAAAGAGATGTTTTTTCCAAATGAACTGAAGAAAGGGTTGGTGTTCCTTTGTCATGGGAATTGTAAAGTAGGTGTCCTTCAGATCTAATTTGACTAGCCAGTCTCCTTCTAGTAAGAGGTCTCTGAGAAGATGGATGCCCTCCATCTTGGAATGACGGTAGACAAGGAATTTGTTGAGTTCCATGAGATTTATAACCGGTCTCCAACCCTTATCTTTCTTTTCCACAAGGAAGAGAGTACTTATGAATGTCATAAATTCCATGGGTACCTCTAGAATTGCTCCTTTTTTTAGCATTGAGGAAATTTCTTCTTCTATGATTTTTTCTTGATCTAGTGTAAGGGGTGTCAGTCTTGGAAGAGTGTACTGTATTGGAGTTTGGGTGAAATCTATACAAAAACCTTGAACGGTGTTCAGAACCCAGGGATCTTGTGTGATAATTTTCCAATTGTGGTAAAAGAATCTTAGTCTGCCACCCACTTTTGGATTCAAAGAAAGGGAAGGGGAAGGAGTACTAACTTTGAGGGGTGGAGTCAGCAGGTGCTCCTCATGCTCGGAATTTTCTGGAGCAGAAACCTCTTCCTCTGGGTGGATAAAACTGTGGTTAGTTGGGTGGTTGGTACCCTCTACCAAAATTGCCTCTGTTTCTTGGGAAGGGGCATCGATTAAAGCGGCCGGAAGATTGCCCCCTTCTTCCAGCCCTTCCAAAAAGGTTGCTGTTGTAGTTAAAAACTTTTTTCATGTTTTGATGCGCTCTATCTAAAGCGGTAAAGGTTGATACGTATTAAATCTTCTCCAAAAAGTAAACCTTTTAGATTAATGGAGGTTTCTTTTTCAGCCATATCGATTAATTTTGGACTCATTTTATTGAGGACTACTCTTCTTCTTTCACAATTAAGTCCTGCGTTGGCATTTCCTAAGAGGACAAGTGCTCTTTGGCTCCATCCTCGAATGGAGTGTGTGTCTAGAGGGGAACCATTAAGGTAACTCTCCTCAGCTGCGTCGATTATTTTAGTAAGTGGACCTAGGATGTTGAGAACTTTATCTTGGTAGAGCTTAAGCGACCTTTCCAGGCCTTTGCGTGGGTCTCTTCCTAATTTAAAAAGATAAGTAATTAGTTCCGGATCAAGGTTAGGAGTTTGACAGACTTTACCTTCAATTGAAGGTCTGGTGCATTCTGCCCTCAAAAGATTGCGAGTTTCCCTTTCTAAAGGGTTCCTAATCCATTTAGATATGAATTTAGAAACGTGCTCATGTGGAGTCCACTCTGAGCTTCTAGGATGTTTAATGTTAAAAGGGGAGAACATTTCTTCCCCTAAACGGTTCAAAATACTATCTTTAGAAGATGAAGGACCATTGTCGTTATTCAAGAGAAAGGAATCAATATGTTGATCGTCCTCATCTAGGTCAAGAATATATTCGTCAGGAAATTCTGAGCCATCAATATCACTTGGATCATTATCTAGAGCACTTTGGTGAATTGTGCCGCGAGGGACACCCATCAAATTTGTGCCGCTAAGGACACCCATCAAATTTGTGCCGCTAAGGACACCTTTCAGATTTGTGCCGCGAGCGACACCTGAGGCAAATGAGGTGCGAGGACCTCCTGTAAAATTTGAGGTGCTAGGACCTCCCGTGCTCTCTGGGGTATAATCAATATTATTACTTTTTTTATGCCTCTTACCCCTTTTTTCGGTGAGATCATTAATCTCTGCTATGTCCAAGTCAGATAGGTCATCATTATCATGGATCAAGGATCTCTTAGATGACATAACTTGGGAGAGAGTAGAAAACATACATGATCTCATCTCCTTGTGAATACGTTTTTTGATGGCATCATTATTAAAATCAGATTCAACAGTAATACTGTGAATTTAATCAGAATCTGACTCAGACATATTTTGAATTGAAAAAATAAATATATAAGAATGTCTGAAGCTTATATAGAATTCTTAACCTTTCTCTATAAACTTTCTATATATGCACAGCCTTTTTTTATATATATGTTTATAGTAATCTTTTCAATATATATATATATATATATATCCTCTCCCTTTTTTTTTTTTTAATATTACCTTCAAATTTAGTTTGTAAATGTCAATCCTAATAGACTGATTATGGGAGGAAGGCGAGGGTAACACGGATAAATAATTAGATAAAAGCGGGTCAGTGTGTCTTTTTGCCCGAGAGGAAAGAATTATAACTTTAAAATAAAGATAACTACAGGAAAGGAAAGCGGAAGCCAACCTCCGTAAATTGGAGGTTGGGGGTCCGGGTATAAGGAGTAAAAAGGTGTTACTCTACCTTATAAGATGGTATATAAAACAGGTACATTGTATATATACATATATATATATATATATAAATATTACTCCTGTAGGGATTAAGGGGTTAATCAGTATATAGTAACAAATATAGATTAATAATAAAATACAAGTCTTAAACATGAAATTACAGTATTATAAAGAGCTAAGTAAGGAGTTGACTTATCTTGCTTGGAGCCGCATTTAAAAGAGGCTGATTGCCTAGTGATTCATGCTATTGTTGATACATATGTATTCTAAGTTGGAACTTTTGCTTTGTGACATATGCGGCTATGCTTGGACTGCATTAAAAGTTGTATGCATAATGGTAGCCTCCGGTCTTGTAATGAAATCCCCTCACAGACACACAGAAGTACTATTGGTCTCCCTATATGACAGTCATCAATTATTGCGTCTTTGCTTCCCTTGAAGAGCCATCCATGAGAGTGGATAGATACATGATGGAGATGAGAGGCTACCCAGCAGGATTGTATAACAGGGGATATAGGGAGAATCTGCCACAAGACACACAAATTACACTTAGGATTTGGAAAAAGGATATGCATCATCCACAGTGCCAGATGACTATCATGAACGAACTATTGCTGTGGGACAGCAATGTTCTGAAGGGGTTCTTAGGCTAGTGGTATTTCTTACCTGGGATACATCAGGTATTAGTAAAATAATGGAAGTGTGGGGAGCTGGTGGAATGCTTACCTAGGGCCAGTTACTAAGAGAGTATGACCTGGCAGACAGTAAAGTTTTCAGCTTGGGCATACCCTCACAAAACAAATACCTAACAAGACAGTGGTAGCAGACTCAACCGCACTGGAAAGCAGGATATTACTTGAACCCCTCCCTGGGAAAGCAATTTCTCACAAACATATAACAGATTGTGAACAATGAGGGGGGCCCATTTGGAACTTTAAAATTCCAGTAAAGTGGCAGTAAATTCTAGGGCATTTCAAGGAACTGGAGTTGGAGATGCCAATCATTTCCTCAGGGGAAATTGCAATAAAAGTAGGACCTACCTGACCAAAATACTCTTGGCTGTGATTGGAAGTGCAGAGGAAAGTGGAGGATTGTGCCCTCACAATTGTCAACAATGGTCCAGAAGAAAATTCAAACATTCTTTGAAAGTTTAACGTACTTAAGTTTTATTTCATGTTTCATCTGTGTAAAAGGACAGCTAACATGTGTTTCGCCCCAAAAGGCCTATTAAGGCCGTGGGTTTTTTCAAGGCTGATGGGGTCGGGAAGGGGAAATGAGTGTGAGGACGTTGGAGATGGACAGGGTCCCGAAAAAGGAAACAGAAAGAAAAAGAATGAAAAAGTGAGCATGGTAGAATCATGGGGGAGCATAGCAGGACAACATGGTAAAGCAGAGAGAGAAAATTAAAATGAAGAAAACGTCTGAAAAAGGAAGAAAATGGGGGTGTAGGGAAAAGTTGGAAGGGAAGTCAAAGGGGAGAAAAAATAGTGCATGTAGAATCAAAAACAGTGAGCTAGCGATAAGTCAAAAACCATGGGTTACATGATTAGTCTTTTAACAAACAATTGAAAATAAAGTATTCAAATATTGAGACTGGTATAAATTGTATCTGAAGAAACATACAAGTCAAAAGTCAAACAAAATGGATTACATGATGAGCATATAAGACACCAATATTTGAAAGTTGGGACTGGTATTGACCACATTTGAAGTTAATAAATCATCTAGATTGGTTAAGTAGGCCTGAGAGACCTGCTTAGACATTAGTACACACAAGATATACTCTTTAGGCAAATGAAATAAGACATAAGACTGATGAAACAGATGGTTCCAACATACCACATTCGGAAAAATTCCACATCATCTATGTTATGTACGCCTTATTAAGACAAAGTTACGCGGCACAGGGTAATATTTCTTAGTTTTGTAAACACCCCTACAAATCTCTGTTTTAGGGGATGTGGTCAGCCTAGTGGTCAGCTTCACTCTATCTGGAATTGTTCCACCTTTCCAATTTTTTGGAAGAGGGAGGAGTGCCTTAACAAGATTGTTGCAGCTGGGGTACTGGAAGAGTTAAAGTTATACGTCCTGGATATATGGGGGAAACAGACCTAAGCAGATATAAAAAGATCTTCTTCAGGCTTGATCTTATGGCACCAAGACAGAGCATCATCTGACAGGGGCGGGCACCAAAAGTTCCCGAACTATGTCAATGGAAGAGGAACGTGGACTGTTGTCTGTTGGCGGAAAAAAAAAATCTATATGAAGGGAGAGGATGTTTAAAAAAATGTCACACAATGTGGGTGCCCTAAAAGTCACATAGAGTACTGGAGATGTGGTGATGTGCTAATGCACAAACACATGCAAAGGATAGTCCAGAGAGGGTAATACACTGGTGCGAGGGAGAAGTGTGTCGTACTCTACTGTATTAAGGTACTTTAATAGTATGTAGAGCAATGTAAACCAATTGATGCACTCTATTGCTATGTACTACTTTTTATCAATAGAAATATATAGTCTTTTATTGTTTCAACAGTGTGTAAGTATTTCATTTTGATCATATTCAAGTTTTTACATCTCTTAATTTCAGGTTCCATAGGGCATTGGCAGTAACATTCATTTTGTTCCAGTTGTCATTGATTGACCAGTTCTTACGAAACTGCTCATGCTTAAGTGATTATGAGATACATGGTGCAGGTCTTAAATCAACAATATTAGGGAAGGTTTATCTAAGACACTTAGGGCCTAATTACGACTCTGGTGGTCCTTGGACCACCAGACTCGTGGTGGGGTGGCGGTGGTCGCCTTATGACTGCCACATTACAACCCTAGTGGTTGTGCCGCTCTGAGACAGCCAACTCTGCCAGGGAACTGCCCTTCCCTGGCAGTGTTGTGTCGGTCCAGAGGCATCCATATGCTTGACGGGACCACGGTGCTCTCGCCAAGCCTATTACAAGTTTCTCTCTGCCAGGGTTTTCATGGCGGTTTCTCCACCATGAAAACCCTGGCGCAGAGGAAACAAAGGGGGCCCTACAGGACCCCCTTGTGCCTCACGCCCTGTGGATGCACACAGGGGGGCATAACATGTGCCCCCTGTGTGCATGCACAGACGTTCCAGCATGGCATGGACTTTTTAATCCATGCTATGCTGGAACTTTATTTGACGTTCGTATTGCATTTCCTTTTTTATAGGCACCGCCGTGGAGGAAATTACAGTACTTTATTGAGTGTGAATAGGGTTTTGAACTTGTTTCAAGATTAGCTAGTTAATAATTGTTTGAGCTTGCGAAATTTATCATGGAAACTTGCAACATTGTCGTGTCTAATATCATTTAAAAGGGGATCTATTGGTAAGGTTTTGAACTTCCAGGATAGGTTTTTCAGCTAAACAAAGTTCATTTTGAGGTTTGGAGAACAAAGACTGTGTCGCAATCTATTTTTAATTCAATTCAATTATAACTTAATTTCGGTCTTTTGGACCATAACAGTGCATAAAAAAGATAAACATTTCCATCATACACTTAATTGATAGCTGTTATTGTCACATTGAATGGGTGATAGAAATCACAATTTTCATGGTCCGTCCTAGGTATACAATTAAAACCAATCGATCTATAAATACAATAAATATGCTAAAAATATTTCGAACAATAAAAATAATCACATTAAAAACTATCTAAAATCCTCATAATTACAAATGATCAAAATATATGATGTCTGATGGCTCCATCATTTTTAAGAGGTTGAAAAATTCATCACTCGGTTCTTTACAAATGTAAAATATAAATACAAGATATGTCAATTATTTACTAGAGTTACATATAGCAGTATTATAGTTTCAAACCAATTTTGGCTCTAATAAACATCACATTACACAGGAATCTAGATACACAAAAGCCCACCAATAGCGTGGTATCTGTCCTTAGTAGACGCTCTGCCTCTCTACAATGCCTTAGGTTCAAAGTGTTGCAGAGGGATTTAATCCATCTTTTTCTTGGAGTGTCATATAAGGGGCAAAAAAAAAAGTATATGTGCATCATCTTCCTTAACTTCAGCCAAATTTTTACAAAACGTACACTTATCATAATCTTTATCATCGCGATTACTGCCCCATTTGGATTTAATATTGTTTGTTTGTAAAACCCCATATCTAAATTTCAGGTACAAAGATTTGGCAATTTGCGGGCGCACCTCATCTAGAAACGATTCAAGCTGGGCTATATCTTTGAACAATAGAAACGATGTAGTTAGGGATCCTAGACTGGAATCATGTAGTAGTTGCACTCACTGGAGTGGGTATTGTAATTTTTACCCACCCGCTATCCAACACTTTCCCTACTGTTGCACTCACTGGAGTGGGAATAGTAATTTTTACCCACCTGCTATCCAACACTTTCCCTACTGTTGCACTCACTGGAGTGGGAATAGTAATTTTTACCCACCCGCTATCCAACACTTTCCTTACTGTTGCACTTGGTGGAGTGGGAATAGTAATTTTTACTTCCCCGCTATCCAACATTTTCCCAACTGTACCACTCGCTGGAGTGGGAATAGTAATTGTATCCCCTACGTTATGCAACATTTTTACTATTGTTGATATAATTAAATTAATAAAT
The DNA here is from genome assembly GCF_964261635.1 of Lissotriton helveticus. Classification (NCBI taxonomy): domain Eukaryota; kingdom Metazoa; phylum Chordata; class Amphibia; order Caudata; family Salamandridae; genus Lissotriton; species Lissotriton helveticus. Next base: position 1,144,702,224 of record NC_136059.1, on the reverse strand, counting down.
ATATATAAAAATAAAAATATACGTTTATTTTTTGGGGGATTACATTTTTTCTTTATTCATTTCAACCTTTTTTACTTAACTTTGAGTCTTTTTTACTTAATTATATTTATTATTTATTAAATGTTATATTATTTTAAAGACATTTAAAAATTTTGATATTTTAGCATTCTATATTTTTAACATCAATATTTTTTATTCTATATTTTTGCACTTACCTGTTTGTAGATAGGGGGTCGATATTCTGTCATTCTATATTTTGACTTCGATATTCTGGTAATTCGATATTCTTGTATAATATATTCTGTCAGTGATCCAAACCCAGAAGAAACCTGATATCACTGTGCTCTCCAAGGCATTCCTTAGGATTGTGTAAAGTCCGCTTCTGGTAATGGCAAGAATGATAGTGGGACATAGTAGAAGAGGTATGGTCTAGAAAAGTGTTAAAAAATGTCCTATTTTCCTGGGTGACACTGATCAGAAAAGCACGCGCTACAAGGGAGCAAGTAGGAGCAGGCCCTCAACCGAATTAGACAGGAAGAAGCAGAAAAGCAGGTACACACGCCTCCATTTCACCCGGAGATGTAATCACACACAACCAAGGGACAAGGTTGTGGAGGTTATCGCACATATTCCTCATAGACCTTGAATAACCTTCCCTTATATTCCCAGCAGAGATTGATTATAGCTCAGCCGCGGCCCGTCAAGGGAGTTCCGGTGTGCAGAAAGGCGGGGCGAGGGGTGCTAAAATCCGGAATATGGATAATTGGAGGTAAGTAAACAATTTAATTAATAAAACGAATTTCGCAGTGCGCCCTGCATCGCAAGATGCGATGCAGCCCGCGGTACGAAATTCGTTTGATTAATTAAATTATTTACTTACCTCCAATTATCCATATTCTGTTTTTTAACACCCTGTAATGATGTCCACAAGTGACCACAGCTGTAGGGCACTAGGACCAGCCCGAGGGTGGACGAGGGCGGGCGGAAAGGGAGGAGCTGGGGCTAGGGACGGCAGTTTGCCATTAGACCACGATGAGGAAGGACAGGAATAAAGACGCTGTGACCTATCACCCTGTGTCTGTGTATATATATGTTCAGCAAGACACTACATCTGGCGACGAAGGTATGGGATGCGGCTAACTCGGTGCACGTCCCCATAGAAGAGACGTCCACCCCAGCAACCCGGCGGTAATCGACCCGCCCGGGGCTCGCCCCACGTGTAGAGGGCTCGAGCGTTCTGCACAAGCGCCCACCGGGAGCTCACCCCGGCGGCGGAAGGAGCGAAGCTCGCCCCACGTGTGGAGGGCTCGAGAGCGTCACCAAAAGTGCCCACCGGGAGCTTACTGCGGCGGCGGAAGAAACGGAGGAGCTCGCCCCACGTGGAGAGGCTGGAGCGTCCCATCGAAAGTGCCCACCGGGAGCCCACTCCGGCGGCGGAAGAAATGGAGGAGCTCACCCTACGTGGAGAGGCTGGAGCGTCTCATCGAAAGTGCCCACCGGGAGCCCACTCCGGCGGCGGAAGAAACGGAGGAGCTCGCCCCACGTGGAGAGGCTTGAGCGTCCCATCGAAAGTGCCCACCGGGAGCCCACTCCGGCGGCGGAAGAAACGGAGGAGCTCGCCCCACGTGGAGCGGCTGGAGCGTCCCATCCAAAGTGCCCACCCTGGCGGCAAAAGTAAAAGAAAGCTGCCCCACCTGACCGTTGACTCCAGCGGTGGATCCTGGCTGCAAGCGGTGAGTGGAAACGCCGAGTAAATGTGACTCCGGTGAAGAAAGAAAGAAAAACGGCCGAAATCTCGCCAGAAACGAGATTCCCGCGCGGCCATCTTGAAGTCAGGCAGCAGTGTCCAAACCCCTGCGAGGGACCATCGGCGGCCATCTTTAAGTCAGGAAGAGGAGGCAAACAGCAAATAAGCTTTGGCAAATGCAACAGATGTAACAAACAAACATTGGTAAATGCAACAGAAGTAACCAACAAGCATTGGTAGATGCAACGGAAGCAACAAACAAGCATTGATAAATGCAACAGAAGTAACAAACAAGCATTGGCAAATGCAACAGAAGTAGCAAACAAGCACTGGCGATTGCAACAAATAGTGTAAACGAACACTGGCAAGCGCAACGAAAGCAACAAACAAGCACTGGCGAGTGCAACGGAAATAAACAAACAAGCACAAGCGAATACAAGAGTCAACACAAACGAGCACGAGCAAATGCAAGGGGTACAAGAAAACAAGCACGAGCAAAGGCAAGTACCCAAGTAAACCTTTAACGCTACGCGAAGAGAAATAATTAAAATAAAGAATGTGAGAAAATAAATGATCCAGAATCATACCGAGATAGCGGCGGATCTTATCAACCTGGAAGGAAACGACTAGACCAAGTATCGCGGCCGATGAGGGTCAGCAAAGAAGACGGGAAGCAAAGGAAACAGTCCTGTGACCGTAGCAGAACAAAATCTTCCTCCCTCATGGCGGTGGGAAAAGCAACACAACGATCCAATCCCTACATTGAAGTGCCACCCCCAGTGACACAGACTGACAGTCAGAGTTTGGGTCCTAAATGGAACCGGTGGCTGGAATCACTGGACGATTTTCTTGATGCCACCTGTGAGCGAAGAGATGGAAAATGTCTGATATTACTGCTCCAGCTGGTGGGTCATGAGGGCCGACGCTTAATCAGAACATTTTCTGAAAAGGACACAGAGACCTATGAAAGACTTCAAGAGACGCTACGCGCCCATTTCAACGCAAAGGAAGATGTGGATCATGAACGCATCGCCTTCAACACAGCACGGCAGGAACCAAGAGAATCATTGCCAAACTTCATCACCCGGTTACAAAGTCTGGTACAATGCTGCCACTTCAACACATTTACAAATGAGGACGCAGTTAGACTCCGGGTAATCAAAGGCTGTTCAAGTTCTACTACAAAGCAGAAGATCCTTCGAGGACATTGGTCGTTAAAGGAAATAATCAGGAAGGCCGAAGCTGGGGAGCGGGTCAAAGCAAGAGAAATATCAAAAGAAGTGCACCTATGTGCAAGACACAAAGAGACCAGGAAAGAGACATCTCTCATGTCTGCGAATGAAGCCCCAGAAAAAAACAAAACCAGAAACAGGGAGGGTGAAGGCAGATCAGGGTCAAGACAATGGGAGAGACAAAGTGACATAGAATACTCTGAGTCAACAACACAAAAGACTGAGATGATCCAGGATTGCGACAGCCCCACTGAGACAACCTCAAGGAATTATTCAACCTCAAGGAGCTATTCAACCTCAAGGAGTCATTCAACACATGGTGCAACCGACTGTGAAGCAGATGACGTGTCAAGTGGGACAGATCGCACCAATGGACCAGATGACAGCCTGCCCAACAGATATGCAAGAAAGGAAAACTGTAGCCGACTGGACCAGTCACGTCAACACTGGAAATCGGTACACGATCACACCTTTAACACAGATGTCAGTGCACAGAACAAGCGAGAAGAAGAAGCAAACTGCGTAAGCCGGACTGATCTGATCCACTCCGACACCGTAAAGAGGAAGACAAACACATCCACGACATCCGAGACAATGAAGAAACGGAAAGGAGACCATTATCATCACGCGAGAGAGGCAGAGACAAAATACCTACGGATGAAACACAAGAAATAAACATGTGCTTATCAAACAACCTCTCCAGTAGGATGACACTTAAGTCACTTCGAGAACGATACCCAGAGAAATATCCCAAAGAGAACTCCGACTCTAGGAGCAGCTCGTCACAACATACTTGTTTCAGAAATCCTCCATTCAAGACACACTCAAAGGAACGTTATCAAAGGAAATCGACAAAAGACTCTTCCGATTTAGAAAGCACGTCTGTTCGATCCCTCGAGTCGACCGAGTCATGGTCCCGACGACGGCCATGGCGTCAACAACTTGAACACACCACAGAGCAAAAGGACATTCTTCACATCAAGAGTAACGTATCTCTCACTAATGTCTCTAAATACCCAATCACTCCACAAGACAACCTGTCATGTCAGTCACAGGTACTTCAAGACATAAATAATATACCTTCACCACTGATGGGGTCAGTGAGGCTGACCAAGAGAGCCTACAGAAGAAAAAGAGCTATAGTGGACATTACCAACCTGATGGGAAAGGACTATCCAGTCACTCTGCAAGGAAAGCCAGACGCGTTGACAGAGACAGATCATCATCAGATGAGAGAGAAACATGCACATGCCCAGACGGTCAAAGGGTTCACCAGTCCCAAACGCGAGTGGGTGAGACAACAAGAGACAGCGAATGAGTCCCCGAACCAAGCTAAGATGGTCTCTCTAGATAGCGCCTTACTGTCTGGCATACATGGCTTTGCACAGGAGCGCAGTGTTGCCCTCAACCGGACAAGACAACAAGAAGTAAAATCACACGCGGGTGCTCGGAAGAGAACCAGAACAACATCCCCTCATGAAGGAGATCGAGAGTCAATCGAACAAGAGCCACAAAAGGAAGACAGACTGCCGACATCAAGCTGAGCTTTTCACAGTCGCCTCAGAAACTGAAGATGAGTAAGATTGCCTGCAATGTCAACTAGTGAGCAGTCCAGATCCCCCTGCACCACTACAAAATGTCTCCATTACCGGAGGGTGTCTGGCAACACATTGTCATTGACTTCTTTGGGCCAGTCAAGTCGGGCCAATATGTCCTAGTCATCATGGACGAATACTCCCGATTCCCCTTTGCACATCCACGAAAGCATCCAGCCCCATACCGAGTGATACAACAGAGCGGAACTATGATCATTGCGGAGGCTGACGGGAGACGAATTACCGGTAACGGGACGTACCTTAAGAAGTGCCGCCCCAATGTCAAGGAACTACTGACCGAACCAAGAGTAGAGAAAAGAGAACAAGAGACGCTACCATTCCACAGTCAGACACTGATAGAAACCACCGACGAGCGCGAGCGTGACAGTGCTGATCTCCAATCGCGCCCTAGACGGGTCATCACAAAACTGTCCCGCCTGATTCAAGAACTACAAGTAGAGACAGTAACGACTGGAAAGAAGGGGGCAAACTGTTTGCTTTGTTATTTTGTTTTGTGTTATTCTTTCATTTGTTACAGAGGGGGGAGATGTAATGATGTCCACAAGTGACCACAGCTGTAGGGCACTAGGACCAGCCCGAGGGTGGACGAGGGCGGGCGGAAAGGGAGGAGCTGGGGCTAGGGACGGCAGTTAGCCGTTAGACCACGACGAGGAAGGACAGGAATAAAGACGCTGTGACCTATCACCCTGTGTCTGTGTATATATATGTTCAGCAAGACACTACACACCCCTCACCCTGCCCCTCCCCCGCCCCGCCTTTCTGCCTCACCGGAACTCCCTCCATGGGCCGCGGCTGTTATAGTTGACATGAAGGAAGTCCTTGTACAGCCAGAACCAAACTCGCCCAAGATCAGAGTCTACGCTGTGTTCTCCCAGTTCGTCCAAGAGCGGCCAGTTAACCCTTTTTAGGTTTCGCCTTCACAATGCTTGCGCTGTGCATGTGGAATCTCTTGTAATTAATATATCCTAAAAGGGGGCTCTTATCAGTTCCCGTTGCTGAAATACTGTGTCCTTCTGCTTTTGAATGGAACTGTTTTTATTTACTACTTTCCCTGGCTGCACGCATTGACACCGTGCTTTTGAAGATGCGTCCGGCACGGCTACATTGTGGATGCCCATAAGGCCAAGCTGCGAATATAAACCCTTTGAAAAGTAACAAACTTGTTTTCTCAAAACACATGTTGCTTCTTTCTGCCGTATTCCATTCAAATTTCATCTACCGCCACCGAAAGAAATGACATTGCCACCTTGTCTTCCCAAGAAAATCAATGAATCTATCCTAAAATTAGCTATTGTTGTGAAGATTAGTTTCATAGGCAAGCCAGCCAAATATAAAGAAAATTCATCTCACCAAGGAAAGTCTTTAGAAAAAACAACATGGAGCCACACTGCCATCTTGTGGTTAAATATCCACATTCCGACTGGGGCGTTGGTACGTTCTTTCTCTATTTGAGATTCAGATGGAAAGCAAACGGAAATCTTACTGTTCTCTTTCAACTATAGGCGGAAAAGGTCAAACGCAAATGAGGCGACATTGCAAACAATGCAAAAAGGCTCCAGCATTTTCAATACTTAAACAGGTGGGGGTTATTGCTGGAGCTTGCTAAAAATATATATATTTGCATCCAGAAAAGATGTGGACTAGAGCGGGTTTGTGACAGTTCTCTGGCTACTTTCCTCCATCCTTGCGATGGAGTTGCTAGGAGCAATAATGAAATCCTTGCTTTTAACAGCTTGGGCACCATGTAATGCTAGAGATGCCCAGCGGCGGACCAGTGTCTTCAAGTTCACAAGAAATGAGTAGCAGACATCATTGAAGGAAAGGCCACCAGGCAGCGATAGATTCCAAACATCCATCACATACGTACCTGCTTCAAATGGATACACACAACAAAAGTAAAAACAGACACCACCGGGCCCAATATGCACTTGCTGTATTCTGCACGTTTAACTGTTGGATGCAACACATTTTACTTATGCATCTGTATGGTTTACCAAGATGGATTAAAGGCTTACAATATACATGCATGACGTTGTCACCTACATTTCATTTGTAAAACATCCTATGCTCTTCACTATACCTCCCAGGGCTCCAATTTTCAAATTTCTGTTTCACTGCTATATTTACCATCTAAACAGGCAGGCGCAAGTGCAGCTACCTTGCAGGCACTAGTGTCATAATTTCAATGGTGCAGCAGGTGCAGTGACACTGGAGCCTAAAGCTCTAGGATACCCTACAGACATCAAATATTGCAATATTTGACTACTTATTAGGCAGTCAAAAGTGCAGTTACCTTACAGGCAATAGGGTCATGATTTGGATAGTGCAGCAGGTGCAGTGGCACCAGGACCAAAAGTTGTCAGAACTCCTCTAAACTAAAAAATTCATTCTATTATTTTCCTCGTTTATTTCATTTTTCAAAATGTTGCAATTACTTACCCGCACTATGCCACTAGTAACATCACAATATATTGCCTTTTGTACCTAAACAAGTCATACCACTTTAACAGACTTTCTGTAACTTATATTGTACAACTACTTAGTAAGCTATAACTTACAACAGAAAATAGATTTTAGTTAACCACATAGGCAAAACCTAATGCATTTACCAATGCTTATTCTCTTTCTCATCCCCGACCCCCTTCCCCTGGAAGGCTATTTCCACAGCACAGTGTTTTGATCTGCGTGTTGAGTAACATGGTTTTTGCCAGTTACTTTTGTACACAATCAAGATCCATAAAAATAATATACATTATGTCCGACAGACCATTCTGCCACAGAGATATATAGTGTGTGTAATGTTTTCAAGAGCACACAATACCCAAATCCAGCAGTAGAGCCTGGGTGTACGATGTATTTTCACTGTGTACTGACCATGACTCACTTGATACCATATAATGAAGAGAAATTTGGGGTGTTTGAAAGCTATATTTTTAATTGTACTCAAATTTTGAGTTTAGAAATAACTGTAATTTATACCATGCTGAATTCCAGATTATGCATCATGCTTGGTGAGTCTGAGGAAGTCCTTTCAAAAAATGCTTTTACGGACACAGACATACAAAAAAGAGATGAAAATATAAAGAAATTCAATCAATTGATAATAGTGTATATCCTACCGTCATGTGTTCCCACTCTTCTAAATAGTAAAAAGGTACTTCAAAAGTGTTGATGGGCTGATTACCATGGACAAAAAAGACCCAATAGTGTAACCAAAAAAGCTTAAGAAAGAAGCTATTAATTAGATTGATTTTTGGGGTGTTTGTAGCGGAAGTATTTGGGCCCAGGTTTGACTAGCACCCTGGGAAATCTATCCACTTAGACATTTCTGAAAACTAGACAAGGATGGGAGTCCAGGGTGATGTAAATTGCATCAATGCCACCCCTTTTTATTATGGAGAATGCTCTTATCTCACATTTTGGTTGAAAATATCAATTTCCTCACATTTCTGTAAAGGAAAGGATCTGAAATGTGTTGGGAAAAGCAAAATTCCCATTAGCCAGTGTTCACTTGCTTGTACCAATAAATTAGTACTTCACATGTGAGGGTGGGCTTATCATAAAGCAAAGCTAACAAAGTATTTTATTGGCAAAATAGAAACTATCCATTCCACTGTTGCCACTAATTCTACCGTCCCAAGATCAGATGGGCTTACCATTGCTACCCAACCCCTGCTACATCTTCTATCCCCTGCAGTCTCTTAATGAGCTATGCACTTTATGCAGTACATTCAAATCGGGCTCACCAGCTGATCCAGTTAAGCCAGATATGTTTCGCCAGGACTGCCTCCTTCCACCCTGTCTCTAATTGATCTATCTTCTTGACATCTGCATCTGTACCGGGGCCCTGAATTTGTGCCAAAGTCATTCCCTTTCTGAAATAAAATAACCTGCTTTGGATGCTTCAAAACCAGAAAACGTTAGCCCTATCTCTCTTTTGCCTTTTTTGGCAGTTTTACAGAGACACATGTCAACACCATTTTAACTAAGTTCTTGGAAGAGAGAGATATCTCCCAGAACGGTTTCAGGTCGCAACACAGCAACAAATCAACTCTCCTTGCAGTTACTGAGCAACTGCGTGGTGCTTTAGATGAAGGCATTTCCTCTGTATTGATCTTGTTCGATTTGAGTGCCGCTTTTGGGACTGTGTCCCACAAAATCTTGCTTCAGCGCCTACTAGAGATTTTCATAGGTGGATCTTCGTTAGCCTGGTTGGCTGAGGCAGTTGGTGTAGGTAAGCATGATGGGGCAGGGCGGGCGGATGTCTACAGATGATGGAATAGGATTCATTCATTTATTTTATTTTTTCTATTCCATTGTCTTTCAACTTCTTGCCCGACCCCCACCCCACCTCACCCCGCTTACCTGCACCGAACACCGCTGCTGGCTTACTTCCTTTCTTTCTGATCGATCTTTTCAGGTTAGTACCCACTCGCACACTCTGCACTGTGGTGTTCCCCAGGGTTCCTCTTCGAGCGCTACTTACCTCAGTATTTATATGCAACCCCTCGCTCAGGGGGTGAAACCACTGGGGCTCACGCTGGTACCTAATGCGGATGACGCCCAGTTTGTGCTTTCTTTTTCTGACAGCCTCACACTGGGTCTGGCTAATTTCCCGAGAGGTATGTTAGCTGTCATAGAGTGGATGGCTGCCAACTGTCTGCAGCTGAGTGCGAGTAAAACTGAAATTCTTCTTCTTGGTAAAGATACCCACTCTTGGGGTGACTCCCTCCCCACCCCAAGTCGATGGTTAAAACATGGGTGTATGGATGGACAGATCATTGACTTTTGAAGCACAGCCGAAATCTGTGGTAGGCATCTGCTTTGGGATTTTACATGGGCTCAAATCCATTCTGTTTTTTTTATCCCCACATCCGAAAAGTCATCATGCAGGCAGCAGTCCTCTCTAGGTTGGACTATAGTAACATCTTATGCCTAGGAATTAACAAGGCTGCGATCAGAAGACTCCAGCTGGCCCACAGTGCTGCAGCTAGGCTGTTGTTTTCTCTCCTAAAGCACTGCCTGGTCGCTGGCCTTTTTCGCAGATTGCATTGGCTCCCTGTGGATAAGCGACTTTACTCTAAGACCTTATGAGTGGCTCACAAGATCTTCTCCCAGGGGCCTCCCATTTTGTTCAATCTGCGATCTCCATATCTTCCCTCTCGGCCATTGTGCTCAGCCGATTTGTAACTGGCCTCTGCTCCTAGTGTTAAGAGAGTAAGAGCAGGAAGCCGCTCTTTTCACACTAAAGCGCCAGCCCTCTGAAATGCACTCCCCTTATCTTTTAAGAGTATTCAGACCCCCTGGTCCTTTAGGAATGTTTTAAAGACCTGGTTGTTTTTCAGTGGCTTCTCCTCCGATAAGGCGGAGGAGCGTCACCCCACTGCTTTGATGCACCAACAGGAAGGAAAAAATAAAATGATAATAACTAATCTTATTATCATTTCATTTTGGCCTGCTGCAGCAGCTTGTGTGAGGGAGCGGCCGGGGCAGGGCTGCAGAACAGGGGACGAAAGTACAACCCTCTTAAGTGCGCAATGACTGTTTGGTCAGCCCTCTTGGGCGTCCAAAACAGTCATGCGCACTTTCCCTGTTCTCCATTACAGTCTGCATGTAGAACACGCGCACCCCTCCAGCCCCTGGCTGAGCGCCATGTCACGTTGCTCAGACGAATCACAATGCTGCATAGCTGCTTTGTGATTGGCTGCAGGGAGCGTGGAAGCCCTTGCGCTTCCTGTTTCTCCCATGAAGGAAGAGAACGCAGGAGAGCTGGCGGCGGCCGGCCGGCCAGCCAGCAGGCCGGGAGGTAAGTGATAATTTTTTTTTTTTACCCGACCCCCCTTTGCCGCACCCCACTGCAGGTGGGAGGTAGGAGCCTCAACTGTTGTTTTCCTCTTACGTGCCCCATGTGGCATTTTTTCCTTAGGTCGTTCTGTGCAGCTTGTTCTTTGTGAGACTAGCGCTGGGACGCCCCGTTTCTGGGCCAGCCATGCACTCTAAAAAATATAGAAAATAACATAAAGGACAGGAACAGTGATAACTGTGACCATGTGAAATCAGTGCAGTGCCAATATGGCCTTCACATGGTCAGAATTCTGGCCTTTTCCTGTCTCATGCAATAGACCCAGCACCAGAGTGCCGTTTTTATCTGTAGAATTGTGGGGCTGTTGAACAGTAGAACATTTTCAGGAAGTCCTGGAGTTTTCTGTCACAAAACTGGAGGGAAATTATATTTTTTTTAACACATACTTTGACATTTACAAGGGATTCTGATTAATAAAACTTGCTGAGATTCACACAAGACACATCACCCTGTATTACCCAGGGTCTCTAGGTACCAAAAATATCTGCGGTTGGAAGGTTCCTCTGGACCCCGGCAGACCATTGGCCCAAATACAGCAATCACCCAAATGGAAGCTCCCCCACCAAAACCGTTTCCTGGTGTCTAGTTGATCGACTTGTACTCAAACCCATTGAAAACCCACACATATCAGCTAACCTCATGCAAAATAGACCCAGGGCAACACAGATAGGGATCAGGCCACGGCAGGGATATATTTCTGCACGAGGAAAACTGGAGTGAATTACATAGTTATGGGAAACCATTGCTGACTCTTTTTCAGTAATCATTAATTGTAATTTTCAGGCATGCTCACCTTTTCCACCCATCACTTGTTAATCCCTTGAGGCATGAAAGAGAGTCTTTAGCATGTAGTAGCTTGCTTGCTCATGTGACAGGTACACTATATATGAGGTAGACATCCAAGCTACCATCTCCCCCATAACATTTTATGTTCACTGTTTAAGATACTTTTATTTGTACAGTTCAATAACTGGATTGGCATGTAGACTAAAGTGTTACGTCACACAAGGAGTGGCCAATCATTTGAATGGGTATTACTACCCTCTCTTTTTTCCAGCCAGAACTTAATTTCTTTATAATTGAAAGACTATGGTATAGATGCATCAAAGGAAAAAACAGTCGCAAAGGGGCAGATTCTCAGAATCTGCCCCTTTGCGACCAGTATTTTTGCATTTGGGATGCATCATCCCAAATGCAAAAATCGCAATTTAAGAAATCGCAAAATTGCGATTACTTAAATTGCGATTGCATTTAAGGAATCTCAAATTGAGATTCCTTAAATGCAATGCATCAAAGTAAAAAAAAATGCGATTTTGCTAATAGGGGGAGCAAATTACCATGAAGTTGAACTTCATGGTAATTTGCAAAAACTTTGAAAAGTGCATTTTTCAAAGTTCCATTTTACACACACACATGCCCTTGGGGCATGTGTGTGTGCAAGATGTTCTCATATGCAGATTTCAGGGGTGCAACAGGTTGTCCTTTTGACACCCTGGCACCCTTGAAATTGCATTCTCAATTTGCGTTTCTCTAATTGAGAATCGCAAATTGAGAATGTCTTCCCATTCATTCCTATGGGCCAATGGGGAGGTATTCCTTAATTGCGACTCGCAATTTGCGAGTCGCAATTAAGGAATGTTTAGAAATCGCTATTTTTTTCCGATTTCTACATGCAAAGCCTTTTGCTATTCGTTATTAGCGAATCCTTATTTTTCGCTAATAAGGAATCGCAAATGGCATTGTTGATGCATCTATACCTATATCTAGCATCCGCCTATTTGCCTGCCCACATTTAACTGTCTAACTGCATGTATGTTGTGTGAGACTTTGAGCCTTATTGCCATAGGTAAACGTACACTTTTGTGTCAGTTAACATTTTTTGGTATTAAAAAACTATGGGGCCTATTCACAAAGGTAATCTGAGACAAAAGTTTAACTTTACGACTTTTGGTATTCACAGAGATCATTTACGAGTCGCATCTTTACGTCTGCAGTTGGGCTGGAATCTCTTTACCTGGGCTATACACTCCACACTCTCCACACCCGGGCCGTACTCTCGGGCTCAGGCCGTACTCTCTGGATCGTGCGGTACTCTCAGGCTCAGCCTGGATGAAGTGTAATCAATGGGCCAAAATGTAATTTTTACAAATGTATTTATTTATTTATTATTTACATTTACATTTATAAGGCGCAACAGCTACCCAAAAAGGGTTTCCCGGCGCCATATCGGACTAGATGCAGAAATAGAGCGGAGGTGGGATAGGGTTACTGGTCAAATAGCCAGGTCTTAAGAGCTCTGCGAAAGCTGGTGTAGACAATCTCATGGCGGATAGTCATGGGAAGAGTGTTCCAGAGGGTCGGACCGAGATAAGAGAAAGATCTTCTGCCCATCCTGGTGAGTTTGAACCTAGGTACCTTGAAATTGCCAAGAGTGGCCGACCTCAGGTGACGAGTGGGAAAGTAAGGACAAACAAGAGATTGTAAGTATTGAGGGGCCACACCATATTTAATCTTAAACATGTAGCTCAGGGCTTTAAACTTGACGCGGTTCTCCACCCTGAGCCAATGTAAGTCACGGAGAGACTTGGAGATGGACGAGATTCTAGGAACTCTGCAAGGAAGTCTTGCTGCCGAGTTCTGTACCAGCTGCAGTCTATGGATCACAGCCTTGTTACAGCCCAGGTACAGAATATTCCCGTAGTCCAGCCATGAGGTGATGAGGGCATGAACAACAGTTTTTTGTGTGATGGTTGGCAGCATCCAGATGATCTTCCTGAGCCATTTTAAGATGGTAAAGCATATTGCTGTAACCTTGGTTGCTTGATTATGCATTGTCAAGGCGTCATCAATAATTCTGCCCACATTTCGGACATGGCTGGAGGGTTGCGGGAGGGCACCCATTTCAGCTGGCCAGTGTTGTGGACCCCAGAGATCTTTCCTCCTTCTCAGGAACATTAGGAACGTGTGATAAATGGTAGAGGTGGTCATAAAAATGAGTTTGGGCAGGGAAAAGGGTGTGACCAGACACTACATCATATCCCAGAAAAGTTTGCTCCTTTGCATGATAGTACACACAGTACACAATTTGCGTTCCGCTCAGTGTTGACTGTAGTGTTATCACTACAACCAACACTAAGGGGAAGCCCCTTAGAGTGTCTCTGTATTTTATGTGTGTTGCGTGTGTGTTGTGTATGTGTGTGTGCACACACATACGCACGCTTTAGCTCCTGTGAGTATGATTGGTTGTTTTCTTTTGCACTGCATGTGATGGTTTGTATGCACAGGACCCTATAAGTTTATATGCATGGGCACATCTCGTTGGCTGTGGGTGTTGCTGTCTAAGTATACTGATATGTGTGCATGAAGGTCTTTGGGCGTGTTGCTCTGTGTGTGCACGTGGAAGACTATATGTGTGTGAATTTAGCTGTACATGCATCTAGATGTGATCAATTTGAATGCGTCCTTGGATGTCTTGTATTTATATATGTGCACTATACAAAATTCAGACTTGCAGGCTTTATCAGGACCTGTTAACATAGTTTTGCATCAAAACTAGTGTCTCATTTGTTGTTTTATGTGGTGTGGTTCTCAAAAATCCGGACCCTGGTGTTTTCCCGATATCGAGGTCCAATACCCGTGTCACAAAACCTCAACGCACCAAGACGATTTTGGTATCTATGAACCGATAATAATTAGGACATCATTCCTATGTATTTGCGTCACAATCGAGGGTTGCCAACACCCCAAAATCGTAGTTTCCGTCCCCATCCCTTAAACTCCATTTTGTGAACGGCATCCATCTTGCATCTTGCCCTCATGTTAAGTCAATTAAAGGTCGAGCTTGATCAAAAGGGACACGTCCACCTTTTCGTGACTTCCCCCTGACCTGTCCCAACTGACTCCATGGCCTTAGGCCAAACCTGTTTGGGCAGCTCCTCGCCCAGTGGCCGAATACGATAGCATCAATACATAACATTCCACAAACCATTCACACATACAGACCATGCTTTCCGCAAACATGCACCTGTCCACATTCCTTGTTTATGGCCAGTTTTATGACTGGGTTGTGCCTTCCTTTATTAAGGTTTCATCGATATCTGATGAGAGTTCCAGGCCTAACTGGGTAATCTATCAACAAACTGGACATCTAAAATATGGGCTTGCTTACATGACTCTGCTCTTTGTATTATTGTAGAAATATGTGTATAGCCATATCATAAACTCAGGAATTCTTGCTTGCAGCTATTATTTTTGTATATAAGGAGACGGCTGGTTCTGTAAAAACGAACAGTCTCCCGAGAACCTACTCCCCGTGCGGTGTACTTCTGGGACACGTGTTACTTGGTAGCTACCAATAAAACTTGATCTTTGACGGTAACTAGAAGACTCCGTGTTTCTGTGGTCCGGAACAAGGGAGAACTCAGAGGTCCTCGGGTGCTACCCCCTGGCACCACCGGGTTCCTAAAAACCCGGCACCTCAGTTGGCGCCCAACTCGGGGCAATATCAAGCGGTGACGGTCCAAGCCAGATGTTCGTGAGGAGCTTCGTGTGAAAATTCCGGAGGACGGCCAGCCACTTCAGCGACCCCTGTATGTCGACGTGGTTCCGAAGGTCTTTGCTGCGAGGTTCCCCGCGTCCCGACGGCTACGAAGGACTGCTGCCCTGACTATCGCCTTGTTTTGGACCCAGTGATCTTTGGTAGAGCGAAACGATAGACGAGTCTTCTAGCGACGTCACAGATCTTCAAATACTTCAGTTAAGTATAAGTGGAGCGTCTCCCAGTCCTTAGTTTGTCCTTAGTTTTTGGTATCCTTGAGATACGCTTTGATTTGGTACTTGCAAGCCCCAAAGCCGAAGGACTCGTGTATTCACGAGATATATCGTAAACAGATAATCCTTTGAAGTTTGAAGCTAGACTAGTGAGCGAAGATGCCTGGTTTTAGCAGACTTGGAAACTTGTTTTGTCTTGGTTGTAGTAAGGACTCCCGATTAGAGGAATCTTGTCCGGTTCCTCCAATTGGAACTCCAACGTATGAGCTCTATGTAAAGCACGGCGTAGGTCCTATAACATATAACGAAGTATGGATAAAATACACCCGCAAGGATGGTGTTTTAAAATGGCCCCAATACGGTAGTTTCGACTCAGGAGTTTTAGATAACCTAGAAGTCAAACTATTCAAGAAGAAAGCCCGACTGGCGATGTTTGACTCTTTCCGCTTATGGCGTAAAGAAGCCAAACAGAAGGAAATTAAATTAGAAAAGAAGAATAAGAGGGAAAGAGGTATTTCAGTAATGCAAGCCGCGATAAAATTTAAAGACAACGAAGAGGATCGAATAAGTGAGCAGTTGCACAGGCAACGTAAAATGGCAATAGATAAATGCTACCCCGTTTTGCCATCTCTTCAGCGAGAGACAGTAAAAGAGCGTGAAAAAGATCCATTAATGGCTCATTTGCTAAGTTCGCCACCACCCTATGCACAAAATGCCACAGCACCTCCGCAACCTTTAGTTGCACCTCTGGTAGCTGTTATACAGGCTCCTTTACCGCACTCACCGGCTACTCTTCAGCTGGCTCCTGTTTCTCTGGCGCAGCCTCCTCAAGGCTCACCGATCACATCTACTTCTCCTACTGTTCCTTCTAAAATTTCGCCTAGCACACTTTCTAGTCTCTCTGATACTCGTTCTACGAACATTTCTGTTTCTACTTTGCGTGACTCTGTTCTACCACCAGTTATTCCCCCACTTTCACCTTTCGTCTGGCATAAAATGGCCAGCATTGTTACTAACTTTCCTTCACCACTTTTTCGGTCGCCTAAAACGACCCCTAACACGGAACGAAGACAATTACGAAGCCAAATGCCCGATTATCAGGAAAGGGAATGTTTGAATAAGTTAGCACGAAATTGGGCTATGGACACAGCAAGATATGATGTAGAGTCTGTCATGAACGTTTTCCGTCAATGGGATGAACCAACACAAAGATACGTCTTTGAGCAGATGTGTGTTTTTCTGTGTGAGGATTTGGTAGATAATGGTCAGAAGACCAACGAGCAAGAGTTGTGTAGTGTACGATTTAAATTTGGGGAGGGTATGATTGTAGGTCCCGACGTTGAAAAAGCAGTTGAGATATTATTATCACATAGAAGTACGGGTGGTAATTCTGGGTCATCCTCTGACAGTGGTACATCCAGCAGGAAAAGAGCGAGACAGTACCCCATGAGAGAGGTTCCTCCGGTCTGGAGGGAAGGTGACGCAACTGCAGTTCCACCGGTTCTGCCTCATTTCCAGCGTGTATGGGTACATGTCCCCTGGAAAAGATCCAAAGTTTTAGCACTCAAGCAGACACTACCCGATCCCCGTAAAAACCCGACTGGGTATTATAAGGAGTTGTCCCAAACTGCCAGCTCATGTATAA
Organism: Lissotriton helveticus; assembly: GCF_964261635.1. Lineage (NCBI taxonomy): Eukaryota > Metazoa > Chordata > Amphibia > Caudata > Salamandridae > Lissotriton > Lissotriton helveticus. The sequence goes on along the minus strand of NC_136059.1, from coordinate 1,144,685,351 downwards.
TGAATTTAGCGGATATAGACATGTTGTTTGGGAACGTTGTTCCACATCCTTTATGGAGTAAGATACGTCATGCAGATCATGACCAAGAATTAGGTGACTCGTGGGCGAACATTGCGACTACAGATGCTAGACAAGTCGGTGGTTTCAAGCCTGAGCCGTTAATAGCTGAACTTCCCGGTAGAATTATTGCGTACATGAAGACACTTATGCCTGAAGTACGCGTAAACTGGGACAAGCTATCCGCGTGCAAGCAGAAGAAAGACGAGAATGTGTCTGACTTTTTCACGAGATTTGAGGAAACTTTCACTGACCATAGTGGTCAGGATATGGCTACCGAGGGTGGCCAAAGATTGTTTGTAGACAAGTTTGTACACAATCTGCTTCCCGAACTGTGTGCTAAACTAAAAGATTCAGAGAGTGCTTGGGCTGTCTCTACGTCAGCGCAGATTCTAGCAACAGCTCAGTACTACGACAAGCCACGTTGTTATTATTGCGTCACTTATGTGACATGAAGCACAAAGTCTCCCTTTCAAAGCTGCAATTTTGCCGACAAGAAGTAACCTACCTAGGTCACATCTTATCGAAGGAGGGAAGGAGACTGACACCAGAAAGAATACAGGCAATTACAGAACTAAGTGCCCCAAGGACACAGAGAGAGGTTCGAGCCTTCTTGGGCATTACATCGTACTGTAGACAATGGATACCGAATTTCTCACTACTAGCCAAGCCCTTGCTGGCACTACTCCGCAAAGACACGCCTAATCCTATGCCTTGGTCTGAAGATTGTCAGACGAGTTTCCACGAGTTGCGTGTTGCATTGTGTTCGGCCCCTGTGTTGGGAAACCCCAACTACAGTAAGCCTTTTACATTATATGTCCACGAAAAGGAAGGTTGTGCATTATCAGTCTTAACGCAACACTTTGGGGACAAACAGCGCCCATGCGCGTATTTTTCGGCAACTCTGGATCCAGTGGCTAAGGCACTGCCAAGTTGTCTAAGAGCAACCGCCGCAGCAGCTGTCTGCATTCGACAGTCTGCTGGACTAGTCATGAATAACACTCTGATCATTATGGTTCCGCATGCAGTTGACATTTTGCTAAATAGGACCAAGACACAACATCTTACTAGCGCTCGACTATCCAGTTACGAACTTACCCTGCTAGCAAGTCACATCCACATAAAAAGGTGTGATACACTCAACCCCGCTACGTTATTACCCATCCCGACAGAGACAGACAAGATTGACAAACATGACTGCTGTTTCAGGACAGAAGAAGAGACAAAAGGGAGAGTAGACTTACAGGACACTCCCCTTCCCGAATGCAATGATACTTTGTGGGTTGATGGTTCATGTTTCAAGTTGCCGAATGGTGATACGACCACAGCATACGCCGTAACGACATTATACACCATTGTAGAGACTGCACGCATTTCCCACAATTCTGCACAAGCTGCAGAGCTGATTGCGCTTACTAGAGCATGTGTGTTGGCGAAAGGAAAGCGAGTGAATGTGTACACTGACAGCCAATATGCCTTTGGTGTGGCTCACAGTTTTGGGAGATTGTGGCGTGAACGTGGGTTCCTTACGTCCCATGGTGCAAAGATACAACATGGCCAGCTAGTTAATGAGCTCCTTGAGTCACTCACCTTGCCCCTACAAGTCGCCATTATAAAATGCAGTGCACACAAAAAGATTCAGGATGATGTTGGCCGCGGAAATGCATTGGCAGATGAGGTTGCGAAAGAAACTGCAAGGAACACAATGAGTCGGATGTATGTTATGGGTCCCGCTAGATGGACTGCTGATGTGGGAATGTGCGAGGACACCATTGAAAGCGTAAAATCGATACAAGCTGAGGCCACTGAGAACGAGGTGAATGAATGGAGAGAAAGCACAGGTAGATTGGATGCGAATGGTTGTTGGGTCGAACTATCAGAACACCAGCGATGGCTATTACCTAATGCATACGTACTTGCAGTAGTAACGATGGCTCACGGAATTGCGCACATCAGTTCGAAAGGAATATGTAAACTATTGGCCCCAGTATGGCAGAATAGCAATATCCCAAAATATGCAAAGAATGTGGTTAAAAAGTGTATGGTGTGTTTGAAGTACAATCCCGGTAGGGGAACCCCAACTCCAACTGGTCATTTTGCGCCTCCAACGTACCCGTTCGAGGTTTTACAGCTCGACTTCATCCACATGGAGAGGTGCAACAACCTAAAGTATGTGCTCGTTGTTGTCTGCGCCTTTTCAAGATGGGTGGAAGCGTACCCCCTTAAGGACAATACCGCTTTATCAACTGCCAAAGCACTCGTCAAAGAGTTCTTTCCGAGGTTCGGTATGCCTAGAATTGTCTGGAGTGATAACGGAAGTGAATTCGTAGGATGCGTGATGAAGAGAGTGTGTGAGTGTTTAGGCATCCACCAAAAAGTTCACGCTGCAAATCACCCCCAATCAGCTGGATTGGTAGAGTGCTACAATGGCACTCTAAAACTCAAACTAGCCAAGATCCAAGCCAGTACAGGTCTTAAATGGCCTGACGCACTGCCTCTAGCGCTTTTGTCAACCAGAATGACTGCCCACTCCAGATTAGGACTTAGCCCCCATGAGATCGTGTTTGGCCGCCCAGCCAACGTCTGGGGCGTGCCAAGACCCAAGAAACTAAGTGAGATAGAACACCCCGTACTACTTGACTATTTGTGCGAATTGACAACTAAATTGCGTGTTTTACACCAACAGGTTCACAGTTCCTCTCCACCAGCCTCTGACGATCCAGGTCACCTCATCGAGCCCGGCTCGTGGATTTTGGTGCGGAATTTCCAGCGCACCAACAACGGACAGCCGAGGTGGACCCGACCGCACCTAGTGCTGCTTTCAACGAGATCTGCTGTTCGGTTGGAAGGCAAGAAGAACTGGGTACATGGGACCCACTGCAAACGGGTCCCTCTACCCCTTCCATACGACCGGTGGGTCAACAAAGGATTTGCCGACTCCGAGACCGAATCCGTACCTCGCTTCATCCCTTTCAGCGATGCACGTTTGAAAGAAACTAGTACTGAAAAGGAGAGTGATCATATTTTACAAGGACTTGTGTCGCCGTCTATGCAATTGGACACTACCGAACCTGAGACGCTGTTTGAAGACCACACCATACCTGGGAAACGACGGTACGACCTGCGGTCTAAACAAAGAGACTAATAAACGATTGACCTAATGTGATTTCCCTTTTCCCCTAAGAACTATTTTTTGATTTTTCAGCTCTCTCGTCCCAGGGGAACTAGCTCATTTTTGATTTTTCGAACCGCCATCCGGTTCTGCTGCTAGGGTCGCGGTTGAAGTCTGGGGAGTGCAACTGGGAAGTTCTAGGTCCACGGTTCTGATTGGTCCACGGGAGTTACCCCGGACTGAGCAGAGCGCGCTCCCTTGGAGAATCAATCAACCACCACGGGCAGCAACTAGAGGATGGAGTTTCCAAGGGTAGAGAGACCTATCAGACTCACGAACTTCGGAAAACAGTTATGCACAATACTGTCCAAAAGAAGATTCCTGATACTATGTGTTTTAATGTTATGTAGCATACTTGTGTTTTTTACTGGTTATACTCTATTCGTATTTAAAGTTACCTTTTCAAATGACACCCAGCCACCATCTCCTCCCACTATTTCTCCACACTACTTTCACCCTCTACCTGAACACGAGTCTGCCCGAAGACTCGAATTTGTAAACAATTCTTTCATTCAGCTCCTACACCAACACCAGTCCGTAATGAACGCATCAAACTGTTGGATATGCGGACTTATGCCACACACAACCGATAAGGGGATCCCATACTTCATTTTGCCATTCAGCTACTATGGTTCTCTGTGGGCTTTCCAGACCATGTTCCTATTCGCCCTAGAACCATACCCGACCCGTTCCACTGCGAGCGATTCCAATAACAAGGCACTAATTGCAGGGATAAGGAATATGAGTAGGGATATCGACACATATCTGACAATGCCCAAAGATGAACTCAGTCCCTACACCCGTTGGAACGTGACCAAACATGGGGTTTACCTGGTCAAGAGCCAGGCAGCAAAGAAATCCCGCCCAGTTTGGATAGTGCCCCACCGAGGTCACTTATGCTTACAGGGTATTGGTAGGGACCCCACAGCACAGTTAGGAAAGAGCATTTGCACGGAAACATACGTATTTACTTCCCGAACTTCCCCTATACTTTTGGCAGCCAAAGGCACGTATTTCGTTTGCCACGACCAAGCCTACACGTGGTTGCCCCCTGATTTCTCAGGTACATGTTTTGTCTCATTTCTGCTGCCTCCCACCTACACGGCCAGAGCAGATTACCATCGGACAAGGACAGCTAGGGGTGTCGTGAGTAAAGACGACACCGCGGGTCAGGAATTCGCTGACTTCGCAAAGGGTTTTCTGCCATTTTGGGGGCCTATGGTGAACAGCAGAAATATTCGCCAGTTATCGAGGATAGTTGAATCCGCCTTGACTACGACGGCCGGAGCACTTGGCAATCTGACAACCGAGCTTCAGTCGGATCGACTTATGACCCTTCAGAACCGAATTGCCTTAGACATCATACTCGCCGATCGTGGTGGTGTGTGTAGAGTCATCCAATCCAGTTGTTGCATATTCATCCCTGATAACGCACCGACAGTATACCAGGCCATCTCCAAACTACACGAAATATCTGGTTCCCTTCACGTTGAGAAAGGGGATTGGTCCCTGCTGGGGTGGTTCTGGGAGCTGATCACTGCCTGGGGATGGAAAATTTTGATCTTCATTGGGATGACCTTGGCACTTCTGTTCATGTTTTGCCTATGTATACAGTGTGCTCCTGCACTATGTGGCCTCTGTGCTACCTCGTGTGTACGGAAGCCTGTGTCACGGGACGAGCTGAGTAACAGAATGATGCTACAGCAACATCTCCACGAATTTCTTCATACCGATTTGGACTCAGATTAGCATGAGTTATTGCCTTATATGAGGGCAAAAGGAGGGTCTGTGGTTCTCAAAAATCCGGACCCTTGTGTTTTCCCGATATCGAGGTCCAATACCCGTGTCACAAAACCTCAACGCACCAAGACGATTTTGGTATCTATGAACCGATAATAATTAGGACATCATTCCTATGTATTTGCGTCACAATCGAGGGTTGCCAACACCCCAAAATCGTAGTTTCCGTCCCCATCCCTTAAACTCCATTTTGTGAACGGCATCCATCTTGCATCTTGCCCTCATGTTAAGTCAATTAAAGGTCGAGCTTGATCAAAAGGGACACGTCCACCTTTTCGTGACTTCCCCCTGACCTGTCCCAACTGACTCCATGGCCTTAGGCCAAACCTGTTTGGGCAGCTCCTCGCCCAGTGGCCGAATACGATAGCATCAATACATAACATTCCACAAACCATTCACACATACAGACCATGCTTTCCGCAAACATGCACCTGTCCACATTCCTTGTTTATGGCCAGTTTTATGACTGGGTTGTGCCTTCCTTTATTAAGGTTTCATCGATATCTGATGAGAGTTCCAGGCCTAACTGGGTAATCTATCAACAAACTGGACATCTAAAATATGGGCTTGCTTACATGACTCTGCTCTTTGTATTATTGTAGAAATATGTGTATAGCCATATCATAAACTCAGGAATTCTTGCTTGCAGCTATTATTTTTGTATATAAGGAGACGGCTGGTTCTGTAAAAACGAACAGTCTCCCGAGAACCTACTCTCCGTGCGGTGTACTTCTGGGACACGTGTTACTTGGTAGCTACCAATAAAACTTGATCTTTGACGGTAACTAGAAGACTCCGTGTTTCTGTGGTCCGGAACAAGGGAGAACTCAGAGGTCCTCGGGTGCTACCCCCTGGCACCACCGGGTTCCTAAAAACCCGGCACCTCAGTGGCGAAACAAAAACAGTAAATGTTCGAGACTTTGATGGAAATGTAACTTGTATGAGCAAAGGCGATGTTAAGCACAGTAGAATCTCTGCACTGCCATTTTTCCCCTCATCATGAAGCCTTTTGTGACCTAGAAAGAAAACAAGGTTTCGGTATTTTCGGCAGTGTAATCAAAAACTGTAGCTGTTCTGTTTTTCAATCCTGTTACGTGTATATAACATATTATTGGTCTGCGTATACAGTGTTTCAGAGGTTTTGTTGCTTGGCATATATATATATATATATATATATATATATATATAATATATATATATATATGTATATTTATATATATATATATATATATATATATATATATATATATATATATATATATATATATATATATATATATATATATATATATATAAAATATATTCTACAAGTTGCCTTCATGGTGTCATAACCTACCGAAGACAAAAAACCTAAAGGTATGGAATTAAAATATTACTTGGTCTTACAGGATCAGAAAAAAGGTCTGCAAAGGGTGCACAGAAAACTGGATGACTTGGAAAAAGAACGGTGTACATTTATGGGAACCGTACGAACTAAGACAGAAGAGTTAGCTCGCAGTGAGGAAATAGCGCAAGCACTTAAATGTGACCTCGAGGTAGGTGACAGTCTCTTTTGCCATTGAAGCTGGGACTGACATTAGCAGGCCTGTTCCTGTTTGGTACTCTTCTATCATCCTATCAAGATTACCTGCTAAATATTGTCGATATTTGGTGAGCTTACCATCTTCTCATTGGGTGGTAACCCTACGAAGTCAGAGACGCTGAGATTAATTGAATAAAGGTGAGTGATGTATGCCTTAGAGTGATCTTATACAGGTATGTTTCCCTCTCTGATCAGAAACATCTTCTGGACTTATGGGGCCCTGGGCACAGACACACTTTGGGGCCTCCTTTTGAAACTTTTAGACTTAATAATGAGGTTCACTACAAAGGGCTTTCATGAATCTCTCCTGTAGTTTTGACTTGGTTGATAGGTGCAAGTTGTGTAACTTGATGGAGTCAGCTGGGATAGATCTGCCATTGCTGAACCTTATCAGGCGTTTACATTGGGAAACCACCACCAAGGTACGCTATACGCGACTAGGAGACTGCGCACACACCCTATAAACGTGGCCAGAGAAGTAAGGTAGGGAGGTATAATAGAACCATTTCTGTCTAGATGCAGTCCTAGACCAATGAAGTAATGATTCTCCCACAATTGGCTCCCACTGTGTCCCAGTGCTTTTATACGCAGACAATACAGTTTTAATATCACGAACAGCAATTGGTCTACAGAATCTTTTAAATGGTTTTAATGTTTTATGACTAATTTAAGCTTTGAAGTGAACCATCAACAATCGTTTATTTTAACTTGTGGCCCTAAAAATACAAATGTAAGTATTTTTTATCGGAGAGACCCCAATCATTAAGGTATCTCACTTTAACTACCTAGATATTCTGTTTGAAGCTAATCTGACATGGGGCAGACTGATTAACCAGAGAATACAGAAAATGGGGGTAGTTTGCGAGTTAATTTTTAGATTCGCAAACAAATTGGGCCACAAATAATCAAGGAGATGGTTCAGCTCTATAAAAGCAAAAGTCTCACTGTAGGAACATATGTTTCAGGTGTGTGGGGTTATGAAGTCCCGACTAGAATGCATGCATTAGAAAGCAAGTTTCTGCGCAGGATTCTAGCTATCCCTAAATCAACTTCAAGCCTTGTCTCTCACATGGAATTAGGCATGGGCTTCCTGGAAGACCAAGTAAAAATGGGTTCCCTTTTGCTTTGGGTTAAAATCTGGAGGACCACTGAGGCATACTTTTTTAGGAATATCCTGGGTGATTGTCTAAACTTAGATAATAGAAACTCCATCCCTGGGTTGGCATATGTAAAGAAAATATTCATTGACTTGGATCTAAGCACACGTTTTGACTCCTCAGATAGCATTGGGCCTCAAAGTAAGGCTACAGTTAAGAACAAAATCCTTATGCTAAAGGAGGAGCCTAGAACTGTAAGGTCATCATATAGTGCCCCAATCCTTAATTGTCTGCCAATTTCTATAACCCCTGGGATGGAACACTATTTAACATAGGTGGAAAACCCAGAACACAGGTTTTATCTTACAAGGTTTAAATTAAATATCTTACTACTAGCTTTCCCTCTCCCGGGATCTTGGTTTGAATCTCTTCTAGGTTGCCTATGTAACGATAACATACTCCAATCGACTGCGCATTTTATGCTTTTTTTGTGCTCTATATAGTAGTTTGAGATTTTACTTTTTACGACTAATTCTGAAACACTAGCACTTAACATCTCACCAAGAAGGGATAATCTTTTTTAAATGTCTTAATACACCCACCGCCTGCTTTACTGTATTTAACTATATTACTGCTGCAACCAAATTGAGTAAGAGGTATGCCTTATAACATCTCTTAGTGTTGTTTTAATACATGATAGATAACTAACTTCCTCATGAGGATGATAATCATTTTGAAGGTTTTAAGTATTTGATTTATTTTATTTGTATACAACCATTGCCTTTCAATTATATCTGTTGTTATTTCAGAATTAATATGTTTTATGATACATCAGACCTTTTAGCTGCTATAAAATGTATTTTGTGGTCACCAACACATGAAAAAGAATGTGTTAATGATATGCTAAATTTCGATCCTCAGCATGTATATGCCTTTTTATTTTATGAATTCAGTTTCTAAAACTTTTCTTCCTTTTATCTGATTTAATGTATTTTTAAACGTGTGTTTTTATGTTTAATTTTATGACTGAATAAACTCTATTGAACGAACGAATTACTTAAATAATGTGAGAAAATACATATCTGCACAACACTGTGATCATCCACATGACTCCCTGGCCGTATACTCTCCAACAATCCACTTCCTTTAACTAAACCACACATCAGTCACTTCCCTTATTAGACTGCCACCTTCCTTGTGATCTGCAGACATTATCCCGGCAAAACCTTTCTCAAGTAAATCACAGAACTCATTAGTATCTCATCCATTATCTAACGCAACAATCTGTTTCTCTTGGATTTTAAACCCCATAGCAATTCACCCAGCACTTTAAATGAAGCACTAGTCAACCTTATTGATACATCTTCTTAAAACAATCTATTGAACCAAATCTAAATCAATTGAACCAAACCAGCCAAAAGTTAATGCTGTTAATTTGGTCTTAATAGCCATCAAGGGTTTTCAGATGACACTGGATCGGGCAGATCTCACCTCCATCTTTAGCACTATTCCTCTCATTTCAACAACTCACCACTGTCAATCAAGTACCAACACACCACAGGACTCCTGCTTTATGGACTTACACTTGAAATCTCTCTAGCAAGAACTCGTCACTCTAGCAATCATAAATGACTCCAATGCCGAAGTGAGTTTCCTACTACATTACGTTATTCACACCCTCTGATGAAGGTGTGCTCGCTGCATCTTGAGGCACCTAAGAACTCAACGGCAGCAAATGAGTGCTAAGGAAGAAAAGAACTAAAACAAAAAACCAAATCTAAGAATTACATATTTCTGATTTTACTCACATAAATGTCATTTCCAAAGCCACCTATGACAAGTCTGTGATTATGGTGACTATTCAAGGCCATCAAGGTCATCATCAAGGCCATGAGGCATTGCCTCAGATTGATCCCAGGCCCACACACTGCAGCGCTCAACTTTCAATTTAAATGGCAATCAATTATTCACCAAAGTGACTGAGTCTAGTGCAGCCTCAGTAGATCAACGCTGTCTTTCTTATCCCTCAATGTAGTATACTGCACTAGACCTTTCTAAAATTGACTTCTCTTAAAGACATTTAACCTGTCTCCAGAGAACCACTCTAACCTTCCAACGCAGTCAATGCACACCTTGCACAAGACACCTTTTCTAATGCAGTCAGAACTGAAAAGAGCCGCTGCAACAGAAAAAAGTTAATCTCAGGCACAAAGACCCTACGAACTATAAACCCTGGCCAAACTTATCTTTCTTCAAAAACATAATTGTGTAAGAAATTCCTGTTCAACTAAAAAACAAGTTAGCATAAATTCCATCATACAAGAAAGCCAAGCGGGTTTCAGACCATGCTGCAACACATCACCGAAACAGCATGCTTCCAAACAATGTATGGGACCTTCATGATTATACAGTAGCACCCCTACCTGCATTTCCTGGCACTTGTTAATCTCTCTGCCACCTTAGATACCTTTAACCATGAATACCAGATCAGTATCCTCTCATCACACATTAGGTGAATGAAAGTGAGTCTCATAATCAATAGAGGGAGAATGAATCACAAACGTGAAAGTGCTGGAGTCTCTGGGAGATTGTCTCGGAGACCCTCAACCACACTTGCACAACTTGTGGTGCATATTATCTCCCGTCATGTGGTTTGGTGTATAGTGTCCTCATTGGATATGTGACTTAAGTGTTCTATGCTCCAAATGACCTACCATTCTTCACCAGTAGGGAGACTGTTTGAGAGCTGACATTAGTGAGAAATAAAATTATCTCCGATCCTTTATTGGAGAGTTTATTGAGCAAAAAAGAGAAAGGCGGTGTCGAGTGGATGACCTAGTGGTCGGGTCAACATTGTTCGGCTGTGAAATGCCCCAGCAGGTCTTATGGCCTTCGTAAGGACCAGAGGGGTGGAGAACCAGAGAGTTTTATTATTTTACAGACAGTGTAGGGAAGTTTACTCACTTACCACTCTTCGCCAGAGAGCATGTTTTGCTCATGAGTGGTTGGTGTTAAAGGCACAGGCTTTGGCCCATAACTTTTTTATGGGGTTCTCAATAACCCATAGGATACGAGAGACAACTCTTATGGGAAAATTAAGCCTCAACTTGAGGTGGGGCGAGAGAGACCCGGAGAATTTCTGCATTAGACAACTTGCCTGATTTGCTGGTAAGTCAAAGGCTCCATGGTCGCAGCAGGGCAGAAACCAGTGCTGTACATTCAAACCTGCAAGCCATAATTCCCAAAAGCAGACAGACAGAGCTGCAGGGCAAAGAATAAAAAGTGGAACACCCACCTCGACCCCTCTACCAACCTCTTGATAAAATTGGAAGCACATGCCTATAAGTAGCTGGGGCAGTGCTTGGGATCCTGCCCCTTCTGTTCTGCGTGGCTCCTCAATGGCCTCTGGGATGAACCAATGTGTGCCTTGACAGCACCTCACAAGGGGAAACCAATCATGAACTAGCACTCAGCCTTCTATTCCTTCCTCATGTGAATGGATGGCATCTACTCTGATTTTGACTTATAAAAGAACCAGGCCTACATTACTGTGGCAAAATGATTGCTGAAGAGAACCCTCATAGACCAGTCCTGTGGCAGGTCCTGTGTTTTCTGGGATGAAGAGGAGAATTAAAGTGTATCGGTTGATCCTCAGCACTTTCTCAACCAGCTCAGAGAGGCTCTGTTTGCTGCTGGAGCATGGGTCCTTTTTAGGTCTCGGCCGAGACCTATTGCAGCCAAGTTTGCTCTCAAGGGAGGACAGAGCGGTGCACGAGCCTACCAGACACACATAGACAGACAGACAGACAGACACACGCACGCACACACACGCACGCACACGCACACACACACACACCCTCCCTCTCTGCCCACTCCCTCTCTGCCGCCCCCCCTCTACCCCCACTCACCGGCTCTTTCCCTCCGCAGCGGGTCAGTCAGGCAGACTCGGTGTCTTCTCCGGCGATCTTCAGCTGATGTGCACGCCCACGCTGCGTCTCGTGCACGCCCACCACGCTATTTCGCGCCAGTTGATCCTCAGCTTGTGATTACTACTCCTTCTAACCCGGACGGGGGCTCCTCGTCCTCTCAGGCAGGGTCTGCGCACTGCTGTGCACGTGTGCACGCCCCTGGCGACGTGCGCGCCCCTCACGCCCGACCCCAGGTCTGCCCAGTAGAACGGCGCTCACTTCATCCCTCTGTGAGGCAGAAGGTGAGTGCAGAGTGTGAAGTAGTGAGTGCAGAGTGAGTGTGCATAGTGTGAGTGCAGAGTTGTGAGTGCAGAGTGAGTGTGCAGAGTAGTGAGTGCAGAGTAGTGAGTGCAGAGTGCAGAGTAGTGAGTGCAGAGTGAGTGTGCATAGTGTGAGTGCAGAGTTGTGAGTGCAGAGTGAGTGTGCAGAGTAGTGAGTAGTGAGTGCAGAGTGCGCAGAGTGTGAAGTAGTGAGTGCAGAGTGAGTGTGCATAGTGTGAGTGCAGAGTAGTGAGTGCAGAGTAGTGAGTGCAGAGTGCAGAGTAGTGAGTGCAGAGCGCAGAGTGTGAATTAGTGAGTGCAGAGTAGTGAGTGCAGAGTAGTGAGTGCAGAGTAGTGAGTAGTGAGTGCAGAGTAGTGAGTGCAGAGTGCAGAGTGAGTGTGCAGAGTAGTGAGTGCAGAGTAGTGAGTGCAGAGTAGTGAGTGCAGAGTAGTGAGTGCAGAGTAGTGAGTGCAGAGTGCAGAGTAATGAGTGCAGAGCGCAGAGTGTGAATTAGTGAGTGCAGAGTAGTGAGGGCAGAGTAGTGAGTGCAGAGTAGTGAGTGCAGAGTAGTGAGTGCAGAGTGTGAGTGCAGAGTAGTGAGTGCAGAGCAGTGAGTGCAGAGCAGTGAGTGCAGAGCAGTGAGTTGCAGAGTAGTGAGTGCAGAGTAGTGAGTGCAGAGTAGTGAGTGCAGAGTAGTGAGTAGTGAGTGCAGAGTAGTGAGTGCAGAGTAGTGAGTGCAGAGTAGTGAGTGCAGAGTAGTGAGTGCAGAGTAGTAAGTAGTGAGTGCAGAGTAGTGAGTGCAGAGTAGTGAGTAGTGAGTAGTGAGTGCAGAGTAGTGAGTGCAGAGTAGTAAGTAGTGAGTGCAGAGTGCAGAGTAGTGAGTGCAGAGTAGTGAGTGCAGAGTAGAGAGTAGTGAGTAGTGAGTGCAGAGTAGTGAGTGCAGAGTAGTAAGTAGTGAGTGCAGAGTGCAGAGTAGTGAGTGCAGAGTAGTGAGTGCAGAGTAGTGAGTGCAGAGTAGAGAGTGCAGAGTAGTGAGTGCAGAGTAGTGAGTGCAGAGTGCAGAGTAGTGAGTGCAGAGTAGTGAGTAGTGAGTGCAGAGTAGTGAGTGCAGAGTAGTGAGTAGTGAGTGCAGAGTAGTGAGTGCAGAGTGCAGAGTAGTGAGTGCAGAGTGCAGAGTAGTGAGTGCAGAGTAGTGAGTGCAGAGTAGTGAGTAGTGAGTGCAGAGTAGTGAGTGCAGAGTAGTGAGTGCAGAGTAGTGAGTGCAGAGTGCAGAGTAGTGAGTGCAGAGTAGTGAGTGCAGAGTAGTGAGTGCAGAGTAGTGAGTAGTGAGTGCAGAGTAGTGAGTGCAGAGTGCAGAGTAGTGAGTGCAGAGTAGTGAGTGCAGAGTAGTGAGTGCAGAGTAGTGAGTGCAGAGTAGTGAGTGCAGAATGCAGAGTAGTGAGTGCAGAGTGCAGAGTAGTGAGTGCAGAGTAGTGAGTGCAGAGTAGTGAGTAGTGAGTGCAGAGTAGTGAGTGCAGAGTAGTGAGTAGTGAGTGCAGAGTTGTGAGTGCAGAGTAGTGAGTGCAGAGTAGTGAGTGCAGAGTAGTGAGTGCAGAGTGCAGAGTAGTGAGTGTAGAATAGTGAGTGCAGAGTAGTGAGTAGAGAGTGCAGAGTAGTGAGTGCAGAGTAGTGAGTAGTGAGTGCAGAGTAGTGAGTAGTGAGTGCAGAGTAGTGAGTGCAGAGTGCAGAGTAGTGAGTGCAGAGTAGTGAGTGCAGAGTAGTGAGTGCAGAGTAGTGAGTGCAGAGTAGTGAGTAGTGAGTGCAGAGTAGTGAGTGCAGAGTAGTGAGTGCAGAGTAGTGAGTGCAGAGTAGTGAGTGCAGAGTAGTGAGTAGTGAGTAGTGAGTAGTGAGTGCAGAGTAGTGAGTGAAGAGTAGTGAGTGCAGAGTAGTAAGTAGTGAGTGCAGAGTAGTGAGTGCAGAGTAGTGAGTGCAGAGTAGTGAGTGCAGAGTAGTGAGTGCAGAGTGCAGAGTAGTGAGTGCAGAGTAGTGAGTGCAGAGTAGTGAGTGCAGAGTAGTGAGTGCATAGTAGAGAGTAGTGAGTGCAGAGTAGTGAGTGCAGAGTAGTGAGTGCAGAGTAGTGAGTAGTGAGTGCAGAGTAGTGAGTGCAGAGTAGTGAGTGCAGAGCAGTGAGTGCAGAGTAGTGAGTGCAGAGTAGTGAGTAGTGAGTGCAGAGTAGTGAGTGCAGAGTAGTGAGTAGTGAGTGCAGAGTAGTGAGTGCAGAGTAGTGAGTGCAGAGTAGTGAGTGCAGAGTAGTGAGTGCAGAGTAGTGAGTGCAGAGTAGTAAGTAGTGAGTGCAGAGTGCAGAGTAGTGAGTGCAGAGTGCAGAGTAGTGAGTGCAGAGTAGTGAGTGCAGAGTAGTGAGTGCAGAGTAGTGAGTGCAGAGTAGTGAGTGCAGAGTAGTGAATAGTGAGTGCAGAGTAGTGAGTGCAGAGTAGTGAGTGCAGAGTGCAGAGTAGTGAGTGCAGAGTAGTGAGTGCAGAGTAGTGAGTGCAGAGTAGTGAGTGCAGAGTAGTGAGTAGTGAGTGCAGAGTAGTGAGTGCAGAGTAGTGAGTAGTGAGTGCAGAGTAGTGAGTGCAGAGTGCAGAGTAGTTAGTGCAGAGTAGTGAGTGCAGAGTAGTGAGTGCAGAGTAGTGAGTGCGGAGTGCAGAGTAGTGAGTGCAGAGTGCAGAGTAGTGAGTGCAGAGTAGTGAGTGCAGAGTAGTGAGTGCAGAGTAGTGAGTGCAGAGTAGTGAGTGCAGATTGCAGAGTAGTGAGTGCAGAGTAGTGAGTGCAGAGTGCAGAGTAGTGAGTGCAGAGTAGTGAGTGCAGAGTGCAGAGTAGTGAGTGCAGAGTAGTGAGTGCAGAGTAGTGAGTGCAGAGTAGTGAGTGCAGAGTAGTGAGTGCAGAGTGCAGAGCAGTGAGTGCAGAGTAGTGAGTGCAGAGTAGTGAGTGCAGAGTAGTGAGTAGTGAGTGCAGAGTAGTGAGTGCAGAGTAGTGAGTGCAGAGTGCAGTGCAGAGTAGTGAGTGCAGAGTAGTGAGTGCAGAGTGCAGAGTAGTGAGTGCAGAGTGCAGAGTAGTGAGTGCAGAGTAGTGAGTAGTGAGTGCAGAGTAGTGAGTGCAGAGTAGTGAGTGCAGAGTGCAGAGTAGTGAGTGCAGAGTGCAGAGTAGTGAGTGCAGAGTGCAGAGTAGTGAGTGCAGAGTGCAGAGTAGTGAGTGCAGAGTAGTGAGTGCAGAGTAGTGAGTGCAGAGTAGTGAGTGCAGAGTAGTGAGTGCAGAGTAGTGAGTAGTGAGTTCAGAGTAGTGAGTGCAGAGTAGTGAGTGCAGAGTAGTGAGTGCAGAGTAGTGAGTGCAGAGTAGTGAGTAGTGAGTAGTGAGTAGTGAGTAGTGAGTAGTGAGTAGTGAGTGCAGAGTAGTGAGTGCAGAGTAGTGAGTGCAGAGTAGTGAGTGCAGAGTAGTGAGTAGTGAGTGCAGAGTAGTGAGTGCAGAGTAGTGAGTGCAGAGTAGTGAGTGCAGAGTAGTGAGTGCAGAGTGCAGAGTAGTGAGTGCAGAGTGCAGAGTAGTGAGTGCAGAGTGCAGAGTAGTGAGTGCAGAGTAGTGAGTGTAGAGTAGTGAGTGCAGAGTAGTGAGTGCAGAGTAGTGAGTGCAGAATAGTGAGTGCAGAGTAGTGAGTGCAGAGTAGTGAGTGCAGAGTAGTGAGTAGTGAGTGCAGAGTAGTGAGTGCAGAGTAGTGAGTAGTGAGTGCAGAGTAGTGAGTGCAGAGTAGTGAGTGCAGAGTAGTGAGTGCAGAGTAGTGAGTGCAGAGTGCAGAGTAGTGAGTGCACTCTGCACTCACTACTTTGCACTCTGCACTCACTACTTTGCACTCTGCACTCACTACTCTGCACTCTGCAGAGTAGTGAGTGCAGAGAAGTGAGTAGCGAGCGCAGAGTAGTGAGTAGCGAGTGCAGAGTAGTGAGTAGCGAGTGCAGAGTAGTGAGTAGTGAGTGCAGAGTAGTGAGTAGTGAGTGCAGAGAAGTGAGTGCAGAGTAGTGAGTGCAGAGTGCAGTGCAGAGTAGTGAGTGCAGAGTAGTGAGTAGTGAGTGCAGAGTAGTGAGTGCAGAGTAGTGAGTAGTGAGTACAGAGTAGTGAGTGCAGAGTAGTGAGTAGTGAGTGCAGAGTAGTGAGTAGTGAGTGCAGAGTAGTGAGTAGTGAGTGCAGAGTAGTGAATAGTAAGTGCAGAGTAGTGAGTAGTGAGTGCAGAGTAGTGAGTAGTGAGTGCAGAGTAGTGAGTGCAGAGTAGTGAGTAGTGAGTGCAGAGTAGTGAGTAGTGAGTGCAGAGTAGTGAGTAGTGAGTGCAGAGTAGTGAGTAGTGAGTAGTGAGTGCAGAGTAGTGAGTAGTGAGTGCAGAGTAGTGAGTAGTGAGTGCAGAGTAGTGAGTAGTGAGTAGTGAGTGCAGAGTAGTGAGTAGTGAGTAGTGAGTGCAGAGTAGTGAGTGCAGAGTAGTGAGTAGTGAGTAGTGAGTGCGATGTAGTGAGTGCAGAGTAGTGAGCGCAGAGTAGTGAGTGCAGAGTAGTGAGTGCAGAGTACTGAGTAGTGAGTGCAGAGTAGTGAGTGCAGAGTAGTGAGTGCAGAGTAGTGAGTGCAGAGTAGTGAGTAGTGAGTGCAGAGTAGTGAGTAGTGAGTAGTGAGTGCAGAGTAGTGAGTGCAGAGTAGTGAGTAGTGAGTGCAGAGTAGTGAGTAGTGAGTAGTGAGTGCAGAGTAGTGAGTGCAGAGTAGTGAGTAGTGAATGCAGAGTAGTGAGTAGTGAGTGCAGAGTAGTGAGTAGTGAGTAGTGAGTGCAGAGTAGTGAGTACAGAGTAGTGAGTGCAGAGTAGTGAGTGCAGAGTAGTGAGTGCAGAGTAGTGAGTGCAGAGTAGTGAGTAGTGAGTGCAGAGTAGTGAGTGCAGAGTAGTGAGTGCAGAGTAGTGAGTGCAGAGTAGTGAGTAGTGAGTGCAGAGTAGTGAGTGCAGAGTAGTGAGTGCAGAGTAGTGAGTGCAGAGTAGTGAGTGCAGAGTAGTGAGTGCAGAGTAGTGAGTAGTGAGTGCAGAGTAGTGAGTAGTGAGTGCAGAGTAGTGAGTGCAGAGTAGTGAGTGCAGAGTAGTGAGTAGTGAGTAGTGAATGCAGAGTAGTGAGTAGTGAGTGCAGAGTAGTGAGTAGTGAGTGCAGTGTAGTGAGTAGTGAGTGCAGAGTAGTGAGTAGTGAGTGCAGAGTAGTGAGTAGTGAGTGCAGAGTAGTGAGTGCAGAGTAGTGAGTAGTGAGTGCAGAGTAGTGAGTAGTGAGTGCAGAGTAGTGAGTAGTGAGTGCAGAGTAGTGAGTGCAGAGTAGTGAGTGCAGAGTAGTGAGTAGTGAGTAGTGAATGCAGAGTAGTGAGTAGTGAGTGCAGAGTAGTGAGTAGTGAGTGCAGTGTAGTGAGTAGTGAGTGCAGAGTAGTGAGTAGTGAGTGCAGAGTAGTGAGTAGTGAGTGCAGAGTAGTGAGGGCAGAGTAGTGAGTAGTGAGTAGTGAATGCAGAGTAGTGAGTAGTGAGTGCAGAGTAGTGAGTAGTGAGTGCAGAGTAGTGAGTAGTGAGTGCAGAGTAGTGAGTGCAGAGTAGTGAGTGCAGAGTAGTGAGTGCGGAGTGCAGAGTAGTGAGTGCAGAGTGCAGAGTAGTGAGTGCAGAGTAGTGAGTGCAGAGTAGTGAGTGCAGAGTAGTGAGTGCAGAGTAGTGAGTGCAGATTGCAGAGTAGTGAGTGCAGAGTAGTGAGTGCAGAGTGCAGAGTAGTGAGTGCAGAGTAGTGAGTGCAGAGTGCAGAGTAGTGAGTGCAGAGTAGTGAGTGCAGAGTAGTGAGTGCAGA
Source organism: Lissotriton helveticus (assembly GCF_964261635.1). Taxonomy (NCBI): domain Eukaryota; kingdom Metazoa; phylum Chordata; class Amphibia; order Caudata; family Salamandridae; genus Lissotriton; species Lissotriton helveticus. The sequence goes on along the minus strand of NC_136059.1, from coordinate 1,144,667,546 downwards.
GTAGTGAGTGCAGAGTAGTGAGTAGTGAGTGCAGAGTAGTGAGTGCAGAGTAGTGAGTGCAGAGTAGTGAGTGCAGAGTAGTGAGTGCAGAGTAGTGAGTGCAGAGTGCAGAGTAGTGAGTGCAGAGTGCAGCGTAGTGAGTGCAGAGTGCAGAGTAGTGAGTGCAGAGTAGTGAGTAGTGAGTGCAGAGTAGTGAGTGCAGAGTAGTGAGTGCAGAGTAGTGAGTGCAGAGTAGTGAGTGCAGAGTGCAGAGTAGTGAGTGCAGAGTGCAGAGTAGTGAGTGCAGAGTGCAGAGTAGTGAGTGCAGAGTGCAGAGTAGTGAGTGCAGAGTAGTGAGTGCAGAGTAGTGAGTGCAGAGTAGTGAGTGCAGAGTAGTGAGTAGTGAGTAGTGAGTTCAGAGTAGTGAGTGCAGAGTAGTGAGTGCAGAGTAGTGAGTGCAGAGTAGTGAGTGCAGAGTAGTGAGTAGTGAGTAGTGAGTAGTGAGTAGTGAGTAGTGAGTAGTGAGTGCAGAGTAGTGAGTGCAGAGTAGTGAGTGCAGAGTAGTGAGTGCAGAGTAGTGAGTGCAGAGTAGTGAGTAGTGAGTGCAGAGTAGTGAGTGCAGAGTAGTGAGTGCAGAGTAGTGAGTGCAGAGTAGTGAGTGCATAGTAGTGAGTGCAGAGTGCAGAGTAGTGAGTGCAGAGTGCAGAGTAGTGAGTGCAGAGTGCAGAGTAGTGAGTGCAGAGTAGTGAGTGCAGAGTAGTGAGTGCAGAGTAGTGAGTGCAGAATAGTGAGTGCAGAGTAGTGAGTGCAGAGTAGTGAGTGCAGAGTAGTGAGTAGTGAGTGCAGAGTAGTGAGTGCAGAGTAGTGAGTAGTGAGTGCAGAGTAGTGGGTGCAGAGTAGTGAGTGCAGAGTAGTGAGTGCAGAGTAGTGAGTGCAGAGTGCAGAGTAGTGAGTGCACTCTGCACTCACTACTTTGCACTCTGCACTCACTACTTTGCACTCTGAACTCACTACTCTGCACTCTGCAGAGTAGTGAGTGCAGAGAAGTGAGTAGCGAGCGCAGAGTAGTGAGTAGCGAGTGCAGAGTAGTGAGTAGCGAGTGCAGAGTAGTGAGTAGTGAGTGCAGAGTAGTGAGTAGTGAGTGCAGAGAAGTGAGTGCAGAGTAGTGAGTGCAGAGTGCAGTGCAGAGTAGTGAGTGCAGAGTAGTGAGTAGTGAGTGCAGAGTAGTGAGTGCAGAGTAGTGAGTAGTGAGTACAGAGTAGTGAGTGCAGAGTAGTGAGTAGTGAGTGCAGAGTAGTGAGTAGTGAGTGCAGAGTAGTGAGTAGTGAGTGCAGAGTAGTGAATAGTAAGTGCAGAGTAGTGAGTAGTGAGTGCAGAGTAGTGAGTAGTGAGTGCAGAGTAGTGAGTGCAGAGTAGTGAGTAGTGAGTGCAGAGTAGTGAGTAGTGAGTGCAGAGTAGTGAGTAGTGAGTGCAGAGTAGTGAGTAGTGAGTAGTGAGTGCAGAGTAGTGAGTAGTGAGTGCAGAGTAGTGAGTAGTGAGTGCAGAGTAGTGAGTAGTGAGTAGTGAGTGCAGAGTAGTGAGTAGTGAGTAGTGAGTGCAGAGTAGTGAGTGCAGAGTAGTGAGTAGTGAGTAGTGAGTGCGATGTAGTGAGTGCAGAGTAGTGAGCGCAGAGTAGTGAGTGCAGAGTAGTGAGTGCAGAGTACTGAGTAGTGAGTGCAGAGTAGTGAGTGCAGAGTAGTGAGTGCAGAGTAGTGAGTGCAGAGTAGTGAGTAGTGAGTGCAGAGTAGTGAGTAGTGAGTAGTGAGTGCAGAGTAGTGAGTGCAGAGTAGTGAGTAGTGAGTGCAGAGTAGTGAGTAGTGAGTAGTGAGTGCAGAGTAGTGAGTGCAGAGTAGTGAGTAGTGAATGCAGAGTAGTGAGTAGTGAGTGCAGAGTAGTGAGTAGTGAGTAGTGAGTGCAGAGTAGTGAGTACAGAGTAGTGAGTGCAGAGTAGTGAGTGCAGAGTAGTGAGTGCAGAGTAGTGAGTGCAGAGTAGTGAGTAGTGAGTGCAGAGTAGTGAGTGCAGAGTAGTGAGTGCAGAGTAGTGAGTGCAGAGTAGTGAGTAGTGAGTGCAGAGTAGTGAGTGCAGAGTAGTGAGTGCAGAGTAGTGAGTGCAGAGTAGTGAGTGCAGAGTAGTGAGTGCAGAGTAGTGAGTGCAGAGTAGTGAGTAGTGAGTGCAGAGTAGTGACTGCAGAGTAGTGAGTGCAGAGTAGTGAGTAGTGAGTAGTGAATGCAGAGTAGTGAGTAGTGAGTGCAGAGTAGTGAGTAGTGAGTGCAGTGTAGTGAGTAGTGAGTGCAGAGTAGTGAGTAGTGAGTGCAGAGTAGTGAGTAGTGAGTGCAGAGTAGTGAGTGCAGAGTAGTGAGTAGTGAGTGCAGAGTAGTGAGTAGTGAGGGCAGAGTAGTGAGTAGTGAGTAGTGAATGCAGAGTAGTGAGTAGTGAGTGCAGAGTAGTGAGTAGTGAGTGCAGAGTAGTGATTAGTGAGTGCAGAGTAGTGAGTAGTGAGTGCAGAGTAGTGAGTGCAGAGTAGTGAGTGAAGAGTAGTGAGTAGTGAGTGCAGAGTAGTGAGTAGTGAGTGCAGAGTAGTGAGTGCAGAGTAGTGAGTAGTGAGTGCAGAGTAGTGAGTGCAGAGTAGTGAGTGCAGAGTAGTGAGTGCAGAGTAGTGAGTAGTGAGTGCAGAGTAGTGAGTAGTGAGTGCAGAGTAGTGAATAGTGAGTGCAGAGTAGTGAGTGCAGAGTAGTGAGTGCAGAGTAGTGAGTAGTGAGTGCAGAGTAGTGAGTAGTGAGTGCAGAGTAGTGAGTGCAGAGTAGTGAGTGCAGAGTAGTGAGTAGTGAGTGCAGAGTAGTGAGTAGTGAGTGCAGAGTAGTGAGTAGTGAGTGCACAGTAGTGAGTAGTGAGTGCAGAGTAGTGAGTGCAGAGTAGTAAGTAGTGAGTGCAGAGTAGCGAGTGCAGAGTAGTGAGTGCAGAGTAGTGAGTAGTGAGTGCAGAGTAGTGAGTAGTGAGTGCAGAGTAGTGAGTAGTGAGTGCAGAGTAGTGAATAGTGAGAGCAGAGTAGTGAGTAGTGAGTGCAGAGTAGTGAGTGCAGAGTAGTGAGTAGTGAGTGCAGAGTAGTGAGTAGTGAGTGCAGAGTAGTGAGTAGTGAGTGCAGAGTAGTGAGAAGTGAGTAGTGAGTGCAGAGTAGTGAGTGCAGAGTAGTGAGTGCAGAGTAGTGAGTAGTGAGTGCAGAGTAGTGAGTGCAGAGTAGTGAGTAGTGAGTGCTGAGTAGTGAGTGCAGAGTAGTGAGTGCAGAGTAGTGAGTAGTGAGTGCAGAGTAGTGAGTGCAGAGTAGTGAGTAGTGAGTGCAGAGTAGTGAGTAGTGAGTGCAGAGTAGTGAGTAGTGAGTGCAGAGTAGTGAGTGCAGAGTAGTGAGTAGTGAGTGCAGAGTAGTGAGTAGTGAGTGCAGAGTAGTGAGCGCAGAGTGCAGAGTAGTGATTGCAGAGTGCAGAGTAGTGGGTGCAGAGTGCAGAGTAGTGAGTGCAGAGTAGTGAGTGCAGAGTAGTGAGTGCAGAGTATTGAGTAGTGAGTGCAGAGTAGTGAGTAGTGAGTGCAGAGTAGTGAGTGCAGAGTAGTGAATGCAGAGTAGTGAGTAGTGAGTGCAGAGTGCAGTGCAGAGTAGTGAGTGCAGAGTGCAGTGCAGAGTAGTGAGTGCAGAGTAGTGAGTAGTGAGTGCAGAGTAGTGAGTGCAGAGTAGTGAGTAGTGAGTACAGAGTAGTGAGTGCAGAGTAGTGAGTAGTGAGTGCAGAGTAGTGAGTAGTGAGTGCAGAGTAGTGAATAGTAAGTGCAGAGTAGTGAGTAGTGAGTGCAGAGTAGTGAGTAGTGAGTGCAGAGTAGTGAGTGCAGAGTAGTGAGTAGTGAGTGCAGAGTAGTGAGTAGTGAGTGCAGAGTAGTGAGTAGTGAGTGCAGAGTAGTGAGTGCAGAGTAGTGAGTAGTGAGTAGTGAGTGCAGAGTAGTGAGTGCAGAGTAGTGAGCGCAGAGTAGTGAGTGCAGAGTAGTGAGTGCAGAGTAATGAGTAGTGAGTGCAGAGTAGTGAGTGCAGAGTAGTGAGTAGTGAGTACAGAGTAGTGAGTGCAGAGTAGTGAGTAGTGAGTGCAGAGTAGTGAGTAGTGAGTGCAGAGTAGTGAATAGTAAGTGCAGAGTAGTGAGTAGTGAGTGCAGAGTAGTGAGTAGTGAGTGCAGAGTAGTGAGTGCAGAGTAGTGAGTAGTGAGTGCAGAGTAGTGAGTAGTGAGTGCAGAGTAGTGAGGAGTGAGTGCAGAGTAGTGAGTAGTGAGTGCAGAGTAGTGAGTAGTGAGTGCAGAGTAGTGAGTAGTGAGTGCAGAGTAGTGAGTAGTGAGTAGTGAGTGCAGAGTAGTGAGTAGTGAGTGCAGAGTAGTGAGTAGTGAGTAGTGAGTGCAGAGTAGTGAGTGCAGAGTAGTGAGTAGTGAGTAGTGAGTGCAGAGTAGTGAGTGCAGAGTAGTGAGAGCAGAGTAGTGAGTGCAGAGTAGTGAGTGCAGAGTAGTGAGTAGTGAGTGCAGAGTAGTGAGTGCAGAGTAGTGAGTGCAGAGTAGTGAGTGCAGAGTAGTGAGTAGTGAGTGCAGAGTAGTGAGTAGTGAGTAGTGAGTGCAGAGTAGTGAGTGCAGAGTAGTGAGTAGTGAGTGCAGAGTAGTGAGTAGTGAGTAGTGAGTGCAGAGTAGTGAGTGCAGAGTAGTGAGTAGTGAGTAGTGAATGCAGAGTAGTGAGTAGTGAGTGCAGAGTAGTGAGTAGTGAGTAGTGAGTGCAGAGTAGTGAGTACAGAGTAGTGAGTGCAGAGTAGTGAGTGCAGAGTAGTGAGTGCAGAGTAGTGAGTGCAGAGTAGTGAGTAGTGAGTGCAGAGTAGTGAGTAGTGAGTGCAGAGTAGTGAGTGCAGAGTAGTGAGTGCAGAGTAGTGAGTGCAGAGTAGTGAGTAGTGAGTAGTGAATGCAGAGTAGTGAGTAGTGAGTGCAGAGTAGTGAGTAGTGAGTGCAGTGTAGTGAGTAGTGAGTGCAGAGTAGTGAGTGCAGAGTAGTGAGTAGTGAGTGCAGAGTAGTGAGTAGTGAGTGCAGAGTAGTGAGTGCAGAGTAGTGAGTGCAGAGTAGTGAGTAGTGAGTGCAGAGTAGTGAGTAGTTGTTGGACACGGCCTCGTGGCGTGGTCCGACCCCGTCCGGATGGCGGGCCCGGGACGACATCGGCCCTCCATTTACCTACTATCGACCCCCCTGACCCGCACATTCACGAACCATCGGCACGAGCAGCCTCCCCGGCCACCTACAGCTCTCCCCCTCCCTGGGACCCCGGCGGAACCTGCTCGCCAACGCTGCCAGCCGGGCACCCTGACCCGGCCACCCTTTCCGGCCCGACTCCATCTTGGGACCCTCACGCCCCGAACACGTGGCCGCAGCCATCCCGGGCCCGGCCCCAGCGAAGCCCAGACATTGAGGCACCAGGATCCTCCCAGGTGGTAAAGTGGCCACTCGACCAGACCCCGGAGGAGGAGAGTCTCGAGGGGCCTTCCCCCACCCCCGGACGCCTGGTATCGATCGCTCTCCCGGCTCCCTGGGCGCTGGCTCCGCCCCCCTGCTGGGTGTCTGGACACCTTCATCCCGGCCCCTCTGACCCCCAGGCGCGAGGGTCCGGACATCAAAGCCCTCCAGTCCTATATCTGGGCCAGCCCCGGATCAAGACGGCAGTTGTATCTGGAGTGGAAGCCCTGCTGACCTCGTCGCGGCTGATCCTGATCCGAACTCTTGCACCTGGAACTACCTTCGAGGCCCTGCTGACGCTGTCGCGGCCTGTCCAAGCTAAACCACCTTCGAGGCCCTGCTGACGCTGTCGTGGCCTGACCGAGCTGAACTACCTTCGAGGCCCTGCTGACGCTGTCGCGGCCTGTCCAAGCTAAACCACCTTCGAGGCCCTGCTGACGCTGTCGCGGCCTGACCAAGCTGAACTACCTTCGAGGCCCTGCTGACGCTGTCGCGGCCTGTCCAAGCTAAACCACCTTCGAGGCCCTGCTGACGCTGTCGTGGCCTGACCAAGCTGAACTACCCTCGAGGCCCTGCTGACGCTGTCGCGGCCTGACCCCGCTGAACTATCTCCGAGGCCCTGCTGACGCTGTCGCGGCCTGAACCCTTGAACTATCCACGCACCAGTGGGTGCCAAGACTGTCCCGCTACCCCCTTTCCCCCGAGATCAAGACATTACGGATCCCTCGATCCTTGCCGCTATCCTGCCAAGAACTTGCTTCGAGTACTTATATAAAGATTCTTGTGAACCTCCTTCCTGTGTAGTGTCTATCTGTAAGTAGTGTGATTACTCTGCTGTTACAATTGTAGGAGAGGAGCCTTGCCAAGGAGGCCTCCCTACGGCGCTCGGCCTAGTCCATACAGAGAGGTGGGTCTCGGGGCGGACAGTCAGACACCTTCTGTCTCCCCCGGGGTCGCCTTTCCAACATTGGTGGCAAGAGACGGGATCCGAGCCCACGCAAATCGTACAGCGAGTAACACGTCACTACTGACAGAGATCCACAGCCACGATGACTACTAAGGAGGCCGGAACGACCGCAGAATTCCAGAAAGACCTGTTAGAGGAGTATACCCATAAAGAACTTAAACAATTTTGCAAAGACTTGGGTATCGCTACCACTGGACTAAGTACAAAAGACGATTTCAAAGAAGCGCTGCAAACCTGGGTGGAGACCAGAGAGACCCCACCCCAAACGAACGATGACATTGTCCGAGAAGTACCCGTGAGTACCGCCATAGCCCCCATAGAAGAAAGAACCGCCAACAGGGACCCGGGCCTCTCCCACGAAGATGCCCGGGAGCGAGAGAGGAGTCGGCTCCATGAACTAGAGCTCGCCCGACTCCGGCTGGACGGAGAACTCCAATTAGCAGAAAAAAAAATGGCCCTTGAACAACGGCGATTAGAGGGAGATCTGGAAGAGAGGCGGCGGCAAAGAGAATTGGAAGAAAAAAAACTCGCATACGAGCACGAGCGTGGCCTCAAAGAACTCGAACTCAAAGCCAACCTCGAAGGAACTGGCGCCACGGTAGCCCGGAACCCCTCACCGCCTGCCGACCCAAAGGTCCACATCCCGAAGGATATCGTAAAGGAGTACTACAAGAATGACGATATCCAGCAATGGTTCAAGGCGTACGAAGTTGCCATGACCGCGCACCGCATTCCGCGATCAGACTGGGGTGCCGGCTTATGGGGGAGATTCGTCAGCGAAGGAAGAGACACCCTGCTAGAACTGGCCGACGACGTAATGTCCTCCTATGACCACATGAAGGACGCCCTGCTTGTCCGGTATGGCCTCACCCCCGAGATGTACGGGCAGAGATTCAGAGACTGCTAGAAAATCCCCGGTACCACGTGGGTCGAGTACGTGAACTTTTATAGCAGGGCCCTGGAAGGATGGATAAAGGGCAGCAAAGTGTCCACCTACGAGCAGCTGTTCAACCTCATCGTTTGGGAACACCTCTCCAACAACTGCTTTGTCGAGCTCCGACAGCATCTACTCGACAGCAAGCTAACAGAGCCCCGGAAACTCGCCGTCGAGGCAGATTGATGGGTGAGCACCCGGGTCCCCCGAACACCGATAGGAGAACCCGGTCAGGGCGGCCGGGGGCACCCCCACCAGCGGGGGGGCAGAGGAGGACAGAACCAGAGCCGAAGCTTCCCGCCAGCCGCGGGCCCCCCTCCCGGGTTCCCCCCGAGTAACACTTCGCCGTCCCTGAAGAGGGACCCCCCAGCACGGCCGGGGCCCCACCCGAACGTTACTTGCCACAGATGCCAGCGGACCGGCCACTATGCCAGTGACCCCCTCTGCCCCTTGAACCAGCGTCCCGGCACCACTGGGCCTCCGACCCGCCAGTTCGCTGCTGCAGCTCTGGGAGGAGAGGGAGAAGAAGACGTAGAGGTCTACGAGGAAGAACAAATCGAGTATGAACCGGCCGCCATGGCCCTAGCCTGCCTGGGCAATAGAGACATGGTCCCCCAGGCCCCGCTACCGAGCAACACTCGAAAATACCGTCAGTGGGTCCACATCAATGGACGGCGGACCGAAGCCCTCCGAGACACGGGAGCCAGTGTGACCGCCGTCCGCTGCCACTTGGTGACCCCCGAACAGATCCTCCCGAACGTACGCTGCCCCGTGAGGGCCACCGACAACTCCGAGACTCTATGCCAGGTGGCCCGAATTCCCTTCGAATGGGGGGGAGTGTCGGGCACCCTCAAGGTGACCGTCCGGGATGACGCCCCCGTGGACTGCCTCCTTGGGAAGGACCTCGAGAGCTCTCCCTGGGCCCAAGTCGAGCGGAGAGAGCACCTAGGAATGATGGGACTACCAGAGTGGGTCTGTGCGACGACACGATCTATGGCGGCCCGAGCCCCGGCAGCGACCGAGGCCGCCCCGACCGAAGAGCCAGAGTGGCCCGAGCCACCACCCTCGGCCATCCATGAAGAATGCGACTCCGAGACCAGGCCCTCGGAGCCCGGAAACCACCCCGAGCTCAGCGACATCCCCGAACTCGCCCAATGGCGCCAAGAGGGTGGTCCCACCCGAGAACAATTTCGGCAGGAACAGAAGACCTGCCCCTCCCTCGAGGGGACCCGCCAACAAGCCGCTGCCCAAGCTACCGGGGACACCTCAGGGTCCCACTGGGTCTACTGGGACCACGACCTCCTATATAGTGAACAGAAAATTGCCGAGCTGGGGGCCAGCCGAGTGCTAGTGGTTCCCCTGCGATTCAGAGACTTCCTTTTGAACCTGGCGCACGATGTGCCCCTCGCAGGGCACCTGGGGCAGGACAAAACTTACAGCCGCCTGGTGACCCATTTCTACTGGCCCAAAATGCGCACTGATGTACATAACCACTGCCGCACCTGCCCGACATGCCAAGCCAGCGGAAAGAGCGGGGGGAAGGTGAAGGCCCCGCTCCAACCTTTTCCAGTAGTGACCACCCCCTTTGAGCGAGTGGGAATAGACATTGTGGGGCCCCTGGACCCTCAAACCTCGCAAGGGCATCGCTTCATACTTGTCCTGGTGGACCACGCCACCCGCTATCCTGAGGCCATCCCCCTCAGAACCATCACCGCTCCCGTGGTGGGGCGAGCCTTGATGGGGATCTTCTCCCGAGTAGGATTCCCCCGGGAGGTCGTGAGCGAAAGGGGCACGAACTTTATATCTAAATATATGCGGTCCCTGTGGCAACAGTGCGGGGTCACATACAAGTTCACCACCCCGTATCATCCCCAAGGGAATGGACTTGTGGAGCGGTTCAACCGGACACTCAAGGGAATGATACAGGGCCTAGAGGAGCCACTACGACGCAGATGGGACGTCCTGCTGCCCTGCCTCCTGTTTGCCTATCGGGAGGTACCACAGAAATCCCTGGGGTTCAGCCCCTTTGAACTCTTGTACGGACACCCTGTCCGAGGTCCGCTCAGCCTGGTCAAAGAGGGCTGGGAAACTACCATCAAAGACGCACCCCCGGATGTCTACCGATACCTCCTGACCCTCCGAAACCAGACTCAGAAGTTCCGGGCCCTTGCAGAGGCCAACCTGGAGGCCAGTCAGGAGGACATGAAACGCTGGTACGACCAGCACTCCTCCTCCATCGAGTTCGAGCCGGGCCAGCGGGTCTGGGTCATGTCCCCGGTCGAACCCTGTGCCCTCCAGGACAAATGGTCGGGGCCCTTCAAGGTGATCGAGCGCAAGAGCCCCGTCACTTACCTCGTGGATATGGAGTCTCCCCGGAACCCCCTCCGGGTTCTGCACGCCAACCGGCTCAAACCTCATTTTGCCCGCACAGAACTGAGCCTGCTACTCGCTACCGACGATGGGACCGAAGACGACTCCGAGCCCTTGCCTGACCTCCTAAAGTGCACTGAGAAGGACGGCTCCGTCGAAGGGATCTCTCTCTCCCCCGACCTGACCCCCGCACAGCGCCGAGACTGTCAGGAACTGTTGGGACAATTCACAGATCTGTTCTCCCTCACCCCCGGGGTTACCCAATGGTGTGTCCACGATGTCGACACCGGGGACAGTCAGCCAGTACGACACCGGGCCTACCGGGTCCCCGACCGAGTTCGGGCCTGCATCCAGACGGAAGTCACCAAGATGCTGGCCCTGGGGGTAGTCGAACCCTCCGACAGTCCCTGGGCCAGCCCAGTGGTCCTGGTCCCCAAGGCCGCCGCACCTGGCGCCCCGCCAGAACTCCGGTTTTGCGTCGACTACCGGGGGCTGAATGCTGTTACGAGAACCGATGCACATCCCATCCCCCGGGCCGATGAACTGATCGACCGCCTGGGGGGCCGCCAAGTACCTCAGTACCTTCGACCTCACCGCCGGGTATTGGCAGATCGGCCTCACCCCGAGCGCCCAGGAGCGCTCAGCCTTCTCCACACCCGACGGCCACTTCCAGTTCAAGGTGATGCCCTTCGGCATGAAAAACGCCCCGGTCACCTTCCAGAGACTAGTAAACAAAGTACTGGCGGGGCTAGAAGAGTTCAGTGCCGCCTACCTAGACGACATTGCGGTCTACAGCCTCCACTGGGCTAAGCACCTGAAACACCTTTGGGAGGTCCTGACCGCCCTCCGCCGGGCCGGGCTAACTGTGAAGGCCAGCAAGTGCCAGATAGGCCAAGGGTCCGTGACCTATCTGGGACACCAAGTGGGGAGCGGCCAAGTGGCTCCCCTCCAACCCAAGATCGACGCCATCCTAGCCTGGGAACCCCCGGTCAACCAAACCGCCGTCCGAGCCTTCCTGGGGCTCACGGGGTACTATCGGCGTTTTGTCAAGAACTATGGGAGCATTGTGGGCCCCCTCACGGAACTGACCTCGAAGAACCGGCCCCAAAAAGTGCAGTGGACACCCGCGTGTCAGGTGGCCTTCGAGACCTTGAAAGCAGCCATGTGTACCGCCCCTGTGCTCCAGGCCCCCGACTACAGCCGAGAATTTGTGGTCCAGACCGATGCCTCGGAACACGGCATCGGGGCGGTCCTATCGCAAATGGACTCCACGGGAACTGACCATCCTGTGGCCTTCATCAGCCGGCGGCTGCTGGCCCGAGAGCAGCGATGGAGCACCATCGAGAGAGAAGCCTTCGCTGTCGTGTGGGCCCTCAAGAAACTCAGGCCCTACCTCTTCGGCACCCACTTCCGGGTGCAGACTGACCACCGGCCCCTAAGGTGGCTGATGCACATGCGTGGCGAAAATCCCAAACTGCTGCGATGGTCCATCTCCCTCCAAGGCATGGATTTCACGGTGGAGCATCGCCCTGGCAGTGACCACGCCAACGCTGACGGCCTGTCCCGGTTTTTCCGCCTCGACGAAGAGAGCCCCCAGGACGATGGGTGACTCTCCCTGCCTTCAGCTGGAGGGGACGTGTGTTGGACACGGCCTCGTGGCGTGGTCCGACCCCGTCCGCATGGCGGGCCCGGGACGACATCGGCCCTCCATTTACCTACTATCGACCCCCCTGACCCGCACATTCACGAACCATCGGCACGAGCAGCCTCCCCGGCCACCTACAGCTCTCCCCCTCCCTGGGACCCCGGCGGAACCTGCTCGCCAACGCTGCCAGCCGGGCACCCTGACCCGGCCACCCTTTCCGGCCCGACTCCATCTTGGGACCCTCACGCCCCGAACACGTGGCCGCAGCCATCCCGGGCCCGGCCCCAGCGAAGCCCAGACATTGAGGCACCAGGATCCTCCCAGGTGGTAAAGTGGCCACTCGACCAGACCCCGGAGGAGGAGAGTCTCGAGGGGCCTTCCCCCACCCCCGGACGCCTGGTATCGATCGCTCTCCCGGCTCCCTGGGCGCTGGCTCCGCCCCCCTGCTGGGTGTCTGGACACCTTCATCCCGGCTCCTCTGACCCCCAGGCGCGAGGGTCCGGACATCAAAGCCCTCCAGTCCTATATCTGGGCCAGCCCCGGATCAAGACGGCAGTTGTATCTGGAGTGGAAGCCCTGCTGACCTCGTCGCGGCTGATCCTGATCCGAACTCTTGCACCTGGAACTACCTTCGAGGCCCTGCTGACGCTGTCGCGGCCTGTCCAAGCTAAACCACCTTCGAGGCCCTGCTGACGCTGTCGCGGCCTGACCGAGCTGAACTACCTTCGAGGCCCTGCTGACGCTGTCGCGGCCTGTCCAAGCTAAACCACCTTCGAGGCCCTGCTGACGCTGTCGCGGCCTGACCAAGCTGAACTACCTTCGAGGCCCTGCTGACGCTGTCGCGGCCTGTCCAAGCTAAACCACCTTCGAGGCCCTGCTGACGCTGTCGCGGCCTGACCAAGCTGAACTACCCTCGAGGCCCTGCTGACGCTGTCGCGGCCTGACCCCGCTGAACTATCTCCGAGGCCCTGCTGACGCTGACGCGGCCTGAACCCTTGAACTATCCACGCACCAGTGGGTGCCAAGACTGTCCCGCTACCCCCTTTCTCCCGAGATCAAGACATTACGGATCCCTCGATCCTTGCCGCTATCCTGCCAAGAACTTGCTTCGAGTACTTATATAAAGATTCTTGTGAACCTCCTTCCTGTGTAGTGTCTATCTGTAAGTAGTGTGATTACTCTGCTGTTACGATTGTAGGAGAGGAGCCTCGCCAAGGAGGCCTCCCTACGGCGCTCGGCCTAGTCCATACAGAGAGGTGGGTCTCGGGGCGGACAGTCAGACACCTTCTGTCTCCCCCGGGGTCGCCTTTCCAACAGTAGTGAGTGCAGAGTAGTGAGTAGTGAGTGCAGAGTAGTGAGTGCAGAGTAGTGAGTAGTGAGTGCAGAGTAGCGAGTGCAGAGTAGTCAGTGCAGAGTAGTGAGTAGTGAGTGCAGAGAAGTGAGTAGTGAGTGCAGAGTAGTGAGTAGTGAGTGCAGAGTAGTGAATAGTGAGTGCAGAGTAGTGAGTAGTGAGTGCAGAGTAGTAAGTGCAGAGTAGTGAGTAGTGAGTGCAGAGTAGTGAGTAGTGAGTGCAGAGTAGTGAGTAGTGAGTGCAGAGTAGTGAGAAGTGAGTAGTGAGTGCAGAGTAGTGAGTGCAGAGTAGTGAGTGCAGAGTAGTGAGTAGTGAGTGCAGAGTAGTGAGTGCAGAGTAGTGAGTAGTGAGTGCTGAGTAGTGAGTGCAGAGTAGTGAGTGCAGAGTAGTGAGTAGTGAGTGCAGAGTAGTGAGTGCAGAGTAGTGAGTAGTGAGTGCAGAGTAGTGAGTGCAGAGTAGTGAGTAGTGAGTGCAGAGTAGTGAGTAGTGAGTGCAGAGTGGTGAGTGCAGAGTAGTGAGTAGTGAGTGCAGAGTAGTGAGTAGTGAGTGCAGAGTAGTGAGTGCAGAGTGCAGAGTAGTGAGTGCAGAGTGCAGAGTAGTGGGTGCAGAGTGCAGAGTAGTGAGTGCAGAGTAGTGAGTGCAGAGTAGTGAGTGCAGAGTAGTGAGTAGTGAGTGCAGAGTAGTGAGTAGTGAGTGCAGAGTAGTGAGTGCAGAGTAGTGAATGCAGAGTAGTGAGTAGTGAGTGCAGAGTGCAGTGCAGAGTAGTGAGTGCAGAGTGCAGTGCAGAGTAGTGAGTGCAGAGTAGTGAGTAGTGAGTGCAGAGTAGTGAGTGCAGAGTAGTGAGTAGTGAGTACAGAGTAGTGAGTGCAGAGTAGTGAGTAGTGAGTGCAGAGTAGTGAGTAGTGAGTGCAGAGTAGTGAATAGTAAGTGCAGAGTAGTGAGTAGTGAGTGCAGAGTAGTGAGTAGTGAGTGCAGAGTAGTGAGTGCAGAGTAGTGAGTAGTGAGTGCAGAGTAGTGAGTAGTGAGTGCAGAGTAGTGAGTAGTGAGTGCAGAGTAGTGAGTAGTGAGTAGTGAGTGCAGAGTAGTGAGTAGTGAGTGCAGAGTAGTGAGTAGTGAGTGCAGAGTAGTGAGTGCAGAGTAGTGAGTAGTGAGTAGTGAGTGCAGAGTAGTGAGTGCAGAGTAGTGAATAGTAAGTGCAGAGTAGTGAGTAGTGAGTGCAGAGTAGTGAGTAGTGAGTGCAGAGTAGTAAGTGCAGAGTAGTGAGTAGTGAGTGCAGAGTAGTGAGTAGTGAGTGCAGAGTAGTGAGTAGTGAGTGCAGCGTAGTGAGTAGTGAGTAGTGAGTGCAGAGTAGTGAGTGCAGAGTAGTGAGTAGTGAGTGCAGAGTAGTGAGTGCAGAGTAGTGAGTAGTGAGTACAGAGTAGTGAGTGCAGAGTAGTGAGTAGTTAGTGCAGAGTAGTGAGTAGTGAGTGCAGAGTAGTGAATAGTAAGTGCAGAGTAGTGAGTAGTGAGTGCAGAGTAGTGAGTAGTGAGTGCAGAGTAGTAAGTGCAGAGTAGTGAGTAGTGAGTGCAGAGTAGTGAGTAGTGAGTGCAGAGTAGTGAGTAGTGAGTGCAGCGTAGTGAGTAGTGAGTAGTGAGTGCAGAGTAGTGAGTAGTGAGTGCAGAGTAGTGAGTAGTGAGTGCAGAGTAGTGAGTAGTGAGTGCAGAGTAGTGAGTAGTGAGTAGTGAGTGCAGAGTAGTGAGTAGTGAGTGCAGAGTAGTGAGTAGTGAGTAGTGAGTGCAGAGTAGTGAGTGCAGAGTAGTGAGTAGTGAGTAGTGAGTGCAGAGTAGTGAGTGCAGAGTAGTGAGCGCAGAGTAGTGAGTGCAGAGTAGTGAGTGCAGAGTAGTGAGTAGTGAGTGCAGAGTAGTGAGTGCAGAGTAGTGAGTGCAGAGTAGTGAGAAGTGAGTGCAGAGTAGTGAGTAGTGAGTAGTGGGTGCAGAGTAGTGAGTGCAGAGTAGTGAGTGCAGAGTAGTGAGTAGTGAGTGCAGAGTAGTGAGTAGTGAGTAGTGAGTGCAGAGTAGTGAGTGCAGAGTAGTGAGTAGTGAGTAGTGAATGCAGAGTAGTGAGTAGTGAGTGCAGAGTAGTGAGTAGTGAGTAGTGAGTGCAGAGTAGTGAGTACAGAGTAGTGAGTGCAGAGTAGTGAGTGCAGAGTAGTGAGTGCAGAGTAGAGAGTAGTGAGTGCAGAGTAGTGAGTGCAGAGTAGTGAGTGCAGAGTAGTGAGTGCAGAGTAGTGAGTAGTGAGTGCAGAGTAGTGAGTGCAGAGTAGTGAGTGCAGAGTAGTGAGTGCAGAGTAGTGAGTGCAGAGTAGTGAGTGCAGAGTAGTGAGTAGTGAGTGCAGAGTAGTGAGTAGTGAGTGCAGAGTAGTGAGTGCAGAGTAGTGAGTAGTGAGTAGTGAATGCAGAGTAGTGAGTAGTGAGTGCAGAGTAGTGAGTAGTGAGTGCAGTGTAGTGAGTAGTGAGTGCAGAGTAGTGAGTAGTGAGTGCAGAGTAGTGAGTAGTGAGTGCAGAGTAGTGAGTGCAGAGTAGTGAGTAGTGAGTGCAGAGTAGTGAGTATTGAGGGCAGAGTAGTGAGTAGTGAGTAGTGAATGCAGAGTAGTGAGTAGTGAGTGCAGAGTAGTGAGTAGTGAGTGCAGAGTAGTGAGTAGTGAGTGCAGAGTAGTGAGTAGTGAGTGCAGAGTAGTGAGTGCAGAGTAGTGAGTAGTGAGTGCAGAGTAGTGAGTAGTGAGTGCAGAGTAGTGAGTAGTGAGTGCAGAGTAGTGAGTGCAGAGTAGTGAGTGCAGAGTAGTGAGTGCAGAGTAGTGAGTAGTGAGTGCAGAGTAGTGAGTAGTGAGTGCAGAGTAGTGAGTAGTGAGTGCAGAGTAGTGAGTGCAGAGTAGTGAGTGCAGAGTAGTGAGTAGTGAGTGCAGAGTAGTGAGTAGTGAGTGCAGAGTAGTGAGTAGTGAGTGCAGAGTAGTGAGTGCAGAGTAGTGAGTAGTGAGTGCAGAGTAGTGAGTGTAGAGTAGTGAGTGCAGAGTAGTGAGTAGTGAGTGCAGAGTAGTGAGTAGTGAGTGCAGAGTAGTGAGTAGTGAGTGCAGAGTAGTGAGTAGTGAGTGCAGAGTAGTGAGAAGTGAGTAGTGAGTGCAGAGTAGTGAGTGCAGAGTAGTGAGTGCAGAGTAGTGAGTAGTGAGTGCAGAGTAGTGAGTGCAGAGTAGTGAGTAGTGAGTGCTGAGTAGTGAGTGCAGAGTAGTGAGTGCAGAGTAGTGAGTAGTGAGTGCAGAGTAGTGAGTGCAGAGTAGTGAGTAGTGAGTGCAGAGTAGTGAGTGCAGAGTAGTGAGTAGTGAGTGCAGAGTAGTGAGTAGTAAGTGCAGAGTAGTGAGTAGTGAGTGCAGAGTAGTGAGTGCAGAGTAGTGAGTAGTGAGTGCAGAGTAGTGAGTAGTGAGTGCAGAGTAGTGAGTGCAGAGTGCAGAGTAGTGAGTGCAGAGTGCAGAGTAGTGGGTGCAGAGTGCAGAGTAGTGAGTGCAGAGTAGTGAGTGCAGAGTAGTGAGTGCAGAGTAGTGAGTAGTGAGTGCAGAGTAGTGAGTAGTGAGTGCAGAGTAGTGAGTGCAGAGTAGTGAATGCAGAGTAGTGAGTAGTGAGTGCAGAGTAGTGAGTAGTGAGTAGTGAGTGCAGAGTAGTGAGTAGTGAGTGCAGAGTAGAGTAGTGAGTGCAGAGTAGTGAGTAGTGAGTGCAGAGTAGTGAGTGCAGAGTAGTGAGTAGTGAGTGCAGAGTAGTGAGTGCAGAGTAGTGAGTAGTGAGTGCAGAGTAGTGAGTGCAGAGTAGTGAGTAGTGAGTGCAGAGTAGTGAGTAGTGAGTGCAGAGTAGTGAGTAGTGAGTGCAGAGTAGTGAGTACAGAGTAGTGAGTAGTGAGTGCAAAGTAGTGAGTGCAGAGTAGTGAGTAGTGAGTAGTGAGTGCAGAGTAGTGAGTAGTGAGTGCAGAGTAGTGAGTGCAGAGTAGTGAGTGCAGAGTAGTGAGTAGTGAGTGCAGAGTAGTGAGTGCAGAGTAGTGAGTGCAGAGTAGTGAGTGCAGAGTAGTGAGTGCAGAGTAGTGAGTGCAGAGTAGTGAGTAGTGAGTAGTGAGTGCAGAGTAGTGAGTGCAGAGTAGTGAGTAGTGAGTAGTGAATGCAGAGTAGTGAGTAGTGAGTGCAGAGTAGTGAGTAGTGAGTGCAGTGTAGTGAGTAGTGAGTGCAGAGTAGTGAGTAGTGAGTGCAGAGTAGTGAGTAGTGAGTGCAGAGTAGTGAGTGCAGAGTAGTGAGTAGTGAGTGCAGAGTAGTGAGTAGTGAGGGCAGAGTAGTGAGTAGTGAGTAGTGAATGCAGAGTAGTGAGTAGTGAGTGCAGAGTAGTGAGTAGTGAGTGCAGAGTAGTGAGTAGTGAGTGCAGAGTAGTGAGTAGTGAGTGCAGAGTAGTGAGTGCAGAGTAGTGAGTGCAGAGTAGTGAGTGCAGAGTAGTGAGTAGTGAGTGCAGGGTAGTGAATAGTGAGTGCAGAGTAGTGAGTAGTGAGTGCAGAGTAGTGAGTGCAGAGTAGTGAGTAGTGAGTGCAGAGTAGTGAGTAGTGAGTGCAGAGTAGTGAGTGCAGAGTAGTGAGTGCAGAGTAGTGAGTAGTGAGTGCAGAGTAGTGAGTAGTGAGTGCAGAGTAGTGAGTAGTGAGTGCAGAGTAGTGAGTGCAGAGTAGTGAGTGCAGAGTAGTGAGTAGTGAGTGCAGAGTAGTGAGTGTAGAGTAGTGAGTAGTGAGTGCAGAGTAGTGAGTGCAGAGTAGTGAGTAGTGAGTGCAGAGTAGTGAGTAGTGAGTGCAGAGTAGTGAGTAGTGAGTGCAGAGTAGTGAGTAGTGAGTGCAGAGTAGTGAGAAGTGAGTAGTGAGTGCAGAGTAGTGAGTGCAGAGTAGTGAGTAGTGAGTGCAGAGTAGTGAGTGCAGAGTAGTGAGTAGTGAGTGCTGAGTAGTGAGTGCAGAGTAGTGAGTGCAGAGTAGTGAGTAGTGAGTGCAGAGTAGTGAGTGCAGAGTAGTGAGTGCAGAGTAGTGAGTGCAGAGTAGTGAGTGCAGAGTAGTGAGTGCAGAGTAGTGAGTAGTGAGTAGTGAGTGCAGAGTAGTGAGTGCAGAGTAGTGAGTAGTGAGTAGTGAATGCAGAGTAGTGAGTAGTGAGTGCAGAGTAGTGAGTAGTGAGTGCAGTGTAGTGAGTAGTGAGTGCAGAGTAGTGAGTAGTGAGTGCAGAGTAGTGAGTAGTGAGTGCAGAGTAGTGAGTGCAGAGTAGTGAGTAGTGAGTGCAGAGTAGTGAGGGCAGAGTAGTGAGTAGTGAGTAGTGAATGCAGAGTAGTGAGTAGTGAGTGCAGAGTAGTGAGTAGTGAGTGCAGAGTAGTGAGTAGTGAGTGCAGAGTAGTGAGTAGTGAGTGCAGAGTAGTGAGTGCAGAGTAGTGAGTGCAGAGTAGTGAGTGCAGAGTAGTGAGTAGTGAGTGCAGGGTAGTGAATAGTGAGTGCAGAGTAGTGAGTAGTGAGTGCAGAGTAGTGAGTGCAGAGTAGTGAGTAGTGAGTGCAGAGTAGTGAGTAGTGAGTGCAGAGTAGTGAGTGCAGAGTAGTGAGTGCAGAGTAGTGAGTAGTGAGTGCAGAGTAGTGAGTAGTGAGTGCAGAGTAGTGAGTAGTGAGTGCAGAGTAGTGAGTGCAGAGTAGTGAGTGCAGAGTAGTGAGTAGTGAGTGCAGAGTAGTGAGTGTAGAGTAGTGAGTAGTGAGTGCAGAGTAGTGAGTGCAGAGTAGTGAGTAGTGAGTGCAGAGTAGTGAGTAGTGAGTGCAGAGTAGTGAGTAGTGAGTGCAGAGTAGTGAGTAGTGAGTGCAGAGTAGTGAGAAGTGAGTAGTGAGTGCAGAGTAGTGAGTGCAGAGTAGTGAGTAGTGAGTGCAGAGTAGTGAGTGCAGAGTAGTGAGTAGTGAGTGCTGAGTAGTGAGTGCAGAGTAGTGAGTGCAGAGTAGTGAGTAGTGAGTGCAGAGTAGTGAGTGCAGAGTAGTGAGTGCAGAGTAGTGAGTGCAGAGTAGTGAGTAGTGAGTGCAGAGTAGTGAGTAGTGAGTGCAGAGTAGTGAGTAGTGAGTGCAGAGTAGTGAGTGCAGAGTAGTGAGTAGTGAGTGCAGAGTAGTGAGTAGTGAGTGCAGAGTAGTGAGTGCAGAGTGCAGAGTAGTGAGTGCAGAGTGCAGAGTAGTGGGTGCAGAGTGCAGAGTAGTGAGTGCAGAGTAGTGAGTGCAGAGTAGTGAGTGCAGAGTAGTGAGTAGTGAGTGCAGAGTAGTGAGTAGTGAGTGCAGAGTAGTGAGTGCAGAGTAGTGAATGCAGAGTAGTGAGTAGTGAGTGCAGAGTAGTGAGTAGTGAGTAGTGAGTGCAGAGTAGTGAGTAGTGAGTGCAGAGTAGAGTAGTGAGTGCAGAGTAGTGAGTAGTGAGTGCAGAGTAGTGAGTGCAGAGTAGTGAGTAGTGAGTGCAGAGTAGTGAGTGCAGAGTAGTGAGTAGTGAGTAGTGAGTGCAGAGTAGTGAGTGCAGAGTAGTGAGTGCAGAGTAGTGCGTAGTGAGTGCAGAGTAGTGAGTAGTGATTGCAGAGTAGTGAGTAGTGAGTGCAGAGTAGTGAGTAGTGAGTGCAGAGTAGTGAGTAGTGAGTAGTGAGTGCAGAGTAGTGAGTACAGAGTAGTGAGTAGTGAGTGCAAAGTAGTGAGTGCAGAGTAGTGAGTAGTGAGTAGTGAGTGCAGAGTAGTGAGTAGTGAGTGCAGAGTAGTGAGTGCAGAGTAGTGAGTGCAGAGTAGTGAGTGCAGTGTAGTGAGTGCAGAGTAGTGAGCAGTGAGTGCAGAGTAGTGAGTGCAGAGTAGTAAGTAGTGAGTGCAGAGTAGTGAGTGCAGAGTAGTGAGTAGTGAGTGCATAGTAGTGAGTAGTGAGTGCAGAGAAGTGAGTAGTGAGTGCAGAGCAGTGAGTAGTGAGTGCAGAGTGCAGAGTAGTGAGTGCAGAGTAGTGAGTAGTGAGTGCAGAGTAGTGAGTAGTGAGTGCAGAGTAGTGAGTAGTGAGTGCAGAGTAGAGTAGTGAGTGCAGAGTAGTGAGTAGTGAGTGCAGAGTAGTGAGTAGTGAGTGCAGAGTAGTGAGTGCAGAGTAGTGAGTGCAGAGTAGTGAGTAGTGAGTGCAGAGTAGTGAGTAGTGAGTAGTGAGTGCAGAGTAGTGAGTGCAGAGTAGTGCATAGTGAGTGCAGAGTAGTGAGTAGTGAGTGCAGAGTAGTGAGTAGTGAGTGCAGAGTAGTGAGTAGTGAGTGCAGAGTAGTGAGTAGTGAGTGCAGAGTAGTGAGTAGTGAGTGCAGAGTAGTGAGTGCAGAGTAGTGAGTAGTGAGTGCAGAGTAGTGAGTGCAGAGTAGTGAGTGCAGAGTAGTGAGTGCAGAGTAGTGAGTGCAGAGTAGTGAGCAGTGAGTGCAGAGTAGTGAGCAGTGAGTGCAGAGTAGTGAGCAGTGAGTGCAGAGTAGTGAGTGCAGAGTAGTGAGTAGTGAGTGCAGAGTAGTGAGTGCAGAGTAGTGAGTAGTGAGTGCAGAGTAGTGAGTAGTGAGTGCAGAGTAGTGAGTGCAGAGTAGTGAGTAGTGAGCAGTGAGTGCAGAGTAGTGAGTGCAGATTAGTGAGTAGTGAGTGCAGAGTAGTGAGTGCAGAGTAGTGAGTAGTGAGTGCAGAGTAGTGAGTAGTGAGTGCAGATTAGTGAGTAGTGAGTGCAGAGTAGTGAGTGCAGAGTAGTGAGTAGTGAGTGCAGAGTAGTGAGTAGTGAGTGCAGAGTAGTGAGTAGTGAGTGCAGAGTAGTGAGTGCAGAGTAGTGAGTGCAGAGTAGTGAGCAGTGAGTGCAGAGTAGTGAGCAGTGAGTGCAGAGTAGTGAGCAGTGAGTGCAGAGTAGTGAGTGCAAAGTAGTGAGTAGTAGGTGCAGAGTAGTGAGTGCAGAGTAGTGAGTAGTGAGTGCAGAGTAGTGAGTAGTGAGTGCAGAGTAGTGAGTAGTGAGTGCAGAGTAGTGAGTAGTGAGTGCAGAGTAGTGAGTAGTGAGTGCAGATTAGTGAGTAGTGAGTGCAGAGTAGTGAGTGCAGAGTAGTGAGTAGTGAGTGCAGAGTAGTGAGTGGTGAGTGCAGATTAGTGAGTAGTGAGTGCAGAGTAGTGAGTGCAGAGTAGTGAGTGCAGAGTAGTGAGTAGTGAGTGCAGAGTAGTGAGTGCAGAGTAGTGAGTGCAGAGTAGTGAGTGCAGAGTAGTGAGTGCAGAGTAGTGAGTGCAGAGTAGTGAGCAGTGAGTGCAGAGTAGTGAGCAGTGAGTGCAGAGTAGTGAGTGCAGAGTAGTGAGTAGTGAGTGCAGAGTAGTGAGTGCAGAGTAGTGAGTAGTGAGTGCAGAGTAGTGAGTAGTGAGTGCAGAGTAGTGAGTGCAGAGTAGTGAGTGCAGAGTAGTGAGTGCAGAGTAGTGAGTAGTGAGTGCAGAGTAGTGAGTGCAGAGTAGTGAGTAGTGAGTGCAGAGTAGTGAGAAGTGAGTGCAGAGTAGTGAGTAGTGAGTGCAGAGTAGTGAGTAGTGAGTGCAGAGTAGTGAGTGCAGAGTAGTGAGTGCAGAGTAGTGAGTGCAGAGTAGTGAGTAGTGAGTGCAGAGTAGTGAGTAGTGAGTGCAGAGTAGTGAGTAGGGAGTGCATAGTAGTGAGTGCAGAGTAGTGAGTGCAGAGTAGTGAGTGCAGAGTAGTGAGTGCAGAGTAGTGAGTGCAGAGTAGTGAGTGCAGAGTAGTGAGTAGTGAGTGCAGAGTAGTGAGTAGTGAGTAGTGCATGCAGAGTAGTGAGTAGTGAGTGCAGAGTAGTGAGTGCAGAGTAGTGAGTGCAGAGTAGTGAGTGCAAAGCAGTGAGTGCAGAGTAGTGAGTGCAGAGTAGTGGGTAGTGAGTGCAGAGTAGTGAGTAGTGAGTGCAGATTTGTGAGTAGTGAGTGCAGAGTAGTGAGTAGTGCGTGCAGAGTAGTGAGTAGTGCGTGCAGAGTAGTGAGTAGTGAGTAGTGCGTGCAGAGTAGTGAGTAGTGAGTGCAGAGTAGTGAGTGCAGAGTAGTGAGTGCAGAGTAGTGAGTGCAAAGTAGTGAGTGCAGAGTAGTGAGTGCAGAGTAGTGGGTAGTGAGTGCAGAGTAGTGAGTAGTGAGTGCAGATTAGTGAGTAGTGAGTGCAGAGTAGTGAGTGCAGAGTAGTGAGTAGTGAGTGCAGAGTAGTGAGTAGTGAGTGCAGAGTAGTGAGTGCAGAGTAGTGAGTAGTGAGTGCAGAGTAGTGAGTAGTGAGTGCAAAGTAGTGAGTAGTGAGTGCAGAGTAGTGAGTAGTGAGTGCAGAGTAGTGAGTAGTGAGTGCAGAGTAGTGAGTAGTGAGTGAAGAGTAGTGAGTGCAGAGTAGTGAGTGCAGAGTAGTGAGTGCAGAGTAGTGAGTGAAGAGTAGTGAGTGAAGAGTAGTGAGTGCAGAGTAGTGAGTGCAGAGTAGTGAGTGCAGAGTAGTGAGTAGTGAGTGCAGAGTAGTGAGTAGTGAGTGCAGAGTAGTGAGTGCAGAGTAGTGAGTGCAGAGTAGTGAGTAGTGAGTGCAGAGTAGTGAGTAGTGAGTGCAGAGTAGTGAGTGCAGAGTAGTGAGTGCAGAGTAGTGAGTGCAGAGTAGTGAGTAGTGAGTGCAGAGTAGTGAGTAGTGAGTGCAGAGTAGTGAGTGCAGAGTTGTGAGTGCAGAGTAGTGAGTGCAGTGAGTGCAGAGTAGTGAGCAGTGAGTGCAGAGTAGTGAGTGCAGAGTAGTGAGTGCAGAGTAGTGAGTGCAGAGTAGTGAGTGAAGAGTAGTGAGTGAAGAGTAGTGAGTGCAGAGTAGTGAGTGAAGAGTAGTGAGTAGTGAGTGCAGAGTAGTGAGTGCAGTGAGTGCAGAGTAGTGAGCAGTGAGTGCAGAGTAGTGAGCAGTGAGTGCAGAGTAGTGAGTGCAGAGTAGTGAGTAGTGAGTGCAGAGTAGTGAGTAGTGAGTGCAGAGTAGTGAGTAGTGAGTGCAGAGTGGTGAGTAGTGAGTGCAGAGTAGTGAGTGCAGAGTAGTGAGTGCAGAGTAGTGAGTCATGAGTGCAGAGTAGTGAGTAGTGAGTGCAGAGTAGTGAGTAGTGAGTGCAGAGTAGTGAGTGCAGAGTAGTGAGTGCAGAGTAGTGAGTGCAGAGTAGTGAGTGCAGAGTAGTGAGTGAAAAGTAGTGAGTGCAGAGTAGTGAGTGCAGAGTAGTGAGTGCAGAGTAGTGAGTGCAGAGTAGTGAGTGAAGAGTAGTGAGTGAAGAGTAGTGAGTGCAGAGTAGTGAGTGAAGAGTAGTGAGTAGTGAGTGCAGAGTAGTGAGTAGTGAGTGCAGAGTAGTGAGTAGTGAGTGCAGAGTAGTGAGTAGTGAGTGCAAAGTAGTGAGTAGTGAGCAGTGAGTGCAGAGTAGTGAGCAGTGAGTGCAGAGTAGTGAGCAGTGAGTGCAGAGTAGTGAGCAGTGAGTGCAGAGTAGTGAGCAGTGAGTGCAGAGTAGTGAGCAGTGAGTGCAGAGTAGTGAGTGCAGAGTAGTGAGTGCAGAGTAGTGAGTAGTGAGTGCAGAGTAGTGAGTGCAGAGTAGTGAGTGCAGAGTAGTGAGTAGTGCATGCAGAGTAGTGAGTAGTGAGTAGTGCGTGCAGAGTAGTGAGTAGTGAGTGCAGAGTAGTGAGTAGTGAGTGCAGAGTAGTGAGTAGTGAGTGCAGAGTAGTGAGTAGTGAGTGCAGAATAGTGAGTGGTGAGTGCAGAGTAGTGAGTAGTGAGTGCAGAGTAGTGAGTAGTGAGTGCAGAGTAGTGAGTAGTGAGTGCAGAGTAGTGAGTGGTGAATGCAGAGTAGTGAGTAGTGAGTGCAGAGTTTTGAGCAGTGAGTGCAGAGTAGTGAGTAGTGAGTGCAGAGTAGTGAGTGCAGAGTAGTGAGTAGTGAGTGCAGAGTAGTGAGTAGTGAGTAGTGAGTGCAGAGTAGTGAGTGCAGAGTAGTGAGTAGTGAGTGCAGAGTAGTGAGTAGTGAGTGCAGAGTAGTGAGTAGTGAGTGCAGAGTAGTGAGTAGTGAGCGAAGAGTAGTGAGTAGTGAGTGCAGAGTTTTGAGCAGTGAGTGCAGAGTTTGAGCAGTGAGTGCAGAGTAGTGAGTAGTGAGTGCAGAGTAGTGAGTAGTGAGTGCAGAGTAGTGAGTAGTGAGTGCAGAGTAGTGAGTGCAGAGTAGTGAGTAGGGAGTGCAGAGTAGTGAGTAGTGAGTGCAGAGTAGTGAGTGCAGAGTAGTGAGTAGTGAGTGCAGAGTAGTGAGTAGTGAGTGCAGAGTAGTGAGTAGTGAGTGCAAAGTAGTGAGTAGTGAGTGCAGAGTAGTGAGTAGTGAGTGCAGAGTAGTGAGTAGTGAGTGCAGAGTAGTGAATAGTGAGTGAAGAGTAGTGAGTGCAGAGTAGTGAGTGAAGAGTAGTGAGTGCAGAGTAGTGAGTGAAGAGTAGTGAGTAGTGAGTGCAGAGTAGTGAGTAGTGAGTGCAGAGTAGTGAGTAGTGAGTGCAGAGTAGTGAGTAGTGAGTGCAGAGTAGTGAGTAGTGAGCAGTGAGTGCACAGTAGTGAGCAGTGAGTGCAGAGTAGTGAGCAGTGAGTGCAGAGTAGTGAGCAGTGAGTGCAGAGTAGTGAGCAGTGAGTGCAGAGTAGTGAGCAGTGAGTGCAGAGTAGTGAGTGCAGAGTAGTGAGTAGTGAGTGCAGAGTAGTGAGTAGTGAGTGCAGAGTAGTGAGTAGTGAGTGCAGAGTAGTGAGTGCAGAGTAGTGAGTGCAGACTAGTGAGTGCAGAGTAGTGAGTGCAGAGTAGTGAGTGCAGAGTAGTGAGTGCAGAGTCGTGAGTGCAGAGTCGTGAGTGCAGAGTCGTGAGTGCAGAGTCATGAGTGCAGAGTCGTGAGTAGTGAGTGCAGAGTCGTGAGTAGTGAGTGCAAAGTAGTGAGTAGTGAGTGCAGAGTAGTGAGTAGTGTGTAGTGAGTGCAGATTAGTGAGTAGTGAGTGCAGAGTTTTGAGCAGTGAGTGCAGAGTAGTGAGCAGTGAGTGCAGAGTAGTGAGTAGTGAGTGTAGAGTAGTGAGTAGTGAGTGCAGAGCAGTGAGTGCATAGTGAGTAGTGAGTGCAGAGTAGTGAGTAGTGAGTGCAGAGTAGTGAGTGCAGAGTAGTGAGTAGTGAGTGCAGAGTAGTGAGTAGTGAGTGCAGAGTAGTGAGTAGTGAGTGCAGAGTAGTGAGTAGTGAGTGCAGAGTAGTGAGTAGTGAGTGGAGAGTAGTGAGTAGTGAGTGGAGAGTAGTGAGTGAAGAGTAGTGAGTGCAGAGTAGTGAGTGCAGGTGCAGAGTGAGTGTGCAGAGCAGTGAGTGCAGGTGCAGAGCAGTGAGTGCAGGTGCAGAGCAGTGTGTGCTGTTGGGTGCAGAGTGCTGTGTATTGGCAATGTAAATGACAATGCCATTTATTTATGATTTAAAGAAAAAAAAAGAAATGTCATGAGCAATGCCAATAGCTCTACCTTTAATGATGCCGAGACCATTGCATTGTAAATGCTTGTTCCACTTGTATACTAGGAGCTGTGTGTCGGGTTCTGGGAAACCTGAAGGCCATAGCATGGATCTAGAGTTGATTCAGAAGCAAAGGAACGTCTATCTAGGTGATTCACTGTATTCTAAAGGCTAAAGGCAAAATGTGATGAGGTTGTGTGGCACCTTTTAGTGTAGAATGACAAATGTAATTTGGAGATCCTCAGCAAAAAAAAGGATTCTGAAATGACAGAAGTATCAATGTGGATACAGGAAACACACAACCGCAGTACCACCGATTTTCTTGTCTTTTTCAGAAAAAGAAGGGGTCTTGGTAACATTGAAGATACATTTCAATTCACATTTTTTTTAAATTGTTTTCAGCCAAACTGGCCATAACAATCAATTATACATTATACAAAACACATTCACTTCATAAAGGTTTCCCGCAATTAAAATGATACAATGTCATCAATATTCTGATAAAACAATTTTGTTTACATAATTTATCTAAATTGCAACCTACCACTTCAGAGAATAATTAATCTTGATTGTGCAAATATAGGTCCTCTTACTACAGATTTAATACATGGATGTAATATATATATATGAAGATCAATTTAAGAATCAAAAAGCATGCTAGATAAAAAAAGATATTAAATAATCTGAATAAAATACAGACAGTACTGATTCGTAGGCCCCTTAAGTTATCAGGGAGGATAGCTAGACATGTTTTGAATATCATATGCTAAAAAATATATCAACGCATTTTTCAACATTAGATAGGATCAATGCTACCACGTGATTGTCAGTCAACCTTTTCATAACATTACAATGAAAAAGAAGGTATTATACAACCAAGCCTACTTAATGTTATGCCATTTGATTTATCTCGTCTGAGATACCAATTTCTAGCAATAAAGCCTTTATAATTTTGCAAAATGTTCTTGCCACTCAAGCTGGCGACTGGTATATAGGTGCCTAAGTGTAATAGGACTCAATGACACGTTGCCCAATGGAACTCAATATTCTAAATATATATTTTTTAATGGCATCTGACTATTGAGCCAGCTAACCAGTGGTCCCTGAGCGACTTTGCAGACATTGCCTATCTGCGTTCAGTTTTATGTGCATTTTTGCTCTTTGTTTCATTGCTGCATAAATGTAGAATGAGACAGCCAGTATTATATCTCTGTCATCAATTCTCTTTCAATAAGTTCTCACTGTTCTGATGACCATGAAAAGTGGTTCCCCTAAAGACCCTGCACCTATGAAATATCTTAAGCAGGTAGCCCCCACCATCGGTGGCCCAGTGACGGATTTGATAAATTTATCTTTTACCCAAGGAGTGGTGCCCCCTAGTTGGAAGGGAGCGGTTGTCAAGGCTCTCTTGAAGAAGCCTAACTTGGACCCCGCTGACCTTGCCAACTTTAGGCCTATTTCCCTGCTCCCCGGCCTTAGCAAGGTGGCGGAGAAGCTGGTGAATCGTCGCCTCTCGGGCTTCCTGGAGTCCAACTCCCTTCTGGGTGACTCCCAAACGGGCTTTCGCCCCGGTCAGGGGACTGATACTGCCCTGCTGGCAGTCGTGGAGAATGCCAGGAGCATTTTGGATTCAGGGGGATCGGTGGCAGTGATCCTCCTGGACCTCAGTGCGGCATTTGACACCGTAGACCATCAGGTGCTTCTCCAACGGCTGTCGGGGGTGGGGGTCTCTGGGATGGCCCTGAAGTGGTTTGCGTCCTTTTTGGATGGCCGGACGTTTGAGGTGTGGGAAGGCCACGAGAAATCATCGGTCCCTCTCCAGTGTGGTGTGCCACAGGGCTCATCCTTGAGCCCTACTTTATTTAACATTTATATGGCCCCCCTGGAGAGTGTGATATTGCCCCTGGGTATCAAGATTATCAGCTATGCTGATGATACCCAGTTGGTGGTAGGGCTTCCCCAGTCGGCTTACCATCCCGACCGGCTGCACACGTGTTTGGATAAGATCTTCACGTGGATGTGTAGCTCAGCACTCAAGCTTAACGGCTCCAAAACGGAACTGATGATGCTGGGGAATTCCCCTCCCTCCTTATCTCCGAGCAGCTGGCCTAGCTGCCTGGGAGCGGCTCCCACCCCCAAACAGGAGATCAAGAGCTTGGGGGTGTGGTTGGAGCAGGACCTCTCTTTTAAGACACACGCTAAAAAGACCGCAGGCGTGTGCTTTGGTCTGCTCCGATCAGCCCGGAAGATCTTACCTCTCCTCCCAGTGGCCTCTAGGAGGTTACTCATCCAGGGGCTTATCATCTCTCGGCTGGACTTTAGTAACGCGTTGTTTCTGGGGGCTCCAGAGTCCACCCTAAATAAACTGCAGCAAGTGCAGAATGCGGCCGCTAGGCTCCTGATGGACCTTCCCAGGCGTCAGTCTGCCCGACCTGCGCTGAAGGCGCTGCACTGGCTCCCTGTTAGGGAGAGGGTGAAATTCAAGGCACTCTGTATGGCCCATAAAATCTTGCAGGGGAAAGGCCCACCTATCCTACGGGACATGGTTCAATCATATAAGGCTTCCCGTTCCCTCCGTTCAGACCATCAACATCTGCTGCAGATCACGAGGGCAAGGAAGGTAAGAACTGGTGGCAGAAGATTTTCCATCAACGTGGCCATCTTGTGGAACTCCCTTCCTCTGCACATGCGCTCGGAAACAAGCTTCTTACGCTTTCGCAAGCTGTTAAAAACCCACCTGTTTCCTGCTTAATTCCTGTGTCGCGTGTCATGGCGTCTCTCTCTGGATAAGCGCGGGGATGCTCAAGGCTAACCAGGCGCGGTATAAAATTCCTTAATAATAATAATAATAATAATAATAATAATAAGCCTCCGCCTCATTGCATGTTCTGATCTTAAACTTGAAGAAGAGTGGTCGAAGGTAGTATTTACGAAGATATCATGTAAAGTAGCACAGCAGGAACAAATGAGATAATGTCTCTTGACCTCCCCAAGAGCACTGGCCATAATCTGACCTCTCGCCTAAGGATGGTGACCACCTTTTGGTTACTGAAGCCACTGGTAATGTTCCCAGTCAAAGTTTTAAATAAAGAGATATTTTTTCTACAGAGTAAATATCATCAATACAATTGATAGGGGCCAGATCTTGTTTAAATGAAAAACGTTTTGAAAAGGAGCCTAGATGATTAAAGCTCACTTGGTTTTTATGGTTCCAATATGCCTTCAGTGCCACTTCAAGACTGTCCTTCGTAATCGTTTTAGGATGAAGCCAATATTCCTTCAGTTCAATGCTTACCAGAACATCTGACAGATGGGTAAACCATGGTAGCTTCTGATAATCTATGTTGCTTCATGATGTCTCCGAGAGTGAGTCTGTATGATGCCAGTTCCTCCTTAGACCATATGCAGAACCAATCTAATATTCTAATGAAGCCAATACAACATAATCCTCAATTTTCCCTAGAGCTAATTCAGTTCTCACAGCCAGCATTGGCATGCCATGTGCCACGGCCCACGACCCACATGTAATAACCGTTGAATGAAATTATTTTCAGTGATTTGTAATTCTGCGGTCTTCTTATGTCCCAAGATCACTGTATAATATAGGCAAGCAGCCCTTGCTTTCATTTTATAAGCCAACGTTGCTGACTTTGCCGAGTGATTGCCACAGGAATTTGAGAATCTCAACAACGCTCCAGCTTAGTGGATCAAACTTATGTTACTTTTAGATAACTGCAGAGACCACAAGAGTTTTTCATCCAATCGAATACCTACTTAGTCATAAGTGGGTACTTGATTTAGGGGTATCTTGTAAACCTTAAATGTGGCTTGCAGTTTTTGTTTTTGGTAGAGAATCATATATTTTGTTTTCCCAACATTGATCTACAATTTCCTAGCCATGCAAAAAGACTTAAAATCTTTCATCAAACGGTGCGTCAACATCTCTGTTATAGCCAATAGTAATGCACCGTCAGCAAAAAGCAAGATTGGTATGTGGTCATTGCCTGATTTGGGTACCTCAAGATTAAGGTCTTTCAGAGTTGTCGCAAGGTCATTTATGTAGCAGATAAAAAGGGTTACTGCTTAGACGCAGCCTTGTTATATGCCTCGATGTATTGGTATCTCAGTTGTATATTCACCTCTAGTACTTTATCTAATCCTTGTAGTGTTACCAGAATGCAGGTCAAATAGGAGCTTCAGGATTTTGTCTGCGATACTCATTCCACTTAGGATTTGCCATAATATAGAGCGATCAGCGCTGTCGAAAGTTGTTTGGAGATTAACAAAGACCAGATAAAGAGGTGACTTTTTTAAGCCAGTATATTTAGAGCAGATTAATTTCAATCTGAAAATCTAGTCTACAGTGCTCTGACCCCTCCTGAAGCCTTCCTAATATGGTGAAATCAGTTCAGTTTCTTCCAACCACTGGTTTAAACAAGATAGAAGCAGTTTTTAGATACTTTTTGCCCACGCTGTCAAGCAACGAAATCGCCGGTAGTTAGACATAAGATCGGGCCTTTTTGTGATTAGGCACGATTATTGAATTTCTCCACGATAGAGGGATTCCTCCTAAGGACTAGATGTTATTAAAAGTGCAAGTTAAAACCGAAGACCAAAGTGTTAACTGAAATCTGAGCGAATTTTATTATTATTTTTTTTTAAAAAACATTTTTATTTGATTTTTCATTGCATAAACAAGAACAAGCATGTCATCATTACTCAGCACATCCCATCCCGGAACCCTCCCACCCCCCTCCCTCATCCTCGGACCCTTAACATACATATCCAACACTAGTAGTACTGGCTCTGTATTGATTCTGCAGTCCAATAGGGGAAAGGAACGGTCAACAGTCCATATCCCTTTCACCCTCAAATCCTCTGCTACCACATTCGAATCAAAGACCTCCATCCAGCCCATGATACCGGCGCCATTTCCCCCACACACTGTGGGCATTCTGGCGCCCCCCACTTCCTGGCCACATCCCTCTTGGCCACCACCAAGGCTAGTACCAGAAAGATTTGTTGTGGGCGACTCACATCTACTTCATTTGTCATACCCAGGAGGACCAGCTAAGGGTCAGACTGCAGAACTACCTCCAGCACCTCTCCCAATTCCCGGAGCACCTCGCCCCAGAAAACCTGTATGTTCGGGCAGGACCAAATGGTATGAAAGAAATCCCCCCTCTCAAAGCCACACCTCACACAACAGGGGTCCGACGCCCTCCCCATTCTATGAAACCTAGCTCTATCAAAGTATGTTCTGTGGAGCACTTTGAACTGTATGAGCCGGAGGCGAGATTTAATTGCCACTTCCCGAGGTTGCATCAAAACCGTCCCTCAATCCACCTCATCCATGGTCCCTACCTCTCTCTCCCAGGTTTCCCTAAGCTTCTCCAGCCCATTGGGTAAATTATTCATTAGAGTCCTATAGGTGAGGGATACCGCCCTATGGGTGATCTGCTCCTGTAGCAAGCGTCCCTCCAGCGGAGCATATTCCGGGAGAGGCCCCGTCAGTGCCCTCTCTGCCCTCCAAGCATGTCTCAGCTGCATGTATCGAAACGACTGTGTGTGACTAAGTCCATAGTCCTTTCTTAGTGCGGCAAATGACTGCAATTCCCCACTCCTCATCACATCTCCCAGGGTCGAGATGCCTATCGCATCCCAGGCCGAAAACCCCTTCAGCTTATTCAACTCCTTCAGCCAGGCACATTTCCAAAGGGGCGTTTGTCGTGTTGGTTTACCTTTCCACCCGGTGGCCTTCTTCGCTCTAGCACAGGCCCCTAGAGTGACCCTCGTAGCCGGGAGCAGTCTGTCCTTCCCCTTGCCACCATATAAGAAGTGTATACAAGTGTGTTTATCCATTGTGTAGCGTTCTAGAGCATATGTAGGGTGAAGGGCCGGGGCATGTATCCATTCATTTATAGGAGTCAGGTGTTCAGCCCAGTAATATGCTTCTATGTTGGGTAACGAGATACCCCCATCATACTGATGCCGCTGTAAGGTAGACATCGCCACCCGGGGCTGCTTCCCCAGCCACAGTAATGCGCGTAGTTCCGCCTGTATATCCCGAAAGACCTGTCTCCGGAGAGGGAAGTATTCGCTCTGGAGGGCGCATAAGAATCTTGGAAGCGAGATCATCTTAAACATGGCCGCTCGGCCTAGCAGCGTCAGTGGGAGTAGTTTCCACCTCGCTGCATCCTCCTTGAAGTTAGTCAGTATTCTCTTAATATTTCTGTCGTAGGAGAGGGAACTATCTTTAGTCACAAAGATCCCTAAATAGGTGAAGCCCTCCCTAGTCGTCTGGAGTCTCTCCGGGAGGTCTGGCCAGCTACCCCCTTCCCTGGGGTCATAAAGTACTGACTTGTGCCAGTTAATCTGGTATCCTGCCAACGCTCCATATCTGGCCAGTTCCTCGAACAGTGCCGGAATCGTGGTGTCCGGGCGCGTAACGTACAGAGGGCCGTCGTCCGCGTATAGAGATATTTTCTCGCTTGCACCGCCTGTCTGGCCCACTCGGAATCCCGTGATCAGCTCGTTTTGGCGGATCGCACAGGCCATCACTTCTATAGTCAGGGCAAACAGTAATGGGGATAGGGGGCACCCCTGCCTGGTGCCCCTTCAGACAGGGAAGTCTGACGATAGCACGCCGTTAACCCTAACCTTCGCCCTGGGCTCCGTATAGAGCAGGCTTACCCACTTCCTGAACTTAGGCCCAAACCCAAGTCTAAGCAACACTCCTTCCAAGAAGGGCCAGTGGATGGCGTCGAATGCCTTTTCTGCATCAAGCGACAAGAAGAGATGGGGGTCTTCCCTGTCTTGAACCTCTAATAACCAATTATGCGTCCGCCCAAGGTTGTACCGGGTGGCCCTGTCAGGAAGAAAGCCCGGCTGGTCCAGATGTACTAACCCCGCGATGACTCCCCGAAGGCGAAGAGCCAAAATCATCGCGAGGAGCTTTACTTCCACGTTCAATAACTAAATAGGTCTATAAGACGCACAGTCTTCCGGCGGTTTACCCTCCTTATAGATGGGGACGATTCTGGCCTGTCGGAGATCCAACGGTAGCTTTCCCTCCTCCGCTGCATCTTCGAACAAGCCTAGCAAGTGACGAGCCAGGAGGTCTGCTGTTTTTTTTTAAATTCCGCCGGGAAGCCATTAGGACCCGGGGATTTTCCAACTCTAAGCCTAGACAAAGCTTCCCTGACCTCCTCCACCGTAATGTCGGCTTCCAGGTCAGACTTATCTGCATCCTCAAGGCCTGGGAGGTCTATGGAGGACATATACTGCAGGGCGGCGTCCGTTGTCCCCAGGTCTCTGGCTTCATAGAAGGCGCCATAGTAGTCCGCGAAAGTTTCCGCTATTTGATCGTCTGTGTGTACCCAATTCCCATGGCCATCCCTCACTTTCTCCACCCACCGTGCGTCCCTCTCTTTCGTACTAAGCCAGGCCAACAATCTGCCAGACTTATCTCCAACATCGTATAACCGATGCAGCGACGCCATGGCCTGCGCTTTCGCTTCCCCCATCACCAGATGTCTGTACTGGCGCTGTACGTCTAACAGTTGTCGGAGGGTGCCCAGATCCCCCTCTGACTGGTGCCTTTGCTCCAGAGCTAGGATCTGTCCTTCCAGCGCACGTGCTTCTTCCTCCGTTTTCCTCCTTGTTAGAAGCGGCTGTCTCTAGTTGGCAGAGGTATACACTTCTGACAAATAGGGACACACCTTTTCTAGTCAGGGCAAGGGGATCACACACTTAGATAACCCCTGCTCACCCCCTTGGTAGCTTGGCAAAGCAGACAGGCTTATCTCAGAGGCAGTGCGTTAAGCATTGATGACCACATACAGTAATAAAATGAATACACTACAAATGGACACAACACAGTAGTATTATAAAAATAAGGATTTTTATATAAGGCTTAGCACAAGACCAAATAACGACAAAAATATACCACAATCTTAATAAATACTCTTGGAAGGAAAAATAATAGTTCAAGTACGGTTTCTTCTTAGCACAAAGTCGTTAGTATCAAAAGCAACTCTTCTTCTCTAAAACACAGTTCTTGGCAACAATGTAACCCACGCGGGAGTCACACGACGTCGAGGCAAAGTTAGTCCAAAGGTTCGGCGTCAACCGCGAGGAGCGCTACGTCGAGCCCGGAGTCGCACAGACCCCCACAACACAGTACCTTGGAAAAGTGAAGCACTCGATGATCAGCGGCGTCGAGATGTCCGGCGTCGCGTCTTCGGCGTCGATGGGGCCTCGGAGTCGGGGCGATCTGCAGCGGCGTCGACCGAAGTCAGGCGGGAGCAGCGCTCACAAGATGAAGCAGGATACGGCATCGTCGATGTCGATGTTGCAAGAGTGAGCAGCGCTCACGGCGTCGAGGGGGCTCGAAGTCGATGCGATCAGCAGCGGCGCAGACACGAGGTCACTTGGAGCTGGAGCCGAACTCACTACTCACTGGCGTTGTTGCTGGCGTCGATCGGGCCCGGCGGCCGGCGTCGAGGAAGCGGGACACTGGAGCCGTTACTCACGATGTCGAGCTGGATTCGGCGGCGTCCGTCGGCGTCGAGATTGCTGGATTCTTTCAGAGGTGCTGGATTCACAAGTTCCAGCAAACAGCACTTTAAGCAGATGAAGTCCTTTAGCCCTGTGACTTCAACAGGAGACTGGCACTCTTCCAGCCCTTGGAGATTTTCTTAGCAAAGATTGAGAGTACACACACAGTTCCTCTCTCCTGGTTCCTTGGCAAAAATAAAGAAGCAATGCAGGATTCCCCCAACAAACAGCACTCTGGCAGAAGGGGTAGGCAGTCCTTAGATCAGCAGGCTTCTTGTCCTTGGTTCAGGTTTCCTTGTCAGAAGTGATCTAAATTCTTGGTTCAGGGGTCCTTCTCTTATACCCCTTTTTTGCTTTG
The DNA here is from genome assembly GCF_964261635.1 of Lissotriton helveticus. Lineage (NCBI taxonomy): Eukaryota > Metazoa > Chordata > Amphibia > Caudata > Salamandridae > Lissotriton > Lissotriton helveticus. The sequence goes on along the minus strand of NC_136059.1, from coordinate 1,144,633,319 downwards.
ATCCCTTTGTCCATGCAGGGGAATTTCCCCCCATCTTGGGTTTGTTGTGGGTGTTGCCAGGCCGAAGCACCTGGCCTATTCACTGTGCAGGGCAGAGTCTTCAGCCGCCCAGCAGGAGCGGAGCCAGCATTGTCACTGGCAGGGGCAGGGCCATCAGTTGCCCGGCAGGAGGTGGGCCAGGAAAGTCCCAGGCAGGCACAGAGTCATCAGTCGCCTGGCAGGGGGGCGGAGCCAGCATTGTATCAGGCAGGGCAGGCTATCAGGAGCTACTCTTCCCCTACTCTCAATGCAAATGCCCCACTCATCCCACACTGACTCATTCAGACCTCTGGAGCCACCCAGCTCCTGTCACACGCACACCAGAACCAGCAGAGACCGGTAGACAGTTAGACAAGAAAATAGCTACTTTCTAAAAGTGCTATTTTCAAACACAGAGTCCAAAAACCATCCACCCAAACGGATGCGTTATTAAACCCTGAGTTCAGGGATACCAAACTCGACATTGCACCATGCTCCCCGAGCCCGCTAGGATTATAGCATTAATAATCCTGGCAGCCCATTCTAACTGATGGAGAGCAGGTTACCTTACACTAGTGAAAAACTACTATGGCTGTAATTCACTATTAGGACATGCCAACCTTGTCAGGCTTGTCCTACCTTATGCTTACAATGCACCCTGCCCGTGGGCCTACCATAGGGGTGACTAACATGAAGTTAAGGGAAGGTTTAGGGACTGGCAAGTAGGTGTACTTGCACAGTCTGCGTGACAGTACCAGACTGCACGTGGTCTAGCAATGGTAGACCTTCAGACATACTTTTACTAGGCCGCTCTTGTGGGTGGCACAACACGTGCTGCAGGCCCACTAGCAGCATTTGTATTTACAAGCCCTGGCACTCCTGGTGCACTCTACTAGGGACTGACAGTAAACCAAATAGGCCAAACATGGAATTCAATCGATACAGCAATTTCACATAGGGAGCACTTGCACTGTGGCACTGATCAGCAGTGGCACAGTGCCCAAAGCATTTACCAGCAAAAACATTGTAAACAGAGGAGGCAAACAGAAAAAATGGAGGAGAGACTCACGCCAATGATGCCAGGTCTAACACTCCTCTCCCCGGCTACTCTATTTTGGGCCCTGTCACGCAGCACCGCCTTAAGGGCTTCCCAGAGTATCACTCGGGAGGGGACCGAACCTTCGTTTTCGGCGATGTATGCCTTCACGTCCGCCCTAAGGCCACATAAAATATCCCCATTTTGTAGATCCCATGCCGCTAGGCGCCACGTACTGTTGTTCGGCTTATCCCGACGCCTCGGAAATTCGGCCCGTAGGGGGGAGTGATCCGATATGCCCCTCGCCAAATACTCCACCCTGTCAGTAGGCTGCAACATCCCTCTGGCCATAAAAAGGTAGTCAAGGCGGGAGTAAACCTTATGGGCCCCCCGAAAAAAACGAGAATGCCGCTGTCTCCGGGTGTCGCCACCACCATACATCAATGAGGCCCAACGTGGTCATTATCCTTTTTAACAAAGTGTCTGCTGGAGATCTATCCCTCCCACCCATCCTATCTCTGCCAGGGTCCATAACGTCGTTAAAGACCCCTCCCACAACCTGAATCGTGTCCGAGGTGTTAAGTAGGATATCAGTGATTGCACTTAATGTGCCTGCCTGCAATTTAGGTAGGGTGTAGACCGAGAGGAACGTGTGGTCCCTCCTCCTCCAACTCCCCCTTACTCCCACGTATGTTCCCTGCGGGTCCACCCAGGTTTGTGAAATGTGGAATGGCGGGTGTTTCCTGATCAGGATTGCTACCCCCCTGGAGCCGGAAGTGAAGCCTGCATGCGCCAACATCCTATATTGTCCTCGAGCCAGGAAGTTACACTTAGTGTCCTGCAGGTGTGTTTCTTGCAGTAGTATCACATCAGTTTTAATTCTCTTAATATAGCTGTGCACTAACCCCGCTTAATCTTATTACCCATGCCATTCACATTCCAAGTTATCACCTTAATCCCTCCTGGGGCGGGGGCCTCTCTCATCGAGTGTGCCATTACCCTATCCTGCATGACTGCGGGGATCATCCAATAGGCGCCACGTGGTGGGCCCACAGGTTCGGAAGTGCCTGAGCGACTCGACATGCAATAAACCTTTCCCCCCCAAAAAAACTCCCCCATCCCTACAATAACAACAAACATTTCCTACCCCCCATCCCCAACCTCCAAACATGGAGTCACTACCCCTCAGTCCCCCTCCCCCACCCCACCTCCTCCCCTTTCAGTTCCACCCCCACCATGTGATCACAGGCAGGACTATCCAGGAGGAGAGGGTCTGTCACCCACCCTTGGTACCCTTCTAGCAAGTCAACCCCAGTTCAACCCTGGGGCCCAGAAACCCCACCCTTAGCTCTCCGCCGTCTCTAGTGGCAACACACTCCAGTAACAAAACACCAAATTGCTAAAACAGGAGAAAACGGGGGGAGGGAGGGTATGCCAACTTGCGTGTCATCCAGCTATGAGCCTGCATCATCAAAGTCCCGAAAGTCCCATCTTCACGAACGTGAGTCCTGGATATCGCCCGGGGATGCCGTCACTCCTCCATCTGTCTCCTTCTCCATCTCATTTATTGCCACAACCAGAGGATGCATAGACGGGTCCCTTGGGTCCTCATCACCAGAAGAATGCCCAACAGTGTCCTCCTCTCCTTCGGATTGCTCATTCTGTGCCAGACAGCTGAATCTGGAGCCCGACCTGTCGCCCACCACTGAGGAGGACGAATTCCGCAGTTTCTCCCGAGCTGAGTTGTTTACTGGATAAGGAGTTGACGGTTGCCTCCTTGTGCCGCGGGATCCCCTGGCTCTCTGCGTTCGCGGCATGCTCCACTGGGCCCTCACCGTCGACCTGCCAGGCCCTGACTCCCGCCGGCCCTCACGCTCCCCCCGGATCGGATGCTCCTCAAGCCATTGCCAGGCATCTTCCGGGTGTGTGAAGAAGTGCGTCTTTCCTTGGAACATAACTTTCAATTTCGCTGGTGAAGAGGAGCCTGTACTGCAGCTGCAGATCTCTTAGCTTTGCCATCACCTGATCGAACGAGCGGCGCTGTTTCTGGACTTCCTGGCTGTAATCAGGGAAGATCATTCATGATGGACGCATTCTCCATTTGGATCTCTCCAAGTCTCCTGGACTCTCTCAGGATCGTATTACGGTCTGCAAAATTCAAGAAATGGGCAATCACAGGTCTAGGTCGGGCCCCCTCCGGCGGTTTTACCAACAATGCCCGGTGCGCTCTCTCTATAATGAAGCAACTAGAGAAGCGCGCTGTAGGGAAGGTCTTTTTGAGCCACGTGGGCAGAAAGGCCTCCATGTTGTTACCCTCGATTCTCTCCCTAAAGCCCACGAAGCGGAGGTTGTTGCGCCGCGCCCTGTTTTCTGCATCGTCCACCTTCCACTGAAGGTGTTTGTGAGAGGCCTGGAGCTCCGCAACATCTTTCCTGAGGCTCTGTATAACATACTCCGCGTCGCCAAGTCTGTTTTCCCCGGTGGTCACCCTCTCCGCCAAGTTACGGAAGTCCTGACGCAGAAGGGTTACCTCCGACTTTACCTCACCAATTTTAACTTCAAGGGCCGCTCGTGATGCCTGAATGTCATCCCTAGATGCCTGAATGGCCCCCATCAGCAGCACCGTGTCCGAGCGGGGAGGTTGAGTCTCAGTGTCCGTGGCAGGAGCCCCCGTGGCATACCTGTCCAATGTTCCCTGCCTAGGGGTCCTGGCCGCCTCCTCCTTCTTCCCCAACCTGATCGCCTGGGGACTATCGCCACGTGTAACTACTCTCGCACTCCAGTTGTGTCAGGCCCCAGCCGCCGGGTATTAGGCTCTGCCCGTGTCTCTGCAGCCTCGGGTTCGAGCACCAGGGGTTCAGCCCTCTCTGCACTCACCGACGGTTGCGCTGCACCTCCTGGCGTTGGGGGCAGTGCCCCAAGTTATGCAAGCGTCGGACCGGTCACTTTGGGGGTGTCTCCAGGTTGGTCTGAGGATAATCCTCCACCATTCACCGGCCTCTAAGCCTCCAGGCCGCATTCTACCTCGGGGCCCCACCACCAAGCGGGCAGCAAACTTCGGGCGGGCAACGCGGTTCTGTGCCCCAGCCAACGGTCCGATCCCAGTGCCCCTCCAACTTCCACAGGGGGCCACAGTGCCACAGGGAGCGTCGCTGTATCCAGTCCGGGACCCCAAGCCCAGGCTTCCTTTCCACCGCTGCCTGTCCCGGATATGCTGCCGGTCCTACCGCAGCCAAGAGTTCCCCTGGCTGCCGATCTCCCAGTCCCCGGCCAAGAGTCTCCGGAGACCACCCTCCGGGGCTCCGCGCTGCGCACCAAATTGGCATCTCCCACCCCAGCACTTGCAGGCGTTCTCTACCCCGCAGGTCCGGCCTCTGCTTGTCACTACGGGCCTCGTCCCCGCCTCACCGGTCTGCCGCCCAGCCCAGGGAGCTCCTCCGCCTCTCACCGTGGGCTCCTGGAGCGATGTAGGACTCCAGCCCCCTCTCCTCAGCCTGCCTTACTGGCTCGCTGCGGGTCCGGGAAAATGCTGCGGCGTCTCTCGCGCTCCTTTCGCTGAGCCTCGCAGGCCTTTGCCTCTGTGCACCGGCCCCGCTCCTGAGCGCGGATCGCGCCTGCTGGCTCTCTTCTTTTGGGCGCCCCTCACCCAGTACCGCTGGGAGACCCGACCGCGGGCGGGGGTTGTCCACCTGGCCACTCCGGCCGTCCAACGGGGATAGTCACCTCAGGTCTGACTTCAGGGCTGCAGCTTTGCCTCATTCACGGCCGGGTGCCGCCATCTTGGGCTCAGTCGCGGCCCGGATCAGGACGGTAACCAGTCACCAGGACCACAGCTAGGGCACCGCACGCCTCCTTCACCACTCCGTACGCGCCTCAGGTCATCAGGCCGCGCCGGGAGTCAAAAAGCGGGACCCTCGGGCACCTTTAGAACGTCGGATCAGAGTCGGCTCGCCGGAGCTACCGGGAGACTCGACCTAGTCGGCCATGTTGCTGGCCACGCCCCCAATCTGAACTAATTTTATCTGGGCCAGGTGCCTTATGAAGTTTTTGAGCCTTGGCTTTTGCTCTAGGGTCGATGGATTTACAGGAGTTGGGCAAATTGTCACCGAAGACGCATGATCCAAAATGCAGTGTTTCTGGCCTTCGTGATTATTAGCTATTAGCTTAAGTTCTTTATTCCTGCAGTAATCTTCAGATTACTTTGTACCAGTGGCAATCTAAATGCCCCCCGTCACTTGAAGTTGTGCTAATGGAACAATTGTCCCATAAGACAGAAGCTCAGCATCTCTTTTGCACAGAGTAGTAAAGGGATCGATGTGGGCTAATGTTTCTGGCTAATGGCTATTGCCCAGATTCTTTGGCACATCCACATCTAATTATTTCCCAGAATTTCTTTGAATTTCTTTGGATTTCGTGAGGATATTGTGTCCAACAGACCTCATCATAGCTTATACCAATAGTACTTCTTTTTATATTTAAATAACCCCTTGAACTGTTTTTTTTGTCATGAAAAAACTGTTTGCTAGCTTCCCACAGGTTCTTGTCTCGCAACAATCCTGGCTTTCCTGAGAAGGAATCACAGAGGCAGCGTTTGTTTTATTCTATCTTTCCAAAGTTGTTTGTATCAAGAGTTCCTCGAACTTATGCAATTGCGTCCTCTGTTGCTCCACATTATTCACAGGTACAGTTAGTGCTTGTCTTTAATCCTAGTAATGTTCTTCCTGTTTAATTTTAAGGAGATTTTATGGCTACTTAAATTTGACCAGGAATTGTCTCAAAAGATCCCAAATTTTTGTGCTCCAGTACCAAGAGCAATGGGTTATGATCACTTTCAATCCTATCGATTACCTACCGATTACTCCCATGTCGATGATAATATGCCATGCTTTCATGTTTATTGCAATATAATCCATGACGCTTTGCCTGGCATTGGCTCGAAAAATAGATTTAGGAAGCTTATCTGATTTGGTTCATCCATTTAGTAGATGCAGACCTCCCTCTATGAAAGCTTTTAAAATGATTTCACCTTTCTATGTGCTTTTACAGTGATCATTGGGTGGTGGGGTTATCTCCCAAGTTCTATCCTCATTGATTATTGATTTATCCTAAATAATAGATGTAATTTAGGATTGAAATCCCCACATACAATTTTACAGTTCTCTCTAGGTTGAGAGGGGCCTCCCAACATCGGTTCCGATTTGGGGTTGGCGGTTCTTCTAGTCTTTTCATCAAGAGGTGATCCCTAAAAGACAATATATCAGGTTTAACTTTAGCGCAGTCACCTGGTGGAAAATACAGATTTATAATCTCAAGTGTCCATGCCTTACTTCTTAAGTAAATGATGTTTGGTGTAGTGTAGGTTGTTTCCTTGTTTTCAAGAACAGATGTTCTTGTCCATGTGGTTAGGCTTCCCATTGGTCTTCCTTTTTGTTGTTTGGTTGCAGGTAGATATGTTGAGTATCAATATAAGTCGATGGTATCTATGTTCCACGTTTCTTGGAAGCAACACATAACTTGTTGGGTTACAAAGGACAGCCAATCCTTATCCTCTGTAACAAAAGAGGGGAACCAGGACGGACAATATTTAAAGGGGTCCAGTGTACGTGTCCGAAAGATTAGCCACAATGTAAAGTACAAAGTTCCCCAGACTGGGTAGAGAGGAGGTAGAGTATGTCGATATGTAGTGTGTATAGAGAGAAAGAAAGAAAAGCCAAAGAGGGGGGAATCCCCTTGTTGGGACTAAAACCCTCACACACCTAGCAAGCTAGATGTCATGCTTCATCATATGGGTTTGCTCCTCGCTGAACTGGCGCTGCAATGTTCAGCGGGCACCCTCAAGGGGGCTCTTTAACGGAGATCTTTAATCCCTGCCATATGGTGCATGCGGGTGTGTGGGGAAGAAAAGGGGTGTAGTCGTAGGAGGTGAGGTGAATATAAAAAAGGTGGGTCAGTCCACGATAGAATTTATTGGAGTGGCTGGCGCCCTTAGTAAAAAGGTGGGAGGGGAGATAGTTGCTACTGGTTTATGTTGGGCAAGATATCTACAACCCCCTGGTGTGGTCAACATGTTTCATGCCTACGCGGCATTTCATCAGGACCCAAAGTGGGACGTACTACACAGTGAAAAATAATATAAATGTGAAGGTTTAAAAATCTGTAGTCATACAACCTTATGCCAAGAGGTCATAAAGGGGCAGGCAAGGAAATCCTGCTCAGTATGAGTGACCCTAAGGGAGATCGTGAGATGCCCCGCAGTCTGCTCCAGTGGGACCTGCACGTAAAGGTCAGGAACCCGGATAGCGTGCGGTCGGAGCCGCTAACACCTACCCCCACCGTCTGGTCAGGACAGAGCAGCAACCTTCACATTTATATTATTTTTCACTGTGTAGTACGTCCCACTTTGGGTCCTGATGAAATGCCGCGTAGGCATGAAACATGTTGACCACACCAGGGGGTTGTAGATATCTTGCCCAACATAAACCAGTAGCAACTATCTCCCCTCCCACCTTTTTACTAAGGGCGCCAGCCACTCCAATAAATTCTATCGTGGACTGACCCACCTTTTTTATATTCACCTCACCTCCTACGACTAGACCCCTTTTCTTCCCCACACACCCGCATGCACCATATGGCAGGGATTAAAGATCTCCGTTAAAGAGCCCCCTTGAGGGTGCCCGCTGAACATTGCAGCGCCAGTTCAGCGAGGAGCAAACCCATATGATGAAGCATGACATCTAGCTTGCTAGGTGTGTGAGGGTTTTAGTCCCAACAAGGGGATTCCCCCCTCTTTGGCTTTTCTTTCTTTCTCTCTATACACACTACATATCGACATACTCTACCTCCTCTCTACCCAGTCTGGGGAACTTTGTACTTTACATTGTGGCTAATCCTTATCCTCTACCTTAGATTTTGGGCCTGCTATATTCCAACTCATTATTTTCAGACACATCTTTTTACTAATTTCCAATGAGGTAATTCTAGGTTTATCCTACAGACATCTTCCTTCTTGATTAACCAATGAAGATGATGATGGAACTCTGGGACGTAGGAAGCAAGATGGCGACCGTGTGAAGCGGTCGTAGGTGGCTCTCAAGGGGATAACATGATTTAACTAATTAAACCCCCCGCTACCTCAGAATGATATGCCCCCGAGCTGGAAATTGCGGTGCTAGTGCTCGGACAGAAGCAAAATATACTGTACCCAGGCTGAAGGGCTGGGTCACGGCATTGACGGAGATCTCGGAGACGCTCATCGTTGGGTGCAGAGGCTTCGAGCAGGAGCTGTCCCGCTCCATGAGGTGGAGCAGGAGGTGCAGTGTTGTAGTAGCTCTTAGCGATATGCCCCCAAAGCCCAGCACAAAAGGAAGATGGGCGACTCTCCAGACCGGCCTCCAGGAATCCCTGCGGAGAGACCCGGCAGAGACAGAGGCGGCTCCCGTTGCACTCCATGGATGCAGGCAGAAGGCCCGGGCTGAGAATCTCCCAGACGGGAAGGGGAGGGGCGCGGGCTCGCAGCCCCTGCCACCTTGCACCGCAGTGTCAGTCATCGACCTGCTCAGGGGCTCTGACACACAAGGATCCAATCAGCTGAGTGAGCAAGCAGGGGCTGCGGTAGGAGGGAGCGGACAGAGCAGGAAACTAACTGGTAAGCCGCCGGTGGGCCCAGAGGAGGTGGGGAAGCAGGGGGAGCCTCCGGAGCGAGCAAGCAAGACATAGCACGGAGCAAGCGAGACATTGCACGAGATAATGCACCAACAGCCAAAAGGGCATAAGAAGGGCTTCAAGGAAACAGTGCCACAGGGAGACAAAACTCATAGAACTGTGCCAGAAGTATGTATTGGAGTCAATCCGGGCATAGGAGAAGCCGGCGCAGGCACTAATTGGCAGGATACGGTGGCCCTTGGTGGTCTCGAGCTCTTACAGGAGGAAGTAAACCAATTAGTGACTCAATTTACCCAAGAAGACCTAGAAAACAAGGGAGAGACCCTGGGAAGTGCGGAAAAGGCAACAATAAAAATCTGAATGACCTCCCAGGGGGTGCAGAGCGGCACCTTACAGTACAAGATTTAAGGGCAAAGGCAAGAGAACCTCCAGGGCTCCTAAGGGCTCATAGATTACCAGGGGACATGGATATTGACTCAGAAGCAAATTATTTTTATTCCCTATCGGACACCACCTGGTCAGGTCTGGGATCAGACACTGGGTCTAATGCAGAATCAAGTGAGGAGGACAGCGCATCCAGCATTGGTATTAGTGGTAGGCAAACTATCCCAACCATACGAAAGACATACTCCAGAGTACCTAGAGTTGAGACCCCAAGACCAAATGATTTAAGGTGGGATTATTCTCTCAGAGACCAATTGGTAGGAAACAGTAAGCACCCTACCAGTAAAGAAGAATCTACTTCAGCGCCTCCTACATTGGAATCAATTTTGCAGTGTATCATTGCACACCGCGAGGAAGCCCGAATGGAGAGTAAACGCGCATAAAATGTCGTGCGAAAACTTCAGGGGGCCATCAGGAAAATCGGGAGAACCTGTAATAACATTAGTGATTGAATGACAGAGGTGGAATCAAGAACTGATTCACTGGAGGTGGATATAGCAGGTTCAAAGGGGCAAGTGGAGGCACACAAGGCCAACTTATTGATATCCAAAGGAAACTAGAAGAAAGTGAAAACTGCCGAAGAAGGAATAACTTACGATTTCTTGGGATCCCGAAGGAAAGGAAGGGTCAGACGCACGAGTATTTATGGTTCAGCTGCTGCAGAAATCCTTCCCAGAACTGGCCCCAGGAAATACAGAGGGCACATCGAGTGCCATTTAACATACGTCAGCCAGCTCGCCCAGATGCCAAACCACGGGCACTCTTGGTTTATTTTGGGAACTATCTATTAAGGCAAAGTGTGTTTGAGAAGGACAGACCAAATGCACAACGGGCAGCAGATGGGTATTCCTTCTTCACCAGGCCAGACTTCTGTCATATTACAGTGGAACGACGATGGCGTCTATGCCAAATGATTAACCAGTTCCAGGAGAAGGGTGCACACCCTTCCTATTAAACCTGGCCGAGCTGAAAGTAGTCTGGAAGGACCGGGTTAGAGTCTTCACGTCCGAGATTAAGGCCAAGGAGTTCCTAAATGCAGGGGGTCTATGATCTGGACTTCTCCGACGTACTTTCTTTGTGTAGAAACTCTTGGAGCTAGCTGGGAATAACTGAGTTGCTTCCTTCTGGTCTTCTGGCAGGCGTAGACTTTTTGTTTTGTTCAAACATGATTTTGAATAGGGTGGGGGTATTCAATAATAGCTAAAAAAGAAGCTGAGGAAATGAAGACTTAGGGGGGGTTAAAACTCACTACTTTGTATTACATATGTCACCCTAGGGAGAGCGCCACCAATCATCACCCACAGACCTAGATAGGTCTATTGGTTCACAATGCAGAGAGGGGGGTGGGGGGATGAGGGGAGGGAGGTGGTGGGAGGGGGCAGTTAGGAGGGAGAGGGGGAAATAATAAAAAAACTCAGGAAGGCAGAGCACTGCCATAAAATAAAGAGGTGGATTCGAGGTAATTTGAAGGAATGGTCTAAGAGGCAACGAAGGCACCAAGTAAATGGTAGGGATGGGTAGGTTGACTATCTGTACGGTAAATATCGGGGGTTGAACAATCGGGGTAAGAGAGGTAGGACAGGAGAAGCATTGCGAACATTAGGTGTGGACATTATTTGTCAACAAGAAACTCATATTCCATGGCAGAAGAGAGGGCTTAATAACATTCCAGGTTATACCCAAGTAATATGTTCATCACAAACTTCTAACACCAGAGGGGTTGCGATTCACGTATCTAACCAGCTGCCACCTATTAAACGAACGCTATCAGATAAATGGGGTAGGTGGGCAATTGCCCTAAGGGATTTTATATCATGCATCAATTATGGATCAAATCTAGATGATGCAGACTTGCTGGCAGAATTGGAAATTGGACTTACTTCCTGGCCATCCCCCCTCATTATCTGTGGCGATTTTAATATTCATATCGACGCAAGTGGCATGGCAAGGGGAGGATATCAGGTAAGGAAGCCACAGGTCTTCCAAGCCTTACAGGCGCTATTTGATGGTCATGGGCAAGTAGATATGTGGTCATATAAAAAGCCATGGGATCCAGGATATACCTATTTTTCATGTCCACACAGGAAATATGTCAGGCTAGATTACTTTTATGTCTCTACCTCTCTTATAGAAGGAGCACAGATCAGGAAGTTACCTAAGGTTCTCTCAGACCATAATCCTTTGGTATTAGATATAGATGCCCTGGGCATGTAAGAGCAGTCATAAAATGGGCTTTTGATAGAAACCTATTAGTTAATGAAGGTTTTGTTGAACATATTAGGGGATGGGTCACGCAGTTTTATGATATCGATAGGTACAATACTTCAAGGGAAAATGTATGGGACGTGTTTAAGGCAGGGCTCAGGGGGGAAATAATCAGCTTTGTGGGGTTCCATAGGAAAAAACTGCGAGAGGAAATACTGGCACTTACGAAGGAGCTGAGTAATTATGAAGAAGAGCATATGAAAGATATAGCGCAAAAACAGACTCAGCTGCAATCGAATCTTGAGCTAAAAGTAATCAAAACTAAGGCTGAAATCAATGGGGTGTTTAATAAAATACCTGCTGAAAGGTTCCAAACCTGTGTGCGGGATAATTATGAATATGGAGAAATTACAGGGAAAAATCTGGCACTTCATGTAAAACAAAGGGTAGTTGCAAATAGCTTCTCAAGATTAACAGGGAAGGATGGCAAAATAGCTACTGAACCCCAAGAAATTTTAAAAATATTTGCTGACTTTTATCAGGATCTATATCGCTCTAGGCTCAGTGCCCCAATATTAGGAGATGCAAGAATGGAAGGACTGCCTCCACTGATCCAGGAGCTAGAAGTGGATATCATAATGGAGGAGGTTAACGAGGAACTGCTGTCGATGGCTTCAGGGATGGCGGCAGACCCTGATTAAATACCAATGGAGGTTTATAAAGATCTTCATAGAGAATTAGCTCCTCTTTTATTAGACCTGTTTTTAGCCGTACAACAGAAGGGAATCTCACCACAATCCTGGCAGGAGACCAATATAGTTATATTCTTGAAGAAGGGAAAGGTAGCAGAAGATCCAGCCTCTTATAGGCCAATTTCTTAGATAAATACTGACAAAAAACTCTGTTCTAAGATCTTAGCGCTCAGGCTATCAAAGATAATTGCCTCTCTAGTAAGTCATGGCAACATGGTTTCAAACCTGGGTAGAGGAACGACAGACCATATCCAAAGGGTAAACTCTTTATTTATTACAGTGGAGGTTTCGGGGCAACAGATGTCTCTGATATTGTTCGACGCACAGAAAGCTTTTGATCAGGTGGACTGGGTAAACTTGTGGCAGAATCTAAGATCAAACGGCTTTGGTCCATGTATCTTAACCGCCCTCAGAGCTATGTATGTTCAATCATATGCGAAAATAAAGCTGATGGGGAGGGAGTCAGGGAAGGTTTAGATCGCCTGTGGAACAAGGCAGGGCTGCCCCTGTTCCCCAATCCTTTACGCGTTATACATAGACCTGCTGATTAGATCACTACTAAATGACCAGGCATTACAGCCGGTAGCTGTCAGGGGCTACGGTACCAAGGTGTTAGCTTATGCTGACGACATTGCAGTAGTTACCCCTGACCCACAGGTGGCAATAGGGAGGAATGAAACTTTGGCCCGGGAATTGGGGAAGCAATCGGGCTATGGATTAAATGCTGACAAAACAAACATTGTCTGCTCTAAGTCTATCTTCTGGCAGGACTCTCGGAGGACGGAGGCAACCACGTATTTAGGGATAACCATTTCGGCGGATGTCAGGACTATCTGGGAGATTAACTCGGACCCCCTTCTTAACAAAATAGGGGCCAACTTAAAGAGAATGGATAATTGCATCTATCCATTATCGGAAGGGCAAATGTCATTAAGATGACAATGTTTCCTAAAATGTTATGTCTACTCCGATGCATACCACTGGAACCCTCAAATTCCTTCTTTAAAAAAATAGAGGGGATCTTTTCGCAATTCATTTGGGGATAATAGAAGGTCATAAAATCTCTGAAATTAATGACCCTACCACAAAACCAAGCGGGACTGGCTGTTCCTAATCTCCTATCTTATTATTGGGCTATAACGTTGCAGCAAATGATCATCTTAATTAGGCCTAGACCAACAATGTATGCAGCTCAGGACAGGGAGATTCCGCCCTCCATCTTTGAACTAGCTGCGGGTGATTCAGCACCAGGGGCAGTATTGAGACAGCTGGAGGGGAGTTACTATAGGAAAACCCACTTCAAACCCCTCAGAGCAGCCTGGAACCTATGGCAAAAATCTAGTAAACTCTTAAAAAATCCGAAAATGTAGCACTATCTGTCATTATGGTGCTCATCAATCTTTTCAGCTTCACTGTATTACAAAATCGTTAGAACTTGGGGGCAGGGGGGAATTAATAATATCAGCGATATTGTTAATTCAAACGGACTTATGTCATTTGAAGAGATTCAGGAACAATTTGGGGTAGATTCCCAATGCCTAATTAAGTATGTACAAATCAGGGAGACAATGACACACGTCATTTCACAACTTACTAACTTAGCCCGAATCCCACTTCTAGAGTGCCAAGTTCATAGGCAGCCCCAAGTGAAGGAAATATACTCAATGCTGGTGGAAGCCAACACTGATGATATAGCTAGAACTGAAAGTGGGTGGGCGGTTAAATTGAGTAATCAGGATGTGGACTTATGTAGATCTCTAGAATTGCCAAAAAAGGTTTTTTTATTGGCCAACCTTAAGGCCCAACACTTTAAAACTGTTTTTGGACTTTTTTTTTACACTAGCAAAATTGTGGGCATGGGGGAAAAGGGAGACCAATAACTGCTAAAGATGTGGACAAGTTCCTGCAGATATAGGTCACATGTTTGCTGAATGTTGTAAATTGAGCATAGTGAAGCAGGGGATTGAAACGTTTTTGTATAAGACTATGGGGCGGGTGGTCCGATTGACTTCAACTTTATTATTATTTGGTTGTGATGAGACCTTACAGCTTGATTATTCCAAAGCTCATTTTTGCTTTATGGTAACAGCAACCTTTCATATAATCATTGCTTCAAAATGGAAAGGTGAAGACCCTCTGACATGCCAAGCAGCCGGGATAAAAGGAAATCTTATGCCTACAAGGTTAAAAGAAAGAATATGTATTGTATTTATCTAACTACTGTGATTTCTGGATCAATTGTGTTTGTTTTTTCTTTTTTCTTTTTGGATTGACTGTAACTACTGTCTTTTTTGAGGAATAAATAAAGAAAAATGAAGATGATTATGGTGTCAATGGTGGCTGAAGAGCATAACATAGTTGTTTCTGAGTCCTATTATTTACTCTACAGAATGTTATACCTGTCAAATTAGACCATGTGGGAAGCGACTGGGAGAAACTCGAAGCATTTTGCAACACTGAACCCATATCTTTACTATGCCCACTTTTGTTCTCAATTCCATTTATAATTGGTTTTTCTATGAATTTGAGTGAATATGAATACATTTCTGGGGGGTTTATAATGATGCCCTGGATTTTAATGAAATATTTGTGACTGAGAATTCCATTTGTTATCCTTAAGTTTGACCATACTGTCTATATGGATTCTCTATTATTAAGTCAATTCATTTGCACAAAAATAACTGTCACTAAGTGGTTTGATCTAACATGTTGCAGAACTTGGAGGGAGTTTAATAGATGCAAAATATTCCTTCTATTGAGGGTGTCTTGACTCTCTTGAGATGTATTTTGCTTGCAGGTTGCACAAGCGTTTTAGCCACTTGTCAGCATATCCTGTCGTAAGTATTTAGCAATATTTCTCCTCGGGCAGTGCCATCTGAACAGAGTTTAATGCCATCCCTGTACTACCTTAATCCATTTTAGCCTAAATGTCTGATACTGTGGGGTAATGTCAACACTATTAATACCCCCACCAGGGATGTATTCTCCCCAACCTCCCCCTTAAGGCTTAGACATATAGGATAATGGTCGCTGAATTGGGACCACTTAACTGTATAGGATACAACCTGGGGAGTCAAACAAGTGGTAGTGAAAATGTAATCAATTGTAGTGTTTAATCCCCTTCCAGTAAAGGAGGTAGTACTATCCCCAACCTTGTCGTCCCTCGGGTATTGTAGGTTGAAATCAGCCATAAAATCCTCCGGTTGTCCTCCTTGCTGTGTATGCTCAAAATGCACATTTGAGCAGTTAGCAGGGCCAAGGTCATCAAATACTTGGCAATCACTGGGACATGGGTGCACATTAAAATTCCCAAGAATTATTACTGCATAAAAAATATTTAGCTTATCCCTGTATGACTCTATGAAAAGATTTTAAACCTAACTGGTGCTTGTTCGAAAAATTTCTCTCAATAGAGTTATAAAAATTACCAATGAGTAATTTTGGTGTGTTTATGGTGGTTATATGAACCACCAAGAGTGTTGAGGGAGATAAGGGTAAGTAAACCACCTTTTGCTCTAATGACCTGAGAAGGTTGTGCAGGTTCAAAGTAGGTCATAAATCCATCCACAAAGAACGTATTTACAATTTCCTTGTTTTTTTGTAGACCCACAACGTGCTATTCCCTTAGACCATCCACCCATCTTAGGCCTTCTCTTTTGCTGTTAAACCCGGCAATATTCCAGTTAAGAACATTTAGCTGTCTAACTTGATTGACTCCCTTCCCATTTACACTCCTTTGAAGGGGTCTATCAGTTACTGAACTATCCTGGGTCAGCGGTAGAGAAAGGGGAATTGGTGCGAATCAATCATTTTTACCAGATGTGGTGTAATTTTGTTCAGCTTTGTTTTCTGTGTCACTGCCCAGAATTTCCTGTGGGTATTGATGTAAAAACGGATGTTTTTGGGATGCCTGTTTTTACTTGGCACCCACTTAATAGAGCACCTCAGAACTTTCCAGGAAGGAGGCGAGAAGGCACACTTTATTTTGGAAAGGTTTGTGAAGATTCGTCAAATGACACCAAAATTATTAGCGAACAGAAAATATGCTTCCTATGGAAAATCTGACCTAACTATAATGTCACAGTGGCGACCACCACTGTTTAATGTAGATTTATAATACATGTGATTCAGTAATCCCTGCATATTCACCAGTCTCTGATTTCTTTATACTTGCCAACTTATGACTCACCCAGTCGCCGATTATAAAGAAAATATGGGCTAGATGTAGGTAATTCTATTTTACCGACTCATAAATACCGAATTTTACCGATTCGGTATTTATGAATGGGTAAAATAGAAGGAGGGAGATTTAGGTAAATTCGGTAATTGAATTACCGAATCTGTAAAAATCGGTATTTACCGAATCGGTAAATACCGATTCGGTATTGCCCATTGATTCCTGTGGGCCTTGAAGCCCACAGGAATACCGATTCCAGCAAGGGTGCAGGGGGTGTCACTTTGACACCCTCTAGCACCCCAAATACAGGCATGTGTGCCATGTGGCACACAGACATGCCCTAAGGGCATGTCTATCTGTCACATGGCATAGGTGAGCATTCACACATGTGCAAGCACACCTGGATTCAGTATTTTACCACCCAATTGGATTGGGTGGTAAAATACCGAATCTGAAAGGCCTTTGGGACTCAGAAGAGTCCCACCTACATCTAGAAGTTACCGAATCAGTAAAAATACCGAATCAGTATTTTACCGATTCGGTAAATTTACCAATTACCGAATCGGTAAAATTGGCCCCCTACATCCCAAAAACTCATTTACCGGTCGGTAACGGCCGAAATCGTCCGTTACCGGACGGTAAATGGCCACCTACATCTGGCCCTAAGTCAGAACTCGAACTTATTGCAGTCCAGTTCTAACCTCACAATGCCTGCTTCCAGAACCAGCAGCCAAGGTGAAAGGCAGGTCAGGTCACAGAGCATAGCTGAAGCAGTTGTTTAGCAATGAAAGCAGAACATTACTATTCATTCTTTTGCTCTATTTTTCTATCTTAAAATGGCAAGCAGAAAGAGCATTTTTATTTTTGCATTCCTTAGATAGAGAAAAGCTAGAATCTTTCTGCATGTTTCTATACATTCCGAGCTGCTGCAGCGTTTTAAAAAAAAAGCACATATAGAACGTCATTATATAAAAATCCATTGTAACAAAATCTGTCTAGACATTACAATTCCCTTAAAATCTATAAGCAAGCAACATAGTTTAAACCAATGTAAAATTTGTAAAACATTTATACAAAACATTCACGTTTGTGTCTTCCAATTCCCAAGCTAAAAATATTATTTTCAAATAACAAACAGAACGCACATTATATAAGCCACCACAGATGTATTTTCCTAGTGAAACACACATTTATTGCCTGACTCTCCATATAGTCATCAAGTACTGAGCAAGTGCTAAAATCACCAGTTGGCTGATTTCTGATCTCGTAATCCTTAAAGCCTCCTTGTGCTCCCTAACACCCAAATTCCGACACAACGGGATTATTCAGCTCCTCCTACTGCTTGAGTAGACTGGGCAGAAAAACATAAAATGCTCGAAAGGTTCCTCAGTATCGCCACAAGACCGACACCGCCAGTCCTCTGCCCTGAGTACATGTGCCCATTTTGTAGTAAATGAATGCAGGGGCAAAGTCCCATACCAAAACTGTAGAAAAGATATCTGGCTAATAGTTGCTCTATCTCTCCCAGGAAGTCCTACTTTAAGAAGGAATCCTTCACTGTGAAAAATGCATCAGTTAGTGAGCCAAGTTGTGTCTTAGTGTATAGAAGACATTTTATTTTGCCAGTAAGTAGATTTAATTTGTATCTTGGGGGTCGCTCCAGCCTCCCTTGGAACGTTCCCCAATCTTTCTTCCCCAATCGCTATCAGAGTGTTTTTTATGTTCTTAGCCAGGATATATTACATGAGCCAGAGATAAGTAATAATTCCTCTAACCCTTGGTGATAGGAATACAGCTCTGGGATAGCCCGAAATCTCCTCCTGTACAGTATGGGACACAATCCTATCATATCAATGACAAAGTATTATATGAGATAAAGTTTCCCTTGGCTTATATAGTAAGGATATTGCAAGTTACTCAGAGTTCCATAACCTTATAAAGGAACTCGACATTCAGGGTTGTTCCGCTATATGGTTATGGAAGTCCTCAGTGACTTGCAATATACTTTTAATGTATGGCATTGGACACTCTATCCCCTATGTATTCACTGAAAAAATACAGGTAAAAACTCGGTTATGGTTCTGACCTAAATGTAAAAAAACATTGATATCCACCATTTATGGTTTGCTCATAAACCAGAACTTAAACCTTCCCCTTGCACTGTGAATGACATTACACGTGGCATTAATGATGACATCATACGTTTTTTTTTGTTTTTCAACGAAATTTTGTTACATCATCATACACACCACAGTCCTGTGCACAGTACAGCATGAATGTTCATAGACGTTTGCATAGTACAACAACCATGTAACCGGTCCAAGCATAATATCCCAAGATATGGTACTAACATACAAAGTGCAATTATAATGATGACAACATTCATTACTTTGTTTATGACACCAGCTTGAACATTACTGATTGAACCATAACTGACATCACCCCCTCGTGCTGAGTGCAATATCACACATGACACATTTAATGGTATTATAAGAGACATCAACTATATCAGCATTAATGATTTCAGCAATAGCATTACTGATGAAACCACTGTTGGGCATATTTATCATCAATTTTGTGTCAACCTCTCCGCAGCACACATAGAAAGAGGAAAAAGCCTCAAAGGATTATTTTTGTGCAGGAAGGTGACGCTTGCTGCACAAAGAAACCCTGCAAACAACGGAGGCAGCTTTACACCATGGTGACATTTGGATAAATCTCCCTGTTCCTATAAAATACAAAATCATTTAAACATATACGCCGCAATCAAAAATGAAATTAACTCTAAAGCTTAAAACAAAATAGATTTATCACAGCACCATTATGTCAGACACAGACTAAAGTAGGTCTACAGATGCACAGACATACTTAAATTCACAAGCAGGAGCACAAATATGCACTACAAAATTCACTCAAAAACTCACACATAGGCACAGAAATACTGAATCATATTCAGAGCCACAGTTATGATCTTACAACACCATTTGTAAGCCTATAGTGTCTCAAACACCTAATCACTCACCCACAGAGACATATACAGAACGGATGTATGACGTTACAACGCGATATATTACAACGCACTCCGTTACAACGCATTTTTTACAACGTAGGATCCATTACATCGCATGCCTTTACAACGCATGACATTACATAGCAGATGCTATTACAACGCATGCCATTACAATGTAAGTATAGGTAAGTATATATTTTTTTAGGTTTCGAAACCTGGCGAGGGGCGAAGCCCCTCCCAGATCGAAATCTATTGTTTTCAATAGTGAGGTTAGGACAGCCTCTGTTTCCAATTGGCTAGCTCCATAAATGGAGACTAGCCATTGGGAGACAGAGGCTGTCAATCGCGCTTTCTCACGAAAACGCGATTCGGGGGCGTTTCTGGTGCTTTTTTAAGCCCCGCCCCTTTGTTCCGGGCCGCGCTGCGATTGGCTGCCGGCCCGGGACACCCCCGTGACGTCATTCCCGGGCCGCGCTGTGATTGGCTGCCGGTCCGGGACACCCCCGTGACGTCAGCCAATCACAGCGCGGCCCGGGACCTGACTTGTTTTTTCACTTCCTTCGGGCAAAAGTAGTTAAGGCCGGGCTATGAATGGATGAATGAATATTCCCACTTGTGTAGCACACCCACTGACCTTATTGTCTCCAGGTGCTGAGCAGAGTTTTTTTTTGTATTGGGCAGACCATTCCAGTGCCAGCCCTTGTCTCTTTCTAAATTAAGTGCGTGATAAGTCAGTTAGCTAATTAATCACCTCCTAGTATTAGATGAGCTAATTCGATTAGCAAATGGCCTGAGGCTATTTGGCAGACATTTGCTGACTTAAAGCTCGGACTGTGGAAAGGTGTGCAAGCGTCTCGTATACACCTTAAAAAAATCTATCAAAATCCTCGAAGGTCCATTAGATGACGTGTTAGTTGCGTATATGCACAGTATAGCCCTCTGTGATATTTTTTGTCACTGTGCTTAAAAAGTATCCGTGACGTTAGCATAAGGCGCTATATATAGCAGTTCTGTAAACGCTTTGGTTATGTGTCTAGAAATCTTCATACATGAAGGGGTTAACACTATATTGCCAGTGTCCTTGTACAAACAAATCCTAACCTGGAAGAACCGGGAAAAAAGGAAGCGGTAACAAACTATTCTGAATTCTTTAAATGCACCCGAGCAGTGAGCTCCTCTGAAAAACGTGACCTCCATTTTGGCACAGGGCGCGTCATGCGCCAAGCTGGTTCCCATTTTCTCCAGAATGCCCGCGCGCCGCCGCGCTTCCGCGTTGGGATGGGGCGCGAGAGCTGTTTGGGAACTAAATTGGTCTTGCAGTCAATCGCCCCCGCTTGACTCGCAATTAGCTCCCTCACCTCCGCTTTTCCTTCACGGAGTCCTGGTGACAGTTAATGGGAGTCAGATGGAAGCCATAGGTGGTGCCCACCCGCCCCGGCACTGACCCTCTTCCTGGAACAAGTGTTCGGCTAATTGGCTCCGGTGCTGCTCGAGCCAGCGCGCGCGGCCCGGCCTCCCCGGGCAGGAGGCCCTCGCACCCGGCGCGCGGCCAGCGACAGCACGTGACACGCAGGGCATTTTCACTTCAAGAGCAGCAGTTTCTTTCATAGATGGCGAATGCATGGCCTGGCCTGGCTGTTCCCAAACTGAATGAGTATCTTCACTGCTGAGCTAAGGACAGGGTGCAGCAGGTGCAGTGGCACCGGGGCACATTGTGTAATGAGCCACCCGGCCCCCTCAGATAATTTGTAGCGCATTCACCCTCCTGAGCCGGGCTCGGACCAGGGGGTATAAATAAAGGGTGACGTCAGCGCTCGTGGCTGGCAGCACAAACTGGGTATAGGAGTGGCCTCCCCTTATTGTGTGTGCACCCAAAAGTATAGGCCTTCCCTACCTCCCCACAGATCTGGTACCCCTCCCCATAACACATTGAACCCTGATTATTACTGTATTTCACAATCTGAACAACGGCGAGGGGGCCCACTTCCTTGCTCTAGAACCTATGGCACACTGGCTACACGCCTGACTACAGGTACACCGTATATGGCCCTGCAACAGCGGGGTAAGTCCAATACACACCAATGGAATGTGCAAAATATGACGGTGTGTCGCTTGCCCGAGGCCTAAATGCACCTGCAAATCTGCAACAACACAATCTGAGCACCACTCTTGGACCTCACACATCACACCATCCTCCTCACATGGTTGGTGTGGCGCAGCGGCCAGAGCTGCCGACTCTGGAGATCCGGGTTCGAGTCTCGGCGTCGGCGCTACATCCTGTGACTCTGCGCAAATCATCTAATCTCCCCGTGCCCATGAACTGCTCCTTGATACCCTCATGTGTGATAAGCTGTGCTGTATAAATCTTCAAACTAGCTAAGGGGGCACAACAAACTGAGTAGCAGCTGATTTATCAACCAAGACGATTCAGCTAATCACCAGGGACATGACCAGGGAAGGATTCTTCCAATGGGCAGCAGGCAGTCTATTTCAGAGGTGGATGGGCCGCCATGACTCAGGCATGAACCCACGGCCTCTTAGTAGCACCAGCCCCCTGCAATGTGCGGCTAGTTTGAACTGTTTTGCTAATTTTGGTTTCCAGTCCAGCTTTGGATATGCGGCTCTATATATATGGTCCAGCCATACTCATCCCGGCATAGAGTCTTCCATGGCTGACGCAATACACACATTTATTTTTTTAATGGTACAGTTTGTGCCATGTCCCATATTTTTCAAGATATTTTTACAGGATATTTTTCTCAACATTTGAATATTTACTCTTTCAAAATAATTAAAAACCACAAGTGCCACAAACCATAGCAGCTTGCGTACTGTTTGAGTTGTTTCCGTACTTCTGTGATAGGATTTTTATCTTAACGAATTTGAACGTGGCTTAGTGGCAAAATTTCAGGAATTTCATATAACAAAAATAAAGCAAAATGCCAGAAATTACACAATATTATGGCAGCATAACAGAAATTTCACCTCGACCTACTTAGAGTGCGTTATAAAAAGGGTTTGACACATATTACCATGCCAGATTCACTTTAAACAGCACAAACTTTACCTAAGCAGAGAGCCTTTCTCTCCACTCATAGGGTCATATGACCAGAATAGCTCACCCATAGCGTTGAAGCTGCCCTCAAGGTGTCTGCTGTCTTTCACCCCTCCTTGGCCTTGAAGGTAATCAATGCTTGAGGCGCGATGTGATTGATGGCTCTAAGGTAGTGTTGATGGCTTTCGAGCTGGTGCAGCACGTTCTCTAGTCGGGAAGGATTAGTACTCTACGCGTCAAGGTGTTTTCACACTCCAGGGTGAGTGATACATTTATGCTCTCTGAATGCCAGCTCACATGTACTTGGTTTTTATATGCTATGCTGTCTCACACTATGTTGAATTTGAAAAACATCCTTTACTATGCAGCCAAAACTACGCACTACATTACAACACGGGCAAAACAACAAACGCGTTGTTACCGCGTATTCCATTACTATGCTTTCCATTACCACACAAGCCGCTACAACGACTTGCATTAGGGAACATGCTGTTGGATTTTAAATCCAACACCTTCCCTACTGTTTCACAGACTGGAGTTGGAATAGTAATATATATATATTGTTCCAATGTCCAGCACTTCCTTGAGGCAATCGTTGTAACGACTTGTGTGGTAATGGAATGCGTGGTAACAACACGTTCTTTGTATTGCCCGTGTTGTAATGGCATGCGTTGTAAGAGCATGCGTGATTGTGTCATACATGTGTTAGATTTTGCAAGGCTGCCTATGCTACGGAGAACCTAGCAATGGGATGGTATACGGGCTGAGACATGTCTGGATAAGGGATGAGATATGTGATAGGATGGGATATGGAATGGGATTGGATATGAAATGGGATGAGTTGGATTAAGTTTGGCAATGGGATAGGATATGGGATCCTATACGTGATGGGATGGATTGGGCAAGGATATGGAATGTGATGGTATATAGCAGTGGTTCCCAAACTGTGCGCCGCGGCATCCCGGTGCCCAGGGGCGCCGCGCACACACTGTGGGAAATTGCTACAGAGCATGAGTGAGTACATGGAAGGAGCGCCTGTTGGAGGTATGCCCGGAAGGCTCAGGCATCCAGGGTCGGGAGGCAGGAGGGGTCTGCCACTGCTTGGGAGAAACTTCAAAAACTTTACATTTTCAGATAAAAGAAATGAGAAGTTACCAGCCAGGAAGGGGCAGAAAGAGGAGGGGGTATAGGAGGGAGAGAGAAGACTAAAATAGAAGAGAGGCAGAGAGGAATCCATAACACTTAAAACACTTTGGCAATCCGTGTGATAATAGGAAATGCCAACGGAGCGCGCACCAGCCTCAGACTGAATGGAACCCAATCCAGAAGAGAGAGAGGGAAGAGAAAAGACAAAACAAGCATTTACAATGCAACGGTTTCGCCTTTGGAAAAGTTTGAGCTATTGGCATTGTAAATGACAACATTTGTATTTATGTGTTGGTTTTGAAAACAGATAAATAAATGGCATTGTCCTTTACATTGCCAATAGCTCTAACTTTTCCAAAGGCGAAACCGTTGCATTGTAAATGCTTGTTTTTTAATGTAAGTAATTTAAATTTAATTAATTAAATAAATTAAATTGTTTTTAAATATATTCTTTACATGAAAAAACAATAATGCGATTCAGATCCAATTGTCAATTGGTGACCATAACTTCCGACCAAAAGTCTTCTTTCTGAGTCCTTTCAATTTATAAACTGCTTTATCCATTCTGTAAACATTTAATAATTTTCCCAACCATAACTCAAACGTTGGAGGATCTACATCCAACCATCTAGATGTAATACAGGCTCGATAAATAGACATTCCGATGAACAAAAAATATTCTTGATCTATTGTAAAGTCCTGAGGAGGAAAATACACACCAAAAATAATAATAGTAGGATGCAGCATAATCCGGACATGTAACAAATTGGATAAAAACTTTTCAATCTTCTCAATGTAATCAGCAAGTTTAGAACAACTATGAAACATATGGATTGAGTCGGCTGCTAGAGTACCACAGCGGCTGCAGTTGATACCCTTTACAGCTTTCCATTTTACCAGTTTTGCAGGTGTATAATAAAGATCTAAGGTGGACATGAAATGTTGACTCTTAAGAGAGCTATTAATTAGCGTCTTATTACTCAACTCAAATACTTTTACCAGATCGATCCCTTCGACACAGAGCTTCCTCTCCCATTTCCGGGTATGATGATCCAAATCATTCTGCATCCTACCATTCATTAATTGGTAGATAATGCCAATGCGACTATTCTTCCTAGAGCTTTCTAGAATATCAATAGTTTCCATGGTATCAGTAAATAAAACATTTCGCCTTTGGAAAAGTTTGAGCTATTGGCATTGTAAATGACAACATTTGTATTTATGTGTTGGTTTTGAAAACAGATAAATAAATGGCATTGTCCTTTACATTGCCAATAGCTCTAACTTTTCCAAAGGCGAAACCGTTGCATTGTAAATGCTTGTTTTTTAATGTAAGTAATTTAAATTTAATTAATTAAATAAAATAAATTGTTTTTAAATAATTATTTAGTACATATATTACTTTAAGTTTATTTTTAAAAGAACTTTTAATAATAAAGAACTATTTTTAATAAATAATAAAATTATTAAAATTAATTTTTTTAATTAAAATAAAAGATTGTATTTTAAAACTAAACCCTAAAAAAAAACCTGTACCCCAAAACCCAAACCCAGCCCTGAACCCTAAAAATACCCCTGTACCCCAAAACCCAAACCCAGCCCTGAAACCTAAAAATACCCCTGTACCCCAAAACCCAAACCCAGCCCTGAACCCTAAAAATACCCCTGTACCCCAAAACCCAAACCCAGCCCTGAAACCTAAAAATACACCTGTACCCCAAAACCCAAACCCAACCCTGAAACCTAAAAATACCCCTGTACCCCAAAACCCAAACCCAACCCTGAAACCTAAAAATACCCCTGTTCCCAAAAACCCAAACCAAGCCCTGAAACCTAAAAATACCCCTGTACCCCAAAACTCAAACCCAGCCCTGAAACCTAAAAATACCCCTGTACCCCAAAACCCAAACCCAACCCTGAAACCTAAAAATACCCCTGTACCCCAAAACCCAAACCCAGCCCTGAAACCTAAAAATACCCCTGTACCCCAAAACTCAAACCCAACCCTGAAACCTAAAAATACCCCTGTACCCCAAAACCCAAACCCAACCCTGAAACCTAAAAATACCCCTGTAACCCAAAACCCAAACCCAACCCTGAAACCTTAAAATATCCCTGTACCTCAAAACCCAAACCCAACCCTGAAACCTAAAAATACCCCTGTACCCCAAAACCCAAACCCAACCCTGAAACCTAAAAATACCCCTGTACCCCAAAACCCAAACCCAACCCTGAAACCTAAAAATACCCATGTACCCCAAAACCCAAACCCAACCCTGAAACCTAAAAATACCCCTGTACCCCAAAACCCAAACCCAATATATTTATTTATTTTTAATATTAAATAAAATAATTAAATAATGTTAAATAAAATATAAAATAAAATTATATACTTACCTATACTTACGTTGTAATGGCATGCGTTGTAATAGCATCTGCTATGTAATGTCATGCGTTGTAAAGGCATGCGATGTAATGGATCCAGCGTTGTAAAAGTTGCGTTGTAATAGAAGTGCGTTGTAAAAGTTGCGATGTAACGGCTGTTTCCCATACAGAACAGCATGTATATGCACAACACCACTGAGTCACATACATGCACACACACGCACACTCATAATCACACACTCTCTCTCTCAAGCTAAGCATCAGAAGCACACCTGAGTTCAAAATTGGTATGACGACACAGACTCACTCAGACACTAGCATAAACTAGGATACGTAGTGTGAGGAATACTCAAGCGCACATATTTGTCCATAACTTCTCACTTGTATAGAAACCTTAAAAAATGAATAAAGAGGTAAATCAAACACACTGAAAGGGAAAAACGAAACAGACAAATTAAAAAACATATTTAAAACAAGCAGACATGAAGCGAAACACAGATATGCAATGAATATATCATATATTACAAATTAAACAAGGACAAAACACCATTGCGCAATACCAACATAAAGAAACACTCATTATAAATAGACACTCTAATCAGTGATTTCATGTGTGAAGTCATAAGCAGAGTAAGCGGGTGCTTCCAGTTATGGTTCAACAGTGATGCCAAAGGTGTAGGTGTTGTCATAAAGGATGTAATGAATATTGTCACTAATGATGTCATCATTGCTGATATGTACAGTGTCATCTGCATTGCAAGGGAGGGTTTAAGTTAATGTTTCCACCACAAACTGTAACTGGATAATTTCAGTGGGCTTATACATTTGAGCCAGACTCATAACTCAGTTTGTAACTGTGTCTTGTTTGTGAATTTCAATTGTTTTTTACAGAGTTTGGATGCTCTGAACCTGTATTGAATACACAATTCTCTCAGTTCCTTTCTTGAGTGTGGAACTGAGACTGTATCTGAGTGTGTAGGTGTGTATGTGAATCCTGGCTGCACTGTGGATGCCCAACGCATCTCTGTACCTTTTTCTCCATAAGAGCATTCATATCACTGAGTGTAACCCTGAGTGTGTATCTGAGTAGGTGGTGGTGTGCCGAAAACTGGACCTGCTCTTCTCTATGTACCTTTGGCACCATGGGTGTACTCATATCCCTGATTTAACTCCGAGTGTGTATATGAGTCAGTGCGTGTCAACCTGTGCCTTTGTTGGACCTCTCTGCCTCAATGCACCTATGGCTCTATCAGATTGTTTCCATCCCTAAGTGTAGCTCTGAGTGTATGTGTGAGTGAGTGGTATGTCGATGTGCTTTCCAAAATGGAGGCGTTTTCTGCTATTTAAAATATTTGCTCTTATGTCCTGTCAATCACATTTGAGAAAATATTCAAATGTGACTAGGAGAAGCTCAAAATGGCAGAGACATACAAATGTGGCAATTCTTTCAAGTAAGTCTGAAAACTTCGGGCCACATTTAATTTATATTGGGCAGCCTGCCATTCTACCATGATGATGGAGTATATTACTCCGGCCTCATGGTGGAGAGGACGCTCAAATGTATAAATGACCGCCAAGTAAATAAACCATACCGACACCGGCCTGCCACCTGCCTACACTTCGGTATGTACTGGGCAACTCTACGGATGCAACTCACCTGATCTGGGCAACTCTACGGACCGGATTCATCAGTATGTGTGCGACGCCGGGTCTCGACGCACCTCTGCGTGGAGATTGATGGTGAGGTGGGGGGTCCTGTGATATCGGCTGATTGCTGCCAGCCGATAGGTTCAGCTTTGGACTGCAAAAATGGCGGCCGACGGTTCTCCGTGCATGGCACTCGCCCGAGCAGTTTTCTGAGAGCGGTCCGGCTGACAGTCACCACCTATCTCTCATCTGGCCGCTGATTGCTGATTCTCCACCCACTGACCGACTCACTCCACATGCTGCAGCGGGGAGCCGGAGGTGTCTGTGCATTACACCAAATCTGCTCCGGGGTCTTGCGGGAGGTGGGAGCAGCAGGAGGACTGATCGCACACATTGCCCTGCCATCTTCGGACGTCGGATCGTGGAGTTGGTGGATCACTTGTATTGCAGATTTGATCTCCTCCGGTGGTCATATGTGATGGGCACCATTTTCCAGCTTGACCATCTCTCCTTCTTGACTTCGACTTCTTCATGACCCTTGGTAGGCTTTTTCTGGCTAGATCCTATGGCTACTGCACGGGGTGAGGGGTTAAGTTTGGGGATGCGGATTGCGATCTTTCAAGGAGGTCATGCAGCATAGAGCTTTAGAGCTGGATGCCTGACTTTAAAATGGCGCCTGCTCGAGACACAAAATAGACAGAAAAACCCGGGCCTCTCATCCTCACTGTTAATAAACAGTGAAACAGGACTGCATTCTACTTGAGTGTCTTTAACACGGCGCCTGTTCGAGACAATAAATAATCTGGGCCTCTCGTCCACACTGTTATTAACAGTGAAATAGGACCACACTCAAGGAGGTACAAGCTATCGAAGTACAGAAACCACCAGTAACCCCTACCACCTAGTCCGTTGGGTCGAGTCCATGCCAGGAACCCCCAGACTAGGAGAGACAGGGTTTGGCTTTGCCACAGATCTCATCATGTCTGATGCACCACCGTTATCCCTGCCTTACTTGCGGGATGGCACCAAACAGGATGACACCAACACCGCCCTCTCTCCCCCTTCATACAAAGCAGATCGCTTAGACCCCCCTCACCCACTGTCCTTCTCGATATCTGTGGGAACCCTTACGCCCGCTACATTCACCCCACCCATCCAATCACAGAACAGTGAAATTTCTCCAACTTCACGAGGAAGTCCCCATCAGGCTGCCTAGCCCTGATACCACTCCACTCTCAGGCGTGGATCCCACATTAAACCTCCCGGTTCAGCTTCCCGCACTGACCCCTATTGAAGTTATCCCCAAGCAAATGGAGAATGTGTTTTTGCAAACAGAACATACAGGTGGATCGCCCTCCATAATGGAACATACACCCATAACTAATGTAGATATCCCCAAGCAATTGGAGACCATGCATAATGACACTATGGGTGGATTACCCTCCATAACTGATCATACGCCAAACACCTACTACCTACTTTCCCGATTCCGTTTGGTTCACTCAACGTAATGAGTTAGCCACTGGCCTATCCCATCTCACGGACGAAATGCATAACCTTTCTACTATCACTAAAGAACTTCTTATCTTACACAGAGCCACCAACGACACCGTGAATCAAATCAGTCTCCAAACGAGAATCTGCATCCCCATGAAGACTCGCACTGAGAATTCTAGTCAGTATAACCGAATCAATGTCCAACCTAGTGTTGTATGGCGTTTTAGATTCCAAATGAATTTTCCCGATTCATGCCCTTATATAGGTACTATCCACGTTGCCCTTATATAGGCATATAAATCAAGCCCTTATTTAGTCATAGTCCATGCTACCCAAATACAGGCATGGCTGCTTCCATCCGTTCATCAACGTCACAATGATTTCTTGGAAAACCAGACTCTTAAGCAGAAGGGATTCCCCTAGCCGGGATATTGCTTTCTCCAAGAAACTCATTATTATTCATGAACAACTATTCCTTAGGGGTTCATCCATGACGTTCATGTGCCCGACTTTACGTCAAAGCTGGCATTCCTAAACACCTTTAAGGTATAATTATACCTTTACTTGCTTTAGCAAAGCACGGTGTGGTTCGGTGCAGTTCGACTACCTACTTGCCCGACGCAGCTCGCTACAGCAAGTGCCGAAGGAAGCCGACTCTCCAGCTGACACACTGACAAGGAGCTGTCCTCCTCTGACAAGAATGCAGCTCCAGTGCTTCTGACTCCCCTTGCGGGGTGTTGTGAAACGAGTCCCAAGACAGAGATACCAACCTCCTTCATTCTTTCTTGTATGGAGCTGATTAGAACCTAGAGAAACCGTTGGCAGGTCTTGGCAGAACTAAACCTATGCTAAAAGTCAAACACTTACTTCTTCCCTCGTACTAGACCTAGGTTAGGAGGAGGTGTGGGAGGCATACAAGACAGTGGCGAGAGGAGAAGTGTTGTCCCTGGTGGCGGGGAAGAAGAAGAGGGCGCTGGAAGATGTGGTCCAGATGGAGGTAGAAATTCTGAGTTTAGAGGAGAAGTTCAATGAGTCGAGGGCTCCAGGGGACCTGCATCAGTTGCGCCTTCGTGAGGAGGAATATCGTGTGTTAGTACGCAATAAGGCAGTGGCTAGTCAGGCGGCCGTGCAGAGTAAAATATATGAACACGGGGACAAAGCCGGTAAATTGATAGCATGGCTTGAGAGAGGGGATCGGACCTCGATGTTGGTGCCGGAGTTAGAAGATAAGTCGTTACATCTGTTAACGGACCCGCAGGAGATAGTAGATGAGTTCGCCGATTATTATCAGGCGGTGTATACAGCGTGGAGTGCTTACTCGGAGGCGGAAAATGGTGAATTGATTAGAGACATAGTCATGCCTTGTCTGTCGGAAGACCATAGGGACTACCTTGACTCCGCGTTCACGGATGACGAAGTGGCCCAAGCGATTAGGCAGGTTGGAATGGCAGTATTTGTTTGCGGTCTTGGGGAAGCTGGGGTTCGGCAGTGAATTTATAGGATGGGTTCGCTTATGGTACTCCAAGCCTTTAGCCAGAATAATAGTTAATAACTGCAAGTCCCGCGATTTTCAGCTCGGGAGGGAGACGAGACAGGGATGTCCGCTGTCTCCCCTGCTGTTTGCGCTTGCGATGGAGCCACTTGCCGCGTGGGTGCGTTGGGACAGATCGATTCGGGGTTTACGTTGGACGTCAGAGTGGGAGGACAAGATTTCACTTTACGCTGATGATGTCTTGCTATACCTCACTAGACCTAGGGAGTCGTTCGGAGGCTTCCTGGATGTCTTAGCCATTATTAGCAGGTATTCTGGACTGGTCATTAATTGGGATAAGTCAGTGATGTTTTCTAGTGGCAGGGGATCCTCCGGTGATTCCGCGGTCTTGTCCGGTGTGGTTAAAAAAAGTCGGGTTTCGGTACCTAGGCATATATGTGACGCTAGACCCGCAGCTGCGGTATGAACGAAACTCGGTCGCTCCATTGACTAGGTGCAGGGCAGATGTGGAGCGTTGGAGGTCCCTTCCACTCTCTCTGCTTGGGAGGGCGGTCTTGTTTAAAATGATGGCGCTTCCTTGGTTTTTATATGCGTTACAGAATTCGATGGACCTGGTGCCGGTGGCTTACTTCAAAGAGATAGAGGCTCTCCAGAGACGGCTTCTCTGGGGGGGGGGTAGTGTTCGGATTGCCTACAGCAAGTTGACCCTTCCTTGGTACGATGGTGGTATCGGGCTCCCGGACATTCGTAAATACTATTGGGTCTCTCAGCTGGCTGCAGTGAATAACATAGTATACGGGATCCCTGGCGACCCGGGTTATGCAATGGATCGGGGTCAGGCGCCTGGTGGTTCGTTGGAGAGGGCTTTGTACTCCAGGCCGAGTAGATTCCCACTGATGGGTCCCACTGCCCATGCGGTGCGAGTCTGGCATATTGCTAACAAATGTTTGGGGTGGGAGGGTAGGCTTACGCTAGCCACCCCTTTACTGAATTCGGAGAAGTTGGGCAGTATGTGGAAGTCGAAGGGCTTTGACAAGTGGGACTTAATTGGTATTGTGAGGATTGGGGACGTTTGTAGGAAGGGCACGGTCCACACGTTTGAGTCCTTAGTGGCCCAGTACCAATTGCACCAGAACAAATACTTTCGATACCTACAGGTGAGGCACGCGCTGGTCACACATGTCCCTAAGGGAACGGTTCTTCCGGAAGCTTCGCCTCTGGAGGACCGAGTATTAGATGGCCACATCCCTGAAAAAACGATTTCACTGATCTATCGCACGCTGGTGAATCATTCAGATGATCCACTGCGGAAGATCAGGGCCCAGTGGTGTGAAGATGGATTGGAAGTAGATGATGAAGACTGGATAGTAGCGGTGGCCTCTCCCAAGGTGGTCGCGATTCAGATGCGGCTGAGATTGGTTCAGTTGAAACTCCTGCATAGATCCTATATTACGGAACCGCGCCTGGTTCGCATGGGACGTGCTGATAGTGGTGCGTGTCGGAGGGGGTGTGCGGAAGATGGTACCCTAATGCATATCTTGTGGCATTGTGAGCGAGTGCAGGAGTTTTGGTCAACCATACATGTGGATCTGAGCCAGGTGTTGGGAATTGAGATGAGGCCCGAGGCTCGGCGTTGTCTGTTGAATGTTTGGGAGCCGTCTGATTTGAATGTGTCCCAGAAACAATGGGTGACATTGGCGAATATGGTTGCCAAACGTAACATTGCTCAGCTCTAGGGCACTAGTCAGACGCCCGGGGTCACCAAGTGGGCGGAGGACCTGGATTGGTGTATGGTGCGGGAAAAATCGGTATGCGTGGCCAGAGGGTGCCCTCGTAAGTGGGGGAAGATATGGGGCACGTGGAACAGTTACAGGGGTGATATCTGCACCCCCCTGAGCCCAGTCCTGATGAGGTGCCCAAAACCATTGACCCCTGAGATTTTAAGGTGGAACATGTAATTCTGATTTTTCTTTCGTACCGATGTATTGTAAGGTCTTGGTTTCCCTGAGATTTTCTTATTGGTTTTGTATGTGTGATTTATGTTTTGATAAAAAGATTTATACAAAAATAAATTACGTTTGACAATCCAATACAACAATAAATCCTTCGAATCAGTCCAAGGATTTATTGTTGTATTGTATTGTCAAACTTAATTTTTAATAACATGTATTTGTAATATTGAATAAATTATAGTTTTTTAGACATATAGTTTACTGTTTCTCTTGAGTCCTCCACAAAGTGTTGTTTGTATAATTTTGTAATTGCCTAGGAGAGATTTTTTCGCACATGTATTTTCCCTGTCCTAGGAATTGAACCACTTAGAATGTATTTTCCCTGTCCTAGGAATTGAACCACTTAGAATTCAGGGGGACTGAATCGGTAATACCGGGAGGTATTTTAAGGGTGCCAGGGTGTCCAAAGGACACCCTGTTAGTAATTATCATGATAATTACTAACAGGGTGTCCTTTGGACACCCTGGCACCCTTAAAATACCTCCCGGTATTACCGATTCGGTAATACCGAATGTCTTCACATTCATTCCTACGGGCCTCCAAGCCCATAGGAATGAATGGGTAGGTATTCGTTATTATCGAATCTCAATTACCGATTCGGTAATAACGAATATTAAGGATTCGGTATTTTTTACCGAATTCTTACCTACATCTGAAATACCGATTTCTTAATACCGAATCGGTAAAATTCAGTATTAAGAATTCGGTATTTCGCTATTACCTACATCAGGCCCTTAAACTCTTGTTGCAAAACATTTGTAGTACAAAATGCACACAGTGCAGCATTAATGAATAATATTGTGCGTAGAAAATATAAAACCACATTAGATATTTCTAACAGTTTCTTCTGACAAAACATTGCACCAGAAAGTAGGTATTTGACCGCTTTCTCAATTATGGGGACATATCGTCACTTCTCTCGTCTCCCACAGGGATTCAAGAATAGTCCTGGGTTATTCTCAGCGAGGGTAACAGAGCTACTACAAACTTATGATGATGAAGCATTGTCATATGTCGATGACATATAACTAACAGAGGATGACTTGGATAGGCACTTGAATATGGTGAATACAATTATATTGGCATTCGCTCTGAAGGGTACAAATTCAATTTCCAAAAATCTAGAATGGCCCATTTAAACGTCCTGTTCTTAGGATACGAATTATGAAGTGACGGCAAAAGCCTGGCAACCAACTTTCTAGACAAACGTGCGCCTCTCTAACCTCCAAAAATGCTGAAAAACTTACAGTCGATTCTTGGTTTTCTAAATTTCGGAAGAACATACATTCTAAATTACACAAGGGTAAAACCTCTCTACAAATTAATTAAAAATGATTTCAAAACAGTTAATTGGACACAAAAACACACAGAAATTTTGCGTTCACTCCAAACAGACATGTTAGCAACTAAACATTTGCAAACATGCGTAAACGTACGCAACTTAGTGGTCCAAATCATTCCAAGACAATTTGGATTCACGTACTTAACTTTTAACAAAGGTGAAAAAGTACCAATAGCTTACAAAACACACTTGTACACTCAAGCAGAAATGAAATTCACTTCAACAGAAAAAATTCTGACAGCAGTTCAAACTGCAGTAGCAAAAGAGAGAGCCCTCGCACAGGGTAAGCGCATTATGGTCGTTACACCTGTACCTGCCTTAGAGGCATTCCGAATTCTAAAGCTTTACATCCAAGATGGATACAATGGGTTAATTATCTTGCTGTAACAGACGTTGAATACGTTTTTGATCCTTATTTTAAAACACAAGCATTTCTACAATACGAACATGAATGTCCTCTGCCTACTGAGATTCTGCCTCAAGAGCAGTATGAATGTATAATTTATACTGATGGATCAGCTCAACCTGCTACGGGGGAGAACAAGCCTATAGTGCGGCGTGCGCGATCGTTAAAGGTCGCTGGCGCAATGGCAAATTCCGACCAATGGTCACTAAAACTCAATCTCTAGGAGATCGTACAGCTCAGTGAGCTGAACTACAAGCATTCAAGATGTCACTTGAAAATACGGATTGCTAATTCCCCACACTCATAGTGTGCGATTCATATTATTGTGTTCAATCTTACAATGAATACTTGAAAAACTGGATTCAAAACGGTTACAAAGATGCAAAAGGTGGCACAATCAAGCATAAACTGCTTTGGGAACAAGTAGTTCAGTTATGACAAGGACTACAAAACACTCACGTGATACATACGCTGAGTCATCAACGTGATGGCGTTCAGGTTGAAGGGAATTCATTGGCTGATCAATCCGCAAAGGCAGCTGTGCAAACGGCTACAGTAGCTGCAATCACTCGTTCAAAAAAAAAATAGACAGTGAAATAATGCTAGCTGTCAATGCATCAAGCAAAGACAGTGGTAAAACATTACCGAAAGGGTTTCCACTCAAATACTTGTATATAACTGATGCGAACAATGTTCTGTTTGCTCGAATCCCTGGAGTGGGGGATAGGGTAATTCCAAACATGGAACATAGATTAGGACCAATCTTAGCATTACATGAAGGGCTTGCCTTTGCACATGCAGGTGTTTCAGCCACAGTGTCATTATTAAAACAGCGATACTGGTGGCCGCGCATGAGGAAACAAACCAGTAACTATGTTTTGGAATGAGGAATATGCCAAAAGATTAAAGTCGCTACAGTGAAACGTCCTGCGCAGACGCCCCTGTTAATTTCAGATAAACCATTAGCTTGCGTTTACCTGGATCACTGCGGTCCCTTACAGAGGGATGGTAACTATAAATATGTCATGGTCGCAGTGGATTTGTCTTCAAGGTTCATTTGGATGTAGCCTCAGCGTTCGGCTGACGCTCAAACTGTTTTAAAAGATTTGCGAGTCTTTATCGGCACATACGCATCGGCATGCTACATTCTGACCAGGGTCCTGCGTTTAGTTCTTGAGCTTACAAGGAGGCCATGGCCAGTTAGGGCATTGTATTGCAGTGCTCTAGTCCATTCCATCCTGAAGTAAATTGGGTTGTGGAGAGAAAAAAACGAGACATAAAGCAATCAATAACAGCTAGGGTATTAGGCTTTGGTGACGGGTGGGTCAAACATCTAATAAGTGCCCAACGTAGTCTTAACAATCTGCCAAGAAGTTCTCTAGGGGGAATCACTGCATATGAAGTACTTTTTGGGACCAGAATGTAAAAAGCAG
Source organism: Lissotriton helveticus (assembly GCF_964261635.1). Classification (NCBI taxonomy): domain Eukaryota; kingdom Metazoa; phylum Chordata; class Amphibia; order Caudata; family Salamandridae; genus Lissotriton; species Lissotriton helveticus. Next base: position 1,144,597,599 of record NC_136059.1, on the reverse strand, counting down.
ACCTTGATTGTCAGACTTCAGTGGTAGACCAAAAACCTTTTGATATCAAAAACCGTTTGGCTGTTTTACAGGACTTAAATTAAATAAGAACGAAACAAAGTAACATGTTCCTGAAGCCAACCACCACTGAAGAAAAACCGACTGTCCCATCAAGGTCTGTCTGGATTCCTAAGCTTGGGGATCTATTCGGAGAGAAGATCGCGGACAAGAAGGAATTTGGGCCTTCTTACAGACAACCAGTACCTGTCCTAGCAATCCACGGAGCAAGAACAACATTACTGCCGCCCCTTGGTGGTAAAAAGGGAAACAGGTTCATGTCAATCGACCTGGTCAAACCACATCATGTGACCGATGCTAAGCAGTAGGTCAAGTGGACTCTGACCAAGTAGCAGACACCCGGATCTAGCTACTAGCCAAGAGGTTCAAACTGAGAGACTCATCACCTTTGAAGAATCTGCAGTGCGAAATGAAGGACTATGCAACAAAGCCATGGAAGGTGTACCTCTTAAAACCCAAACAACAGTTTGTCAAGAAACACCTGTCTAAAATGAAGTTACAAGTGATCAAGTGGTTCCAGCGATTTCAACGAATCCTGATGCAATCCCAACAATTGACAGAACTGCCTCTAGCTATTTCATTAACTTTGATACGTTTTCTGAGGATCCCAGCGAACCTGAAACAACGCCAGCAAAAATAACTTTCAAAGAACAAGCAACAGACCTTTTTCAACTCCTGGAAAAGACTTATCTGGTTTCACCATGGATTGAACTTTGGATTGTGTGGGGTGTGCTTTTTCTTCTACTTTGGTTGACTCTGGTAATAACTTTGGATATGCTGATAAATGGAAGATATGTCAAAATGGACACAGCAAGTAAGAACATCAATTTACTCCTCAAGCCACACAAATCGTCCCATTGTGAACAAAGAGACTTGTCAATAGTGAACATCACAGCCGTTTCTATACCTGGTGGTTTAGCTTGGGACAGAACTGAATATGACATTTTTGGCCCGTCGGAGCTGTTGAAGATTCCACACTTATTCAAGTTTTCATTAAGTGACTTTGTTTTATCTAGTACCTTTTCTGATGATTGGGAGTTCAAGACTGTTAATAATATGATGTCAGACTTAGAAATGTCTGCAGTATTCACAAATCATGAATATTTAGAAGGTTCATCAGACTATGAACAAATGTATTGTCATAATCACTATGGTCATCATTTCTGGCGCAAATCTGCAAATCATAGAAATGTTTCAATGTATAACCAATGGGAACATTGTCCAACGCCGCCAAAGGGTAGCTCAAAAACATTTGCAAGAAAATTTCTGTACTTTTCAGGGTTCAATGTATCCAATGCTGAATCCTTTTACTTTAGAAAAGTAAACAAAACAGGCATGAAAAGTATGTTAACAAATACAAAACAAATTTATTCTGCAGCCTTTTATGCTCAAATGTCTGAACCAGGTTTCGACTTTTAGAAAGACAACATAGAGACGGAAACTGTCTAGGGCACAAAAGATTGTCAGGTCCAGGGTATAGAAGCTATGTTTAGAGCCCGTATCATCTCTGAGCAAATTATGTTTTTGAATGACTCTGTCCAACAGACATCTTGTCTTGGGTAAGCCAAGATAAAAGACCTGAACAATCCGTCCATACCTACACCTACACCTGATAGGAATAACACTTCAGAGGGGGAGGTCGACCTACATACTATTATGTTGCATCACAAAAGAACAGATCCAGATTGGAAAAAATGGTTAATCTGGCCCAATGACACAAACAACTGTCAAGATAGATTCCTGAACAAAACACAGTGTTTCACATTCACTAGGCCAGACCCAAGATATGTTCAAAAACAGCATCCAGGAATAGTAACAACTTACAGCGTAGGGAAACTGTGCCTTGAATGGTTACATAGATCTACACTCAAGGATGTAAAACAACACTTATCTTTACTTAAAGATGATGCTGATCTTAGGGAATTCGTGCTAGGGCCAAGAACACCGCGTCATAAACGTTTTATATATGCCTGTATCTATGCTGCTTATAATGAAGCATGGAAGATTACTCAAGCAGAGACTTCAGAAAGAATACGAGAAATTGATTGTATTAATTTAGAGAAAACTCTGTCTGTAGTTGGGGGCGCTAGGTGACGCACTAGCAGATGGCCGCTCCATAGCGAGCTCCTGCCGCCTGGCGTAAATAATCCCATTAATGATCCTTAAATTGGCCCGACTGGTGAAACCTGGCACCCTCAATCGACAGCTGGCACTGCGCTGCACCTGTGGACCGAGTTTCACGCACTTTGCTGGCTCGCTCACCCGGAAGCCGGCGAGGAAAGTCGGCCCCGTCGGACAGCGTTAGTCCAGGTGCTGCGGGGTCGGCCGCGGTGGCTACTCTACACTGCGGCTGCGGCGCGGCCGCATTGGCCGTACTCCCAGCCCGAGATTGCAGGGGCGGCGCTCGATTGCCCGTGGCGCTACCTCCGACGACTGCCAAGGGCCGAGAGGAAGCTGGTAGAGTGCTGCTCCCCTTGTATGGTGAGAACTGGAGGTGCAGCAAGCCCTTGCTGGGATTGCCGGCCCGCATCGCGGCGTGACATATGGGATCTGAGACTTGGAGCCTAGGGCGCTGATATAACGGGCCTCTGAACAATGCTTTGGATACCGCGAGGAGGGGGTGAGTGAGCGCCTGTGCTCGCCGCAGGCTCCGGGCTCGCTGTGGGTCATGTTAAGTACACATCCCATGTAGTGGTGCTGTTTGCCCAGCGAGTGCCGTGGGGGAATATTATGCCCCCCCACCCATCTTCGATCCCGAGGGTAGCGTCTCGGATGCGGGACCCACCTTGGCGGCCTGTTGACCAAGCCCGGCCCATTGCGACGCTCAGTGGAAAGAGTGAGACCCTTGGCGCCATTTTGAATCCTAAGTTGCGACATCCCTGTGTGGCGAGGCAGTGCTCTTTGGACGGTATAGGGAACAAGTGGTGCTCTCTATCCCTGACTACTGCGACCTTCGAGAGCCTGCAGACATCCTTAAGTGCCCAGAGTGAGGGAGTGGCGGCTGCTTGACGGGGAAGTCTGAACTTCTGCAGAGGCTAGTGGTGTGCTAAGTTACCTGATTCCATCCCTCCCTAATCTCTGCGAATAACCCCGCTAAACTTGTGCACTGTTGGAGGGCAGGCATGGAGATCACTGTCATACCTGTTTGGCAAAATGGGCAAGCCGGACACGCACCAACCCAAGATTACTTCCGAGGCTGTTAAAAAAACGCCCCGGCCTAGCCAAGGTGATCGGGAACAGCCTGGACAAACTGTGGATGGAGCAGTGGCCCCTGCCCCGGCCTCCGAAATACAGGACATCCTCAGAGAGGTTCGGCAAGGATTCGCCACTATTGTTGATAAAGTGGACAGGCTAACCTCTCGGATGGACGCCATTGCCCACAAGTTAGATGGGCATGATGAGAGGATTAAAGAAGCGGAAAGGCGCATCTCTGATTCTGAGGACGTCACTACCGCTCACACGTCCCAACTGTCTCGTGTGGAAAATCTGCTACGCTCCATTGCAGCGAAGAATGAGGACTTGGAAGCGCACAGCCGGCGCAATAACATTCGCCTTATTGGTATTCCAGAGTCGACCAACACTGGACGTATGGAGGACTATGTAGAGAAGTTGCTCCTGGAGGCCGTGGGGACTGACGCCTTTTCTACCCAATTTATTGTCGAGCGGGCTCACCGCTCACTTGCGCCCCGGCCTAAACCTGGAGACACTCCACGTCCGATAATAGCGCGTCTTCTAAACTACAGAGACCGAGATGTAGCATTGCGGGCGGCGCGCAGCGGGCGGGAGCTGGTCTATAATGGAGTTACTTTTTCCATATATCCTGATTTCACTCCTATGGTGCAGGAGGAACGCCGTACGTTCTTGGACGCCAAGGCTAAACTGCGAAAAGCACAGGTGGACTACGCGCTTCTGTACCCGGCGCGACTGCGGGCCACTCATCAGCGGAAGCAGCAATTCTTTACGACTATCTTTGTGCTCACCATGTTGTTTCATTTCTTGTAAAGTGATATAGGGTGGTTAATATACACATTTATTGATCAAGTTTCTTTGTTATTTCAGCATCTAAAACATAGTTGTGATTAGTGCATTCACTTAATTTAACATTGGCATTTTCTGCGTCCTAAACGCTTGATTTTGATCACCTTTTCTTTTCATTTTTTCCTGGTTCGTTCACTGTTGAAGCTCTGTGTAACCGCTTTCCTTTTTTTGTCCCTTCCGATGCAACACAAAACTTTATTGCACTCATTGTTTCCTGTCGTTCACATTCTGTGAAGCCGCCGTCCTCCTATCACGTGACTCACGTCACATGTCACACGCTAGAGCCTTGGTGCCGATCGGTTTAACTTCACTAATGGTTCCCACATATTGCATACGCTGACACCGAGACGAGCGTTGTCCAGTCTGGATGTAAGTTTTCCGTTGTTTCTGTTTGGTTACTACTCAGGTTGCGGGATACTTTCTGCACTCGTTTTTCTGGCTTTATAGGCACTTAATATCTGCGTTCACAAACGAGGTTTAATCACTCTCGACACTGCTTGTGACTTGTTCAAATTTCGACTTATCACGTACACTCCGACCCCTTCAGGTATCCACTCCATTCCTTTTCTTGATCACACCGTCTTTCTGTCGAATGCATGAGCATGTTCATTTCTTCGCCTGCCACACACTGACATTGCGTTTAACCACTCCATTAAGCGAGTATTTAATTTGGTCCTGTATTATTCTTCCACAGACCCCTGACGAAGGGTCCCCATCATTGACCCGAAATGCATTGGGTATTTTGAAAGATTGGAATTTATGATCAAGATATGAAATTGATCATGATGAAAATTGAAAACGTTGGAATAAAATTTGATTCAAAATTTTTGGAACACCATTTGTTTCTATTGTAGTAACATCAACATGAACTGTTAAGAAACCCTCAGGTTTTCAGTATAATTGAGCGCACATCCTTGTGAGAAGGCACCCTTACCACTCTACGTTTACGTACTATCCAGGACGCCACTTTTTCGCATTGTTAAAAACCGAGTTGATTAGGTTGGTGTGGGGGGGGAAGCAGGCTCGACTACAGTGGTCGATGCTCACCAGACCTTATGCTGCGGGTGGCTTTGCCATACCGGACCTGGAATTGTATTACATTAGCGCGCAGGCCCATTATCTATACTATTGGGTGCAACACCACCGATTTATGCCACACATAGCAGCCGAACATTGGCTCGCGCACCCGATTCCATTAGAGGGGATACTGTTTGCTGAAATCCCAACCCGAGAGCGCACCCAGAATACTGTGAACGCCACGATCACTGCATGGCGCCGCATTGTGACCTTACTGGGAGCGGATTCTCTATATTCTCCGCTTTTGCCACTGGTCTATCACCCCGCAATGCCACTACTGCAGGAGACGATCTTTCATAAACTTAAGGAGAGAGCCACTCTCCTCACCTGGGGGACACTGTACGAAGATGGTCAATTCCGAACCCTTGACTGCCTTTTTAGAAATCTTACCCGCACGCCGCTGGACAGCTTCCTATATCTACGTCTTCAACAGGGAATCCGAGCCTTGCATGTTGCTTTCCCAGCAGAACCCCCCACACTTGCACCCCTCCACTTGCTCCTGCAATGCGAAACACCTACAAAACTAGTTTCATTATTGTACCGTGCTATTCAAGAGCAACAGGTAAAACCGGCTCCGCAAGCCCGGACGCGATGGAGTGAGGAACTAGGAGTTGAGATCACTGATGACCAATGGGAGTTTTGTTGACTACAGACTGAGCGCGTATCGGCTAGTAGCAGACTGCGCATTATAAATACCTTCACAGGTTATATTACACACTGGCTAAAATGCACCAGTTTCGACTGCGGGAAACAGACGCCTGTGATAGGTGCCATGCGACCAACGCAGACATGTTGCACTTAGCTTGGGGCTGTCCGGAGGTCCGGACCTTCTGGAAGGAGGTCTTTGAAGCTCTGCATCAAATGACTGAGACACAATTAGACGCGACCCCCCTAGTAGCACTACTTGGTTATGTCCTACCCATTCCACGATCGTCTGGTAAATACATAGCATTAGCGTTATTAATGGCTAAAAGACGAGTGGTCTGTCGTTGGGGCAGAGGGGCGTGCGCCCAAATTTAAGGAATGGCTGGATGACATGACCTATTGTCAGGAACAATTATCCAATTATGCTGAATTGCTGCCTACTTCATCTAGACCTCGAGACATTTGGTCACCTTTGACAGCTTATTTCTCAGCCAGGGCTGCGGACACTGAAATGGCGAACTTGACTGATTGCTCCTCGTAATGATTCCACCCTTTCCACATGACACAACTGCACTACTCTAAATGCCTAGATAAGCCTAAGCGCCAACAATCACGGATGCTGCTCTTGTTGAAATTGGTTGCTGGCCTCCTGAGGCGAGTTGGTGCCCTCCTGTCCTGGGGCCTGGCGGATGTTTCCCACTCTCCCCCTCGTCCTCCCGTCCCCCCCTCCCACCCCCCCTTCCCACAGGCTTCCCCTTGGGTGACTCCATTTATATGCTTGACTGCATGACTTTGTCTGAGAATGCCATACATACTGACCATCTGTGACACCCAGAGAATGTGCATGTAAGCTTAGTGCCAGCTCTTGTTTTATTGTTGCATGTTACATTGCAGTGACCTTTCACTGATTACCTGACGCGGCCGGCCCGTAGTGGTTGTAGGCGGCTTGCTGTGTATCACGATGACTGATTTTCCTGCTTACTTTGATTTACTTTATCTTGACGGCAGCCGGCCACTCAGTGGATGTAGGCTGAATTCCTGTGTTTGTTGTGTTACTAATAAACCTTTAAAAAAAAAACTAAAAAACAACTCTCTCTGTAGTTGACAATGGGTGAACGACTCTGTCATCCAGGATATATTGTTTGGACAGCGTAGTGTCTTCTGCCATAGACATCATGAAACAGGACTTGGTCATGTTGCAACATGGTCAATCGCAATTACGTTCTATCATGCTATTAGGCTGGACGTTACAAAAGCTACGTTCAGGCTATGTGCCTTGGTGTTTAATCAATACTACGTCACTGTTTTTGGAATTCAATCTCACTGATAAACAGATCAAATTGTCACAAAGGGGAGCAGACTGTACGGTGCTGAGCATTGAAAAACTGAAAAGATTGCCATTTACAGTCGCTGAAAAAACAGTAACTGAATGGATCATACATGGAACAATCACTCTGCCTGTTACAATTTTCCATTTTCAGTATTGCCTAAAACATATACCAGCAGGCACATATGAAAGGTTGGGTAAAGAATATATTAAGACATCCTGGGAATTACCGTACACACACAGATGTTGAAGTGGGGGAAGAGAAGTGTTTCTTAGTCGGGGTATTAATTTACACGGGGCCTGCGATGGTTCCTCTACGAACTTATCCTGCCACCTGCAAGGTTCACCAGCTGCAGTGATTGTTCCAATTTTTGGACAACTTTCCAAAGGAAGTTACCTCATGTTGACCGATCACAGCTGCTGTGGCATATTGCCAGGTTTACCCTATCTAGTAACTGTGTCAGCCAGGGTCACTTGCTGTCTGCAAGTATTGTTTTGAAATACCAAGTCAGACAGGGAGTCGCCATTATGGCCTTCACTGAACATCTCTTCTATACGAATTGATACTTTAAGCTGAATGAAAGCCATTCTTTTGCAAAAAACTGTGCCACTGAGCTTGGCCAAAGAGACTGATAATCTGCAAGTCGCAAGGCCTTCTGCCGAGATACATGCGCTATTAACTACAAACTGCCCTGTACATTTCTCAGAAACGTTAAGTCGCATCTTAAACATGTCTGATACGAGTGATATTGTACATGTATTTAAGACCGTATTTTCTGGACTGTTAGCACATTTTGAAGCAGTCCTAGGAATATTTCCGAACTTGGTGTACTCAGTGTTTGGCGGACTGCCTCTCATTTTGGGACTCGCTGCAGGGATTCTATTTTTGCTCCTACTGCTGCGATATGGCAAGCCAATTCACCAGCGACACCCAGTTCTCCATGGAGACAACTCTACTGGCGATGAAGTTTTGTGAGCGCATCGTCCAAATTTTGGGACTACCTGGTCTACGAGAATTAAATACCATGTGGTTTCTGTCATTCAGACCAATCTGGCAAGATTGCACCTTACCTGTTCTACGCTGCCTGCTATGTGGAGAAGAATGCATGTTAGACTTATGTCTGACACTCCCATCAGTCATGCCCACGGATGTTGATACTTTGCTTGAACCGGTAACGGCCCATGCTCTGTGTTGTCCCCAGCGGCTACCAATTCCGATGACGGCATTCATTGAGATCTCACAGACGCAAGTTGCTGACGGTGAGGTACGAGAGGAAACAGGCACACAGGTATCATCCATTACGAACATTGCTAATGAGACCAATGCTGACGGCGATGCTTCACATCTACGTGCGGTTAATCTTCTGAACGAGGTAATACAATTTTCACCTACAATGGTAGACAACTTTTTTACAGACTTAGAAGATTTGATGTTTTCTCCAAACAATAACACTGACTTTTGATTTAGCACACAGTGTTCTGAGAAACTTTGAATTCGACCTTCATTTTTCAAAACAAAGTTCTAACTTTGGGACTCTATTTCCTATGATTCATTTTTTTTCTTCCAAATTTGTATTTTAAATTTTTTTTCCCACAAATAATCTGCTTAAAGTAGAACTATTCATAGAGAACAAGAATTCTTTGAAAAACTTCCAGAAGACAATATTTGACCTTGTCCATATACACAAACAAGTTTAATGTAATCTGACATGAAATGGTTTCGGCCTTTTTTCTTCTGTATTTACGAGCCATTTCATAAATGTATATTTTCCTGATTCATTCCTTTAGCATCCAAATGTCAACATATGTGCTTAGAATGAAACATTGCTATAATGTGTACATCACCAATGCATCTTTTATGTGTACATCCAGTTCAAATGCATTTTTATGTGTTTTGGGTGGGTTTTAACACTTCATGTTTAGATATATTTTACGTGTTTAGAACTTAGTAATGTCGTAGCTCCTCCTCACTCATCCTCGACTTACTGGTTCCTCCTTCCCATGACCTAATCTGACTAGAAAGAATCGGGAAACTAGGTGGAGGGGGTAGCCTGCATTTATTGTAACTCAATAGCAGTCAAGCAAGCGGACTCCAAAGGGCTATCCTCCTGTGATTATCTATGCATTAATATCTCTGATGCTAAGCTCATCGCCTGCAAGCTACACATATTCTACCACCCCCTGGTGATAACTTGACTTGTATCGAAGAGATAATGGAGATCATGGCATCCAATGCCAACTCACAAGTTCCTCAGATTTTCTTGGGTGACTTTAACCTCCATTGGAACAACGCAACCAATCATATTGTAGACTGTCTTAAAGAGTTTCTGTCAGAACTGGAGCTTTCTCAATTTTATGACAGCCCAACTCATAACACGGGAGAGACATTGGACCTCATCATTGCAAAATCAAACATCGTCCTACTAGAATCCATCACCCCATGTGATTGGTCTGATCATTATTGCATCCTCTTCTCCATCATTATCGAAGCTACTCAAAAAAGGGGCCAACCCTCAAAAACAAGGCAATGGAAAAGGAACTTACAAAATATCAACCCCATCACCTTGGTAAACCGCTGCAACTCCGCTCTGACCCTCATGATGGACATGACTGATGTACATGACCTCACAACCTTCTACAATGCCACGTTACTAGAAATCCTGGACTCTACAGCGCTTCTCCAGGAAAAAAACATCTCCTCTAAGATTTCCAAACCTTGGTTTAATGAGGGCCTGAACTCGGAGCGTAGACATCTAAGAGTTGCAGAGTGTCTATGCAAATCGGCTCCTACCACTGATAACCTTGAACACCGTAGAAGGTTAAGGAACTCTTACAATAGGAAGATTCTTAAGGCAAAGGCAGACTTTTTCAGAACTCAGCTAAACCAAGCTATCAACCAGCCCCTAAAAATCTTTGAAAATCGTCAAGCATCAAACATGCAATACAATTAACTCTAGGGAATTAAACGACTTGGCCACACCTACCTGTGATGTGCTTGCCAATTTCTTCCACGAAAAGACTAAGACCATCGAGCTAGACATACATTTCAAGATGGTGCTCCAGCAAAATATGGTCCAAGACTCTAAATGTAGTGCTCTATTCAAAGTACATTTTAATAATCCGGGAGAAGTCACGAAAAACAATGCCTCATGGCACACCTTCTCGCAAATCTCTCAACAAATTATCAACAACACTCTTCAAGCAATCAACCCCTCCAATCATTTCTCTGACCCCTCTCTCCTGCCCTAATCAAAAATTTAAAAACATCTATTCTACCATTATGGGCAAAAATTGTAAACGCCTCCCTGAGTCAAGGTGACATTCTGGACTGCCTTAAAGTAGGGCAGGTCACACCTATACTAAAGAAAGCTGACGCCACTCCATCTGATCTAAACAACTACCGTCCTATAACCAACATCCCCACTTTGGCAAAACTATTGGAGAAATGTGTAAAAAATTCAATTATGCGACCACATTGAGAATTACAACTTCTTAGACAGTCACCAATCTGGCTTCCGCCAATGACACAGCATAGAATCTACACTTACACACATTATGGATGACATACTAAAAATGCTTGACCGCAATGAATCATGCCTATTGATACTTCTTGATCTGTCCTCTGCCTTCGATACGGTCAAGCATGACAACCATCTGTCCCTATTGGAGAGAAGGATTGGCCTCTCGAGCACAGTGTTGCAATGGTTCTCCTCCTTCCTGTATAACAGAACTCAAAGAAACAAGATGAAGAATTCACCCTCGCAACCCTCTGTGGTCACCCTTGGTGGCCCTCAGGGTACTGCCCTATCACCCATTCTTTTCAACCTCCTAATGGAGCCTTTGGCGAACGCACTAAAATAAGCGAACATTCTATATCACCTGTACGTGGATGACACCCAGCGGTATCTAAAAATCACCTTGCCAGAAGACTTCATTGCTCTCAACACTATTTTACTGAACACGTAAAGCTGGATCACTAACAACCACCTCATGCTGAATACCAAAAAAAGGAATTAATTCTCATCTCGCCACGGAGCCACACACCAAAGCTAGACCTATGGTTAAAACACCTAACCTCCTTTGACTGTGTCCCCCTCATCATTGACTCAGCAAAATCCCTAGGAATCACCATAGACAAACATCTGAATATGCATTCATACATCTCTGTTGCCACCAAGGGAGCTAATCACAAGTTGAGTATATTAAGGAAGCTCAAACCCTTCCTCCCTCAGGCTGATCTAAAAATGGCAGTACAAGCTCTAGTGCTTCCAAGATTAGACTACGGAAGCACTGCCCTTTGTGGTCTACCGAAATACAAGATGACTCCGCTGAGAGCAGCTTTGAATGCTGCGGCTAGGCTGGTATAAGGAACCAAAAGAAATAGTCGATTCTCTCCAACCCTGAAAGCCTTGAACTAGTTGCCTTACAAGGCAAGAATACACTTTAAAGTGGCCTGCATGACACACAAAGCAATTCACAACAATTCACCCAGTTACTTGGCTCTAAATCTGGAAAGGTCTGGAGGCTGCAGACAATGACGAAGTGCAAGCACTTTCCTTCTGAAACCTCAATCCTTCCATAAGAAGAGAACTGGCTGTAGAGCTTTCTCAGGGATTGCACCATAGATTTGGAACTTCTTACGTACATTAGTGCGTGGAATCACTTCCTTTACTGCATTAAAAAAAGAAGTAAAAATACTACTAATGAACAAATTCATGTCCTAAGTTTTAATTCTAGGATGTCACAGAGTCATCCTTAAGATCCGAATACCACTGCCTATAGCAAGTGGAATGGATGAGACTATTTTATGAAAGACTAATATCACAGTCCTTATTGCTCAATCACTGTATGAAGTGTAAAGTTTAGCTGGCTGCGGGTTCCCCCTTGGTTATCTATACATTTTATATCCATTGTGAATCGATCGAGGTTATAATTTGTATGTTTGCTAGCACAATCACCTAATGTTCATTAACTGTTTATTGTACTACATTCTGCAGATTCACGATCCTCTATGTTTGTTATTCATATTTTTTTTAAATATTTATCTTGTAAAAATTTGACACATTTGAATGCTTGTGTATACCGCCCCAACCATTTTTATTCTTATACTGTAAAGCGCTTTTTTATTCTTATACTGTAAGGCGCTCTGATACCCTCATGGGTCACGTTTGCGCTATATAAAATTTTATACATAAATAAAGTAGGCAGTCACTTATAAAAGCATTTCCAAGAATCTCCATCAGCTGCCCTTGGTTTGAGGTTTGCCACGGCGCAGCCAGCATAAATCATGTGCTGCGGGAAAGCACACCGTCCTATAAGTGCTGGGGGTAATGACACTTCCTCCCCCTCTGTGGGTTGTTGGTGCCTCCTGGCACAAAGTATCCGGGGGCTCAAAGTCCCTTAGCAAGTATCCTGCGCTTCAGTAGAACATGCTGTGTTACAAGTGCTGGGGTTAATGCTCCATTCTCCCTCTCTGCTGATTGATGGTGCCTCCTTGTGCAGAGTGGCCTGGGACTCAAAGTCCCTTTACAAGTATCTAGTGGTGGTAAATTCTTGAAATCTCTTAGAACTATGACTCCCAATCTATGTTTCAGAAAATGTCTTTCAGGTGTACATTCACCATCTCCAGTACTTTAGCATAATCTTCAAACAAGTCTAGTCACAATTCCCAGGTTATTGGAGGATTGCCAGGCTCAGCTTAAAAAACTTGGCAGTGGTTGAATACTAGAACTTTTCACAGCCTGAAATATAATGCATTGAGAATCACTCAAATGATCTTGTAAACACTAAAGTTTGGCAATGTGCACAAGAAGGCACTGGTAAGGAAAGAAGAACAACCTTCAGTGTTGGCTTGCCCATCAGCGAGGAATGATAACATGCATATCCTCTACTCTGTCTGTCACGAACGTTGCACTTGCCACATAGGGTAACCGTCCATCCACCACAGCCTCACTCCAATACTAGGCTGTCAATTCTCAATAACATCAAGTGCATCACCCATGTGCCACATATGGCTCCTCCATTACACTTCCAAATAATATTGTGAACTTGCCAGACCACAAAATGCTGTTCTGTTGAGTGATCAATGTAACCGAGCCTATGTTTTCTTGGCCCGCCACCATATTGAGATGTGAATTTCAATGACATCACACTACATTCCAAGATATAGCGTTGCAAAGATGTTATCACATCGGGAAGTGTGCTTCAATGATGCCACACCACATTCCAGAACACTGCATGGCAAAGACGTAGATGTCGGGACATGCATTCTGTGCAGAGGTCTCATCCACCCACTCTTACAGACCACGTCACTACTGTCTCACTGAGACCATGTAACCACACACTTTACAGCTGTATGGGCAACAACCACGTGCGTTCTAAGACCCTCTCAAAGTCAAAGTCTAAGACTTTGCTTTATTCGGTTAAAAAGTTTAAAACCATCAAAGCACAATAGGGTTACACTTCACAATTGATCATATTAACATATCACAACTGACACATCTAAATACATTATAATATAAAAAGTGCTTTACATATGGCGAACACATAAACAGAATAAAAAGTTTGTCACCCGCTAAAAATTATTCATTAGCTAAAAATCCAAAATTCATCTAGTACTCGTCACAGCGTAAAGTTATTTTGAGATACTGGGGGCAACATTCCATATGGGGTCGAGACGGGCGCTTTAGGATAACGATAATTTCTTTCTACATCTCATGGCCCCGATGATATAACTCGACACCCCAAAGCATACCACAGCGGTCCCAAGCATTTGTAAATAGACCAAAGCTGGTCTGACCTGCTTTAAATTATAACTTCTTAACAGTGGCAAGATGAATTTCTTACGTGGCAATACATAAAACTTGCAAAAAAAGATAATGTGGAGCACGTTTTGCTCAGAATTATTGTCACATGGGCACGGCCCCAAAGTCCCGCTTTTAGCGAACCCTCTAGGGAAAGATAGCAGCCATGGTAGCGTGTTATGCTTAAACCTTAATAAGACAAACAGATGGAATGGCTTGCTTATATAGGTTAAATACGGCTGCATCTCTCTCCCTATGGTTAGCATAACAAAATTTATAACCGAGGGTTTAACCAATTCATCTTCTTCGCTTTGTAACATCGCCCTGCTTAGGAATTGGGATTTTACTGCCCTGACAGCGATTTTACTTAAGGCCCTAGGGTTTGTAAACAAATCAGGGCTACCCATTGAATCCATTTGCATTTTAATATAATGGATCCAAGGTATCGCCAAGGCCTTGTCTAGGGACAAACAATCTTGGATAACTAGTTGGTTTAAATTCGGAGCTTGTTGTGCCCAAATTCTTAACCACACTAGTATCGGTGCCACTGCAATCTGATCGGAAATGTAGCCAGCCCCCAGGTCTTCATGTATGTTAAAAGTGGCTGCAGATTGAGGGAGCGACAACACTTTTCTAAAAAAGACATTTTCTACAGTTTGAATCTCACCTACTTCAGTATAGCCCCATACCTACCAAGGGCCGGTAGTGGTTTACAGCCTAACCGTTTCGCAAAGCCCAACAGGGCCCCTGTGGCCCTCGCTAGTGTGTTTTTCTTCAATGCTCGTTGCATCGCCCATGACCTTCTGTCATCAAATACAATGCCCAGGTATGGGAAGGTGGGAACTTTAATGAGCGCCTGCCCTCTGCAACAAAATGATGCCTTTTTTGCCTGTCCGCTGCCTAACGACATAGCATGTGAGTCCATAAAATTAATAAAACAATCTAAAAGCAATTGTAGTCCTCTTGATGTCCTAGCCACTTACACAGCATCATCTGCATAAAGTAGAGCGGGAATCTTTTTTTGACCAACTCTCGGGATGTCCTTGCATGCTGAAATTAAGGCGTTGCCCAGCTTATTTATATAAAGTGTGAATAGCAGGGGAGCCAGGATACACCCTTGTCTTACCCCTCGCTTCACTGGCCAGGCGTCCGTCAGGCTCCCATTTTCATTATAGCGGACTGCTGCGCTAGTGTTCTCGTGGATGTCAGCTAGGAAGGATATCAGTACGGGGTCCAACCCTATGTCAGACAGGGAAGTCCAAAGTTTTGGGCGGTTTACAAGGTCGAAGGCAGTGGACAGATCCATAAAAGCTAGATGTATGTCCCCCTGCTTTGAGACCATGTATTTCCCTATCACAAGATGTAAATTGAGGCATTGACCAGCAGTTCCTCTCCCTTTCCTGAATCCATACTGCAGATCAGAGATGACGGCATTCTCTTCCAACCAGTTTGTCAGCCTCTCAAGTATGACTTTTCCCATTATTTTTGCTGCCGAATCCAAGAGGGAATTCGGCCGATAACAGGCCAGGTCCTCTCTTGAACCCTTCTTGAATATTGGGACAATAACCGCCTTGGCCCAGGACACTGGGGGACCCACTTTAGTAGCTGCATTAAAAACAGAAGTTAAAAATCTTTGCCAGAGGAGGAGCTACGCGGGCGTCCAAGATGGTCGCGTGAGCAGAGAGCTCCCGAGACCCACGCCGCCCTCTTGCGAATATCCTCAAGATATCCTGTTTATGATTATGGGCTTTTGAAGACCTACTCTCGCTGATTTTATCATCCTTTTAAAATTTGAGTTTGGACATCGGAAACCGATTCTACGTGACTACTACTTTCTGAGCCCACCCCTGACGAGACCGGGGACTCTGCTGCTTCTTGTGCCGGGGAGTAAGTCAACAACAACGGATGGAGGGACATCTCCCCAGTCGGCCTCAGTCTCGCTTTCGGTTTCGATTTCTCCTCGGACTTTTGAGTAACTATTCAACGAGCGGATCGGCTCCCAAGATGGTGCAATTCCAACCCGCTACAGTGTCCTGCCACATCGGTTTATCCTTGGCCTACCCCTCAACTGACTTTGTACTGTTTTGGCCCTAACTTTCGAATTCTGGATCCCACCAACGTCGGCCATTTTCACCAGGTCCCGAGGGCCCCTTCGGGGCGCAGCTCCCAACATGGCCTTTAAACCTGAGTTCGAGAAGCGCAAGACAAAGACACCGGTCCGCGGGGGACCTATTCAGTCTAATGTTATGGACCGCTATACGCAACCGAAGGGGTCCCCCGACGGTACTAGCCGTACTCTTGCAGACCCCATGACGGACTCCACTGCGCCAACGGAGGTTTCTCTCCAGGACCTCATGAGTGCCATTACTGGAATGAAAGCTGATATGGGACAACAGTATGAGGCCCTCGCCGCCAAAATCGATATCGTGGCTGTTGATGTCACACTTATCAGAGCCGACTTGGCCAAAACTAATGAGAGGGTCAAGGCCTTGGATTGGAAGACCTCCTGCCTTGTTACTGATGTGGCGGATCCACAGTCGGAGATCGGTAACCTCAGATCGTCGCACGACTTGATGGCCCGACGGCTGGACGAGCATGAAAATAGGGCCCGGCGAAACAACATACGCCTGGTGGGGGTGCCGGAAAATCCCGAGGGCACTACTGTCGACCTTCTTGTGGAGGACTTGATCCTCAAGCATCTTGCCCCCGCTGGACTCAGCAAATTCTTTGCTGTTGAACGTGCTTATCGCTTCCCACCCTTAAACCGGGGGCCCTCCCGAGGCCTATTATTGCAAGACTTTTCCACTTTCGGGATCGAGATGCTATCCTTCAGGCCTCCCGTGGTCGTGGCCCCTTGAAGATCGACAACAGTACTATCAATATCTACCCGGATTTCACTCCGCAGGTCCAGAGACAAAGAATGGGGTTCCAGGGAGTGAAGGGGCGACTGCGGGACTTGGGCCTCAAGTATGCGATGCTGTTTCCAGCTCGACTGCGCATCAAATATGAGGAACGAACCCTTTTCTTTGACCGACCAGACTGCGCCAGTGACTGGCTCGATACATTGCCAAAAAGAGACGATCTTAGCGGACGCCCTGGTGGAGCCGAGGGGGGTGCATCGGATCAGGAGTGACATTGTGGTTCTCGACGTCCGGTTTCTTATTACTTGCTTATCAGCTGAGTTATGCCTATTGTTTTATTATTTATATGGTTGAGCCCGAGAGTGGGTCGGGTGTAAGGGGACTCTTCCTCCTCCTGGGTTCTTCGTGTAGTGTAGTTATGAGAGGGCGACAGGCACACTGCAAGTTGGGGTGGCTTTTGAGTCGTAAGCAGGGGTGCAGGGTGGGGGGGTGTTGTAACGGGGGGTTGTTGGGGGGTGGGGGGATTGTTATTGTTTTTGTATTTGTTTCTTTCACATGGCACTGTATTCTTTGAGCTCATCCTGCTGTGACTGGGTTTCCGGGGGGGAGGGCAGCGGTCCTTTTTTGGGATGGGGGGTGAGTTGCGATTGTTGTCCTGGAACTTTAATGGATTGGGAGACAAGATAAAACGCGGAGTAGTGTCTCAGTTCCTCCGACGCCATTCCCCTGATATTGTTTTATTGCAGGAGACCCATTTGATAGGGAATGCTTGCCAGGCTATGAATAGACGTGGGTACCGACTGGTCGCTCACGCCGGGTTCACCTCCGGTTCTAGAGGGATGGGCATTCTGATTCGGTCCTCTCTGCCCCTTGAAGTTGACGAGATAATACGGGACGACAGGGGCCGATATGTCGCAATTTCGGGGAGATGGAAGGGTAAGATGCTTTCAGTAGTTAGTGTATCTGTCCCCCCGGGTCTACAAGCTACTACCTACGCTGACCTTGGGCGGCTTTTGCTAGGGCTCCCTGATGGTCTCCTTATCCTTGGGGGGGATTTTAATTCTGTGGTCTCTGGCAACTTAGATCGATACCCGCCCAGAGATTTACCGAACTCCCAGATGTGGCTTGCTGAGCTCCTTGAAACCTTCGGGCTTGTTGATAGTTGGAGAATGCTACATCCCGCACAACTACAATACACGTTCCATTCTGGGGCCCGTGGTAGTCTCTCTAGAATTGATCATTTCTTATTGCCGTTTGCCCAGTCTTCCTCTGTGCGAGAGGTCCGTCACCTCCCTAGGGGCATTTCGGATCATTCCCCATTGTGGCTAAGTGTTGAGGCTGGGGTCGGTTGTGTGGGGAGAGTTGCTCCTATAAATCCATGGCATTTGCGAAACCCCAAGACGCGCTCAGATTTGATCAAGGCCATTGATTGTTACTTTACTGAAAATGTGGGGTCGGTTTCTTCCTCTGTTTCATTGTGGGAGGCTTTCAAGACTGTTGTTCGTGGTTATTCACTGTCATTGATTGCTGCGGCTAAGAAGGCCAAACATGTAGAACTGGCGCGTCTCGAAGATGAGATATCAGTACTTGAGAGTGACCTAGGTGGAAATTATACCCCTGCAACTTTACACTCCCTTGCTTTAAAGCAGGCCGATTACAGAGCCCTGGTGACTGATGCTGCTAAAGTTATGAATAGAGAGCAACAGGGTCGAATATATGATGTGGGTGATAAGGCGGGTAAGCTCATTGCGTGGTTGGATAGGAAGGAGAGAGCGAATCGGGTTGTGCCGGTGATCGAACGGTTGAGTGGTGAACGTGTGTCTGACCCGATTGGGATTGTTGATTGTTTTGTGGACCATTTCCAGACTGTCTATGCTTCGGTGAGCGATAGGGATGAGGGTGATTCCTGTTTGTTGCTGCGCGATATCGCGTTGCCCTGCCTTTCTGAGGAGGATAGGACCCTGATGGATGCGCCCCTTACAGTGGATGAGGTCGCTGGAGCCATTCGCTCCCTTCGATCTGGTAAGGCTATGGGGCCCAATGGCTTGCCCATTGAGCTTTACAAACTGCGACCCGACAAAATGGCGCCCTATCTGAGAGATATGTTTCTCGAAGCACTCGAAACTGGTCTCCTTCCTGTTGATCAGCGCCTGGCCACCATTGTTGTGATTCACAAGGAGGGTAAGCCACGCGACTGTTGTGCTTCATACAGGCCCATTTCATTACTCAATGCTGAACCCAAGATACTCGCTAAATTGCTAGCTAATCGGCTGATTAAGGTTGTAGGTGACTTGATCCATCCGGATCAGTCCGGCTTCATCCCACACCGGAATACCGCCCTTAATCTCAGGAGACTCCACGGAGTTCTCGCGAGAGCTGGGACTCTGACGGATCCGGCCATTTTGGCTTCCCTCAATGCTACCATGTCTTTTGATACGATAGAATGGCCGTATCTTTGGGCAGCTCTCGCTAAGTTTGGGTTTGGCTCTAAATTCATCACCTGGGTTCAGCCCCTTAATGAACGACCGCTGGCCCAGGTGGTTGTGAATGGCAGGGTCTCTGGCACTTTCACGCTCGGACGTGGCACCCGTCAGGGTTGTCCATTGTCTCCGTTGCTGTTTGCCCTCGCTCTGGAGCCGCTGGCCGAGTGGCTTCGTTGGGAACCCTCGATCAGAGGTATTCAGTGGACTCCCGACTTTGAGGATCGCGTCTCGCTCTATGCGGATGACATCCTCCTCTACCTCACCTCCCCTCGGAACTCTCTGAATGTGCTTTTCGATGTTCTGACCTCCTTCGGGAAGAACTCGGGTCTCGTCATCAATTGGACCAAGTCATGTGTCTACGTTTTGGCTGGGGTTCTCCCCCCGTTGCCCCGTAGATTTCCGATTCAGGTGGCTGAGACTGGTTTTAAGTACCCGGGGGTTTATGTCTCGCTGGACTCTGCCATCCGTTACGAACGTAACCTCCGAGCCCCCCTCCAGCGGCTCAAACTTGACGTCCTGCGGTGGCGTTGACTGCCACTTTCCCCATTGGGACATGCGGCTCTCTTTAAGATGATGTTGTTCCCCAGGTTCTTATACGCATTTCAGTACTTCTTTGATCCTATACCTCCGGGGTATTTCCGTGAAGTTGAGGGCCTTCAGAGGCAACTAATTTGGGATGGGCGTGCTCGAATCTCTTTGCCCAAGCTTACCCCGCCATGGTATGATGGTGGCATTGCCCTCCCAGATATTAAACGGTACTATTGGGCCTCGCAGCTTAGTGCTGTCAATCACGTGACATACGCCCCTGGTCATACTCCTGCTTTTGCAATGGATAAACATCTCCTTCCGGGTGGGAATTTTAATAGGGCACTGTATTCCAGGAAGCCACTTGGTACCCTGACTGGTCCCACGAAAATTGCTGTGCGAGTCTGGCGTGACGCGAATGCTGCCATGGGTTGGAGTGATCGGTTAACACGGGCAACCCCGCTGTATGATTCTGACCGTTTGGGTAATTTGTGGAGAACGAAAGGATTTGATAAATGGGACACGATTGGTATAAGCAAGGTGGTGGATCTCTGGTCCAAGGGTAGTGTTAAGACTTTTGAGGCGCTCAAAATTGAATATGAGCTAGATGACAAGGAATATTTCAGGTACATTCAGGTGCGACACGCCTTGACCTCTGTCTTCCCTACGGGGACGGAGGTCCCTGAATCCTCGCCTCCAGAAGACCGCATCCTCGATGGCCACATGCCAGATAGTACCATATCATTGCTTTATAAAAAGCTTATCAATAACAGAGTTGACTTGCTTGAGCGCCTCAGAGCCTCGTGGACCGCAGACGGCTTGGAGCTGGATGATGAGGATTGGCAGCTGGCCGTCTCCTCCCCAAAGGAGGTGGCCATCCCAGCCCGCCTCCGTTTCATCCAGCTGAAGATCCTCCATTGTATATATGTCACTGGTCCGCGCCTGGTGCGAATAAGTTACTCTCTTGATGGGTTATGTAAGCGTGGCTGTGGTATGAGTGGAACCTTTTTGCATATTATTTGGGAGTGTCCGGATGTGGCTGCTTTCTGGTCTAGAGTGCATGCTATAATGGAACGAGTCACTGGGGTCTCTCTCTTGCCTGAGGCCAGACGATGTCTTCTCAATGTCTGGGAACCTATGGACTACAACACGGCCCAGACTTTTTGGGCGACTCTTGGTAACATGGTGGCCAAGAGGGACATTGCACAGCTTTGGGGCTCCCACAGATCACCTACTATAGCGGCTTGGAAGGAGAACATGGACTGGTGTATGTTCAGAGAAAAGACGGTGTATGTGGCCCGGGGCAAACCCAAGAAATGGGGTAGAATTTGGTCCCAGTGGAACACTTACAGAGGGAATGTTTGCACTCCACCACTAGAATACACCTTTGACGTCCAGTTGTCTCCTTAGTTGGCGTTCCAGGCTCCTATTTGCTATTAGTGTATACTGAGCTATCTCCTCATCGCCCTTCATCCCGAGACATATTTTCTATCATACTATGCTGTTTGTGGAAAGTCAGAAAAATGGTCAGGCGATTTAGTCGATGTTTCTTAAGTAATTTTGCCCGGCGTTAAACGCCTCTAATACCATACGAAGTTTATCAAATAAAGAGGCAGGCGCTGGAGACAGGAAGACAGGAAACAAGTTTTATTCCGACGGAGCAGAACACATCAGATCGGACAACAAGGTATCGTCTCGAGGTGCTCTCTAACAGCCTCTCTGAGACCTGGCCTTTTATACACTGGTTTACGACATGTGACCGCTCTTTATTACAATAAAGACATTGTGAAGTAATGGAAAAAGACATCCCCGGTACCCCCCAGTTCCGGCTCATTCCAACACGTGGCTACAGTAGAGGTCCTCACCCCCCATACAATAGGAGGGGGCTATCACGCAGCTGAGTATTCCGCCGATTCCTTTGGAATGTGTGCGCCTGATCGAATCTCAGGGGGTGGTGAGGTCATGGTCAATAGTAGCTCCTTTGAAGAGGGGCGAGTGCATACAGTAGTGGGCAATAAACTGTATCCTCAGGCTTAAGGGATGACCAGCGGTCCGTGCAGACAATCGGGCTCAGAGGAAGGGGTCATCAAAGGAGAGATATTCATGAAAGGAAGGATCGGTGTGGACAATCGAGCGTAGAAGGGTTTATCGAAAGAGGGGTATTCATGGAAGGAAAGGAGGTGTTGGTCAGGCGCGGGGTGTGATTCCCGGAGACAGAGTCATGCGGAAGGGGGGGTTCATGACTTGTGCATGTGAGAGCGGGGGCAGCCAGGGTGCATGGGGGATGCTTGCAGGGTCAGGGAGGTGCGCTGATGATCGATCGTGAACAGGGAGACCATGGTACCTAAAATGGCTGTCGTGCATGTTCATACGTGAGTCTGAAGAATGGGCAAGATGGCGCAGATGATGTTCAGTTCACGAACTAAAATTCCACAGTCCTCCCTTTAACATGTCTCGCCAGCTTGTCAATTCGGATCTATCCCCATAAGACCACGTATTTCTATCTCATAGAGGGGACTCATGTGCTCAGTTCTAAAGTCCAAAGTCTTAGGGCACATACAGTTAGAAATGAGTGAACACAAAGGTGGCAAAAATTGAATACCTAAGCAACACCCACACAGTACCACAACTGGTATCAGTATAAACGTAAACAACCTCCATCCCCAGTCCTTCAAAGTGTCCCAAAACCAGCTTCCAAGCGACCATCCTTCTTGCTCCTGGTGAACCTCGGAGGATAGTCTGTGGAGGTGTTCGATTGCTTTGTAGACTGAAGGCGAGTTATCTGGCACGTAGGTGCAACAGCTGGAGCCGATGATGCGGCATGCTCCTCCACGGTCGGCCAGAACCACATCTAGAACAAGGCGGTTTTGAAGAGCCACCAGGCGGACTGCCTGAAGCTCAGCCGTGTTGTTAGCGAGGATGCCAGCCGTGATGTTAATGGTTGTTTCTACTGCCTGAGTCAGGTGTCGGATAGCGCGGCTATTTGCCATTGGGCCCCACAGAGGAACAAGTCCCTTCACCGCATCCAGGAACTGTGCTCCGGTGGAGTCGGCTTGTCCAATGTCTCCGGCGCGCTTTTGCCGGTGATGGTAGGCTGGGGCCACATACGTGGGGGGAAGAATGAAGGCGATGTAGCACGTACCCCTCCAACCTTTCGGGAGCCAAGTGTAAGCTTTGATGCCACAAACAAAGTACATATTCGGAGAAGCAACAAAGGAGGGGGGATCAACTGAGACCAATGTTCTGGTGATGTGGCAGGAACTGTGACCCACCAGCTGTGTTCCCTGGCCTTTGAGGCACACGAGACCTGTGACATTGATGACAGACAGGGCCACAGTCAGAGTGGCAGCCGTTCGCTTCCGCAGGTAGGAGAAGGTGGGTCTAGCTGGATTGTGGAGCACTTGCATTTCAACTCGTTCTTTAGCAGGGATGTTCATATGGAAGGCGGAACCTGAGGTCACAGGACAAAAGGGGGCAGACGTCCTTCCTGTTTTGTTCAGCCAGAACCCATAGTAGAAGTGTGACACTGTTTGACCAGAAGCGGCGTTGTCCTTGTGGCTTTCCTGCAAGAGGATCAACCAGGCGAGGCAGGAGCCGTGAACTGAAAAAGGAGAAGGGATGAAGGGGATGGAGTGTCCAGTGGCATGCGGGAGCAACCCGCAGACCCAGCAGTTCGTGGCATTTGCAGCAAGGTTGTGCTGGTGCAATAGTTGCACGAAGGAATTGTTCCAGAACTCCTTACGCCTTTCTCGGAGCTGAGGCGAAAGGGAGATCAGGTGATGCTCTTTCATGGTGGTTGGCTGTGCAGTGGTCGGCAATATCTGATGAGCGGGTGTACTTTCCTCCAAGATCCAGAAGGCAGTCATGAGGAGGAGGCAAAGGAGGAAGAGAATGAAGAAGGCGATTGTCTTTGATTTGTGCAAATTGTCAGCCTTTGGGTTCCTGTAGTGGGTATTTCCGGTTGCTTCCATCTTTTTTTTATCTGGCGCTTCCATCATCTTCTTATCTGGCGCTTCCATCATCTTCAAGGTGCTCGGTAGTGGGCAGAACCACAGACTTCGTTTAGCTTCTCTCCGGGTAACCCTTGGTTGTTTTAGGCCACCGTTCTGAGATTTTAACTTAGTCCGTGGTCTACTTAGCCGAAGCTCCCTCCTTTTTGACGCAGGAAATACCCTTCCCGGGATGGCACAGTGGGATCAGAGAATTTTGCAAGTTCAAGTGCCTCGGTATCAGGATAGCAGTTCAGTGATGGCCGGTCTTTGTTCAGGAGCTCTTCTTGGGTGTCGACGTTTTCTGTCGTGGCCAGGGTCGAGGAGACCTTCTTGCAGTGGTGTGCGTGCAGCCAGTGCCTTCTCCCCTCTACTCGAAGAGCCGTCCGAGTGGTGATCAGTACTTGCCAGGGGCCCGTCCACCGGGGTTCCAGACTCTTTGCCCGTTGAAAATTCCGGACTAAAACGTAATCTCCCGGTTGGATATCGTGACCGGGACCCCTGGAAGCATCGGGGATGGCCTGCTGCACCTGTTGATGAATGACAGACAACGTTTTAGTTAATTTGTATAAATAATCTGACAGCAGGACGTCGGGGACGTCGTGAATGGAGGTTGGTTTGGGGGCAGTCCAGAGGTTCATTGGTCGCCCAAACACAACCTCGTAGGGGGTCAAGTGGTGCTTAGTGGGAGTGGAGCGCATCGATAGCAATGCCAGTGGGAGGGCATCTGGCCACTTAAGTCCTGTGGTGGCCACTATTTTTGACAGTTTCAGTTTCAGTGTAGCATTGTGTCGCTCAACTAGGCCAGCGGATTGGGGGTGGAAGACCGCATGAAACCTTTGCTTTACCCCCAACCCCTTCAAGATTAGTTGGATAACTTCGGCTATGAAGTGGGTGCCATTGTCGCTCCATAAAATTCGACAAAGGCCGTAGCGAGGGAAAAACTCTTTCAGTAGTACTTTGGCAGTAGTCATGGCAGTGTTATCACGGGTTGGATAGGCTTCCACCCATTTGCTGAAGGCGCATACAATGACTAATACGTACTTCAAACCTTGGCATCTCTCCAGCTGGATGTAATCCATCTGGAGGACCTCAAAGGGGTGGTCGGGGATCCCAAACCCTCCCCGGGGTACTACAGTTCCTTTCCCGGGGTTGTGTTGTAGGCAGATTAGGCACTGCTGGACCAGGCGTTTGGCTGAGTCGGGGATTTTGTTGTTGTGCCAGACTTTGGAAATGAGTTCAATCATGGGGGCAGAACCTATGTGTGCAGGGGAGTGTGCCATAGTCAGTATGGGAATCAAGTATGAGTCAGGCAGCAACCATTTGTTTGTGTCTTTTGTCCGCCAGCAGCCTTCATCGTCCTTTAGACCCACCCGTGCCCACTCAGTCAGTTCGTGAGGTGTGCTGGCCGACTGGATGTCCCTAATCGTTTCCCTAGCGTCAGTCCATTTTTCTGCTTGTGACCTGGTCACATATATGCGTGTCGTCGTCCTATTCTCAGCTGTGGTTCGGGCAGTGATGTCGGCCAGTGCGTTTCCCTGTCCAACTAAGTCCGTCACCTTCTTGTGTGCCTGGCATTTGATCACTGCTAATCGTTTGGGGAGGAGAACTGCTTCAATCAGGGCGGAGACTAGATCTCCATGAAGGATGGGCATGCCGTGGGACGTCAGGAATCCCCTTTCCCTCTACAAGAGCCCAAAATGATGAACCACCCCGAAGGCATATTGGCTGTCCGTGTAAATGTTCGCCGTGGTTCCTGCTGCTATGATACATGCTCGTGTGAGGGCAATTAGCTCTGCCGCCTGTGCGGATCGTTGCGTGATGCGGGCTGTTTCAACTACTGTTCGGGCTGTTGTCACCGCATAGGCAGCTGAAGTGGTGCCGTCTGGGAGTTTGATACAAGAGCCGTCTACCCATAGTTCTCCATCAGGGTCTGTAAAAGCAATGTCTCGGAGGTCAATTCTACTCCTGGTCTGTTCGTCCGTGAGGGTCACACAGTCGTGTATAGGGGGCACATCGGGGTCATTTTCAGGCAAGGGCAACAGTGTAGCAGGATTCAAAGTTGTGCATCGCTTCAGAGTGATGTGGGGTGCAAGTAGTGTCAATTCGTACCCCGTCAGTCGTGCACTAGTCAGGTGTTGAGTCTTGGTCTGGTTCAAAAGGGTGTCAACTGCGTGGGGTACTAACACCGTGAGAGAGTTCGAAAGCACAATTCCCTCACTCTGACGGATAGAGACAGCAGCGGCGGCTACTGCTCGAAGGCAGGCAGGTAAAGCTCTGGCGACTGGATCAAGAGTGGCAGAGAAGTAGGCACAAGGGCGTTGTTTGGAGCCGATGGGCTGAGTTAGAACAGACAATGCGCATCCCTCCCTTTCGTGAGTGAAGAGGGAGAAGGGCTTGGAGTAATCTGGTGTTCCTAGGACGGGTGCCGAGCAAAGGGCATCCCGCAACTCCTTAAAGGACGCTTGGCATTCGGGGGTCCAAGGGAGTGGGAAGGGAACATCTTTGGCCAACAGGGAAAGTAGGGGCTTTATAATGAGACTGAAATTTGGTAACCATTGTCGGCAAAAAGAGGTAAGGCCCACCAATGAACGGACTTGCTTCTGTGTTTTTGGGATGGGGGTGTCTAGGATGGTTTGGATTCGGTCGGGCGTAAGTTTCCTTCCTTCTTTGGACAGGAGATGGCCTAGGTATGTCACTTGAGGCTGGCAGAACTGCAGTTTCTTTTTGGAGACTTTGTGGCCATTCTCCGCAAGAAAGTGCAAGAGTTGGATAGTGGCCGTGATTGCAAGTGGAGTGGTGTCGGCCGCCAAAAGGATATCATTGACATATTGGATCAACACCACTCCATCTGGTAGCTGGACGGCGTCCAGCTGTCTTTTGAGGGCCTGGCTGTAAATGCTGGGACTTTCAGTGTAGCCCTGGGGAGCTCTACAAAATCGGTACGAACGTTTTTTTTAAGGTGAAGCCGAAGAGATAACGGCTGTCTGGATGGATGGGGATAGAGAAAAATGCATTCTTGAGATCAATAACGGTGAAGGTGGTGGCAGTGGACGGGATGAGGGTCAGAATGGTGGTGATGTCTGAGACTACGGGGTACTGTGGTACCACCACTTTGTTGACTTCTCGCAGGTCGATGATGAAGCGGTACGCTTTCTCATCTCCCTCACCTTGCTTCTTAACAATGGGTAGGATAGGGCTGTTGCAGACATTACTAACCACTTCCTCTACCACTCCTGCATCTACCGGGGACTGAATAATCGCTAACAATGCCTTCTCGCCTTCGGGCGATATCCGGTACTGTGGGAGTTTCGGGAGTATTGCGTCTGGTCGAACAGTTATGTGCACAGGGTCGATCATCATTCGTCCTACATCCGAGTCGTTTCTGGCCCATAGGTACAGGGGTAGGGTGTCGAGCAAGGATGGGTCAGCATCAGTTATAGGGTACATATGTCGTGCGGGGCGGGATCTGGACATGCTCGGGTTGTCGTACAGGATGACTCGGACTCCATCTGGGGAGCACCTAATAGTAGCTCGGAAATGTTTTAGTAAATCAATACCCATAATGGCGTCAGGGGAGTTGGAGGAGAGCAGAAATGTTGTGTCAGTGGGGTTGTTTCCTAGGTCAAAGGCGATAGGTACAGACAGGGGATTAGTGGAGGGCGTTCCATCGAAACCTATCGATGTAATGTGTGAGCCAGACAAGGGTGCCCTTGGAATCAGTCGCTTTGATAATACACTACGTGTCGCTCCAGTGTCTACCAAGAATGGAGACTTTGTACCCAGGACCTTAGCGGTGACGTAAGGACCTTGCTGGTCAACACAGAGCTCGACTGGATCCCTCCCTTGCCCCTGGCAGTCCTATGCGAAGTCGGGAGTGTTCTCACTGTCAGATAGTTGGTACTGGTTCTGTCGGGGACGGTCAAATGTGTTCGATCTTCCTGGTCTGTCGCTGTTGGTGTCGTTCGTGTACCCCCGCCCCTGCCCTCTAGTCCTGGGGCCATTCGTCATGTCTCTCGTTTCTTTATTTTTAATTAGTTCCAGAAGAACCGGACATTGAGACTTCCAATGCCCGAATCCTTTGCAAAATGCGCACTGATTATCTTCTATGTCCCTATGTCCCTACGTCCAGAGTAGGGAGTGGGTGTGCGGTCCTTTGGGGGTGGATTTCTAGGGGCGATTGATTGGTAGCTCCCCCTGTGTAGTTCTTTCCCGACTGCCACCCCTTGTATCTGGGCTATCATCACCCTTTCTTTCAAATCTATCTTCTTTCTCTCGATTGCCCTATCATTCTCATCCTTTTGGTGTTCGTAGTACTGAGCCATTTGGAGGATAGCGGCGGGTTTGGAGGCCCCCCAACTACTCTCGCTCGTTTGTAACTTCTGGGAAACCTCTCGTGACAGACCCTTTACGTAGTTTTGCACAAATAGGTGTTGTCCGTTTGCGGTGGTCATGTCTTGGCCACTGTAGTCGGAGAACACCGTTTCAAATCGGGAGAAGTATTCTGATACGTCTTCCTGGGGTTTCTGACGGCAAGCCGTGACTATTGACCAATCTACCTTTTTCTCTGGGATCAAGGTTTTTAGCTTCTGAACTATTTTGTCCGGAAGTTCCAGTATGTATTTTATCGGTTTCCTTCCGGGCTCTCGTCGTCTATCTAGCTCACTGAGTTGACTCCAGGTATGTCCGAACAGATCTGTGTGATCGGCTTTCCGGATTTGCTTCCACACGTCAGCCGGCAGACATAACCCGAAAAACAAATAAATGTCTGCTAGAGTCATTATCGTCGAACCCAAGGCTGTGCCTAATTCGGTGTAAAATGCTGTCGGGTTCTTCCTTAAATCAGGCAGGGTTTGCCTAAAGGTTAAAATATCTTGTCGATCCCATGGTTGGTAAACCCAATTGTACACAACCCTCCCTTTTGCATCTGCGTGGTTGATATCGTCGTTTGTTCCCTGACCTCTTGGGGGAACCCAGTAGGGGGCGGCTTCTCTGATAGGCATCATAGTGTTGGCTACTTCTAATGGGGACTCAGCCGTTTCAGGGACTTTGACCGTAACCTCTGGTTTCTGTTCCGTGAGGTGGCGTAAGACTTCAAGCGTTTGCATGAAGAGGTCCATCACATCGCGCTCAGTCCCATCTCCAACATCGACCTTTCTATATAGAGCCGTCAGCTTAGCAGGACCCTTATTTTGATACCTATCCTCATATGCGTTCAGGGTGTGGTAGCTGAACCGTAAAATGAAATGCCGTCTGTGGCTACCGGCATGTGAATTGTGCATATCCATCGTATATTCTTCGCTCTCCTTCCGTTCTACCAGTGTCTTTGCTATCTTGTCAATCCCATCCCGCTCGTCTTTGCTCAACCTATTTGGTCTGGCTGTTGGCTGCTTGCTAGTCTCGAGTTCATCTGATGTTGTTACCAATGTGGCCGGTGCGAAGGCCGTAAGAGCCGGGGCACTAGCGCTAGGGTCACCCTCGCCCGCACTCAGAACTGGTAGGTGCTGTGCTAGAGGCTGGCAGGGGGCATAAGGAGGGGGCATGTAGATAATCGGAGGACCTAGCAGTAACTCGTCGTTTGCCCGTTGTTTGGAGGGCATCTCCGGGTAGAGCGTAGAGGGGGTCCTAACAGGGCATTGGCCTGCCGACCCTGATTCTTGCGTTTGTCTAACTTCCTCTCTCCTTCTTATTTCTCCATCTAGTTCCTTAGCGGCCAGGTGGGCTGCCTTTCGTAACTCTTTCCCTATTCCTGCTTCTTCTCGTTTCCTTCGTTGCTCTGCTTCTTTGCGCCACATGCCGATACTATCGAGCATGGTGGGCGTTGCCTTATTTGTTCTAACAGCTGCTTCTAACGTTTTTATTTTATGATCATCAAAGGAACCTATCAGTGGCCACTGACTTTCGGGGTCCTTTTTTGTATATTTATGCCATAACTTACTATAAGCTATAGCGACTAGTCCTTGCTTAGTGAACATGTCCTTATTAGGGGTGCCTTCCAATGGAGCTGGATGGTTCATCTCTAATAAGCGGTCCGGGTTGTACCAACTACCAATCAGTGGGGAGAAAACAGGCATGACAGATTACAACGGGGGACAAAGGTCCGCACTACCTATCTTTCACTATTTGCAAAGACTAGACAGAATATTGCTATTCTATGTTATTTGCAAACAGAGAACCTCAAAAGAACTATACTCCAAACAATCTATGTTCGTACAATCAATCAGTGGGGAGAAAAATAGGTACGGCAGATTACAATGGGGGACAAAAGTCCGCGTTACCTACCCTTCACTATCCGCAAAGGGAGATAGAATATTCCTATTCCTCCCCGCTTGCAGGCAGCGAATATCTCAAAGAGCGACAAAGCAAATACTAGTATTTCAATCAATCAAACAATTAATCAATTCGCAATTCGTCGTGTGTCACGACCTTACCCGGACCGCATGGACAGTTTCTCGTCTTCCGCTTCCAGCGCCCGATCGTCCTCTACTCTCTGTTGCTACCGCGGCACTCCTGATGGTTCCCAGTCAGGACCGTAGATCACTCGGGAGAGGTCTGATCAGAACCAGTGAAGTTCGGATGATCGGCTGTCAGACGAGGGTCTATCGGACAGGAGCTCTCCCGATCGTTGCAGTCGTTCACTCTGTCGTCGGGACCTCTCCCACTGGATCCACGTGTCGCTGATGAGCCCCACGTTGGGACGCCAATTGTGGAAAGTCAGAAAAATGGTCAGGTGATTTAGTCGATGTTTCTTAAGTAATTTTGCCCGGCGTTAAACGCCTCTAATACCATACGAAGTTTATCAAATAAAGAGGCAGGCGCTGGAGACAGGAAGACAGGAAACAAGTTTTATTCCGACGGAGCAGAACACATCAGATCGGACAACAAGGTATCGTCTCGAGGTGCTCTCTAACAGCCTCTCTGAGACCTGGCCTTTTATACACTGGTTTACGACATGTGACCGCTCTTTATTACAATAAAGACATTGTGAAGTAATGGAAAAAGACATCCCCGGTACCCCCCCAGTTCCGGCTCATTCCAACACGTGGCTACAGTAGAGGTCCTCACCCCCCATACAATAGGAGGGGGCTATCACGCAGCTGAGTGTTCCGCCGATTCCTTTGGAATGTGTGCGCCTGATCGAATCTCAGGGGGTGGGGAGGTCATGGTCAATAGTAGCTCCTTTGAAGAGGGGCGAGTGCATACAGTAGTGGGCAATAAACTGTATCCTCAGGCTTAAGGGATGACCAGCGGTCCGTGCAGACAATCGGGCTCAGAGGAAGGGGTCATCAAAGGAGAGATATTCATGAAAGGAAGGATCGGTGTGGACAATCGAGCGTAGAAGGGTTTATCGAAAGAGGGGTATTCATGGAAGGAAAGGAGGTGTTGGTCAGGCGCGTGGTGTGATTCCCGGAGACAGAGTCATGCGGAAGGGGGGGTTCATGACTTGTGCATGTGAGAGCGGGGGCAGCCAGGATGCATGGGGGATGCTTGCAGGGTGAGGGAGGTGCGCTGATGATCGATCGTGAACAGGGAGACCATGGTACCTAAAATGGCTGTCGTGCATGTTCATACGTGAGTCTGAAGAATGGACAAGATGGCGCAGATGATGTTCAGTTCACGAACTAAAATTCCACAGTTCGGATCCTTCCACCCTGTCCCTTTGACTCCCTGTACCTGTTTATTCGCCATGTGACTGTGTTTTATGTTGTTAGTTTAATTTCAACGAAATTTCAAAATCATAACCTACAATATTTGATTCTTGATTTTACGCCATGTGCATGGTTATAATGCTACGCCGCCTACCCCTGAGTAGGCAGCCGGGGAGCCTCGCTTGCGTGAAATGTGTAATGTCCGATGTCATAGCGGCCTGCCCATTTGGTTGTAGGGTGACAGCTGTGTATTATGCATAAATATAAATAAAGGTTTTATAAAAAAGAAAAAATCTTTGCCCAGTAATGGGGATCTGCCCTGTAAAGGTCTGCCGAAACCCCGTCCGGGCCTGGGGCTCTCCCATGGGCCGTGGACTCAATGGCTTTCAAAACTTCTTCCTCAGTAAAATTAATTTTTCCTGCCTTGTCAAAATCACCTTGAGACATAAAAGATGAGTTATTTATGTCTGCATAAAGACCGCCAAAATGCTCCACCCACTTTTCTGGTGGGATAATACAATCCTTGTTTGTGTTTTCTGTCTCATTAAACAAAGGACTATTGATCACTTTCCAAAATTGAGTGCTACTTTTCAGAACACTCACCTTGGAAAGTTCCTCCCAAGCCATGTCTTTTAGCTCAGTTTTCCTCCGTTTAATAGCCTTCTTATAGGCCCTTCTTGCCTCAGCAATCCTCTGGCGTTCCTTACCTGGCTCTTTTAATGCTTCTAGGAGCACCCCGTGGGTATCAGTACAGGCTTGGTTAAACCAATTTTCCAGTTTCTTGGGCCTTAATTTGCTTTTCCCAGTCAGATTAATTGCTAACTGTTCTGTAATACGGTTAAACGCACAGAGGATATCCCTTGGATCTGCACTTGCACTTAAACATAAAGTCAGATCCTCGGTGTTACTTCTATACAGACATTCCAGGAAATCAGTAGGAGTAATCATCTCCCACCTAAATCTTTGGCCTTGGCATTTAGAGTCTATATTTAGATTTGAAATAGGGGCAGAAACAGTCTCACTTTTAAGGGCCCTGATGTTAATGTCTAGCGTAAGTGGATTATGATCACTGTGTCCTTTCTGTGTAACAGACAAAGAACCTGTTATGTTTCTCATAAGGCATGACACTAAAATATAGTCTATAATAGATTTTTTGCCTTGCCCATTAAACGTTGGGACAGGGCACTGAGTTTCCCCTTGCGCTAGGGCAAACAGATAGTGTGCTGATAAAAAACTCTCCAGATACAACCCACTCTTAGTATGCTCGAAATGAGTATTCCCAGGTGGGTCATTTTCAAAATCCATATTCTTGAAACAATGCATGTGACAAACGTGTATGTTAAAATCACCAAGCACTAAAAGATAGTAAAACTTATCATTCTGCTCATCATAATCATCCAGAAACCCAGACAAAGCTCTTAAGTGGTCCACTTCATCGCTCCGGGTGAAAGAGTTATAAAAGTTAATCACCAGGATTGTAGGCAAATTATCACCCTCCAATCTTACTGCTAAAATATTTTGTGAGCTTGTTGCTATTAGTACTGCTTTATATAGTAATTTCAGACTAAATAACAGCAGGAGCCCCCCCTGGCTCTCCCCATAATAGATGGTGTTGCAAGTTTGCTAAATGATTGGTAACCATCCAGGTGGTAGCCTTCTCTGCCTTCCCATGTTTCCTGCAGGGCAATAATGTGGTGAACTGAGAGAAAGGTCTCCCAGTTTCTATCCCCTCTTTTAGATCGTAGCCCGGCAATGTTCCATGATAGGATCACTATCTTGTTCTCCACTGCAGTGTATCTTAATTCCTTACACTCCTTGTCCCCTGTAAATACTGAGTATGTTACTAGTGCATTAGTAGCCCCACCTTCCACTATAATGCTCATAGCTGGAAGTTCCAAAACTGATGAACCCCCCTCAGCTACTATTCTTGATGTAGGACTACATCTCATGTGATCCCCTTGACTAGGCAAAGAGATTGGAAATATGTCGCTGGATGGTATAGCGCTGTCTACCACTAAGGGACAAGAAGGACCCTGTGTGAAAAGTTCGATAGGCGGAAACGCACTATTCATGTCCAGTAAGCTGGCTAATCCAGGTTCTGGGATGTCTCCGTCCCCAAGTATCTTATTGCTACCAAGTGGGAGTCAGTCGACCCCCTCCATCCCCATAAGTGAGGAGAAGCGATTTGAGGTGTCAATGTTGAACATGGGATGTATATCAGTACATAAATTGTGTTTTCCCTTTCTCCGGGGGTTACTCACCAACGCTTTTGGGTAGAAGTAACTTAGATCTTTGGTGAATATACCTCCCTCATAATCCCCCGTGAACCAGTCTCGAATGTAATTGGTGACCCTATGATCCCTGAAGTTTATGGTGATTACGTCCCCAGGTACATCCTTCGGTCTTCTACTGACCCAGCCCAACCTTCTAACGAATAAAATGTCGCCGTCTAGGTTAGGCGGAATGGCCTGGTGACTCTTAGCCAATACATGACTTTGTTCTTAAGAGTCTGGTAGCTTTCGAATGTTCCAGCTGCTAGCTCAGGTACCCCTGTTAGAACAATGACAAGAGGTTCAGCCTCAGGTGGAAGATCTATTTGTCGGGCAGGCCCTATAATCTGCTTATCTTTGTGGGTAGTCCTCTGTGTATCACCCAATGTTTCGTGACCTTTCATATTTGCTTGTCTTTTGTCTAATATTTCCATATGATTAGTAAGATCAGAGGAAATTTTTGTTGTGTGCTTACACATTGTAATGTTATCACGGGTCTTAGGGTGCGGCTTACTGTTGGTCACATTTTCAGGGGCTTTAGGCGCTAACCTCGACTCTAAGGTATGACTTTTACTTGCCATCTCTTTTAATACATTTGAGCTGGCTATCCCTATGTCTGAGATGGATCCTAATTGCTCAGTCATACGTTTAACCCTCTCAATTAAAGGCAAGAGCAGCGATTTAATTAATTGCACAATGCATGTGTTTAACTGGCTTTGAGTGGCTTCACTTGTTTCTGGGCTTTTGAATGTAATGGGAGTCGCTTCTGCCCGGCAAGCTTTTGCTCGACTTCCTTTGTGCTTTGCCCCACCCCTCTTTCTTTTCATGGGATTGGCCTGTCCTAGTTCCCTGATTGAGTTATCTGGGACTTGATTACCAGAAATGAATAGTACTGAATCGTCCGACGAAGAAGGAGATTTCAGCCCCAGACTAATATCAGTACTAGAGGAGTCACTATGAGTCGGTGGGGTTACTGGGAGATCTTGTAATTGTAAAGGTATTCCTATACTACCAGTTGGTTCAGAGCGAGTAGTAACATGCGTTGGGGTCTTTGCTGATTGAATAATCCCTAAAGAAGAGCGTTTTCTCTGACATTCTAAGGATATGCGCCGTTCAGTTAACATAATTTCTTTTTCTAACACTGAAGTAGCCCTAGTGATAAACGCATCCAGAGTCCCTTGGACAGAACCTCCTGTTAGAGATCGTTGGCTTGGGATGAAGGTAATAGACATAGTAAATACAATAAATACAATACAATGGGCAAATACAAGTCTGTGAGAAGCTAAATTACCTTGCTAACAGTGCTCAAAGTCTTAGTTCATAGATCTCAGTTGAGAATAGCCCAGCAGTGATAAAGGGGGTGGCCCAGCCCAGCCGCGGCCAGCCCCGGACGGCCACAGACGGCCCGCCCTTTTCCCGGGCTTAGCCCGGCGCTGCCCGCGCGCGTTCCCGTGACGCGGGTAGTATGCGCTATTTGAAGCGCCTCCGGGGGCGGGAGATGACGGTGGCGGCTCCTGCCGCTATGCCCCCAGGGAGGTGTAGTCCTCCTCTCAGCGGCCGTTGGTGTAGAATGCGGCGGCGGGAGGACTACACGGCAAAGATGGTGGTAGGTGCCAGTGGCGTCTTCAATGGAGGGACCAGGAGGGACCAGGTACGCTGCAGTTTGCCCCAAAACAAGTGAAAGGTACACCCGCTCCACCGGTAGTACGCGCTATTTGAAGCACCTCCGGGGGCGGGAGATGACGGTGGCGGCTCCTGCCGGTATGCCCCCAGGGAGGTGTAGTCCTCCTCTCAGCGGCCGCTGGTGTAGAATGCGGCGGCGGGAGGACTACACGGCAAAGATGGTGGTAGTTGCCAGTGACGTCTTCAATGGAGGGACCAGGAAGGACCAGGTACGCTGCAGTTTTCCCCAAAAACAAGTGAAAGGTAACACCCGCTCCACCGGTAGTACGCGCTATTTGAAGCGCCTCCGGGGGTGGGAGATGATGGTGGCGGCTCCTGCCGCTATGCCCACAGGGAGGTGTAATCCTCTTCTCAGCGGCCGCTGGTGTAGAATGCGGCGGCGGGAGGACTACACGGTAAAGATGGTGGTAGTTGCCAGTGGCGTCTTCAATGGAGCGACCAGGAGGGACCAGGTACGCTGCAGTTTGCCCCAAAAACAAGTGAACATCATTGATCTCATTGATATCCTTTGGCTGCACCCAGAGGATGTGGTGCAAATACGTTCGGGCAGAAGGCCACCCCTATAGTGTCTCGATGGCTCACTACTTTCCTTCCCCACGTAGCTCCCAACTTTGCCCCTGTACACCACTCACAAAGTCCTTAACCTCTGGTTAAACTTGAGCCATAGATTATATGGCTGATGGCATGGGTGCTCTGTTTCATCTTCCCTGTACATTTCTCCTTGTGCCTCTTCCTGACAACCTTCTCCTGTTGTCTGCTCACTTGGCATCTCACCATACTTTTGTTGGTTTGGAGGTCCCTCTGTCACAAGCAGGTCATCAACCCATAGGGTCTCACCTCCCTCCAGACTCTGCTGGCCAGACATTTTTACTTTCTTGAATCATGAAATGTTTAAACTGTTTGTCTTCTCCCCTTTCAAGCTGTTATCATGGTGCCTTAAACTCTCACCACTGTCCATATTCCTGGTTCAAATGTTTTCCTGGACATCCACCCAGGCAGTTGGTCTTTGAGAGTACTTAATCACCCACTCCAGCCATTGCAAGGCCGCACTCCTCCTGATGCTTGCCTTTATGTTGTTCTGTGTTTGCCTGGTCTGGGCACCTTCAGGATCATACTCTGGTTGGGTCCACTCTGGTTGCACAGGATTCATGTCCATCCTGTATCCTTTCAACATGAGAGCCCACGTGGGGCATTAAATGGTGATGTGTGGTATCCTTTGGTATTCATTTAGGAACTGATGAAGGCTTATATCTTGGCTAACTCCTTTGTGTGTGGCAGTTCCCAGGGCTTTGTACAGTGTCCCATAAATCTATTAACCTCCCCATCAGATTGCAGACACTGGGTGGGTAATGCAGTAGTGTTGGATCCCTAGTCGATTACAGCAGATCATTGAACTCAGATTCCTGAAACGGTAGCCCATAGTCCGTCTTGATTTCTTCAGAAAGACCAAACAGGCCAAATACCTTTTTCCGGCTCAGACACAGTTGACTCAACGAGCTCTACAATGACAAAGGGGTACCTTGAATGACCGTCCAGGATGACCATTGTGGTCCTTCCACCTGCGAAACTCCCAAAATCCATGCTCACCTTAGACCCTTGGGTGACACATGGCTTCTCCGTGATAACCGGTGCTGGCATTTTGGGGCTGCTTGTGACCTGACACATGGGACACTGCCATACCAGGTCATCCATCACTGCTTCTAGTCCAGGGAACCACACTTTGTACCGCAGATGAGACTTCGTTTTTGCCATCCCCTGATGCCCCCTGTGGGACAGCACTGCTACCAGCTATGTCAGGCTTTAGGAGTTTACCAATGTGTGGCCCCGCTAGACGAGACCCTCTTAGGTGGCACTTTGCTTGTGCGGCACCCTCCACAGGTGCGTGAGGTGCTTCATCTTCAGACCACTCCAGCTGTTTGCGTCCTGTTAGAAATCATGCCATGATCCTCGCTGCAGTGCCTCCAGAACCTTCTTTAGCACCAGAGCACCAGCCGTTGCTTGTTCAATCTCTGACAGGCTCAATGTCCTTGGGCAGACTCCCTGAGACACCAGGCGAATGTACTCCTCTTTGTGATCTGTGTCTCTCTCTACCTCCCCATTGACTTGGGGCAGAGGGTGTGATAGGAATCCAGCTGGGTTTTTGGACCCTTGCCTGTAGACCACTTCAAACTGGTAGTGCTGCAATGGAATTGCCCATCTTTAAATGCGAGGCAGTGGATGGGGTGCAGAGCCCTTGAATAATGGCACCAATGGCTGATGATCAGTGATCACCCTGAATGAACGCCTACATAGATACAAATTATAATGTCTACATGCCCACTTAATGGCCGGGGCTTCTCTTTCAGTCTGCTTATACCTTGCCTCCGTAAGCATGAGTGCTCTACTTGCAAAGGCCAGGGGTGCCCATCTCTCTGACTCCACTTTCTGTGTGAACATCACCCAAAGGTCTACTGGCTCTAGTCAATCACCAGCTTTTTGGCAAAGTATGCCATTGTTGCCTTACCCAGTAGTGCTGACATTACACTCAGAAAAGGCTTTTTCATCAACTAGGCCCCACACCCAACTAGCATCCACTTTTGTCAGTGCCCTCATTGGTTCCACAACGGTTGCCAGGTTGGGGATGAATCATTGACTGTAAGTGGCCATTCCCAAAGAACTGTGCAGCTCTGAGGCTTTGCACGGTGCTGGTGCCTGCTTGATAGCATGTGATTTTCTTGGGTCAACCGGCACTCCCTCGTGAGTGAAACATATCAGAAAAATTTGATTTTGGGCTGGAAGAAGGATCACTTCTCTCAACATAGGCGTTTCAGGGTAGCCCGCAGGCACTGGTGATGTTCTTCCACTGTTTCAGAGTAGACTAAAATGTTGTCACTGACATTCATGACACATTGCAATCTGGACAGTACCTCCCTTATAACATTCTGGAGCACCTCCGCTGTGGAGGATATGCTGAAGCCTAACCGCATGTATCTTTGCAAGACCAGGTGTGTAGAGAACACTGTTGTGCACCGGCTCCCTTCCGCTAGCTGAAGTTGATGGTATACAGCACTGAGGTCCAATTTAGAGTACCGTCTAGTTCCATTCAAGCCAGCTATATTGTCTTCCATTGTGGGAGTAATGTGCCTCTCCATCATAATGACCTTGTTTGGAAGTCAAGTGTCAATGCCCAGCAATACTTTTCCAAGCTGTTTAGGTTTCACTTCAATCACCATTGGGGACACTTAGGGCATCAGACCAGATACCTTCTCGATCACACCCAAGCTCTCCACCTCCTGTTTCACTAGCAGCAGTAAATGGAATGGTACACAAAGAATGGGTAGGGCCACCGGCCTGAATGATTTGTTGATGTGTAGACTAATCGGTAGGGCTCACAAAGAGCTCAAACCCTTGACAACTTCAGGAACTGGTACAACAGATCATCCACCCTTTATGGTTGCACATTTCTGGTGAATGACAGTAGGCCCAGATCTTCTGCCATGTGACATTCCAGCAATGTGCAATTGGACCTGACACACACATTCATGAGTCCTTAGAGTGGCATCAGGGTGTGAACCCCGTACATGTAGATCTTGGTATGTGACTGGGTCAGGGCAGCCCTTGGACAGAGGTGTCGATATTGCTTGATGCCCATCACATTCACAGAGGCCCCCGTGTCGATGAGAGCCTTGACATCCCATCCAGTAATCTCCACCACACACCTGGGTTGTGGCTTTGTGTGCATTGTAAGGTCTCCCGTAAACAAAATGAGGAATACCTTCTCTTCCTCTTCTGATTGTGACCTTCTTGACAGGATCCATCCCATGTGATGTGCTTCGCTGTTCCTTGGAGCTTCGAGGCATTTAGTGACAGCTGCTGAATGGCTTTTGTTGGGGTGGGTTCACCTCCTGAGGGCCCCTCTCTCCCAACCAAATTTTGGCCAAATGTGACCGCTGGAGTTCCGCTGTTTTTCTCCAAATAATAGGGATAGCATTCTCTAACAGTGGTGATAAATACTGGAGTTTCTGCTTGAGATTGAAGAGGAGGAGGAGGCTGTTTACATTAACTATGACGTATGCGTGCCTGACACACTTTGACGGCACTTGCCCTGGTCTCTAAGATGGTGGATGCGTTGCGGTTACTAGGCAACCGACGAGGTATTCAACAGCGACGTCTCACAGTGACAGGGACGCTAGCGCTGACAGATTATATTTAGCTGCAGCGTGCACGCCACTTCCGCGTTCCTTTCCGCAGTCACGGCTCCAGCAGCAGAGAGTGCGGACGGAGTCTAGCTGACGGCTTTTGCCTCATTGATGTCAACTAAGGTATGTTGAGGTATATCTAGGCCCAGCCAGTCTTATTTAGTAAATGGGATGGTTAGCGTCCCTATCTAATGGTATTTGTAGGTGTAGTGGATATTCTGACGTGAGTGTGTTTGTTTAACTTACAGCCAGTCTTATTTAGTAAATGGGACGGTTAGCGTTTCTATCTAATGGCATCTGTAGGCGTAGTGGATATTCTGACGTGAGTGCGTTTGTTTTACTTACAGTTACATCACTTTAAATCAACCTCTGGATTTATGCAAGTGATTTCGATCGTGGGTGAGTAACACTCATATGTTTGGGATAAATGATGTTGATATAGATATTGTTGGTCTATGTTGTGGTTGCCAGCATCTCATGGCAAACCATAGTACGTTGTTTTGTTCTTGTGTATCATTCTAGGATGAGTATCATAACCAATAGAGTATGGGTATTCAATACTCACGCACGGTGAATTAACATTGCGGTTGTGCGCTATGATTAATAGAACACATGGCGGGCGTAATTTACATCAATTAAGGTCCTCTTTCTAGAGTAATTACTGCCATATGTATATGGCCGGTTTTAATGTATAGCACTGATGGCCATTTTTCTTTTACATTTGTAGTGCTGACTGAGCGCGTTTGAACCGCTTGAGCCTTACCAAGCTGTGGGGTGCTGATTGATCACGCACTAAGGGGCACACCAGTGTAGTGTGAGTGCCGCTAATAAAACCGTTTCATGGATGTCTGACACTAGATATGTGTCACCTGTGGAAATACTTAGCCCGGTTATTTATTTGTTGTTGCACGTGCCCACCCTTGTTGGGGTCATTTTGTTTCTGTGCATATTGAGCTCCCCCCTTTCCCCGTCCTGATGAAGACCCGCCCCTGAGGAAATCAGCCACCCTGCTTGTTTTAGGGTCGAAACAAGACTTTGGCTGCAGCTCATGTTTCAGTGACTTGATCAGACTTCTGCAGAGCGCTAGAGTCCACCTGAGTTTTGGACTCTTCTATTCTGTCGCTTACCTTCCTGAGCGTCCTTCCTTTCCTTTCCTTCCTTCTGTTTCTCCCCTGTTCCATTTTACGCGCTCCGCCAGTGGAACGAAGTCTACAAGATGGAACTGTGCATGTGTAACTGAAAGTCATTGAAAAGCATTGAATGTTAAATCTTTCCTTGCAGCAGAGACTTGCCTTCATGCATATGTAATATTTGAACTAAGTCAGTTGTTGTGTTGAGATAAAGACTCTAATTTAATTTGACTTTAAACAACCATTACTACAGTGCAAGCAAATAGAAGAGAGGCAATAACTTCTGCAAATGCTGGTAGGGGAGGAAGAGTTATATGTGCTTAGTTTTTATGCTGCAGAGTAGTAAGGTGATC
This sequence comes from Lissotriton helveticus, assembly GCF_964261635.1. Lineage (NCBI taxonomy): Eukaryota > Metazoa > Chordata > Amphibia > Caudata > Salamandridae > Lissotriton > Lissotriton helveticus. Next base: position 1,144,556,531 of record NC_136059.1, on the reverse strand, counting down.
AATTGTTTCTTGCTCTTACCTTTCTGTGTATTAGGTCCTCCCTCCCTCGAACCAAATGATCTGCTAAGAAGATCAGATGTAGGAGTTCTAGGAGACTGCAAGGTTGGCAGACGTAGGAGTTGTCTCTTCTCTGTCCCATTCCCCTTTCCCCCTTGCTGGTGCAGTCATGGAATTTAGACTGAACCCCAGGCACCAGTAGGTGGGCATTGGGAAAGATCATCCTTTCTGCTTCTGCAGAGATTGAGGTACTTGACAACACCAGTATCCTGCTATTACAGGGGAATCGAGGGCTTCAACACTTTTTTTGTTTGCCTCCCTCCTGTCCCATCTATGTATGTCATACGGAATTGGACCTCCTGTTTTTGGAGGATTCAACTAAATTGGCTCCTCTCACCCTCTGGCTCTCAGTATGGCTAAACCCTCAAGCCAAACTTAACTGCCTCATTATTAGAGAATGCTTGAAATACAACAACCCCTTACCATTTCTTGGCTCTCTCATGTTAAAGGGGCTGTTGAGTACCTTGGGCTGTCTAATTTTTTCCATAACTCATCTGCCAACAGCCATGGTTAAATCTATGGGGGTGTCATTCTGATGGCGGTCGGACCACATCCGATGTCTCATCAGATGCAGTCTGATTGCCATCTGCTGCTGCAGTCTTACGGACGCATTACAATGCGTGCAGTCAGAGGCAGCAGGGGGAGGGGCAGTCAGAGGTTTTCCGACGGGCTCCATGAGCCCATCGGACCCTCAGAGGATCAGTACTCCCTAGAAAAGGGGCAGTGCCTTCCCAGGCACCGCCGTAGAGATTACAATGTCCATTTCTGCCTGCCCTTTCATGGCAGTTCATCTGCCATGAAAAGGCAGGCGGAATGCCCCTTGCTGCACCCTTCCCCCCTGGCCATCCGCTATGGGGCCTGGTGCTCCCCTAAACATCCCTGCACCATGTGGCAGGCAGGGATGTCTTTAAAGTGTATACTTTCTATTGCGGCTTGAGCTGCAGCCCACAGCACAAGTCACAATAGAAAATATGCACTTTACGGCCGCTGTGAAGGCAGTCGCATTGTAATGAGGGCAGAGGGACCGCTGACCCCTTGTCGGGTGGTTCCTCTACCGCTACGGTGCTGCTCAGATGAGAGTGTGATCGGCATCGTAATGATGCCCTATGTTTGTGGTTAAAAGGCGGTCTGTAAGGGAGCAGGAGCCAATGAAGAAACATTAAATTAGAGAATATGCGGTGCTGCTCCAAAAGTCTCCTGGCCCAGGGCCTTCCCTGTTAAAAACAATAGGGCCATGGGAAAGGGCCTTGCTGGCACACTTCAGGATAGGGGTAATAAGCTTTCAATGTCTTTCCCACTGGGGCAATACAATCGGGCTAGTATTTATTTTTGCCCTTGTGATAGGCATTCAACACAATCACAATTGCACTTTGTATTTTTCTGTAGGTTTTATAGTATTTATGGGAAGTGCTTTTTAACACCTCTGCTGAAGCAGAGTAATTGTTTTCAGAGTAGACCTGCCCTTTGCTTTTTACAAGTGTTAATTAAGGGTGAAGTTTGTTCTGCTGTTGTCTCTTTTTTAAAAACTGTTTTGAAAAGCTTTTTCAAATTGATAAATTAACTGCACTTCTATGCTATGAACTGTTATTTTATGTATTTTTATGATTATATATATAAATATACATATACATACTTATATGTGTGTAAATATATATATATACATATATATATTCAAATACAGAATTTCGATTTTGATTTTTAAAGTGAACATAAATGACATAGTCACGTAGTAAAAAAAAAAAGCATAATTAGTGTACAAAATAAAAATTGATAGTTAATTCATGCCAATCACTCTGTAAAGCTGCCCTTGCAACACTTTTGCACCGCCAGTGAGCCACTTTTTGTGATGCATCGATGGCGTAAAAAATGCGCCATGTTGTGCCCTATATACAAAGTGATGCATCTAGGCAAATGCGTCACTTGGTAAACCCCTGAGCTACATTACACCTGTGTCAGTTAGCTGAGGACTGAATGGAGTCTGACATTAGGCTACCTGCTCCACCTTAAGGCAGAGGAATTGCATAATAAATGGACATGAACCCTGCCTCTCCAAACAATTAAGTCCACTTGTTCCTCTGATTTCTATTTGCATAGAGTGAAAGGCAACTCTGTCAAAGGCTTGAAAGAGGGCAGCATTTTACACTGAAATATGGAATGTGAAAGCCAAATCTGGGCCTTATTTAGAGTTTGGCCGAGTAACTTGCCCTCCAGACTCCAAATAAGTGCCTTTGCCTTTTTTCACAGACGGACCCTACATGAAATTGAGCTTTAGTTTTGCTGCCTCAGTACTATAATTCACGTGTGTCTCTATAGGCGCTCTATTTGCAGGCCACAAAATTATTTTTTTCTATTACTCTTACCGCAAGGCTGTAACATAGATTCACAACCTTTTTCATGGAAGCGAGACATGGTTGCAGTCAGATCCTCCTTCTACGCTATTCTATATTGTGCAATCTGATTTTAGCTGTATACTTCAATAAAAATGCAGCCTCCCAAACGTGGCTAAGTACCCTGTAAATGCCCTTAATTCACATCCCTACATGTGCCCTACCACTCTTGAGTCTTTAATGACTTCCAGGAAGAGACAACAACCTCACTGCATGCTCATATTTGCCACCAGTCACTTTGTAATCATTTAAGGTGTAAAAGAGAGAGGCCCTAATAAGGGCCGGACTGGGAACACGAACCAGCCCTGGCAATACAGCTAGAGCGGCGCGGGGGAGGGTTATGGGAGGTTGAGGGGTGTAATAGTGAGAGTGAGAATCACTGATGCCTCTTTTATTTTTATAAGGTGCCGAAATTGCAGCACTGCTACAAAATTGGCCCCCAGTAACAAAAGCAGCCTTTAGTGCTCAAAAACCAGCCCCCACCCTCCAGCCCACTGGCAAAGCACCCAGTGCCCGCGACAGCCAGTCCGGGCCTAGTAAGTTAGAACTGTCGGGGTTAGGTGTCAGGCACACTTAATATAGCACAACGATCCCTACTATCCTGTCCCTAAGACCTTTTTTGCTCATAATACCAATTTGTATACTCCAGTAACTGCATTGGGATATAGATTGAAGTGTTTCATCAGCTAAGGAGGTGCCAAGCCTTTGAATGGATATGACACATACCTATGTATCCCCCCAATTTATTTTGATTATAGATGGGCTAAAGACCTTGTCCCTCATTACCGATAAATTATGCTATGTGCGGTTACTCCTGTTGCCACACATATCAGAATTATGTTGTAGTTATTTAGCAACACCTTACGCAGTGCAAAGTCAGACAAAGTGACACAAACTGGTGCAAAGTGTTGATAAAGTATTGACTTTCCAGTGCAGAAAAGTAGTCCTAAAGTAGTGTCTATAGTGCTTTGGCCTGCTTTGTGTGAAGGGGCATGTCATGGACTCCCATACTGCCATCCATGGTTGTTAACGCAAATCTGTTACTAACAATGGTACAAGGGATTTAAGTGAAAAAGTAAAACTCTGCTGAGGCAGGTGTTAAGTATGAAAAATGTTTTACTTTCTACTAATGTTTCCCACATTGCATCTGCAATGCCCTGTAGTGCACACATCCAACTGTGAAAAGTTTTACATTTTTCTAGGCATAGTATTTTGTACTCGAATGGTACCCTTCCAGTACGAAACATATTCTAGATATCACACACCCATCATTGCATCCTGGTGCGAAGGTGTATGGGTGGCACTAAATAGCCTGGGAAAGACGGCACAAGCGTCATATCTTAGTGGGCATTGCTCTGCAATGCTCTCTTCCACTACTGCAACACATTGAAGCAAATTTGGTTGCAATACTGTTTTGCTACCTTTTTCGGTAAATGTGTCCCTTGGTATGATATCAAATACATTCTTTGGGTAAATTCTAGCTCTAAAAGCTGGGTCTGGTGGCATAGTGGACTAATATGTTCACTGAAGGGGCCTGTGTTTGACCACATGGTCACAGGTTCAAAATCCGGGGGCCGAATCAGCCTTTCATACTTCTGAGTATGATAAAATTCGTACTGTTAAGTTGGGTAACAATAAACATCTGTTATTCAGCGCCTTCGGGTGAATACACACTTTAAAAATACAGGTTTAGGTTATTAAACCTTCCCAAATGTTTTTGGGGTAAAATTGCTTGTAAGTACCTGGACATTCAGATTTTGTACTGGTAAGCAGGAGCTGCTCTTCCATAATGGCAGTGAAGCGTCGCCCCACTGGTCAGCCAGTCAGCGGTCTAACGACACAGCTGACTGACTGAGTCAATGCCAACAAAGTAGGGAGGGGCAGGCCAGGCATAGCAGGGAGGAATGGTAGGTGCACTGTAAATGCGCATGTCTGTTTGGCCGGGCATCTTAGGCCAGCCAAACAGACATGCTCAGTTAGGTTTCTCATACCCAGCTGGGTTGCACAGTCGGTTTGGAGAAACGTGACAGGCGCATATGCACTGCCTGAGTGGCAAACCTCGCCACTCAGCCCAATCCTGGCGCTGCTCTCCTATCATGAGAGCAGCGCTGGGATTGGTTGGGGAGCCTGTGCCACAGTGCATGCTGGGACTCAAGTAGAGCCAGAGAAGAGGACTGAGGCGGCCACATACTAAGGTAAGTTTTAAAAAAAAGAATATTCCCCCTTTCTGCCCCCACCTTTCAGTATTGCGGCAGCCACCACTGGTTTTAAGCACGAAAATCTATATGGTATGCCCTTTTTCAGGGGCAAAGCTTGCATGGTTACCTTTAACTTGTCTGTTTTCTTTAACTTAAACTACTGCGTACAATAATCCTTATGCATGGGTGCCTCTATATCTGTGTGCGTGTGTAGCAGTATATCTGGTGGACTGTGCTAGTTGGTGTCTATAAGTATGTTGATTTGTATGTGCATGACGGTTTTTATGTGATTGCTCCCTGCGTGCATTCATGGCTTTGCGTGTTGGTTTCTCTGAATTTGTACACACATTTGTGATCGATTTCAGGTTGTGCATGGATGATGTATAATTATGTATGGGCACTGTGCAAAATCAAAACATACTGGTTTTGTCTGTTAATTGTTGACATTGTTATGTGTCAAAAGTGGGGCCATTTGCTGTTTTGTGCGAGGAACAACGAAAATAATGCTCCAGGCTTCAAAGGACTTTTTCTATGTAACTATATCCGTTTTTCTGTCCTGATCATAACGCCTTTGAGACCTGAACAGAAGGTCATCACCAAGATAAAACCCAACGGCCTGAGTAGTTCTGTTTTTTGGTCCTATTATAAGTTAAGTGCAACATGTTGGTAGCCTGCATATTAAGTGTTTTTCTTAGCCTTGCGCCCACTTAAAGTTTGTGAAAATGCCCATTGTTTTACTTTGAGGAGTTTGGAGCTAGAGTCTAACATCGGACAACGATAAAGCATTTATTTACAGGTTTAGTTAATTGACTTTTGTCATTGTAATTGCAATTGCATTTACTTAGCGCTTACTACCCCTGACGAGGCGTCCAAGCCCCTTTGGTATGTACATCCCAGGAGTTGCCTTCATTGTGTCACAGCTAACTGCCGACCTACATAATAAAGTTACGATATTAAAGCAGTAATTTGACTTGCAGATGAAAAACAGAGAATTACAAAAGGTGCATAAAAAACTAGAAGAGTTAGAAAGAGAACGAAATGCACTTCAGGATACTTTGCGAAATCAAAAAGAAGAAACCAACCGCACCGCTGATAGAGAGGAGAAATTAAAACAAGAGCTCGAGGTAGGTGACATTCCTTTAGTATTTGTTGAGATAAATGATTTCAGCGTGACTTTCCCCGTTTTTAAATTGTGCTTCTGACATTCTTTAAAGAGTAACATACTTTTTGTGTGTCACTTTCTGGGTGGATTTGTCATTTTCTCCTTGGTTTTTGAGATAAACTGGTTGAACGGTGTTTGCCATGCACTGTCCCAAAGGGACTTTGTACGCAATTGCTTTCCAATCTGTCTATGACATCTCAAAGAAAGGAATTGTGTGCCCCCCGGCAGAGACATATTTTGGGCACACCTTTCGACCATGTAGGCATAACTAGTGTAAAAAATTCCATATGTCTATGATATTATGGGCACCCACACGCCATCCTGGCCCTGTACTCTACCCGCTACCTTTATCTCTACAAAACTACTAACGAGCCACTTCCCCCCTCTGTCTCTCAGACTACCCCAGACAGCCCAGGTGTTGAGGTGGATATAAATGGCATATGTTGACATCGATGCCTTCTGTTCGTCATCCTTGAAAAGGTTGGAATGACTTTTGGTGACTATTACTAGCACATGATGGGCAGTCCTAAGAATTCATAGTATTATAAAGGCACATGAGGAAGAAAAGGGATTGGAAGAGGAATTAAACATTTGTTTGTATGGACCACAGGAAACCGTTGACTGATGCTTTCAAACTCTCTTCTTCTCTGGTTTCGATCTGGTCTTGTGTAGTCTGTAAATAAACATTCTCTAGGCTGCGTGATGAGTACTACCAAAAAGACTTAGGGCTAAATAGACCAGGTGCAGCAGCATACCAGAGCTATAACACCCAGGTGCATGGGTTGGTGTGGGAATGCCAGGATAATGGGATGATGGACCTATTAAAGGGTCATGGACATTCCCTTTTGTGAGACAGGTGTTTAATAATTTGGGTGGCTGTAAGTCCACCACAAGGATATGGCCACAAACATATTAGAATTAAATACTAAGGTATATTTACAAGGAAATGGCGGGGCGTAGTGCGGTGGCGAATTTCACAGCACTGCGCTCTGCCATTTTCAAAATGCAGGGATGTACTCTATTTGCAACAATACGGTACACCCCTGTCTTTTCCACAGTGCTGGCGCTAAAAATAGCTTCCTAGCGCCAACACAGACATCCTTGGGCCATAGTGCAAGGGTGCCTGCATTGCAGGGAAGGATTGTTTATGTGCAAGAAGGTGCCCCTTCCTGCACATAAACAATCAATAATGGCGATTTTTTACTTCTAAGTGTGATTTGAAGCCAATAGGTCTGGCATTGGCCACCATCCTTTTGGCAATTCTGGTTTTCTCAAGGTTTTTGCAAAACTCTGTTGTTCAGGAGACTGCCAGGCCCTCATCAATCTTAAAAACAAACTTGGCTAAAGGCAAAAATATTTTTGGGGTCTCAAAACCGCACACAATACCACATTAAAATGAATGAAAAGGCAGCATGCTATAACGCATAGTGAAGTCAGTCAATGGCTGAAGTGGGCTGACACATTGCCCCCTGATGCACGAAAGAAAGAAAGCATGGAAGAAAGAAAGAAAGAAAGAAAGAAAGAAAGAAAGAAAGAGAGAAGGCAGGCTAGAAAGAAAATAGAAAGAGAGAAGGCAAGCTAGAAAGAAAATAGAAAGGAAGTCAACTAGCTTGAATGCAGATGTGCTCTTTGTGAAAAATCCATAAGACAAACCGTAGAAGGGTATTTTTAAAATTTTGAGGTGAAAATCTCCAAGAAAAAGAAAAGCAGCAGTTAGAAATTGCTGTTCATAGGTGACTGGGACCTAAGTGAGATTTCAGGCTGACCACGATGGAGCGTGGGTTGGATACATCAGGCAGGTCGCCCCAGTCAAAGTTTTTACTTTTGCACTCAGCCTGTAATGGATGTCATAATTCTTCAGTCGTGCAAGGTTGCAAGCTATATCCGCCAAAGTCCTCTCAAAGTTAGACAGCTGTTGGACAAGGTTCAGCTGAAGCCGTTGCTTTTGGCTGGAACATTTTCAAGCAGGAACATTTGCACCTGCTGAATCCCTCTCGGTTGCCAGACACTTATTGTGTCTTCGTCTGGTGAAGTTTTACCATTGTACTCAAGGGTATATTTACAAGGGGAAAGCTTCACCAGAACATTACTTTTAGAGATGTTCTGGTGGTGCTATGTCCTTCTCTATATTTACAAAGCGGCGTTAGGCCACTTTATGAGCAACAAGTATCAACATTAGGAATATTTCTAATGTATGAAACATCCAAGAGTTTCATTTATGATTCATAGTCACAAATTGACCTACCTCTTGAATATTAATGAGGTAAGTCGCTATTTGCGACCCATTAGGAATTGCTAAAATTATGGGGATAGTGGCCTGCTGGGGTCAGCAGACCACCATGTCTATGATTGCTTTTAAATACAGCAATATTTTTTTGTTAAAATGCAGCCCGTTTTCCTTAAAGAAAAATGGGTTGTGTTTGAAAAACAAAAATTTAAAGATTTCTTTAAATTTTTTAAGAGCAGGTAGGGGTCCGTGGGACCACTGCCTGCTCTGAAAAATCGTTTTTGCTACTATTCTGGGCTACAACCTACTTGAAGTAGGTGGGAAAATGTGAAAGTTTTGCAACCGCATTTCTGTTGCAAAATATTCATACATACCGCTGCGATTCGGTATTAGGAAGGGATGCCCTAAATACGCCTCTTCCTAATTTCGACTCGCCAACCCATTTTGCGAATCGGTAACAGGTTATTATCAGCAGGTTACAATAATTAAATAATGACGATGTTCTACTTCTATATGTGCTATGTGCTGCAGGATGCAGCACACATAGAAGTAACAAATACCCATTATGGATTGTTTATGTGCAGGACGGAATACATCTGATTTATTGAATTGCTTTAGATGCCAAGGCTTCATACTTAAATTCTCACTCTCTCTCACAAACTTTATGGGTTCTGAATGAAACCTCTTCTCTCCTGATTGTTAAAAAATAGATTATTTTCTTTATGGTACATGCTTAATGCATTTTATTACAATTTATTGATTACTAATTGATTAATTATTAATTTCTAATAATGTTCTAATGACTAAAATTGATGATTTTAACTTGGAATCAAATAAAGATTACTTACTAAAACTTTGACTAATAAAACCCTCTAACTTATACCAAACTCTCACTATTGATTTAAAATGCGTGGTCCTGTGCTGATTTGTAAATCTAGAGAAATGCAAAACCAGCGCAGTCAGGGCTGGACTGGGCATAGCGGGCACTGGGCATTGGGCATTTCCCCGGTGGGCCGGAGGGGTGGGGGCCGCTTTTGTGGCTGCGGGCACTCCTTTTCTTACAGGGGGCGGTTTTGCAGCAGGGCCGGTCGAGCAGCAACCTGTCAGGGCTAGTGCTGTTCCCATTCTGGCCCTGGTGCAGTTCACTATATTGCATTAATGTGCACACCATAATCTGCTAAATGTAACATAAATCCTTATGCCACTCCACTATAGCCACTCCACTGTACGCTATTCCACTCCGGTTGGACCTGGCCTCGTGGCGTGGTTCTCCCCGTTCCTCAGCACCCCGTTAGCATAGCCCTGCACCCAGAAACCCCTGGTCGTCCCGCCCCCTGTCCGCCCGCTCCCTACACTAACCCTACCAACGGACGACCATCCCCGCATTCCGTCATCCCACTTCCCGGCACCGGGTGCCCAGAACCTCCATCACCCCACAGGGCCACCGGCCGCCATTACCCTTCCCGAGGTCCCTGACTCCCTAGGCCTTGCCTGACCCCGGCCCCAGCGAAACTTAGGCTTCAGACGCGCCATGCCCGGTTGGGGGGTAGAGGGCTTCCTGAGTGAGATAAGACTAAGGAGTTTCGATTGCACCTCTGGCCTTCCCCCGTAGGCTGGTTTCGATCGCACCCCTGGCCTCCCCGAGAGCTGGCTCCAGACCCTGCTGGGCGTCTGGGAATTCCCGGACGCATCTTCTAAAGGATCAAAGGGCCAGCCGACGGAACACTCCGACGACCAGCCCCGAGGCATAAGATCTCCGCCTGCGAGGGTCCGGACATCAAAGGGCCACTGCACTATATCAAGGCTCGCCCAAGAACTAGCGGGCAGTTGTATCCTGGACAAGAGAGCCCTGCTGATCTGATTGCGGCTCATCCTCGTGAAGAAGGAACTGGAACCTCAGAGCCCTGCTGACCTCATCGCGGCTCATACTTGAACTCTAAGAACATTCGGTGAACACCCTGAGCCCTGCTGACGCTGTCGCGGCTCATCCTCGTGAAGGAGGAACTGGAACCTCGGAGCCCTGCTTACCTCGTCGCGGCTCTTCCTTTAACGCTAAGGACACTCGTTGAACACTCTGAGCCCTGCTGACGTGGTCGCGACTCCTCAAGAACTGACAGACACTCTGTTCCCTCCGGATCGAGCCCTGCTGACCTCGTCACGGCTCGAGGAGTACTCTGGTCCGGCTGGACCATCGACGATACCAACACGACCTGGTTCGAGAAGAAGTGAGTGGAGCAGCCAGTACGTCCTCCATCGTCCGTATCCCCCGGCTCGAGGATTGAGAGCTGTACGCAGGGTGCGCTACGTACTAGCCTAATACTGAGACTGTCCCGCTTCCCTACTCCTTACCACTGAGGCATTACGATCCCTCGATCACTTGTAAATACGTGTGATTTTGCCTAAAACTCTACTGTGTGATAAAGAACTTTCTTACTGAAATCCACGGTGTGGTGTCCGTTCATAAGTGTGGTGTGAGCTCAGGGTGTACGATCCTAGACCCGAAGTCCTCCCCGGCGAGGACCTCACGTTAAGACTCGGTAGTATTCTTGGGAGTGGTGGGTCACGGAGTGGTCGGGAGAGCATATCCTGACCCTCGGGGATCAGCCCTTCTAACATTGGTGGCAAGCGACTGGATAAGAGCCTACGCCTAGAGATCGTACAAGTCAACGACTAACACACTACCTGAACGAAGAACACAAGAACGACAAAAGAGAAAAGAGCAATAATGAGTTCCACCGGAACAATCGAGAAGCCCACCTTCCAAAAGGACCTTTTGGAGGATTATACCCACAGAGAACTGAGACAATTCTGCAAAGATCTTCACATCGCTACCACTGGTTTAAGCACCAAAGAAGACTTCCAGAAAGCCCTGACAGCCTGGGTAGACTCCGGGGCCCCCCTCCCCCCACCAGAAGGAGACGGCGGAGAGAGAGAGCCGCAGACCGAACCCGGCACCCAGGAAGGTGAGAGAAACGACTCCCTGGCACGGAGTCCCAGCACGGAAAGGGGTCTGTCACAAGAGGCGATGACAGACCGAGAGCGAACCCGAATCCACGAGCTAGAGCTAGCGTGCCTTAAGATAGAAGGAGAGCTCAAGCTGGCCAAGAAGAAGTTGGCCATCGAACAATTACGGGTGCAAGGGGAACTAGAAGAGAAGAAGCTCCAGAGGGAGCATGAAGCGAAGAAACTCTAGCTCGAGCATGAGCGTAGCCTAAAGGAACTTGAACTGAAAGCAAGAAGTGAAGAGACCCGACCCCCGGGGAACCGAGAAGCCCCTTCCCCGGTGGAGGCCAAAGTACACATCTCCAAGGATGTGGTAAAAGAGTACTACAAGGGGGATGACATCCAGCAGTGGTTCAAAGCGTACGAGGTCGCCATGACCTCCCACCGGATGCCCGAGATAGATTGGGGGGCCGGATTGTGGGGGCGCTTTCTCAGTGAGGAAAGAGACACCATGCTGGACCTGCCCTCCACCGTCATGAATTCTTACACCCATCTGAAGGACACTCTGCTATCCCGATATGGGCTCACTCCGGAGATGTATCGGCAGCGGTTCTGAGACTGCAAAAAACTCCCCGGCACCAATGGGTAGAATTCGTGAATTTCTACAGCCGGGCCTTGGAAGGGTGGATCAAGGGCAGCCAGGTGACCACCTTTGAAGGACTATTCGACCTCATCGCCTATGAACACCTATCCACAAACTGCTTTGTGGAACTGAGACAGCACCTGCTGGACAGTAAATTAGCAGACCCCCGGAAGCTTGCTGTCGAGGCGGATTGTTAGGTGACCACCCGAGTCTCTCGGGGGCCAGTGGGAGTTTATGGCCGAAACGAACAAGGATCTTCCCGCCAGAGAGGAGGGGGAGGTCAAGGTAGGCAGCGAGGGTCCCAGTCCCGGCACCAGCATAGCCCCCCCCGAAACCAGTCCGGAAGCGCCCCTTCCCGTGACTAGAGCAGGGACCCCCTCATGTAGACAGGGACCCCGAGTCAGCGCAGCCTGCTACAGATGTCAGCAACCAGGGCATTATGCCAGTGATGCCCATTGCCCCCTGAACAAGAAACCCGCTGCTGCGAGTCCCCCCGTGCGCCAGATAGCCACAGTGGCCCTAGAAGAGGAAGAGATAGAGGACACCGAGGGGTGGGAACCAGCAGCCGTGTCATTAGTCTCCCTTGGGGATAGGGAGATGGTCCCGGGAGCCCCTCTGCCTGACAACACTGAGAAGTACCGACAACAGGTGACCGTCAACGGGCACCGCATAGGGGCCCTCCGAGACACGGGAGCCAGCATCACTGCAGTGCGCTGTCACCTGGTCACAGAAGACCAAATTATACCCCATGCCTCCTGCAGGGTGATCTCAGCCGACAATTCCGTCCGCACCTGCCAAATAGCTCAGGTCCCGTTTGAGTGGGAGGGAGTCTCCGGTGACTTGCGGGTGGCAGTTCGCACCGACATGCCCGTGGACTGTCTCCTGGGCAACAATCTATCTGGAGAGCTCCCCATGGAAGCAGGTGGAGCGAAGGACTCACCTAGAGATGGTGGGCCTACCCGAATGGGCCTGCACACGAGCCATGACCACCAGAATGTCCACCCCCGGGGGTGGTGGAACCAGAGACCCCTAGCCCGGTCTCTGATGACCCGGAGGGCAGCGAGCGACCCGAGGTCCTCAAACAACCCCCCGGCAAAGAAATTGACCCCAAGGCAGGTCCCCTAGGCCCTCCCATCGAACAGACCCCAGACTTGGACAACCTCCCTGAGTTAGCCCAGTGGGGCCGGGAAGGAGGACCTTCCCGAGAGGAATTCTGCCTGGAACAGACCTCCTGTCCTTCTCTAGTCGGACCGCGGCAGCAGGCTGCCGGTGACCAGTCCGGCTCCCACTTTGTCTATTGGGAAAACGGCCTTTTATATAGTGAACAGAAGTCCGCCGAACTAGGGTCAGCCCGGGTGCTGGTGGTACCCCTACGTTTCCGCGGCTTCCTCCTGAACCTGGCCCATGATGTGCCCCTGGCGGGACACCTAGGACAAGACAAAACCTATCACCGACTATTCACTCATTTCTATTGGCCCCTTATGCGCGCCGATGTGGAAACCCACTGCAAGTCATGCCCCACGTGCCAGGCCAGCGGGAAGAGCGGAGGGAAGCGCAAGGCTCCGCTCCAACCCTTCTGCGTTGTCAGTACCCCCTTTGAACAGGTGGGAATAGACATCGTGGGGCCTCTGGACCCCCGGACCTCCTTAGGCCACCGGTTCATCCTCGTCCTGGTAGATCATGCCACCCGGTACCCCGAGGCCATTCCTCTCCAAACGGTGACGGCCCCCGTAGTGGGGAGGGCCCTCATGGGGATCTTCTCCCGGGTGGGATTCCCGCGAGAAGTGGTGAGCGACCTAGGAACGAAATTTATCTCCAAATACATGAAGTCCCTATGGCAACAGTGTGGGGTGACGTACAAGTTCACCACCCCATACCACCCCCAAGGTAACAGCCTGGTTGAGCGATTCAACCGTACCCTCAAGGGAATGATCATGGGTCTCGAGGAGCCCCTGAGGCGCAAGTGGGACATCCTCCTACCCTGCCTCCTGTTCGCCTACCGGGAGGTCCCCCAGAAATCCTTGGGGTTCAGCCCATTCGAGCTGCTCTATGGGCACCCCGTCCGGGGACCCCTCAGCCTGGTCACGGAAGGTTGGGAAGCGGCACCCCAGGATCCACCCCAGATGTGTTTCGATACATTCTGGCCCTCCGGAACCAGACTCGGAGGTTCCGGGAGCTTGCCGAGGCAAACCTCGAGGCAAGCCAAGAAGAAATGAAACGTTGGTATGACCAGAATGCCACTCTGGTCGAGTTTCAGCCCGGCTAGCAGGTGTGGGTGATGGCCCCGGTGAAACCTTGTGCCCTTCAGGAAAAGTGGACCGGGCCCTTCAAAGTGGTGGAACGCAAGAACCAAGTTACCTATCTCATAGATGTGCAGTCCCCCAGGAACCCCTTGAGGGTCCTCCATGTGAACTGCCTCAAACCCCACTTCGTGCGGTCCGAGTTGAGTTTGCTCCTCGCCACCGACGACGGAGCAGAAGAGGACATGGAGCCTCTCCCCGATCTTCTGTGTGAGAAGGAAAAAGATGGCTCCAAAGAGGGAGTGAGCCTCTCCTCCTCCCTCACCCCCGAGCAACGTGAGGACTGTCGCCAGTTACTGGGACAGTTCTCTGACCTTTTCTCTCTCGTCCCCGGCGTCACCAGTTGGTGCGTCCACGATGTGGACACCGGGGACAGCCCTCCGGTACGGCACAGAGCCTACCGCGTCCCTGACCGAGTCCGTGCCTGCATCAAGGCCGAAGTCTCCAAGATGCTAGCCCTGGGAGTGGTCGAGGCCTCTGACAGTCCATGGGCCAGCCCCGTGGTCCTGGTTCCGAAGGCAGCCGCCCCCGGCGCTGTTCCCGAGCTGAGGTTCTGTGTGGACTACCGTGGGCTCAACACAGTCACCAGAACCGACGCCCACCCCATTCCCCGCGCAGATGAGCTCATTGACCGCCTAGGGTCTGCTCACTATCTCAGCACCTTCGACTTGACCTGCGGATACTGGCAAATTGCCCTCACGGAGGGGGCCAGGGAGAGATCCGCTTTCTCAAACCCAGATGGCCACTACCACTTCCGGGTGATGCCCTTCGGAATGAAAAATGCCCCCGCCACCTTCCAGAAGCTGGTTAACCAGGTACTGGCTGTATTGGAGGGATTCAGCGCCGCGTATCTCGATGATATCGCGGTATTTAGCTCCCACTGGACTGAACACCTCCAACACCTCTGGGAGGTGTTGATGGCCCTGCGTCGAGCAGGCCTCACCATCAAAGCCAGTAAATTCCAGATTGGACAAGGGTCCGTGGTCTACCTGGGGCACCAGGTCGGGAGCGGCCTAGTGGCCCCCCTCCAACCCAAGATCGATGCGATCGTTGCCTGGGAGGCCCTCACGACCCAGACGGAAGTGCAGGCTTTCCTGGGGCTCACGGGGTACTACCGAAGATTCATAAAGGGGTATGGCAGCATCGTAGTCCCCCTTACAGAATTGACCTCCAAAAAGCAGCCCAAGAGAGTTAGCTGGACCCCCGCCTGCCAGGAGGTGTTTGAAGAATTGAAAGTCGCCATGTGCACTGCCCCCGTACTGCAGGCCCCTGACTCCTCCTGAGAGTTTGTGGTCTAAACGGACGCGTCCGAACATGGCATCGGAGCAGTCCTGTCTCAGATGAATGAAAAGGGCCTAGACCAGCCAGTGGCCTTCATTAGCCGGAGGTTACTCCCTCGAGAACAAAGGTGGAGCACCATCGAGCGGGAGGCCTTCGCGGTGGTTTGGGCCCTGAAGAAGCTGAGGCCCTACCTGTTCGGTACTCACATCCGGATCCAGACCGACCACCGGCCCCTCACGGTGGCTAATGCAAATGAGAGGGGAGAACCCCAAACTGTTACGCTGGTCCATCTCCCTCCAGGAGATGGATTTCACTGTTGAGCACCGGCCTGGTGCTGACCACGCCAACGCGGACGGCCTGTCCCGGCTCTTCCGCCTCAGTGAAGAGAACCCCCAAGGGGATGGGTAGTTCTCTCTGCCTTTCAGCTGGGGGGGACGCGTGTTGGACCTGGCCTTGTGGCGTGGTTCTCCCCATTCCTCAGCACCCCGTTAGGATAGCCCTGCACCCAGAAACCCCTGGTCGTCCCGTCCCCTGTCCGCCCGCTCCCTACACGAACCTACCAACGGACCACCATCCCCGCATTCCGCCATCCCACTTCCCGGCACCGGGCGCCCAGAACCTGCATCACCCCACAGGGCCACCGGCCGCCATTACCCTTCCCGGGGTCCCTGACTCCCTAGGCCTTGCCTGACCCCGGCCCCAGCAAAACTTAGGCTTCAGACATGCCATGCCCGGCTGGGGGGTAGAGGGCTTCCTGAGTGAGATAAGACTAAGGAGTTTCGATTGCACCTCTGGCCTCCCCTGGGAGACTGGTTTCTCTCACACCTCTGGCCTTCCCCCGTGGGCTGGTTTTGATCGCACCCCTGGCCTCCCCGAGAGCTGGCTCCAGACCCTGCTGGGCGTCTGGGAATTCCCGGACGCATCTTCTAAAGGATCAAAGGGCCAGACGACGGAACACTCCAACGACCAGCCCCATAAGATCTCCGCCTGCGAGGGTCCGGACATCAAAGGGCCACTGCACTATATCAAGGCCCGCCCAATAACTAGTGGGCAGTTGTATCCTGGACAAGAGAGCCCTGCTGATCTTATCGCGACTCATCCTCGTGAAGAAGGAACTGGAACCTCGGAGCCCTGCTGACCTTGTCGCGGTTCATCCTCGTGAAGGAGGAACTGGAACCCCGGAGCCCTGCTGACCTCGTTGCGGCTCATCCTTGAACGCTAAGGACACTCGTTGAAGACCCTGAGCCCTGCTGACGTGGTCGCGGCTCCTCAGGAACTGACAGACACTCTGTTCCCTCCGGATCGAGCCCTGCTGACCTCGTCGCGGCTCGAGGAGTACTCTGGTCCGGCTGGTCATCGACGCTACCAACACAACCTGGTTCGAGAAGAAGTGAGTGGAGCAGCCAGTACGTCCTCCATCGTCCGTATCCCCCGGCTCGAGGATTGAGAGCTGTGCGCAGGGTACGCTACGTACTGGCCTAATACTGAGACTGTCCCGCTTCCCTACTCCTTACCACTGAGACATTACGATCCCTCGATCGCTTGTAAATACGTGTCATTTTGCCTAAAACTCTACTGTGTGATAAAGAACTTGCTTACTGAAATCCACGGTGTGGTGTCCGTTCATAAGTGTGGTGTGAGCTCAGGGTGTACGATCCTAGACCCGAAGTCCTCCCCGGCGAGGACCTCACGTTAAGACTCGGCAGTATTCTTGGGAGTGGTGGGTCACGGAGTGGTCGGGAGAGCATATCCTGACCCTCGGGGATCAGCCCTTCTAACAACTCCACTCCACGCCACTCCATTCTATGTCTCCCCACTATATGCCTCTCCACTGTACAAGACTCCACTCTAATCTATTACACAACGCCACTGTATACCACTTCAGTTTATGTCACTCCACTGTATGCCACTCCACTGGACATACTCCACTATACTCAATTTCACTCTACGCGACTCCACTCTACTCTATTCCACTGTATGCACTCCACTCTACAACGCTCCACTTTATGCCACTCCACTGTATGCTATTCTACTCTATGCCACTCCAGTGTATGGCACTCTGCTCTACGCCGCTTTGTTCTATGCAAATCTATTGGACCCCACTCTATGCTATTACACTCTACCCCATGTCACTATATGCCACTCCAGTTTACGCCACTCCATTTTACGCCACTCCCCTGTACACTACTCCAACTTACACTATTACACTCTAAGCCACTCCACTTTATAACAGTCCGCTTTACGCCATTCCACTTCACACTATTACACTGCACACAACTCCACTCTACAAAATTCCATTCTATGCTATTACACTGTATTCAACTCCACTCTGCGCCTCTTCCAAGTACAACACTCCACTGTATGCCGCTCTGCTATACTCTGGTCCAGTATATGCTATTCCACTCTATGTCATTCCACTATACGCCACTCCACTTAATGCTATTCCACTGTTTGCCGCTCCACTGTATGCTATTGCACTCTACACCATTCCAGTGTTTGGCACTCCAGTCTACAATACCTCACTGTATGCCACTGCACTGTATAATACTCCAGTGTACGATATTCCAGTCTATGCCACTCTACTGTACACCACTCCACTCTATGCTATTCCACTGTATGCCACTCCAATATACGCTACTCCACTCTATGCCAAGTGTACACTTCACTCTACACACTCCATTCACACTTGTCAATTGGAGGCCACTCCACTCTTCGACACTCCACTATATGCTTTTCTCTCTACCACACTCCACTGTACACTACTCCAGTCTGCACCACTCCACTTTATGCATCTCCATTCTACGCTATTCTACTCTATGCTATTCCACTCTACACTATACTTTTCTATGCAGTCCATTGTACTCCACTCTACGCTATTCCACTAAAGGCCACTCATACTATGCTATTACACTGTGCACAACTTCAATTGTTGCCCCTCTATTTTGTGGCGTTTCGCTCTACTGCACTCCACTGTAAACCACTTCACAGTATGCTACTACACTAAACGGTATTACATTCTATGCCACTCCCCTGTAGGCCACTGAAGCCTACGCTACTCCATTCCACCCTATTACAGTTTATGTAATTCAACTGTATACTACTCCACTCTACGCCAGTCCAGTGTACTCTCCTCCTCTCTATATAACTCCACTCTACAAAACTCTACTCTACTTTATGCCACCTGACTAGACTCTATACCATTCTTTGCCCGTACCCTCCACTGTTCAAATTTGCAATTTGCAAATAACCCCACTCTGTAAACGTCTACCACACTTCATGCCACTCTACTACATTCTACTCCAATCTATCCCCATACAATCCACTGCCCACCCCTATACTCCACTCAATTCCTGTACACACCAATGTACAGCACTCCGTTGAACTCTACAACACGTTTCTATAAGACACAGCACTCCACTCTACTGTACTAGACCCCACTCCAACAGTTAACTACCTACGCTACGCTACGGCAGTACCCCCCACTTCATGCCACTCTACTATGCACCCCACTTTATTCCACCCTACTCTGGCACAGTACTCTACTTTACTCCACCACTCCACTGTACACCACTCCATTCTATACCACTCAGTGCCATTGTACTCTATTACACTGTATGCAAATTCACTGTACCACACTCTACAACTCTATACTGTATTCCACTCTACTCTACAGAAATTAAGTAGATTGTTGCTACTGTACTCCACTGTAGTCTACATCACCTTCCAGTACTCCACAACACCCCACTACACTCTGCTGTATAACACAGTACTCCAATTTATGACATTTTACTTGACTGTATCCTACACCACTGCACTCTACTGCACTCTATGACCACTATAGGCTTTGACACTCTACTCCACTCTAGGATAGTTTACTCCACTCTACACTATCCCATTCCAGTCTACTCCACTATACTCCACTCCCACGTTAGCCCTCTGTATGCCACTGTACTGTACTCCCCTCTATCCCGCTCCACTGTCCAACACCCTACTTCACTGTATGCAACTCTAACACTGTACTACACTCTACTCCACTCTATGCCCATCCACTCTACATCACTGTACTACACTGAAGGACACTCAACAAGATGCCACTCAACTTCTCGCTATGATACTCTACTCCAATATATGACACAGCACTTCACTCTACAACACTCTCCTCCACTGTACTCTACTACACTCCACTTCCAATACTCCACTCTATAACACTCTACTTCATCCTATTCCACCCTACTCCACTCTAAAACACTCTATGACAGTCCACGACACCCTACTCAAATGTTCGACACGCCATTCCACTATACAACTCGCTGCTCCCGTCTGCGATACTCAACTCCACTATATCACACACCATGCCACTGCACTCTATAACACTTTGCTACACTATACAATATGCTACTACGCTGTACTCTACTCCACTCCATTCCAGTCTACAATACTCCAGTCTATGATAATAGACTTTACAAAACTCTTCTACACTGTAAATATGACACTCCACATAATAGCTCTCACCTAGTGACACTGGACTCCACGATTTGGAACCACTTTTAATAAAAATTAGAAAACCATTAAAACGCTATGAAAAAAACAAAGGTTAAAACTTATCACTATTTGTAAAACTTATTTTCCCTATACAAACAATGTTTAAACTACACAAACTTGAAAGATTCTAAAGTTATAGATATAACTTTAATTTACAGTTCATCCAACACCTTCAAATTATTATAAGTAGCTAACCTCATTACACACTCTTTTCAGCTTGCTAACCAGACAAAACTAATTGTAACTCACCAGTCTACCATGCACTGTGTAGTGACAAATAATGTAATTTGAGAAGTTATAAGTGTTTTTATGAATGCTATGATTCCACATGTTATAACTGACGTAGTATGGAAGGGTATAAACATTTTACGGAAAAGGCATGAGTTATAGTTAATGTAGTGTGGTGAGTGAGGTGACAAGACTGGGTTTGGAGGTACGCAACTTATAGTAACCGAGTGGAGTGTGAGACCCAAAAGTTGTTGACCCCTGATAATAGAGCGATACCGGTTCTAATGGAGTGTAATACTTTTTGTAATGTGGGTGTATGTGGAAGGGAGGGGGCTGGGAACTTACTGCTGGCACCTATGGAAAAAGGAGATCTTTCTAGGAATTGGGAGACTGTTCATGGACTGACAAAAACCTGTGTAATAGGGCAAAAATTGTCAGCAATGCTAGAGTCTGATAATATGTTAATTGGCAGTATCCCAAAAATAATATCTACTTCATGCGAAATAGAACTGGACAGGGACTCCGTGGTGAGATTAGCTTCTTGGAATGTTGCAGGATTGACCAAACTCCTGCCTGATGCCCGATGGGGAGATTCATAGATACCTTTGATGTGTGCCTATTTCAAGAGACCTGGTGTCTTGCTCCTGCTCACAGCAATGGGTTCACATCTTACTGTGTTAATGCAAGCAAGAATACAAAAGGAAGACTCTCAGGAGGTCTGGGCATATGGGTTAAGACGTCCCTGCGGTGTACTATAGGAACTCTGCCATGTAGTTCTAAAGATATTCTCGCCCTTCGGCTTAGGTTTCCCTCAGGATTGTCTATTAAACTTATAAATATTTACAACAGGGTAGAGGGCAGGAATAGTGAGACACAAGTAATTTATCAATTAGAGCACCAACTCCTGAACTTGCGTTCACGAGATCTAATACTGATGGCAGGAGATTTTAACACAATGTTTGAGCCAATAGTGGCTACTCCCAATGATTAACCCCTGACCTGGATAACCAATGGGGTATCCCCATTCTGGAATTACTCAATGTAAAATAGACACCCAAAGCCGGTCAACTTCTTGCACTTACCCTTGAGCATGATCTGAGGGCCACTAATGGAAAGTGTAGCTCGGACCGTCAGGGTAAATCTACCTTTAATAGATTGGGCCATTGCAGCAGAATTGATTACTTTCTAGCCCAAGTTGACTTATGGCCTGCGGTCATGGACATGGAGGTGATCGATTGCTTTGATAGCGATCACAATGTACTGAGTTTATCACTTAGGATTAAGGAATTATCCCGCCCTGAGAATATGGGGCACAGTGATATTGGCGAACTTTGTACGGCAAATAATTTGCGAACAATTAAATGGCACTGGGTAGCCAAAAATCCTGAGCTAATAACTATTGTAAAAGGACTTGTCAAGGCAGACCTTGACCTCTTATCCAATCTCCCCACTACACTGAGAATTGAAAAAATGCCCCACACACATGAAAAGATAGGGGAGATAATTAGAGACACTTTGGGTAATGGACCACTAAATGCCGTCTTACCGACTTCTTTGCTCCTTCGCTGTCCCACAGTGCTCCTCTTGAATCCCCGGACTTCTACGCTGTGAGGAGATACACTCCGGGGCTCCAGGACTTTGGTGCTCCTCCAGTGTTTACGCTTCCCCTATTAAGGCAGCACTGGACTCTGATTCCTACTGGCATACCTGGTACGCTGGATGTGAGGCCAGGTTGGGGGGGGGGGGGGAGCTGGGCGTCGAGCGAGAAGGCACAGCATTCCACAATCTGCAGGTCGAGTCAGAGTCGAAGTCTGAGTCATACTGCATGGCTGCATCTTCCTCTTACTCAACTCCTCAGCTCTACTGTTGTATTCTCAGAGCTGAGCATTCGTTATATAGGCGTTCGATGTGGGTCCCTGCTCAGACACTTCATGCGCAGGTACAGCAGCAAAGTTGCACAGTCTGAGAGGAGGCAGTGTACAGATACAGCTATGAGTGAGATCTGCGGTCTCTGGTAAATGGATCACTGTGCTATTTGAAGGATCAATCTCTGTAGCCGGTGTCTTAACCCTGTGGGATATTTTAAAATGCAGCCATTTTGTGACCAATTAAGTAATCTACAACAGATTTTCTGTCCCATATGCCCTATGTCCTATGCTCGGGGCAGAATAAAGCTGTCTCTCACGTACCTCAACCATCTAACAAGATGCCAATTCTCTAGTGACAAACAGTCTTGAAAAACTTCCAAGATCAAATGACACTCAGATCTTAGTCAGACTAACAGACACTTCAACAGACACCAAATACCAACAGTATGAGAGACAAAATTGAGACCCAGCTCTTGATGCGCAATATAAGACAAGACACTCCGAGGGACTCCTTGCAGCCTCCTGCAGAACTTATTCTTAGCTCGCTCAAGTAAGTTTATGTCATAATAATCCCAAACCTTACTTCTATAAACTGTGGAGGAGACACAGTTTTAGAATGGTCCCAGCCAGCTGCCTACCTAGTCTAGAAGCTAAACGAAAAAAAGCAGCAGTCGATCTTGTAATGGAATTCTTCTAACACTCAGACAGGGGAAGCCATGAGCCAGTGGAATTAAACACTACCCCAGGGTAGGGGAATTATGTAATCTTTGACAGCATATGTCTTTTGGTCTGAAATTCCCTAGACCTAGTCGATCTTGGGCCCATTATCATAACAAAAGATTATTAAAATTTGTCGAGAGGTTCAACTTCTCCATAAATTATACAAACGTATCCAGTAAATTCTGCAAACCCAAATGCAGTCCTTGCAATCAGAACCACATTGTTGACATACAAAAATGCGGGAATGACATGAGAACCCCCCCTTAGAGGTCAGTTTTACTGTTCTGTAAGGCATTTTCCAAGTTTTTAATATACAAAGTGAACAAGAAGGGTGCCAAGATACACCCTTGACATACCCCTGGATTCTCTTCGAAGCTCTTAGCACAAGGACGATCAGGAAGATACTGAACCACTGCCATCAAGTCCCTATGAAGGTCCCTCAAGAAAAAGATAATATTAGGTTCTACCGCCATATTCAAAATAATTTGCTGTAACTTATCCCTGTTCACCTGGTTGAAGGCTGAGGTGAGATCAGTGACCGCCAGATGGAGAGACCTGGACCTGGCAACTGTGTACTTTTAAGCGAAAAGGTACAAATTAAGGCTGGCCAGGGCACCCATTCAAAATTGTTATGGGAACGTGGGGGGAGCCTAAGGGCCCCTGTGGTCAGCTGCTGGAAAGGCTGCTCCCTGTCTGTGAAACCAATTCTGCTCTGCTTTCAACAAGCAAGAGTCTTTGTTGCTCTCACTTGTTGAAAGCGGAGCAGTGTTTGCTCCGATTTGGCGGGAGGGGCAAGGCTCCCACCAAACTACAGCTAACAAGCTATGTCCCAGAGGTAGGCATTCCGGGACATAGCAGAACTGTCTCCAGGGCCATTAATGGCCCTTGGAGGGGGGGCCGAAGCTCCCTCCAACATTGATTTTAACTCTGGGGACATGGACCTTCAGAGGCTGGGCTCTGCGACTGACCCCTTCAATGTTTAGATTTTGTCCTGGGGTGGCAAGCCCCAGGGCATTCAGAGGAGGCCTCCCCCGCATGAACCTTTATTTAAATCTGTGCCCCAGGTAAGTGGTGAGGTTCCCCTGCATATCATTATGTTACTGCCCCAGAAAAGGTGGTGGTTCCAGGGCTTTGAGTAGCCTGAGGAGAGGGGAACCCTTGTACCCCCTCCTATATCTTAACATTGCCTCAGGGACCTGCCCCACTCAGGGGCTCATTATTGAGTAAGTGCAGAGGCTTGCGCTTCATTTGAATTAAAATGTTCAGCGGGATTCACAAATCCAGCATGCTACAACTGACATTTAAAAAAAAAAAAAGCTTTGTGGGCCCTGGGGGTCCCTGTGAGGTTCCCTAAATTGGCCTTTGGGGGGTCAGGGTGTTTCTAACTGCCCTGTTTTCTTTTTGTTGGAATGTTTTTTCATGTGTCTTGGTACAACCGAGTCGAAGGATGACTGCCAAGACGTCCTGGTTTGAAGTGTTGAATGCCAATCGGATCTCAGAACAAGATCGGGAGGGGCAGCGGACCCGCCCTGTCCCCAGATATACAACTTAACATTTCTGTAAATATCTCTAAAACTACTGAATGGAGTTACACCATTTAACCAAAAGGGTGCTTTCTCTACCAACAGCTACCTTTCTGCCACATTTGGTGAAATTCCGTTCAGCAGCTCGGGCTGTAGCTGTGTCTAAAGTTTCCTATGGAAATTAACATAGAGTAAAAGCATTTTGGAACCCCCCTTTTTCTTGCCTCCTCGCTTGATGGATCACCCAGAAATTTTCAGCACAGCAGCTGAAGTGACTGGTAAATTAGTTTTGAAAATTTCTCGAAGATTCGTCAAATGACGCCAAAGGTATTGGCAAATGAAAAAACGCTTTTTCTATGGAAACTATATATATATATCTCAAAAAAAGGTGTGCCACTTGCTTGGAATGCACACAATGACAAGCAGGACTCCTGTATATTTTGAAAGCGTCCTTTATTGCAGCAGGTCAGCATTCCTGAATTCCCATTAAAACGTGTTTCGAAGCTAACTTGCTTCTTGTACACGGGCTAGTATGCAAATGAGGCAGTGATTAAGGAACAATGTGTTCCGAAACGCGTGGGGCTTATAAATGGAACGAGATGCTGCCTGCAGATTGCCGGAATAAAGGACGATGTTAACAACAACGCGGAGTCCTGCTGTCTCCTTTGGCGCGTTCTCAAGCAGGGGCAACTCTAATTGGTGAAATAATTAACGGCCGGTCCGGTCGTGAGAACTACAACGCCACAAAGAGAAATAAAGAATGTGGACTGCCTTGTGCAAAGAGACTGGAATCAAGGCACAACAGGCAGAAGGAACAGTTAGGCAGCAATAGAATCTGCAGCGGACACCTTGTAGCTCACTGGAGAGCTTGAAATTCGCAGCAATTGATGCAATCATGGCAAATACCCACCGGAGGGCGAGAACTGGAAGGATGAAGGTACTACGAGTTCCAGACTGCTGAGCAGTTAAGAACACGCCCACCAGAGGGCTTTCCACTAGAGGTTGTTAAAAAGCACAATGACTCTTACCTTCACCCCATTTGCCTGCTTGTACGCATGCCGTGATCAAGGAACAATGTTTTCCGAAACTCGTAGGGCTTTTAAATAGAACAAGATGCTGCCTGTAGATTGCCGGAATAAAGGACGATGTTAACAATAACGCGGAGTCCTGCTGTCTCCTTTGGCGCATTCTCAAGCAGGGGCAACTCTAATTGGTGAAATAATTAACGGCCGGTTCGGTCGTGAGAACTGTGACGCCACGAAGAGAAATAAAGAATGTGGACTGACTTGTGCAAAGAGACCGGACGCAAGGCACAACAGGCAGAAGGAACAGTTAGGCAGCAATAGAATGTGCAGCGGACACCTTGTAGCTCACTGGAGAGCTTGAAATTCGCAGCAATTGATGCAATCATGGCAAATACCCACCGGAGGGCGAGAACTGGAAGGATGAAGGTACTACGAGTTCCAGAATGCTGAGCACTTAAGAACACGCCCACCAGAGGGCTTTCCACTAGAGGTTGTTAAAAAGCACAAAGACTCTTACCTTCACCCCATTTGCCTGCTTGTACGCATGCCCATGATCAAGGAACAATGTGTTCCGAAACGCGTAGGGCTTTTAAATGGAATGAGATGCTGCCTGCAGATTGCCGAATTAAGAACGATGTTAACAATATCTCGGCGTCCTGCTGTCTCCTTTGGCGCGTTCTCAAGCAGGGGCAACTCTAATTGGTGAAATAATTAACGGCCGGTTCGGTCGTGAGAACTGTGACGCCACGAAGAAAAATAAAGAATGTGGACTGCCTTGTGCAAGGAGACCGGACTCAAGGCACAACAGGCAGAAGGAACAGTTAGGCAGCAATAGAATCTGCAGCGGACACCCTGTAGCTCACTGGAGAGCTTGAAATTCGCAGCAATTGATGCAATCATGGCAAATACCCACCGGAGGGCGAGAACTGGAAGGAGAAGGTACTACGAGTTCCAGAATGCTGAGCAGTTAAGAACACGCCCACCAGAGGGCTTTCCACTAGAGGTTGTTAAAAAGCACAATGACTCTTACCTTCACCCCATTTGCCTGCTTGTACGCATGCCCGTGATCAAGGAACAATGTGTTCCGAAACACGTAGGGCTTTTAAATAGAACGAGATGCTGCTTGTAGATTGCCGGAATAAAGGACGATGTTAACAATAACGCAGAGTCCTGCTGTCTCCTTTGGCGCGTTCTCAAGCAGGGGCAACTCTATTTGGTGATATATATATATTATATATATATATATATATATATATATATATATATATATATATATATATATATATATATATATATATATATATATATATATATATATATATATATATAAGCTCCAACGCTCACTTGGTGAAAGAAAGCACAGGCACTCACGGGGGTTGGTTCAGCACCTTTATTGCAGACGCGTTTCAGACGTAGCTTTCCTCAGTGCAGGGAAGGTGCGTTAATTTCCCAGGTACGGGGCGTGTTAACTTAAAGGAAATAGTCTCTCCTGATTGGTCATTCATTCAGGGTCAGCGAAGAAGGACTGAAAATTTCTTTTGCGGGCTGCCATATTGATAAGGTGTTGTGATGCCCTTTGCATTTTCCGCCTTTTACCTCAGCGCCGTTCCTGACCCCCTTGACCAGCCTCTGATCTTGCAGGAAATGTCCGCAGGTAGCCGTAATATTGCAGCGTCCCTTAGATTTGTATAATCCACGATATGCAGCAGATACGTCCTGTAGAGACGGTTCAGCTGCCTGTCTTATACTCCTTTGCTCCACAGTCCACCAAACAGGCTATGTCAAACTCCGGTCAGGTTCCACGTGTACGTGATGGTGGGGATCACGTTAAATATAAGCTCCAACGCTCACTTGGTGAAAGAAAGCACAGGTACTCACGGGGGTTGGTTCAGCACCTTTATTGCAGACGCGTTTCAGCCGTAGCTTTCCTCAGTGCAGGGAAGGTGCGTTAATTTCCCAGGTACGGGGCGTGTTAACTTAAAGGAAATAGTCTCTCCTGATTGGTCATTCATTCAGGGTCAGCGAAGAAGGACTGAAAATGTATTTTGCGGGCTGCCATATTGATAAGGTGTTGTGATGCCCTTTGCATTTTCCGCCGTTTACCTCAGCGCCGTTCCTGACCCCCTTGACCAGCCTCTGATGTTGCAGGAAATGTCCGCAGGTAGCCGTAATATTGCAGCGTCCCTTAGATTTGAATAATCCATGATATGCAGCGGATACGTCCTGTAGAGACGGTTCAGCTGCCTGTCTTATACTCCTTTGCTCCACAGTCCACCAAACAGGCTATGTCGAACTCCGGTCAGGTGCCACGTGTACGTGATGGTGGGGATCACGTTAAATATAAGCTCCAACGCTCACTTGGTGAAAGAAAGCCTCCTTATCCTGTAATAACAATCGGCAGGGGCAGGACTGGAACTCTAGCTCGCCCGATGTGGCGTGAAGTCACCCCAACACTGCTTTTTCCCATTTCCAGGTCAGGAGGTGGGCCCCGGTCATCACCGATTCCTGGGTCGAGAAAATGCCTCCAGGCGGAAGCCAGCGTCCCGGGGCCAGCTTGAAGTGCGGGGGCCTCTTAATCCGCGAATCTGGCAATCGCGCTGTTTGTGTGCACAATATCTCCTCGGCAAAGAAGAAGAAGAGGCCACACAGGGGAGACAGCAGAGACGTCTTTAATTTGCAGGTAAACCAATCTTTAAGGGCGAATGCATTTCGGCGTTGTGTGTTGCCTTCATCAGCGCCAGATGGTTCAAGCAGGGGATGGGTGCAGTCAGAGGTTTAAATACCTTGTGCCCCTCCTGCTTAGTGTCAGCAAGCTCCGCCCCCCGGATAGGGAATGTTCACAATGTTCGAAGTAAATCACGTAGTACACCCAATGCCACATCACTACAAGTCCCAGCATTCAGTGCATTGACCTGGTCGAACCACGGGGGTAGTTGAAAAACCAATTTAGCGGCATACTGTCACTCCTGGCAAATTAGAAGCCTCCCCTGCTCCCCAAAACCGCACCAGCCTCCTTATCCTGTAATAACAATCGGCAGGGGCAGGACCGGAACTCCAGCTCGCCCGACGTGGCGTGAAGTCACCCCAACACTGCTTTTTCCCATTTCCAGGTCAGGAGGTGGGCCCCGGTCATCCCAGATTCCTGGGTCGAGAAAATGCCTCCAGGGCGGATGCCAGCGTCCCGGGGCCAGCTTGAAGTGCGGGGGCCTCTTAATGCGCAAATCTGGCAATCGCGCTGTTTGTGTACTCAATACCTCCTCGGCAAAGAAAAAGAAGAGGCCACACAGGGGAGACAGCTGAGACGTCTTTAATTTGCAGGTAAACCATTTTTTAAGGGCGAATGCATTTCGGCGTTGTGTGTTGCCTTCATCAGCGACAGATGGTTCAAGCAGGGGATGGGCGCAGTCAGAGGTTTAAATACCTTGTGCCCCTCCTGCGTAGTGTCAGCAAGCTCCGCCCCCCGGATAGTGAATGTTCACAATGTTCGAAGTAAATCATGTTGGACGCCCAATGCCATATCACTACAAGTCCCAGCATTCAGTGCATTGACCTGGTCGAACCACGGGGGTAGTTGAAAAACCAATTTAGCGGGATGCTGTCACTTGTAGCAAATTAGAAGCCTCCTCTGCTCCCCAAAACCGCACCAGCCTCCTTATCCTGTAATAACAATCGGCAGGGGCAAGACCGGAACTCCAGCTCGCCCGATGTGGCGTGAAGTCACCCCATCACTTCTTTTTCCCATTTCCAGGTCAGGAGGTGGACCTCGGTCATCCCAGATTCCCTGTGTTGAAAAAATGCCTCCAGGGCAGATGCCAGCGTCCCGGGGCCAGCTTGAAGTGCCTGGGCCTCTTAATGCATGAATCTGGCAATCGCGCTGTTTGTGTGCACAATACCTCCTCGACAAAGAAGAAGAAGAGGCCACACAGGGGAGACAGCAGAGACGTCTTTAATTTGCAGGTAAACCAATCTTTAAGGGCGAATGCATTTCGGCGTTGTGTGTTGCCTTAATCAGCGCCAGATGGTTCAAGCAGGGGATGGGCGCAGTCAGAGGTTTAAATACCTTGTGCCCCTCCTGCTTA
Source organism: Lissotriton helveticus (assembly GCF_964261635.1). Taxonomy (NCBI): domain Eukaryota; kingdom Metazoa; phylum Chordata; class Amphibia; order Caudata; family Salamandridae; genus Lissotriton; species Lissotriton helveticus. Next base: position 1,144,527,348 of record NC_136059.1, on the reverse strand, counting down.
GTGTCAGCAAGCTCCGCCCCCCGGATAGTGAATGCTCACAGTGTTCGAAGTAAATCACGTAGGACGCCCAATGCCACATCACTACAAGTTCCAGCATTCAGTGCATTGACCTGGTCGAACCACGGGGGTAGTTGAAAAACCAATTTAGCGGGATACTGTCACTCGTGGCAAATTAGAAGCCAGCTCTGCTCCCCAAAACTGCACCAGCCTCCTTATCCTGTAATAACAATCGGCAATGGCACTACCGGAACTCCAGCTCGCCCGATGTGGCGTGAAGTCACCCCAACACTGCTTTTTCCCATTTCCAGGTCAGGAGGTGGGCCCCGGTCATCCCAGATTCCTGGGTCGAGAAAATGCCTCCAGGGCGGATGCCAGCGTCCTGGGCCAGGTTGAAGTGCGGGGGCCTCTTAAGGCGCGAATCTGGCAACCGCGCTGTTTGTGTGCACAATACCTCCTCGGCAAAGAAAAAGAAGAGGCCACACAGGGGAGACAGCAGAGACGTCTTTAATTTGCAGGTAAACCAATCTTTAAGGGCGAATGCATTTCGGCGTTGTGTGTTGCCTTCATCAGCGCCAGATGGTTCAAGCAGGGGATGGGCGCAGTCAGAGGTTTAAATACCTTGTGCCCCTCCTGCTTAGTGTCAGTAGCTCCGCCCCCGGGATAGTGAATGTTCACAAAGTTCGAAGTAAATCACGTAGGACGCCCAATGCCACATCACTACAAGTCCCAGTATTCAGTGCATTGACCTGGTCGAACCACGGGGGTAGTTGAAAAACCAATTTAGCGAGATACTGTCATTCATGGCAAATTAGAAGCCTCCTCTGCTCCCCAAAACCGCACCAGCCTCCTTATCCTGTAATAACAATCGGCAGGAGCAATACCGGAACTCCAGCTCGCACGATGTGGTGTGAAGTCATCCCAACACTGCTTTTTCCCATTTCCAGGTCAGGAGGTGGGCCCCGGTCATATCAGATTCCTGGGTCGAGAAAATGCCTCCAGGGCGGATACCAGCGTCCCGGGGCCAACTTGAAGTGTGGGGGCCTCTTAATGCGCGAATCTGGCAATCAAGCTGTTTTTGTGCACAATACCTCCTCGGCAAAGAAGAAGAAGAGGCCACACAGGGGAGACAGCAGAGACGTCTTTAATTTGCAGGTAAACCAATCTTTAAGGGCGAATGCATTTCGGTGTTGTGTGTTGCCTTCATCAGCGCCAGATGGTTCAAGCAGGGGATGGACATAGTCAGAGGTTTAAATACCTTGTGCCCCTCCTGCTTAGTGTCAGCAAGCTCCGCCCCCCGGATAGTGAATGTTCACAAAGTTCGAAGTAAATCACGTAGGACGCCCAATGCCACATCACTACAAGTCCCAGCATTCAGTGCATTCACCTGGTCGAACCCCGGGGGTAGTTGAAAAACCAATTTAGCGGGATGCTGTCACTCGTGGCAAATTAGAAGCCTCCTCTGCTCCCCAAAACCGCACCAGCCTCCTTATCCTGTAATAACAATCGGCAGGGGCAAGACCAGAACTCCAGCTCGCCCGATGTGTCGTGAAGTCACCCCAACACTGCTTTTTTCCATTTCCAGGTCAGGAGGGGGGCCCCGGCCATCCCAGATTCCTGGGTCGAGAAAATGCCTCCAGGGCGGATGCCAGTATCCCAGGGCTAGCTTGAAGTGCGGGGGCCTCTTAATGCGCGAATCTGGCAACCGCGCCGTTTGTGTGCACAATACCTCCTCGGCAAAGAAGAAGAGGCCACACAGGGGAGACAGCAGAGACGTCTTTAATTTGCAGGTAAACCAATCTTTAAGGGCGAATGCATTTCGGCGTTGTGTGTTGCCTTCATCAGCGCCAGATGATTCAAGCAGGGGATGGGCCGGTCAGAGGTTTAAATACCTTGTGCCCCTCCTGCTTAGTGTCAGCAAGCTCCGCCCCCGGATAGTGAATGTTCACAATGTTCTAAGTAAATCACGTAGGACGCCCAATGCCACATCACTACAAGTCCCAGCATTCAGTGCATTGACCTGGTCGAACCACGGGGGTAGTTGAAAAACCAATTTAGCGGGATACTGTCACTCGTGGCAAATTAGAAGCCTCCTCTGCTCCCCAAAACTGCACCAGCCTCCTTATCCTGTAATAACAATCGGCAATGGCACTACCGGAACTCCAGCTCGCCCGATGTGGCGTGAAGTCACCCCAACACTGCTTTTTCCCATTTCCAGGTCAGGAGGTGGGCCCCGGTCATCCCAGATTCCTGGGTCGAGAAAATGCCTCCAGGGCGGATGCCAGCGTCCTGGGCCAGGTTGAAGTGCGGGGGCCTCTTAAGGCGCGAATCTGGCAACCGCGCTGTTTGTGTGCACAATACCTCCTCGGCAAAGAAAAAGAAGAGGCCACACAGGGGAGACAGCAGAGACGTCTTTAATTTGCAGGTAAACCAATCTTTAAGGGCGAATGCATTTCGGCGTTGTGTGTTGCCTTCATCAGCGCCAGATGGTTCAAGCAGGGGATGGGCGCAGTCAGAGGTTTAAATACCTTGTGCCCCTCCTGCTTAGTGTCAGTAGCTCCGCCCCCGGGATAGTGAATGTTCACAAAGTTCGAAGTAAATCACGTAGGACGCCCAATGCCACATCACTACAAGTCCCAGTATTCAGTGCATTGACCTGGTCGAACCACGGGGGTAGTTGAAAAACCAATTTAGCGAGATACTGTCATTCATGGCAAATTAGAAGCCTCCTCTGCTCCCCAAAACCGCACCAGCCTCCTTATCCTGTAATAACAATCGGCAGGAGCAATACCGGAACTCCAGCTCGCACGATGTGGTGTGAAGTCACCCCAACACTGCTTTTTCCCATTTCCAGGTCAGGAGGTGGGCCCCGGTCATATCAGATTCCTGGGTCGAGAAAATGCCTCCAGGGCGGATACCAGCGTCCCGGGGCCAACTTGAAGTGTGGGGGCCTCTTAATGCGCGAATCTGGCAATCGAGCTGTTTTTGTGCACAATACCTCCTCGGCAAAGAAGAAGAAGAGGCCACACAGGGGAGACAGCAGAGACGTCTTTAATTTGCAGGTAAACCAATCTTTAAGGGCGAATGCATTTCGGTGTTGTGTGTTGCCTTCATCAGCGCCAGATGGTTCAAGCAGGGGATGGACATAGTCAGAGGTTTAAATACCTTGTGCCCCTCCTGCTTAGTGTCAGCAAGCTCCGCCCCCCGGATAGTGAATGTTCACAAAGTTCGAAGTAAATCACGTAGGACGCCCAATGCCACATCACTACAAGTCCCAGCATTCAGTGCATTCACCTGGTCGAACCCCGGGGGTAGTTGAAAAACCAATTTAGCGGGATGCTGTCACTCGTGGCAAATTAGAAGCCTCCTCTGCTCCCCAAAACCGCACCAGCCTCCTTATCCTGTAATAACAATCGGCAGGGGCAAGACCAGAACTCCAGCTCGCCCGATGTGTCGTGAAGTCACCCCAACACTGCTTTTTTCCATTTCCAGGTCAGGAGGGGGGCCCCGGCCATCCCAGATTCCTGGGTCGAGAAAATGCCTTCAGGGCGGATGCCAGTATCCCAGGGCCAGCTTGAAGTGCGGGGGCCTCTTAATGCGCGAATCTGGCAACCGCGCCGTTTGTGTGCACAATACCTCCTCGGCAAAGAAGAAGAGGCCACACAGGGGAGACAGCAGAGACGTCTTTAATTTGCAGGTAAACCAATCTTTAAGGGCGAATGCATTTCGGCGTTGTGTGTTGCCTTCATCAGCGCCAGATGGTTCAAGCAGGGGATGGGCCGGTCAGAGGTTTAAATACCTTGTCCCCCTCCTGCTTAGTGTAAGCAAGCTCCGCCCCCCCAGATAGTGAATGTTCACAATGTTCGAAGTAAATCACGTAGGACGCCCAATGCCACATCACTACAAGTACCAGCATTCAGTGCATTGACCTGGTCGAACCACGGGGGTAGTTGAAAAACCAATTTAGCGGGATACTGTCACTCGTGGCAAATTAGAAGCCTCCTCTGCTCCCCAAAACCGCAACAGCCTCCTTATCCTGTAATAACAATCGGCAGGGGCAAGACCGGAACTCCAGCTCACCCGATGTGGCGTGCAGTCACTCCAACACTGCTTTTTCCCATTTCCAGGTCAGGAGGTGGGCCCCGGTCATCCCAGATTCCTGGGTCGAGAAAATGACTCCAGGGCGGATGCCAGCGTCCCGGGGCCAGCTTGAAGTGCGGGGGCCTCTTAATGCGCGAATCTGGCAATCGCGCTGTTTGTGTGCACAATTCCTCCTCGGCAAAGAAGAAGAAGAGGCCACACAGGGGAGACAGCAGAGACGTCTTTAATTTGCAGGTAAACCAATTTTTAAGGGCGAATGCATTTCGGCGTTGTGTGTTGCCTTCATCAGCGACAGATGGTTCAAGCAGGGGATGGGCGCAGTCAGAGGTTTAAATACCTTGTGCCCCTCCTGCTTAGTGTCAGCAAGCTCCGCCCCTGGATAGTGAATGTTCACAATGTTCTAAGTAAATCACGTAGGACGCCCAATGCCACATCACTACAAGTCCCAGCATTCAGTGCATTGACCTGGTCGAACCACGGGGGTAGTTGAAAAACCAATTTAGCGGGATACTGTCACTCGTGGCAAATTAGAAGCCTCCTCTGCTCCCCAAAACTGCACCAGCCTCCTTATCCTGTAATAACAATCGGCAATGGCACTACCGGAACTCCAGCTCGCCCGATGTGGCGTGAAGTCACCCCAACACTGCTTTTTCCCATTTCCAGGTCAGGAGGTGGGCCCCGGTCATCCCAGATTCCTGGGTCGAGAAAATGCCTCCAGGGCGGATGCCAGCGTCCTGGGCCAGGTTGAAGTGCGGGGGCCTCTTAAGGCGCGAATCTGGCAACCGCGCTGTTTGTGTGCACAATACCTCCTCGGCAAAGAAAAAGAAGAGGCCACACAGGGGAGACAGCAGAGACGTCTTTAATTTGCAGGTAAACCAATCTTTAAGGGCGAATGCATTTCGGCGTTGTGTGTTGCCTTCATCAGCGCCAGATGGTTCAAGCAGGGGATGGGCGCAGTCAGAGGTTTAAATACCTTGTGCCCCTCCTGCTTAGTGTCAGTAGCTCCGCCCCCGGGATAGTGAATGTTCACAAAGTTCGAAGTAAATCACGTAGGACGCCCAATGCCACATCACTACAAGTCCCAGTATTCAGTGCATTGACCTGGTCGAACCACGGGGGTAGTTGAAAAACCAATTTAGTGAGATACTGTCATTCATGGCAAATTAGAAGCCTCCTCTGCTCCCCAAAACCGCACCAGCCTCCTTATCCTGTAATAACAATCGGCAGGAGCAATACCGGAACTCCAGCTCGCACGATGTGGTGTGAAGTCACCCCAACACTGCTTTTTCCCATTTCCAGGTCAGGAGGTGGGCCCCGGTCATATCAGATTCCTGGGTCGAGAAAATGCCTCCAGGGCGGATACCAGCGTCCCGGGGCCAACTTGAAGTGTGGGGGCCTCTTAATGCGCGAATCTGGCAATCGAGCTGTTTTTGTGCACAATACCTCCTCGGCAAAGAAGAAGAAGAGGCCACACAGGGGAGACAGCAGAGACGTCTTTAATTTGCAGGTAAACCAATCTTTAAGGGCGAATGCATTTCGGTGTTGTGTGTTGCCTTCATCAGCGCCAGATGGTTCAAGCAGGGGATGGACATAGTCAGAGGTTTAAATACCTTGTGCCCCTCCTGCTTAGTGTCAGCAAGCTCCGCCCCCCGGATAGTGAATGTTCACAAAGTTCGAAGTAAATCACGTAGGACGCCCAATGCCACATCACTACAAGTCCCAGCATTCAGTGCATTCACCTGGTCGAACCCCGGGGGTAGTTGAAAAACCAATTTAGCGGGATGCTGTCACTCGTGGCAAATTAGAAGCCTCCTCTGCTCCCCAAAACCGCACCAGCCTCCTTATCCTGTAATAACAATCGGCAGGGGCAAGACCAGAACTCCAGCTCGCCCGATGTGTCGTGAAGTCACCCCAACACTGCTTTTTTCCATTTCCAGGTCAGGAGGGGGGCCCCGGCCATCCCAGATTCCTGGGTCGAGAAAATGCCTCCAGGGCGGATGCCAGTATCCCAGGGCCAGCTTGAAGTGCGGGGGCCTCTTAATGCGCGAATCTGGCAACCGCGCCGTTTGTGTGCACAATACCTCCTCGGCAAAGAAGAAGAGGCCACACAGGGGAGACAGCAGAGACGTCTTTAATTTGCAGGTAAACCAATCTTTAAGGGCGAATGCATTTCGGCGTTGTGTGTTGCCTTCATCAGCGCCAGATGGTTCAAGCAGGGGATGGGCCGGTCAGAGGTTTAAATACCTTGTGCCCCTCCTGCTTAGTGTAAGCAAGCTCCGCCCCCCCAGATAGTGAATGTTCACAATGTTCGAAGTAAATCACGTAGGACGCCCAATGCCACATCACTACAAGTACCAGCATTCAGTGCATTGACCTGGTCGAACCACGGGGGTAGTTGAAAAACCAATTTAGCGGGATACTGTCACTCGTGGCAAATTAGAAGCCTCCTCTGCTCCCCAAAACCGCAACAGCCTCCTTATCCTGTAATAACAATCGGCAGGGGCAAGACCGGAACTCCAGCTCACCCGATGTGGCGTGCAGTCACTCCAACACTGCTTTTTCCCATTTCCAGGTCAGGAGGTGGGCCCCGGTCATCCCAGATTCCTGGGTCGAGAAAATGACTCCAGGGCGGATGCCAGCGTCCCGGGGCCAGCTTGAAGTGCGGGGGCCTCTTAATGCGCGAATCTGGCAATCGCGCTGTTTGTGTGCACAATTCCTCCTCGGCAAAGAAGAAGAAGAGGCCACACAGGGGAGACAGCAGAGACGTCTTTAATTTGCAGGTAAACCAATTTTTAAGGGCGAATGCATTTCGGCGTTGTGTGTTGCCTTCATCAGCGACAGATGGTTCAAGCAGGGGATGGGCGCAGTCAGAGGTTTAAATACCTTGTGCCCCTCCTGCTTAGTGTCAGCAAGCTCCGCCCCCGGATAGTGAATGTTCACAATGTTCTAAGTAAATCACGTAGGACGCCCAATGCCACATCACTACAAGTCCCAGCATTCAGTGCATTGACCTGGTCGAACCACGGAGGTAGTTGAAAAACCAATTTAGCGGGATACTGTCACTCGTGGCAAATTAGAAGCCTCCTCTGCTCCCCAAAACTGCACCAGCCTCCTTATCCTGTAATAACAATCGGCAGGGGCAAGACCGGAACTCCAGCTCGCCCGATGTGGCGTGAAGTCACCCCAACACTGTTTTTTCCCATTTCCAGGTCAGGAGGTGGGCCCTGGTCATCCACGATTCCTGGGTTGAAAAAAAATGCATCCAGGGCGGATGCCATCGTCCCGGGGCCAGCTTGAAGTGCGGGGGCCTCTTAATGCGCGAATCTGGCAATCGCACTGTTTGTGTGCACAATACCTCCTCGGCAAAGAAGAAGAGGCCACACAGGGAAGACAGCAGAGACGTTTTTAATTTGCAGGTAAACCAATCTTTAAGGGCGAATGCATTTCGGCGTTGTGTGTTGCCTTCATCAGCGCCAGATGGTTCAAGCAGGGGATGGGCGCAGTCAGAGCTTTAAATACCGTGTGCCCCTCCTGCGTAGTGTCAGCAAGCTCCGCCCCCCGGATAGTGAATGTTCGAAGTAAATCACGTAGGACGCCCAATGCCACATCACTACAAGTCTCAGCATTCAGTGCATTGACCTGGTCGAACCACGGGGGTAGTTGAAAAACCAATTTAGCGGGATGCTGTCACTCGTGGCAAATTAGAAGCCTCCTCTGCACCCCAAAACTGCACCAGCCTCCTTATCCTGTAATAACAATTGGCAGGGGCAATACCGGAACTCCAGCTCGCTCGATGTGGCGTGAAGTCACCCCAATACTGCTTTTCCCATTTCCGGGTCAGGAGGTGGGCCCCGGTCATCCCAGATTCCCGGGTCAAAAAAAATGCCTCCAGGGCGGATGCCAGCGTCCAGGGGCCAGCTTGAAGTGCCGGGGCCTCTTAATGCGCAAATCTGGCAATCGTGCTGTTTGTGTGCACAATACTTCCTCGGCAAAGAAGAAGAAGAGGCCACACTGGGGAGACAGCAGAGACATCTTTAATTTGCAGGTAAACCAATCTTTAAGGGCGGATGCATTTCGGCGTTTTGTGTTTCCTTCATCAGCGCCAGATGGTTCATTCTGGGGATGGGTGCAGTCAGAGGTTTAAATACCTTGTGCCCCTCCTGCTTAGTGTCAGCAAGCTCCGCCCCCCGGATAGTGAATGTTCACAATGTTCGAAGTAAATCACGTAGGACGCCCAATGCCACATCACTACAAGTCCCAGCATTCAGTGCATTGACCTGGTCGAACCACGGGGGTAGTTGAAAAACCAATTTAGCGGGATACTGTCACTTGTGGCAAATTAGAAGCCTCCTCTGCTCCCCAAAACCGTACCAGCCTCCTTATCCTGTAATAACAATCGGCAGGGGCAAGACCGGAACTCCAGCTCGCCCGATGTGGCGTGAAGTCACCCCATCACTCCTTTTTCCCATTTCCAGGTCAGGAGGTGGGCCCCGGTCATCCCAGATTCCTGGGTCGAGAAAATGCCTCCAGGGCGGATGCCAGCGTCCCGGGGCCAGCTTGAAGTGCCTGGGCCTCTTAATGCATGAATCTGGCAATCGCGCTGTTTGTGTGCACAATACCTCCTCGACAAAGAAGAAGAAGAGGCCACACAGGGGAGGGGGAGACAGCAGAGACGTCTTTATTTTGCAGGTAAACCAATCTTTAAGGGCGAATGCATTTCGACGTTGTGTGTTGCCTTCATCAGCGCCAGATGGTTCAAGCAGGGGATGGGCGCAGTCAGAGGTTTAAATACCTTGTGCCGCTCCTGCTTAGTGTCAGCAAGCCCCGCCCCCGGATAATGAATGCTCACAATGTTCGAAGTAAATCACGTAGGACGCCCAATAACACATCACTACAAGTCCCAGCATTCAGTGCATTGACCTGGTCGAACCACGGGGTAGTTGAAAAACCGATTTAGCGGGATACTGTCACTCGTGGCAAATTAGAAGCCTCCTCTGCTCCCCAAAACTGCACCAACCTCCTTATCCTGTAATAACAATCGGCAATGGCACTATCGGAATCCCAGCTCGCCTGATGTGGCGTGAAGTCACCCCAACACTGCTTTTTCCCATTTCAAGGTCAGGAGGTAGGCCCCGGTCATCCCAGATTCCTGGGTCGAGAAAATGCTTCCAGGGCGGATGCCATTGTCCCGGGGCTAGCTTGAAGTGCGGGGGCCTCTTAATGCGCGAATCTGGCAATCGTGCTGTTTGTGTGCACAATACCTCCTCGGCAAAGAAGAAGAAGAGGACACACAGGGGAGACAGCAGAGACGTCTTTGTTTTGCAGGTAAACCAATCTTTAAGGGCGAATGCATTTCGGCGTTGTGTGTTGCCTTCATCAGCGCCAGATGGTTCAAGCAGGGGATGGGCGCAGTCAGAGGTTTAAATACCTTGTGCCCCTCCTGCTTAGTGTCAGCAAGCTCCGCCCCCCGGATAGTGAATGCTCACAATGTTCGAAGTAAATCACGTAGGACGCCCAATGCCACATCACTACAAGTTCCAGCATTCAGTGCATTGACCTGGTCGAACCACGGGGGTAGTTGAAAAACCAATTTAGCGGGATACTGTCACTCGTGGCAAATTAGAAGCCTCCTCTGCTCCCCAAAACTGCACCAGCCTCCTTATCCTGTAATAACAATCGGCAATGGCACTACCGGAACTCCAGCTCGCCCGATGTGGCGTGAAGTCATCCCAACGCTGCTTTTTCCCATTTCCAGGTCAGGAGGTGGGCCCCGGTCATCCCAGATTCCTGGGTCGAGAAAATGCCTCCAGGGCGGATGCCAGCGTCCTGGGCCAGGTTGAAGTGCGGGGGCCTCTTAAGGCGCGAATCTGGCAACCGCGCTGTTTGTGTGCACAATACCTCCTCGGCAAAAAAAAAGAAGAGGCCACACAGGGGAGACAGCAGAGACGTCTTTAATTTGCAGGTAAACCAATCTTTAAGGGCGAATGCATTTCGGCGTTGTGTGTTGCCTTAATCAGCGCTAGATGGTTCAAGCAGGGGATGGGCGCAGTCAGAGGTTTAAATACCTTGTGCCCCTCCTGCTTAGTGTCAGTAGCTCCGCCCCCGGGATAGTGAATGTTCACAAAGTTCGAAGTAAATCACGTAGGACGCCCAATGCCACATCACTACAAGTCCCAGTATTCAGTGCATTGACCTGGTCGAACCACGGGGGTAGTTGAAAAACCAATTTAGCGAGATACTGTAATTCATGGCAAATTAGAAGCCTCCTCTGCTCCCCAAAACCACACCAGCCTCCTTATCCTGTAATAACAATCGACAGGAGCAATACCGGAACTCCAGCTCGCACGATGTGGTGTGAAGTCACCCCAACACTGCTTTTTCCCATTTCCAGGTCAGGAGGTGGGCCCCGGTCATATCAGATTCCTGGGTCGAGAAAATGCCTCCAGGGCGGATACCAGCGTCCCAGGGCCAGCCTGAAGTGTGGGGGCCTCTTAATGCGCGAATCTGGCAATCGAGCTGTTTTTGTGCACAATACCTCCTCGGCAAAGAAGAAGAAGAGGCCACACAGGGGAGACAGCAGAGACGTCTTTAATTTGCAGGTAAACCAATCTTTAAGGGCGAATGCATTTCGGCGTTGTGTGTTGCCTTCATCAGCGCCAGATGGTTCAAGCAGGGGATGGGCACAGTCAGAGGTTTAAATACCTTGTGCCCCTCCTGCTTAGTGTCAGCAAGCTCCGCCCCCCGGATAGTGAATGTTCACAAAGTTCGAAGTAAATCACGTAGGACGCCCAATGCCACATCACTACAAGTCCCAGCATTCAGTGCATTCACCTGGTCGAACCACGGGGGTAATTGAAAAACCAATTTAGCGGGATACTGTCACTCGTGGCAAATTAGAAGCCTCCTCTGCTCCCCAAAACCGCACCAGCCTCCTTATCCTGTAATAACAATCGGCAGGGGCAAGACCAGAACTCCAGCTCGCCCGATGTGTCGTGAAGTCACCCCAACACTGCTTTTTCCCATTTCCAGGTCAGGAGGGAGGCCCCGGCCATCCCAGATTCCTGGGTCGAGAAAATGCCTCCAGGGCGGATGCCAGTATCCCAGGGCCAGCTTGAAGTGCGGGGGCCTCTTAATGCGCGAATCTGGCAACCGCGCCGTTTGTGTGCACAATACCTCCTCGGCAAAGAAGAAAAGGCCACACAGGGGAGACAGCAGAGACGTCTTTAATTTGCAGGTAAACCAATCTTTAAGGGCGAATGCATTTCGGCGTTGAGTGTTGCCTTTATCAGCGCCAGATGGTTCAAGCAGGGGATGGGCCGGTCAGAGGTTTAAATACCTTGTGCCCCTCCTGCTTAGTGTAAGCAAGCTCCGCCCCCCCAGATAGTGAATGTTCACAATGTTCGAAGTAAATCACGTAGGACGCCCAATGCCACATCACTACAAGTACCAGCATTCAGTGCATTGACCTGGTCGAACCACGGGGGTAGTTGAAAAACCAATTTAGCGGGATACTGTCACTCGTGGCAAATTAGAAGCCTCCTCTGCTCCCCAAAACTGCAACAGCCTCCTTATCCTGTAATAACAATCGGCAGGGGCAAGACCGGAACTCCAGCTCACCCGATGTGGCGTGCAGTCACTCCAACACTGCTTTTTCCCATTTCCAGGTCAGGAGGTGGGCCCCGGTCATCCCAGATTCCTGGGTCGAGAAAATGACTCCAGGGCGGATGCCAGCGTCCCGGGGCCAGCTTGAAGTGCGGGGGCCTCTTAATGCGCGAATCTGGCAATCGCGCTGTTTGTGTGCACAATTCCTCCTCGGCAAAGAAGAAGAAGAGGCCACACAGGGGAGACAGCAGAGACGTCTTTAATTTGCAGGTAAACTAATTTTTAAGGGCGAATGCATTTCGGCGTTGTGTGTTGCCTTCATCAGCGACAGATGGTTCAAGCAGGGGATGGGCGCAGTCAGAGGTTTAAATACCTTGTGCCCCTTCTGCTTAGTGTCAGCAAGCTCCGCCCCCGGATAGTGAATGTTCACAATGTTTGAAGTAAATCACGTAGGACGCCCAATGCCACATCACTACAAGTCTCAGCATTCAGTGCATTGACCTGGTCGAACCACGGGGTAGTTGAAAAACCAATTTAGCGGGATGCTGTCACTCGTGGCAAATTAGAAGCCTCCTCTGCACCCCAAAACTGCACCAGCCTCCTTATACTGTAATAACAATCGGCAGGGGCAATACCGGAACTCCAGCTCGCTCGATGTGGCGTGAAGTCACCCCAATACTGCTTTTCCCATTTCCAGGTCAGGAGGTGGGCCCCGGTCATCCCAGATTCCCGGGTCGAAAAAAATGCCTCCAGGGCGGATGCCAGTGTCCAGGGGCCAGCTTGAAGTGCCGGGGTCTCTTAATGCGCAAATCTGGCAATCGTGCTGTTTGTGTGCACAATACTTCCTCGGCAAAGAAGAAGAAGAGGCCACACAGGGGAGACAGCAGAGACATCTTTAATTTGCAGGTAAACCAATCTTTAAGGGCGGATGCATTTCGGCGTTTTGTGTTTCCTTCATCAGAGCCAGATGGTTCATTCTGGGGATGGGTGCAGTCAGAGGTTTAAATACCTTGTGCCCCTCCTGCTTAGTGTCAGCAAGCTCCGCCCCCCGGATAGTGAATGTTCACAATGTTCGAAGTAAATCACGTAGGACGCCCAATGCCACATCACTACAAGTCCCAGCATTCAGTGCATTGACCTGGTCGAACCACGGGGGTAGTTGAAAAACCAATTTAGCGGGATACTGTCACTTGTGGCAAATTAGAAGCCTCCTCTGCTCCCCAAAACCGTACCAGCCTCCTTATCCTGTAATAACAATCGGCAGGGGCAAGACCGGAACTCCAGCTCGCCCGATGTGGCGTGAAGTCACCCCATCACTCCTTTTTCCCATTTCCAGGTCAGGAGGTGGGCCCCGGTCATCCCAGATTCCTGGGTCGAGAAAATGCCTCCAGGGCGGATGCCAGCGTCCCAGGGCCAGCTTGAAGTGCCTCGGCCTCTTAATGCATGAATCTGGCAATCGCGCTGTTTGTGTGCACAATACCTCCTCGACAAAGAAGAAGAAGAGGCCACACAGGGGAGGGGGAGACAGCAGAGACGTCTTTATTTTGCAGGTAAACCAATCTTTAAGGGCGAATGCATTTCGGCGTTGTGTGTTGCCTTCATCAGCGCCAGATGGTTCAAGCAGGGGATGGGCGCAGTCAGAGGTTTAAATACCTTGTGCCGCTCCTGCTTAGTGTCAGCAAGCCCCGCCCCCGGATAGTGAATGCTCACAATGTTCGAAGTAAATCACGTAGGACGCCCAATGCCACATCACTACAAGTCCCAGCATTCAGTGCATTGACCTGGTCGAACCACGGGGTAGTTGAAAAACCAATTTAGCGGGATACTGTTACTCGTGGCAAATTAGAAGCCTCCTCTGCTCCCCAAAACTGCACCAGCCTCCTTATCCTGTAATAACAATCGGCAATGGCACTATCGGAATCCCAGCTCGCCTGATGTGGCGTGAAGTCACCCCAACACTCCTTTTTCCCATTTCCAGGTCAGGAGATGGGCCCCGGTCATCCCAGATTCCTGGGTCGAGGAAATGCCTCCAGGGTGGATGCCAGCATCCCGGGGCCAGCTTGATATATATATATTTTACATATATATATATTTTTTACATACATATATATATATATATATATATTGTACACATATATATATATATGTATATATATATATATAGATTGTTTTTAACTGAAAAAAACAAAGGTTACAGGGTCGTTATAGTTAGGCCCAGATCTTACTCGTATGAAACCAAACAAAATTCAACAGTTATAGTTACCTGAGCCCACTATGACTTACGCTCCGCAGTGCACTTAACATCACTGATGACTCATCCACAGAAACACTCACACACTCACCCACTCACACATCCATACAACCTCTCACACATCCATACACACATTCACATAACCACTTACATACCCACTCACAGACCCATATAAGTACTCAAGAAACCCACCCACTAGTCCAAAGACCCACTCACAGATCCACTCACTTATACAGCCACTCCCACAGCCACTACCTGAACCATATAGCCGCTCATGAACCCACTCACTCAACAATACAGCCACTGACACACCCAGTTATTTAGACATACAGACACTTATACACTCACTCATACACCCAAACAGTCACTCACACACTGAGTCAGTAATATATACAGCTACTCACACACCTACTCACTCACTCATAGTCACTCATACAGCCACTCACTCACCCATACATTTATTCACGCACCCACTCATGTACTCACACAGGTACTAATACACGCACTGACTAACATATACAGTCATTGACACAAGCACACACTCACCCATACAGGCACTTTCAAATCCACTCACTCACCCTTAAAGTCACTCACACCAACTCACTTATCCGTACAGCACTTATGCACCCAGTCACTCACCCATACACATACAGCCTCTCACACACATATTAACATACTGTTACAGCCACTCACCCACCCATACAGTTACTCACATACCCACTCACTCACTCATACAGGCACTCACACCTCCACTCACTCACTAAGTAATATAGTAGTTTACAATAAATACTTAACGCACATTACACTTATAATGGATGATGCCATCAGAGATGTAATTTGAGATGTCATCAATGATATCACTGACCATGTCAACAGTGATGTAATGTGTGAGGTTGTAAGCAGTGCATTGCAGTGTCATAAGTTATAGTTTGCTCATGTAACTATAACTGCTGAATTTCACTGGTTTTGTGCAAGTAAAATCTGAGCCTAACTATAGGGTCCTTGTAACCTTAGGTTTTTTCAGTGAATTTCTTCGGTTTTTTAAATTCTATTTCCTAACTAAAACAGGCCTTTAACCTTTGGTTTTGTTAAGTGAATTTCTATGTTTTTTTTAACTTGTAGTTGCGTTTGCAGAGTAGTGGAGAAAGGGGGCCGGGCCTCCGACCAGCAATCAGGATTCCTACTCTGTTCCTACTTACTGGAGGCAACAGGAGGGTGTCTGGGTCCCCCAAAACCTTCATCATCCAAAAGGACTTCATCCTCCAACCATCACTGCACCAGGAGGCGCGTTTGCAGAGTGGTGGAGAAAGGGGGCATGACCTTCGAAGACCTCTCTGGAAACCCACTGTGTGGGACCTACAGGAGTTAATAGTAGGGCTTGTTGGCCCCCAAGGACACTCTAAAGCCAAGGGAACTTTATCCCCCAACCAGCGGTGCACCAGGAAGTGCATTTGCTGAGTGTAGAGAAAACGGGCGTGACCTCCGAAATTCCTCCCAGCAATCGCGGTCTGTGGGACTTGTAGCTGTAACAGGAGGGCTTGTTGGCCTCTAAGGACCCTCAACATCCAAAGGAACTTCATCCTCCAACGAGCAATGCACCAGGAGGTACGTTTACAGGGTGTTGGGGAAAGGGGGCGCAATCCTCTCAGCGTTCATGCTGTGTGGGACTTACTGAAGGTAACGGGAGGGCTTTTTGGCCCCCAAGGACCGTCAGCATCAAAGGGGACCGCATCTGATGCGGTCCCGGGGAGGAAACCATTAGGTATAATTGATAGTTTTCACCAGTCAGGAACAGTGAGTCCATTAGGTGGAATTGCCCCCCCTGAGAGACCATGAAGTGTTATTTTGCACTTCTCTAACACCTACAAGTGATACAAACGTATGTATTTCCATTGTGAACGCATGCTTTGATTATTAATATTTTGGTTTTAATACACTGAATCAAGGATACAGGAGTGGCAAATGCAGGGCTGGTCCCGGCATGGTCCTTAAGAAATGCTAGGGGTAGCATGAAACATGTAGACCTTTTCACTGAATCAATCCTCATTAAAGGTTGATGTACAGTGATACTCACCCCACTTTTAGTATACCTGCCTAGGAGCAAAATAAATTTGTTGAGGCCCACTAAGCACGGTATTTTTAATTCACTTATATCCACTCCACCACTTCATTGCACTACACATAGTCTTTCACGTTTAAGTGCTCCTGCGTAGTTCGTTTAGTCGTAGCACGCCCCTTTTCGTAGAGAACTGGGATGGCCCCAATGATGAAGCATGTCACCGTGGGGCAACCCCGGTGAGTGAGGGGACACTAGAAAGAAATTTTTCTTTCTTTTATGGTCACACTGAACGAATAGGGTCAGTCACCTACACGTAAGCTAGGTCCCGGGATCCAATATACAGGATTCCCACTTATGCACTACAGAAACAAAGCAGAAACCTAACTCATTTTCAAAATACATTTCCAATATGCACCATTCTATTTTTAAACTTAAAGACAAAAAAAATGACACAAAACACAAGAATAAAGAAGCACAATAAGCTTCTTAATCTTCCCCATAGTGCATACAGCAGTCTATCTTTATTAAAATAATCTTTAATCACCTTTAAAAATGCTTTGGAAGATGTAGAACAGTGTCAATCACACTCAACAGATTTTCTTAAGCAGAATCTCTGAATAATGCTTCTGTCACTGGAGCCTGAGAATAATGGCACAGATTCTTTCCCATTTCAGACCCATATTCTTATACATAGACAATAAAAATTCTTCCCACACAAATTCAAAAACAAACTGCACATTTTAATTGGTTGTACATTTGAACACTTTGAAAGTCATATAACATTCACCCATCCCCCCAGTGCTCATTCCCCTGTAACCATGGTAACTCCCTCCTAACCCAGCACACAGTTCAGAAGTTCATCATACTATGTTGCAAAAGAATCCATCAAGGGTGTTTGACCTCTCAATGTACTAGCTAATCATGTGCAATGTTTCTTGCAATGATTTTTCCTCAACCATTGAAATGACATCTTTTAAAAAAAAAGCATGCACCCTAATTTTCAGTGCTGAATTTTAAGAAAGCACCAATCATGTTTTGTTTTTCAAGTGCACTGAATCTCAACCACTTTTTCATAACTCTTACTTTGAAACTGCCATTTCATTTCCACAACTCATCTGTATACAAGCACATCTACCTTCAAGATGCCAAAAGTCTGGTTTGTGGGTCATAGCTTTGTCCACTGGAGTCAAAAATACGCAGCTAACAGAGGTATTTACAACCTTGATTTACCAAATGTGGACATTGTATGGATTGGACAGAGAGGATTGAGAAGTTACCAATTGATACCATTGGTAAAATCCTTTATGCATCTTCCACACCCTGACCTTATAATTGTGCCTTGTGGTGGAAATGATTTAGGCACATTGACTGGGGTAGGTCTGGAAATGCTTTTAAAGGACATCTTTGGGCAATTGATGTCACTTTTTCCAAAAACTGCCTTGATATATTCTAATATATGCCAAAGACAAAAATGGAACTGGTCCAACCAATTTTGTCCACAGATTGAGAAAGCAAGGAAACATGTAATAAATCTGTTTCTGCTTACATGAGAGACTATGGAATGGGTAGTATATACCACAACAACTTGCGTTACAACATGCAAGGCATCTATAGGAGTGAGGGGAATAGAGTCTTCCTCTGTAACATAAGACTCTGCATCGGTACTTACTTGTAAGTACCAAAAACACCCAATTAACACAACAGCTCTTTTTAGAGCCAACTAACATCTAAACACTCAAACTTGTAATTTAACTCTATTTTTGTAATCTTTTTTTGTCGCCGTGCGTGCACCGTGCGCGCACCTCGCAACTTTTTTGCGAGGAGAAAACAAAAAAAAATTTATTTTTGGCTTTGGGGGTCCTTAATGGACCCCCTGAGAAACATAGGGGTCAGGGAGTATCCACCCTGCCCACTTTCCACGATCTCCGCTATAGTTTGTAACAGTCTTGTAAATCGAGGTGCGCGACCGGGTGAGCGCACCTCGCAACTTTTTTAGAAAAAATAAAGATTTTTTTGGGCCTTGGGGGTCCTTAATGGACCCCCTGAGGATACCTAGGCGGTCAGGGACTGTCTACCAAGCCTCCTTCTCACGTTTTGAAACTTTTATTTAAATCGAGTAAAACGCCATTTTGAGACGGGGTGCGCGATCGGGTGCGCGCACCCCGCAACTTTTTAGAAAAAAAATATAGGTTTTTTTCGGCCTTGGGGGTCCTTAATGGACCCCCTGAGAATTCCTAGGGGGTCAGGGAGTTTCCACCCTGCCCCCTTTCCATGTTCTGCTCCTTTGTTCTCTACAATATGTGGACTCGCACTGACAAAATGGCGGTCAACACTTCCTGATTTCCTCCGAATCGAATGTTGACAGACGTCAAACAGCAAATCAGAATTCCGCACGCGCACAGGGTTGCGCGCACGGGTGCGCGCTTATAGATATATACTTGAGTTCAACTTTAATTTTCTCAGCAACTGCTAGAGGGATTTACACCATTTAAAGAAAAGTATAATCTGCGAACCAGACTCTACCTTTTTGCCAAATTTCTTATAATTCTATTCAGCCGTTCGGGCTGTAGCCGTGTCTAAAGGTCCTATGGAAAATAACATGGAGAAAACACGTTTTGGGACCCCCTTTTATCTCAGCCCCCACTTGACGAATCCCCCCAAACTTTCAATGAAAGAGGGGAGCGGAGCGGGCCATCTTCTTTCAGAAATTCACAAAAATTCGTGCACCGGCGCCAAAGTTATTCCCAATAGAATGTTGCGGATTTCCTCTGGAAACTAGGTCCTAACTATCACTACCTACTGGCGACCGCCAGTAGGTAATATATATATATACTAGCAGCCCGCCCCAGCGTTGCCTGGGGCAGAAGGGGGCTGGGGGCAGCATTTCGGATTGCGGCAGCGTTGCCCGGGGCAGAAGGGGGCTGGGGGCAACATTTCAGGCTTGGGTGCACTCCCGCCCCGGCCCGCCCCGACATTGCCCAGACCGCCTCCTGCCTCCCGCCTCCCTACCGCCTCCCCCCCGCCTCCTGTCTCCCTCCCGCCTCCCTCCCGCCTCCCGCCTCCGCCTCCCGCCTCGCCTTTGCCTTACCTGAGCCGCCGCTCTTCCCCGCGCTCCCGACTTCACCGCCACTCCTCGCTGCTCGTCACCGCTCCTCCCCGCCTGTCATCATCATGCACGTTGCGGACATCGCTAGGTCGCGGCCAGCGCTACGTCGCGGCCGGAGCTACTTTTAGGGGACTACTTTGTTTTTAAAGTTTAATTTTTTAATTTATGTTTTTTTTAAATTTTATGCAGCCTATGTCCATCAACACACACCCTGAGGATTACAACAATGTATTGGGTGTGCGGATTGGCGCTGTGGTTCCCGAGTTTACCTTGCCAAAAGGTTTCTGTTCTCTCTTTATAAAGGTAGTATAGATATATATATATATATTACTAAACACCTATTTAAAAAAGTAACAACAAATCGTAAATATAACTTTGATATTATTGTTAATAATAAAAAGATATACTTTACAACGATATTCCATTGCTCGCTAAACTGCTATCCTCACTATTGCTGTATTGCAAGGACCAACACCTTGCTTAAGCTACTGCCTGTGATGATATGTATGCATGAGTGCCTGTCTATCTATGTACATGTGCATATGTATATCTGTTGGGCTGTGCTTGTTGCTGTCTATAAGTATGTTGGCTTGTGTGTGCACACAAATGTTTGTACATGAATTGCACTTGAACACATTTATGGTTGCAAGCATGTTTCTTTTTCTGTATATCTGCATATATTTGTGATCAGTTTAAATTTGTGTGTGTATGGTGTGTGCATGTGAGCTATGTGACTTACCAGTCCAATGTTGAATCAATTGCTGTTTTATTTAAGTGACAAGACATTTAATCTCTGTAAACAAGCCAAATTTTAGATGAACTCAAAGACCTTCTTTTTAGATCCTATTTTTGATTGAATATAGCCTATTGTTGTCTGTGTACAATAAGGTATCCCCCAGTGGATTTCAGGCCTTAGAGGAGAGGGAAGAAAATACATACAATGCACATAACCTCTTATCTGGCCTATCTAGTTTCTACAATGGTATTACTCAAAAATAGACATTTCCCCAAGAGAGACAAAATCTCAACACAGGAAATAAATTCTTTCCAATTTGATTTATTCATAAAAAAAATATTTTTTATAATTTTCTGTATTTTTAGATACTTTTGTTTATAAATGTATGTTAAACTCATGTACTCATATAACATTTACAAATGAGAGACAAATAAATCACATTTCGATTGGAAAGAAACCTAGATTAGAATCACTACGTTTCAATACAATTTATAGTATCCCCCAAAGAAAAGATTTTCACACCATCATCCTTCCATTCTCACCTTGCATTCTTCTCACACATACCATCAATCATACCACACTGAAGAATCACAATAAAAACACATCTGAAATGGAATCCTGCTCACTAAACCTGTCCATCACAGTTATCAAAATCACGGTTTAGTTGTTTACACATCCATCACATTACTTTCTGAATAAATCTCCTCTTATTTTGGTTCTTGGGTAGGACTCCCAGATGTGTGAAGACTGGCCTACAGACGTTTCAGTGACAGCAACTGATTTATATCACCTTCTTCAGAGCCACATGAACAATATCATTTTGATCTGTATAGCGGTCTGGGGGTCTATATGCGTATTAAGACATGGGGGTATCTCAGATTTTGATCGATGTTAGAAGGTCCAGGATATTATCATCAGAAGAGAGATTCTCTGAGGGAATAACTCCCTAATTGTTATCATACAGGAGGGATATATTACTTTGTTCAGAGGCAATCTGAACTGGCAATTTCAATCATAACATGTCTTTAACCAAAATTCAACTCCATCTAATTAAAAAAAAAATTGTGTCTGTTTATATCTCCAATAACTATTATTTGTCTTGGTTTTTATGATGGAAAAGTTGACCCTTCGGTTTGATCGTTCACATGAGCTCAATCCGTCTCACTTCACTCGCGCTACGCATCTTCCGACAGATTCAAATCGAGTCTCCTAAAACGCGGGCTAACCCTCTTCTGTTTTTATGGCGAGAAGTCAAAATGAGGTAAATGTCTATTTTTGAGTAATACCATTGTATAAACTAGATAGGCCAGATAAGAGGTTATTTGCATTGTATAGCCTATTGTTGTGTCTGCGGAGTTAGTGTTTTCATAGTAGTGCACCCATAAAAATCCTTAAAAAATATTAATTGATTTACTGTGTGATCAATAGAGCTAGAATCTGATATCAGGCAACAATAAAGCATTTATTCCCAGGTTTTGTTTATTGATTTCTTTGGTATGTTTATTCCAGGAGGGCCTTCATAATATCACAACTAACTGAAGATAATCACAGGGAATTATATGGTATTAAAACAGTAATTGGTCTTGCAGGATCAGACACAATGTCTACATAATATGTATAAAAAACTGGACGAAATGGAGAGAGAACGCTGTATGTTTCAGGAAGCACAAAAAAATCTGAAAGACGACATGGCTCGCAGCCTTGAAAGAGAGGAAAAACTAAAGCGTGACCTCGAGGTAGGTTACCTTCTGTTTGTCGTTGGCGCGAGCAAGGATATCAGCTTGACGCTATATTTTTCTGTTATCCTGTAAAGATTAACATCTGTATTGTGTCATATTCTGAGTGAACATGCAATTTTCTGCTAGGATGATGACCACATTTAGACAGGCTACCTGAGTTAAGCTGACTGGAAGGTGGGTGACATATAATGCCACAAAGGATTATTTACTGGGTTGTTCCCTCGCTTTGGTCAAATATATCTTAAGAAAATTTGGGGCACTGGGCACAGGCATGTTTTGTAACACCTTTTTTTTTTACCTTTTAGCCGTACATTGTGACTTGTCCATTCTAATATGACCATCCAAACGTCATCTTGGCTTTCGACTTTTTAGCAACCCATCAAGTCAGGTTCAATACAAGTTTATTTAGACCATTAGTCCCCAAATGTTTTAAAACCGTAACAGTAAAACATCAATAAAACATTCTAAAATCACAATTCATTATTTGACCTCATAAACTTCATAAAATACATTCAGCGTACATTTCATGGTAGATAGGCCACACAGAACTATAGATAAGCAAATCAATTCAAAATACTATTGAAGGATTTTTTAACTTTTCGGATATACTTCCCCATGGCACACGCTATATCCAAATTACTCATTTCTGTTAAGAGGTTTACTGCTTGGGCCCTACTTCTAATATCATATTTTTTAGAAATTGGACATAAAAACGCTTTCCTTATGTCTAAAAATTTCCCATAGTCCAGTAGTAGATGTAGGATATCGCATGTTGTTCCCAAAGTACAGGTGCATTTTCCCATTCTATTAATCATACATCTTTTTACCCCATCATTCATATAGCATGGGTTTAACCCTATCCTTAGCCTTAGCAGTTCTCTTCTCAACCAGCAGCTAGGCAGCCTATCAATATAGGGGTAGTGTTGTTCATTTTGCCACACTGGCGCAATGATTCAAACAGATTTTTTCCTCCAAAGGTAATCTTGGTCCTGAGCTCTGGAAATTTCTTTCACCAGGACCCTAAGTTCCCTTTTGTCATTCTTAATTTGGAGTGTCTTGGGGCAGAGCGTAATTTTCATAATGTGGCACGCCTTATTGATGATAGCTCTTGTCCCTTTTGCCCACAGTAGGTCACTCTTTACAATCTCATTTCTGCACCATTGTGAGATTTTACGCTCTTCCCCCATGCCCAGGCGCTGCCAGAAACATAATAGGGCCATTCACGCTGTTATACTCCATGAGGTTTTTCCCAATTCTAATCTCACTGCCTGAATCATTGACGATTTTGGCAAGGAAAATACGTTTTTCAGTGTATTTCCATCCTCTACGTCCTATCCGCACTTATGCACCATACACAAATTGGGGTGGTATCATTGCTGAGTACGCTTTTAGAACTGGTCTGTTGGACATGTCGCCATATGCACAGTTGAATCTTTTTAGTCCCCTGACCGATGCCAAACCCCTCAGTTTTAGTGCGTCGAGATGAGTATGCCACTGCAAACTTCTCTCGAACCACATCCCTAGTTATCTATATTCAGCAACCTTTTCCAGCTTTTCGGTGCCCAGGACCTATGTGAACCCAATTCTCCTTCGAACGAAGCATAGGATCTTTGTCTTTTCCGTAGTGACAACACATTTTTTACAATGACAATATTCATTAAACCTGTTTAGTTTTCTTTGTAGCCCAATCTCCGTTTGATCCATAATTACTAGGTCGTCCGTGTAAAGTAGACAAGAAATATGTTTCCCGTCTTGTTTCGGGCTTGCCACACTCACATTGCCCAGGATGATGGCAAGTCTGCGATGAACAGGGAAAATAGCAGGGGGGCCAGGACGCACCCCTGCCTCAACCCATTGCCGATCTGGTTTTTCTGAGACAAGCTCCCATCTATATTTAAGATTATCCGGGCCCAATTATCGGCATGAAGTGCTTGGATCAGCCCTAGCAAATCCCTTGGTATATTATATCCAGTCAAAGTCTCCCACCGCTGTTCCCGGTCCACCAGATCAAAGGCAACGCGGAAGTCCATGAAGCAGCAGAACAAACTTCCCCTCTGCTCAATCGACTTCCACGCAATGGACCAGAGCACAAAGCAGTAGTCAACCGTTGAGTGTCGGACTGCACTAGGAACAGCCCCGACACCCACCAACCACGCACGCAACCTAGGGGTCATCCTCGACTCCTCCCTCTCCATGACGAAGCAGGTCAACGCCGTCTCCTCCTCCTGATTCAACACCCTCTGCATGCTCTGCAGGATCTACAAGTGGATCCCCACCAAAACAAGAAGGCCCAAATCAGCAGCAGACTGGACTACGGAAACACCCTCTATGCAGGAGCCTCGGCCAAACTCCTGAAACGGCTCCAACTCATCCAGAACGCCTCCGCATGTCTGATCCTTGACATCCCTTGCTGCAGCCACATCTCACCCCACCTGAGATCCCTGCACTGGCTCCCCGTCAACAAGGGGATAACATTCAAACTCCTCACCCACGCACACAAGGCACTCCACAACACTGGACCAGCGTACCTCAACAGCCGACTCGGCTTCTACACCCCCACCCACTGGCTCCGCTGCGCAAACGGCGCCCTCGCCTCTGTTCCCCGCATCCGAAGAGCGACCGCCGCCGGCAGATCATTCTCCCACCTCGCCGCAAAGACATGGAACACCCTCCCCATCTGCCTACGGCAGACCCAAGACCTACTGACCTTCAGAAGACTCCTCAAGACCTGGCTCTTCGAACAGTAGCAGCATCCCCCCCTTAGCGCCTTGAGACCCTCATGGGTATGTAGCGCGCTTTATAAATACTATGATTGATTGATTGATTGAGTGTCCCTCTTTGAACCTCCCCTGTTCTGGGGGCACAGTCCAATTTACTTCTGTCCAGTCCTTTAATATTACTAGGATTACTTTAGCAAAGACTTTTTCTCCTATATCAAGGAGATTGATAAGTTTATAATTCTTGGGGGCATTTAAATCTCCGTTTGTATGGGTTGGCCTTAAAATAGCTCCTCTCTAGTTTTCTGGCACAATGCCTGTCTTAAGGATCCCCTGGAACATTTTTGCAAAAAACTCTACTCACCACTCAGGCCTATTTTTTATAATCACTGTCGGCATATTATCTTGGCCTACTACCCGAGTTAGGTTTAAGCCGGATATTATTTTCCTTATATGGCTTGAGGTAAATTGTTCCTTTATCTCTTCCCTCACACTTAGCCATGATATTGTGCTTGCTTTCTCTGCCATTGGCCATTTCCCATACATTTTCCCGAATTAATCCACCCAGTAATCTTCGGGGACCAGGCAGTGCAGGGATCCTACTGTTTTACCGGATTTTTTGGACCAATTTCCAGAACCCTTTCACAACTTTAGACTCAATTACGGCTAGCATACCTGCCCAGCATCTATCTTTATAGGTTCTTTTTTTTATTCCAAATAATCGTTTATAATGTATCCCTTAGTTCTGCAGGGTAAGTGAAAGCTCAGCATTGTACCTTACTCTAAGTCTTCTTTCCATTTGTCTAATTTGTGCTCTTACTTTACGACAAACCTCATCGAACCATGGACTGTCTCTATTAAGGGATCTAATGTTACTGGCCGTCCCAGGTTTAGTACATTTCATTTTTACCCTTAGGCATTCCACCAGTTGTCTTATTGTATTTTAATACCAAGCATTGTCATCTTCAGTAGGGAAGACGAGAGTCTGCTGAACAGCACTTAATTTTATAATGTGCTCCTCAGATATACGAGTAGTTAACCTCTTTGGGTAATCCAGCTGTACCTGGAGTATCGTCTCTTTCTGATTGCCCGTTTTTACAAAACGTTCTGTCTTCACAGGGTAGTGATCACTCCCTTCCACACTCATCACTTTGAAGTGCTTAATTAAATCAAAGGACCAGGCATGTGTAAAAACGTAGTCTATAGGGCAGGGTTGCTGATCCACTCTATCTCTACAAAAGTTCTTACAAGCCAGTTTAGTCTCTCAGACTAGCCCAGACTGCACAAATGTTAAGATGGATATCACTGACATATAAAAGCACCCTTGTCATCCTTCAAAAGGTCGGCATTCATGACAATTGGTGGCTACAGCTAGCACCTAAGCAACATCGCGAACAAGTGATTGTGACATGGAGATAAAAGCATAAAGAACAAATGATGGACGGAATGTTGAACAATGCAAACACCCATCCCAATTCACAAAGATCTAGGTTTAATCCATCATTTTTTTTGCTCATCAAACAATAGATTAAACCCAGATCTGTGACTGGGGGTGAATGTTCGAATTGTTTAGCACTCCGTCCATCATCTGTTCTTTTTGCTTGTGATACATAGATAGGGATGTCAGGCAGACTGTGTCCTTTTGGACCAGGAGACCGTGTAAGTATCTAATGAACATGAAGAGTTGGTATTTGAGGTCCAAGCTAGTGGAGCTAATAAAAATGAAAATCAGTTTTTTGACATTTTTAAAAGTGTACAAGCTTTTCTTTGGAACAACAGAACTTTTTTGACCAAAACCAAAAGCTTGCATCTGGGAATAAATGCTTGTTTTACGGAATTGCAAAGCTTATTTTAGGGGACAAAATTATTACGTATTCCTAATTTAGGGGCCGATTATGATCGCGGATAATCTGCTTCCTCCGGGCCGGCGGAAGCCACCGCCGGCCCGGAGGATGCGGATTAACCGCTGCGGACTGAAAAAATACCCCCCGTCAGATTAGGATGGCTGGGGGATATTTTTTCCATCCGCGCCTTTTCCGCCGCGGTCGCCTATAATCCTATTTCCACAAAGAAATAGGATTATTTTAACTGGAACAGCTGTTTTTAGCAGAGGATATTGTGAACCCCATTAAAGCTCTTACACAAATACCAAATGTCCTGCTACCCAGGGCTTTAAGTGGTAAAAAAAAACTGGGGGTGCTCTAAAAGGGGCGGGGCAAACCTCAAAGGGGTGTGGCCTATCTAAGTAGGGGTGTGGTCTAAATAAATATAACTAGTGCAGCAGTACCCCCTGCTCTGACAAACCGTCAGCTCTAGGACTCCTCAGTGTCATCAGATTTGGAATTACCCGCTCAGGCTCGCTATCTCCCCTCCTTATTACAGCAAGGCTATGTATGGATAACGCCATACACCCTCCCCAGTACCCCAAGACCGGTGTTGTCATCCTGGGAAATACCCAGACAGACACCTCCTTTATAGGGTGGCTTCACGTGAGGCTGAGTGTACTAGAAGCACTGCTCCCAGAAGGCAACTCGGCTTCACAGGGGTGAGTTTTAACAAAGCCACCACCCCTGTCAAAACATGCCACAGAGTCCTTGTACAACGTGGCTCACCTGGCATGACTTCATGCCTTGATCTCCACTACTCAGTAGTGAGCAAAATGAGCATGCGCACATCGATGTGCATGCTCTCACTGCAGTCCAAGAAAAAAAAAAAAGATAACTGACTACTTCTGAGAGGCCCGAAAATAGAGCCTGATTTGAGGCACCCTAAAAATAACTGCCAGTGCTTAGACAGACCCGGCCCAATTAAAGCCCTTAGTAGTGCAATCTACTACCATGTTACTCCCAACTCCTTATGTAATTTACTTCACTCTATTTTAAAGCACTCCGACACCTGTGGGTAAAGTACGCGCTTTATAAAAACACATAAATAGGAGGCATCAACCTAGCAGTCGCGAATAGATTCGACTTGTTTGTGAGATCGGGGGTGGTTCGGAGCGCAGCCATTCATAGCCCTGCCGAGTGCATGCATATCAGTTAAATGAGAATATATGTTACTAATTTCCTCTGATCCCCCACAAGCATTGCAAATTGCCATGCACATGTTGGTTGCCGTTAAGCAAAAAAAGCTGATAGCGTCGCTACTGCCATCTCTTCTTTGGTTGATAACAGGTGAGTGGCTCTGGGCTGGGTTATGGCTGGACTGATTAATGTCTAGGCAGAGGCTCAAGTAAGGGCGAAGTGGGCACTAATTCTAGCACAGGAAAGTGGCTCCTGTGTAAAACATCACTTGTTAAATGTATTCCAAGCGATGCTGTAAAAATGAGCTTGCTTACAAAAGTAATAAACGCACCAGCTTTACAAGACCCCCCCCCCATCGTGAGTGTCAGCACAGGATGATCAGCTTCCCGGGCACACACACAGATGTACCCGAGCAAGTCCTTCACGGGTCTTTAAAATACCATTTACTTACTAACGAGGCTTTGTTGTTCTTCGCGCCCCTTCTTAGAGCCCCTGCATCTCCACTCTGACTTTCACTGGCACTAGTTGCACCTCTGCCAGCAACCTGAGCAAGCTCCTAACTTCAATTGCTGAGGAGGGAAACATTTTCGTTCATACATTCGGATTCTGTATTCTAGAATGGTGACGTAAAATAAAACACATCTGTCTTTAAGAATAATAATACAGAATGAGACTATATACTGAAAGATACCCATAGGAAATAAAACAATGAATACAAATATATTCATTTTTAAGCCTACAAATAATGCAACTAAAGCTACCTATTACTTAATACCCATTGGAAACAACACAGGACCACAAACATACCCTCACGCGTAATCGCTCAACCTTGATGGTATCTTCCGGTGATGTGCACTCCTTCCCAGATCCACTCGTTCTGTCATTCAGACCTGCTTACCAGCCAACGGTGCCTGTTGTTCTAAATCAGCATATTGTACATCACAAGAAGATTCTTTCCGTACTAAGCTCGAGTCCAGACGCACTCGCCACACTTTTTCTCAGATTCACCACATTACTTACGTTCCATCGCTTCCTATCTTCCAACACAGCTGTAAACCTTCCAGTTCTACTCACTGTAGTCCAAGAAAAAAAAAAAGATAACGGTCTGCCTCTGTGAAGGCCGAAAATAGAGCCCGGTAGAGACCCCTCTTGAGGCACCCTAAAAATAACTGCCGGTGCTCAGACCCGGACAGACCCGGCCCACTTAAAGCCCTGCTGCTACCTATGCTTTCAAGATCTGTCTGTACATGCTAAGCTTGTCCTTTCTCAGAGCAATTAGCAAATCTTACTCAAGTAGGTTTATGTCTTCAGTAGCTGTTCTTTGCCCAAAAAAAATACCATTGTTTTTCCGTCTTGCCTACACACCGAAAGTGTACCTGTCTGACAACAGCTCATGTCATCATGCAACACATACTATACTACAAAATATGCACAAACATACACAGACACACACAGCTAAGGCGTTGCTGTTTTCAGCCTTTAGATAATGTGATTCCGCTGGCAGAAGGCGTTGGCTGGCAGGGTTGCCTGTCAGTGTTGGTATCAGCCCATGGTATTGTGCAAATGTAGACAACGTGAAAAAGTTTTCGAAACACATGCCCATTAACGCCTTGATTCTTTTTTTTCTTCTTTTTTTATAGGGATAGTCCCTGGTTTCTGCATACTCTGTGCACCCTTTAGCTCCCCTGCTTCCATCTTCACTTCCACTCCTCCACTTTTTCCTTGTGCTCAGCTTGAACTAGACATAGAGAAAACAGTAAAGGTGCTAGGTCAGTTAAACTGATGCAAACTAAAGCACAGCATAGAACCACAGCAACTAAATGACACATTGCCAGGTGACTCTTCGATTTTGCAAGGACCTTCAATACTGAATCTTCCACTAAAACCCTGGAAGGGTTTAGGTTACCCAGGAAATGAGGAGGTCAATTTAAACTGTGCTGTTCAGTCTGATTTTAGCATGAGACTAATCTCCTCTGTCATGTCTTCCATACTTCCGGGTCTTTCCAACCTTGCAACTGACCCACCCACTGTCTGATCTTGATAGTACCCCAGACCTGCACTCCCCTCTGCAAAATATTCACCACTTCCCCTCCCATAATCTGGAGAGCCATATACTAGCATTGGGGGACGAGTGTAAAGAGGGTGTGTTGTACATTTTCTTTGTATCTTGCGACATAAGACTGGTTGAATGGTTGAATGTGCCAATGTTGATACAGTACCAAGCGGATGAATGAATCACCAAATAGGCCTGCACATCGAGGAGTGAATTTAGAATGAGAACATGGAATTGTCAGATGTTAGGTTGAGAACCACAACCCCACCCTGTCCCCTTTCACAAAGGTCAAAGTTGATTTTATATGATGATCTGTAAAATGCTTATGTTGTACTTTTACTTGAAGTATATGTTGACAAACTATTCCTTGGATAGCCTCAGTGTGTTTCTAAAGGTTGGTAACTGAGGGGACTTCCGAAGTTGTTATCGTGGCTGGCAGCATATAAGAATGATACTTACAAGCCCAGTAGGAAGGAACGCTTTCTAGGGAGAAATGTAAGGAATTGCTATAGGCAAACTCCATTGGAACAATCCATCAACTCCAAGCATTCAGAGTTTTCATGAGAAAAAAACTCAAGTAATGCTCGGTGCACTGATTCAGGCATTTCGTCTTTCCATCTGTTTGATTGTGGTAACTGATGGACTTGAAATGATTCATGCCTATTCATTTCAAACATTCTGTCGAGAATTGGAAATAAACTGAGTGCCTCTGGTGGTAACAATTGTGTTTAGCAGTCCTTGCATACAGAAGATGTGAGTTAGACACATTCCAGTAAATTCCACTGCCGTGGGTACATTTGTGAGGCGTATTGTTTGAAATAGGCCCTATCTGCAGGGTCTCACCAGATTTTTTGCCTTTTTGCTGATCCCTATTTTTGCTTGTAGAACACTGTGCACTTTTACCTCTGCTAACCAGTGGTAAACTGTTTGTGCCCTTTCAATATGATGAAATTGATATACAACTAATTGGCATATTTGACTTACCTATAAGCCTTTACTATATTGTACAAAGTGTACCCAAAGGCTATAAGGTAAATATCTCTTTTGGTCTGCAGCACCCATTGTGCCATCCGTTCCAGTGGCATTGCAAAACTGACTGCAGGCCTACCATGTAGCTGTGGTGGGTTTAAAACTGCAATATCAGCCCATCAAAATAACCCCATTCGACAGGTCAAACCCTTCCTTTTAAATATTTATAAGCTTCCCCCTAAGAAAGACCATTTGCCCATAAGGCAGATTGCATTACATTTAAAAGTAGAACATATTTAAATGTAATGTTAAACAGTATAAACAAATCCAAGAAGGTTAGTGTCACTGTAGCAAGGCTGACTGTTCCATAGGAAAAATGGTTTCATTATTAGATTTTATAATTACATTGAACAATGGTAATTTTGGCTTAGAAGCAGATAAAACATATTTAAAATACTCCCTTTTCATATTTATTTGGAATATAATATAATGTTAAAATTGAATTTTGTATAACTATTAAACAATAGGTACTTTTAGAAAGTTACCTTTTCCTTCTCTCTGGATGCACATTTATATGAGCTACAACTGTCACCTGCCAGCTGAATAGCAACTTTGGTGAGGTATGAAGTGGCTTCCAGGGCACGGACAAAAAGCCATGGGTGTGGGGAGGTATTGTGCTCTCTGTACTGGATGGCATATAGGCTAGTCCCAGGAACTTGGTGAACTTCAAACAGGGCTACCCTGTCACAGGCAGATGAAGCTAACACCTAGGCATAACCTCTTCTTGTGTCCCCTCTCCCCAGCCAGGCAGGCTCTAATTGCAGTGTGTCTCTTTTTGGCATCAGTGTCAGAGCCTGCTGAAGTGTCAAAATCCATTTGTGAAGGCACTCACTATCCTACAACAGAGTAAGTGTCTGACATGTTTCAGGATCCTGACACTGTTCATCAGGAAGGTGGAGCCAATGAGATATCTGAGAAGATGTGGTGATCAAGA
This sequence comes from Lissotriton helveticus, assembly GCF_964261635.1. Taxonomy (NCBI): domain Eukaryota; kingdom Metazoa; phylum Chordata; class Amphibia; order Caudata; family Salamandridae; genus Lissotriton; species Lissotriton helveticus. The sequence goes on along the minus strand of NC_136059.1, from coordinate 1,144,496,001 downwards.
ATTACTGAAAGTAAACCTCTCCTAGAGAGACCTGAGATGTGACAACGTTGGAAATAATTCTAAGTCCTAGGACATCCTGCAGGATAGCATTTCTTTCTCCTTTGAGTTTAAATAAAGCTCCATGGAGTGGTCATTGCTAGATTGGAGGAAGGTTGGATTAAGGGGATTACTGAAAAAAGAATGAGAACTTTGTGAATGAGAAATATGGGGAAAGGACTTTGAAAATGGTAAGTATGTCAGGATCTGTAATGACCTACTTCTCTGTATGTTTTGGTGCTTCTGTCAGTCACCAGACAGCAAATCACAACACCTCCCCATCTGAGAGGGTACACAACGCATGCTCCTCCTAGCAATGTATTGGATAGAATAATTAGAATTTAGACATCCCTGATGGGAGCCGATTTCCCTCCCGTATCAACAATTACCCATTAGAGGGGAATCGCCATCCCTCTGTAAGTACTTGGTAAACAAGCATTAGAAATGCATTAGGGCTCGGTTTGTTTGAGTTTGAGATAATGGCATTGTATATGGTAATGTGCACTGACAGCTGCTGATGATTGTGCCAATTGAAAGAGTGGCTGGTGTACTGTCAGCTGTTGGTGTGTGTGTTTAGTGAAAGTTGTACTGACATTGTTTGTTGTGTGCATGGGTGTTTAGCGGCACGGATGCATGGCGGAGTTCTTTTTGGGTGAAAGCGTACATTGGTGGTTGTTGGTGTTTGTGCATGGTGAAAGCATTCATTGACGGCTGGGGGTGTGGTGTTGTGTGTGTTGTTTTCTGTGTACTGGTGAGTGTGTGTGGTGAGTCTGTGGGGGTGAGCCTGGGGAGAAAGTGTGGTGGTGAGTGTGTTTTGGTGAGTGGTGACGAGTGTGTGGTGTTGAGAGAGTGAGGTGTGTGATTTGTATGTGTGCTATGTGTGTGTGGTGTATGTGTGTGTGGTGTGTGTGTGTGTAGTGTTTTCTGCACACTCACACACTGCCCCTACACATTCACACACTGCTCACCCACACACTGCCAATGTCACCCTGCATAGTCACACACTGTTTATACTGCACACTCGTTCTGCACACTCACACAATGTGCACCCTGCACCCTTACACACGGTCTCTGCAGTCACTCTGCACTCACTGTCACTCTACATGCACTCTGCACTCATTCACTCTGAATCTGCACCCTGCACTCTGAATTCTGCACTCACTGCACTCTGAATCTGCACTCTGAATCTGCACTCTGAATCTGCACTCTGAATCTGCACTCTGAATCTGCACTCTGCATTCTCAATCTGCACTCTGCATTCTCAATCTGCACTCTGCACTCTCAATCTGCATTCTGCACTCTGAATCTGCACTCTGAATCTGCACTCTGAATCTGCACTCTGAAACTGCACTCAGAATCTGCACTCAGAATCTGCACTCAGAATCTGCACTCAGAATCTGCACTCTGAATCTGCACTCTGAAACTGAACTCTGCACTCTGATTCTGCACTCTGCACTCTGAATCTGCACTCTGAATCTGCACTCTGCATTCTCAATCTGCATTCTGCACTCTGAATCTGCATTCTGCATCTGCACTCTGAATCTGCACTCTGAATCTGCACTCTGAATCTGCACTCTGAAACTGCACTCTGAATCTGCACTCTGCATTCTCAATCTGCACTCTGCACTCTGAATCTGCACTCTGAAACTGCACTCTGAATCTGCACTCTGCATTCTCAATCTGCACTCTGCATTCTCAATCTGCACTCTGCACTCTCAATCTGCATTCTGCACTCTGAATCTGCACTCTGAATCTGCACTCTGAATCTGCACTCTGAAACTGAACTCTGCACTCTGATTCTGCACTCTGCACTCTGAATCTGCACTCTGAATCTGCACTCTGCATTCTCAATCTGCACTCTCAATCTGCACTCTGCATTCTCAATCTGCATTCTGCACTCTGAATCTGCATTCTGCACTCTGAATCTGCGCTGTGAATCTGCACTCTGAATCTGCACTCTGAATCTGCACTCTGAATCTGCACTCTGAAACTGCGCTCTGACACTGCACTCTGACACTGCACTCTGACACTGCACTCTGATTCTGCACTCTGATTCTGCACTCTGAAACTGCACTCTGAATCTGCACTCTGAATCTGCACTCTGAATCTGCACTCTGCATTCTCAATCTGCACTCTGCATTCTCAATATGCACTCTGAATCTGCACTCTGAATCTGCACTCTGCATTCTCAATCTGCACTCTGCATTCTCAATCTGCACTCTGCACTCGCACTCTGTACTCTGAATCTGCACTCTGCATTCTCAATCTGCACTCTGCACTCTGCACTCTTAATCTCCACTCTGAATCTCCACTCTGAATCTGCACTCTGAATCTGCACTCTGCATTCTCAATCTGCATTCTGCATTCTCAATCTGCACTCTGCACTCTGAATCTGCATTCTGCACTCTCAATCTGCACTCTGAATCTGCAGTCTGCACTCTGAATCTGCACTCTGAATCTGCACTCTGAATCTGCACTCTGAATCTGGACTCTGATTCTGCACTCTGAATCTGCACTCTGAATCTGCACTCTGCATTCTCAATCTGCACTCTGAATCTGCACTCTGAATCTGCACTCTGCATTCTCAATCGGCACTCTGCACTCTCAATCTGCACTCTGCACTCGCACTCTGCACTCTGAATCTGCACTCTCCACTCTGCACTCTGCATCTGCACTCACAATTTGCACTCTGCACTCACAATCTGCACTCTGAATCTGCACTCTGCACTCTGCACTCTGAATCTGCACTCTCCACTCTGCACTCTGAAACTGCACTCACAATCTGCACTCTGCACTCACAAACTGCACACTGCACTCGCACTCTGCACTCTGAAACTGCACTCTGAATCTGCACTCTGATTCTGCACTCTGAATCTGCACTCTGAATCTGAACTCTGCATTCTCAATCTGCACTCTGAATCTGCACTCTGAATCTGCACTCTGCATTCTCAATCGGCACTCTGCACTCTCAATCTGCACTCGAACTCTGCACTCTCCACTCTGCACTCTGAATCTGCACTCTGAATCTGCACTCTGCATTCTCAACCTGCACTCTGCACTCTCAATCTGCACTCTGCACTCGCACTCTGCACTCTGAATCTGCACTCTGAATCTGCACTCTCCACTCTGATTCTGAACTCACAATCTGCACTCTGCACTCACAATCTGCACTCTGAATCTGCACTCTGCACTCTGCACTCTGAATCTGCACTCTCCACTCTGCACTCTGAATCTGCACTCACAATCTGCACTCTGCACTCACAATCTGCACTCTGAATCTGCAATCACAATCTGGAATTAAAGCCTCCTGCTATACATATTCATGAAAGGGAGGGGAGGGCGGACATCTGCACGCTGTGTCCCATCATAGAGGAAGGTACCATGTAACATGGGCCGTACCAATGCAAGGGGGAGCTCCCTGGCTACCAGATACGCACTTACATTGAGCTAATCAGCCCCATAGTAGTTACTATCGTGACACCCAGTTCCTTTTCTTTCGACCATGTCCGCGCGGAAGTCGCAATTGCGTCTTTAACCGCAGACAAAATGCAGGAAATGCCCAACTGGAAATATATATGGCCTATTGCGTTAAGGGTATTACAAACACGGCACCGCGAGGACCAATCACCATAAAGATGGTAACATAAAGCACTGAAAATGCTCGCGCACTGAGGAATTTTTCAAGCACGATCCAGAAACCCCTTAACAATACGGCTCGCAGCTCCGCCCCACTTCTGACGAAGTGGTGACGTCGCCGAGCCCTAAAAAGGGTCCCGACCTTCCCTCACAAGGAATGCAAACCAATGATATGCTCTAGGGTTTCTTTATTACATGATAATAGGATGACAAAAGAAAGAAATAACTAAACATCACAGTAAACATTAGTAGCAATCATCAACACATACATATACATAGAGTCTGAAAATAAAAGACATAGTTAGATACAATAAGTACACCTGGAACACCTCACCATAATCTTAGGCGTCGTGTCATCTGAAGAAGGGTCCGTCTCTCTTTCCCTTTCTGGTTAGGTCAGGACTCTCTGTTGCACAAACACGACTGCACGTCTGCACCGTGATGTATCATCAGACAGCCAAAACACCAGACCAGCATCTCAGCATCTGTCGGACCCCCTTTCTCTAATATAGAATGCAGCTCTCCATCGAAGTTTGTAGCTAACTCCGCCTACAGTTCTCACTGGATTCCTGTACCACCTCGTACCAAGAGCACAACAAGCAGCTGGCCAAGCGTTTTGCTCTGACTCGGCACGAAGAGAGCACATTCCACCCGATAAGAACCGGTCCTGTCTGGTTCACTACTGGTGGACAACACATGTAATCTAAAATATAACCTCTCCCCTTCCAGAGGCTCAGAAGATGGCTGCAGTTTAGAATATGGAGTTGCTCAAGCATAGGCCTCTACTACTTGGAAAGCAGAATGATATTAGACCACGTTAAAGCCAATAGGCTAAAGTCATAATTCACCTAACTCAAATAACACTATGCACTTAATCCCTCAGTATCCATTATGGAGCACATGTGCGCACTATCACCAACAATTCTGCACCTCAACATCCCATACCTTCTATTCTTTGGCAAGATTATTCTAATGCAAGGCCATCCTACATTAAGGCTAAAGTAACATAGCACACTAAAGTACACAATGGTGGCGATCGAGGGTCATCACAGACCATCAGACCACTAAAGTGGTTGATTCACTACAGGATCCCACTTAAATTCAGGTCCAGAACTCCGATGCTAGGTCCACTCATTCCCTTTTCAGTCAAATAAGATTGTTAATGAACTCCAGAATCTGAAGTGACTGTACAGGAGGCAAAAGGAGAAGGGAGATAGATACAAACGAAGCACTCTGTAAGTGTCTGGTTGAAGACGTGTAGCAAAGACCATTCTTTCGCAATGGACCTACTTGTAACTCCCATAATCCTGTAGAACAAGGCACCATTAATTTGAATATATTGGTGTACTACAGGATATTGTGAGGTTTAGAAGAAAGGCTTACTAGGGTATTTAAAACGTAGACCTCAGAGGACCAGTATACAATTGGGAACCAAATACGAAGGCCCACTTCCAATAGTAGAGACACCAGGAGATAGGATCACTTGGATTATTTAAAGTTGGAACAGGCATTCTGAAATGGCAGCAAACAACTTCAGTATCTGGTAAAGGAAGGGTTAAACTAAGCTGCCCTGACCACCCAAGGGAACAGATGGTGAGCAAAACAGAAAAGGTGCAGGAAACACATATGATGCAAACTATGCAATTGAAATGGAGAACCCATCAACCACTGTTGCCAGGCAAAGTGTAATACTGGTGCTTAAATCTTCCTATCGCTTAATGACCAGAAAGTGTCTGCAGCCTTCCAGCTCCTTCCAGAATATTCTGGTTCGTCCTCAATGTTCTGCCTCTTCCACAATTTTCTCTTTCCACTTTGCCCTGGAAGTGCTGATCCATCTTTCCTTGTGACTCCACCCTCCTTCACCTCCCTAACCATCACAAGGCCATTTGTCACAGTCTCCAAGGGCTGCTCATTACAAACTTCTCTCGTGGAGTCTGAGGAATGTAACTGCAACAATGGATATGATCCTCAGAGAGCATGAACTCCTGACATTACATCTCCCCAAAGGGCCCGACCCTTGCCCCCTCAAATAAGGACCTGGTTTAATAGGGAAGTGATGGCACAATGACCACTTCAGGACACTACATATATTGCAACTGCCCTCTGACTTTATGGGACTTTATGGGAATACATGATCTCCTCCACTTCATACTTACAATTGGAGGAGGTGGCACCCTGTCTGTATTAATTGCTTTATTGACGCTAGAGATATGAATTACTCTATGTTGTTGCCATTTTGCGGCTGATTGCAAGCGTACTGCAGACTTTCTGATTAAGCCAGTAATTTTTAAATGACCCACTAATTGGAGAAGGAACTTAAGGTGGCAATCAAGGATAGATAGATTCTAGGAAAATAGCCAAGCAAAATCATTAAGTTTGTACCGGGGCCCAGTCTGTCCGTGCCAATTTGCAAATCTATTATAGCCTGATTTGGCTTTCTAAACTCTTTTATGGCCTTTATGTTGAGTATCTCTTAATTTATTTCAGAATGCACTTTACCATAGGTAAATGAAGAGGGATAAAAAATCTCTTGGTAACAGATGAAATGAAAGTGCATTATGCCTGAATGAGTGATTAGTTCTTTTCAAAATATACAAAGAAACTGGGATCCTCTATCTGAAATGATGACTTCAGGCAGTCCATGAAGATGAACGATCTCTATTAGAAAACCTGGGCTAATTTAAAGAAATTAGGGGCGATATGTACGAAATTCCTAATTTGCGATCCCTAAATAGCGAATCTGTAGAAATCGCTATGTGGAAATCGCAAATCAGAATGTACATTCCCTGCGATTTCATAATAGCAATTCCTATGGATTCGCCATCGCTATTATGAAATCGCATTTAAGGAAATTGCTAAATTGTGATTTCCTAATAGGAAATTGCAATTTAGGAAATGGAGGCCCAAATACATCTGGAAGTAGGATGATGATGTCAGAGCCAAGATGCAGGCTAAATATAGGGTATGGCCACTAGCCAGAGGCCTAACACACCTTAAGGAAACAGAGAGGGCCCCTGCCTCACTGCTGGCTGTATCAGACACACCAAACAAACCACACCATGGCTGCTGAAGAGGGGAATGACCCTGGGAGCAGCAGGAACTGCAAAGTGATTTTTTTTTTTAATGTTTATTTTAAACCAACATTTTCAGATAAATCGTACATAATACAAAATACTTTGCAAATCAGAGATAACAAGTCATGACCACATAAGCAAAACAAAAACAACATATATGAGCATTCAGTTTTTTTGACTTTTTTTCCACGCCTCACCCTCCCCCACCCATTTCCCGGGACCAAAGGGTATCGGATTGCAGACTACTACCTACTAGTCTATCTACTTGCGGTTCATCCTGACCTTGACAGAGTTATCTGCTTAACTGTTTACCAAATTAAAATTAACATTAAGATATAGAATCATTAATCCATGAAGTAATTGGAGCCCATATGTGAGCCCCTTTTTTACGGGCTCTAACTCCTTTACGTTTATAAACTTCTTTCTCCCAGCGGTATGTAGCCAGCAGTTTTCTCAGCCAACAGTGAACTGACAGGGGATCTTGATCGAGCCATACTGTCGCTATAGTAAGCCTGAACGCCGCCATCATAATATAGAGCAGTGTCTTGTTGGGTGAAGACAGCCCCTGATTGCTTACGCCCAGCAATATAACCAGTGGTAACAACACTATGGGCCCGATGTAGGCAGGCAAATACCGGTCGGTACCGGCCGAAATTCGGTAATTTCGGCCGTTACCGACCGGTATTTGGAAAATGAGATGTAGGGCCACCTAAAATACAGATTTGGTAATTTTACAGATTCTGTAAAATTACAGATTCTGTAAAATTACAGAATCTGTATTATGAGATGTAGGTAGCACTGTAATCAGTGCCACAGGGCTTTAAGCATTCGTTATTTACCACCAACTTGAAGTTGGTGGTAAATAATGAAAAGCCTTGAAAAAGCATTTTTTTTGCTTTTCAAACGCTGCCATGTTGCAGACATACATGCCCTTAGGGCATGTATGTCTGCAACATGTGCACCCATGAGGGGTGCAACAGGGTGTCAAAGTGACACCCTGCCACCCTTCAATGTTTCCCCCAATTACCGAATCGGTATTTACCGATTCGGTAATTGACATTCATTCCTATGTGCCTCCAGGCCCATAGGAATGAATGGCAAATACCGAATCGGTAAATACCGATTCGGTAATTACCGAATCTTACCGATTCGGTAATTTAAAAAGAGAAATTACCTACATCCCATTTACCTACTCTTAAATACCGAATCGATATGATTCGGTATTTAAGAGTAGGTAAATCGAGATTACCTACATCGGGCCCAATATCTCTAACCATTATTTGTGTAACATAATGACCCACTTTCCCAATTAGACTGATTAGACAGGGGCATGTAGCGAAAACATGCACACTATTGGCGCCTAATTCTCCGCACCGGGAGCAGTTAATACCAGAAGTACCTCCCACCTAAATATCCTTGCTGGAGTAATATACAGGTTAAACAAGGTTTTATAGCACTGAACCTGAATATTAGCTGAGATAGCTGCGGTAGAGCTTAATGTTAAAGAATCCTCGCAGGCCCCTTGATCAGCCTGCACCTTCTCTTGCCAAAGATCGATATGCTTACCGAGATCATCCTCATTTAAATTATTAAGTAAAGTGTAAAGTTTAGAAATTGAAGCCCCTTTGAACCTAAGACTGCCTCCATTAATGGAAATTTATGACCCTGGACCGGCTTTCTAAATAGGTAGTCCCTAATTTGTAAGTAAAAAAGTGGTTATTCCCCACAACACATTTTTTTTAATTAGAGCAAATGACAGAATTGTGTTGTCCCTAATTAGATCCCCAATGAGCCTTATCCCTTTCTCCTTCCAAACTTCCATATAGCCATCGTGGAAAATTTCTGGTAGCAGTTGGTTGTTTTGTAGGGGCATATAGATGTGCATCCTATTTAATTTTAATTTTTTCCTAATTGAGGTCCAAATTTTAAAAGCACCCAACATTACCTTGAATTTAACTCTTTGGAAGTTGGCAAGATCAGTATGCCGCGTCAGACAACCGTGGGCCTCTTCCCCAAGCAGTAATTTGTATATGGAGGGGTAGGATCCAGCTTGGTCTTCGATATGTCCTCTGCCCAGCAGATCGGACAGCTGCTGGAGATTAGCCGCCCAATATAATATCTGAATATCGGGGACCGACCAGCCCCCCGATCCTTAGCTAACGTCATATACTTCAATGCCCTCCGTGGATGCTTCCCTGCCCATAAAAACTTAGAGATAGCTTGGTTAAATGCAGAGAGCCATTTTTTATTAACTTCCTGGGGGATTGATCTAAAAAAATATACAATTCTAGGCAGAAACATCATTTTGATGACGTTGCACCTTCCTAGTAGTGTCAAGTGGAGGTTGCTCAGCCTATTGAAGTCTGCCTTGGTTTTAAATAGTAGCGGCGCCAAATTGCATTGTACTATCTCATCCACTTTTGCTGTGATTTCCACCCCGAGATATCTAGCCTTCTCTGTAACCCTGCTATCTGCCATATTTACCATGGAATTTTTATTGATCGAAGTTTTCTCCCTGTTCAGGTAATAGCCTGACACTACCCCAAATTTTTCAGCCTCTTTTTCTACCACCCTAACTGCCTCCGCTGGGTTAGATGTTGTTATGGCGAGATCATCTGCATAAGCTAAGATCTTTACTTCTCCTCCCATGGTTTGAGCTGCCGGATGTCGTTGTTCTCCACTATTGTCCTAATAAAAGGGTCTATGTATAAAGCAAATAATAGTGGAGAACAAGGACACCCTTGGCGAGATCCGCGGGTAATTTTAATTAAATCTGATGCAGCGCCCGTCATATTGATCCTTGCCTCAGGGTCTTGATACATACACCGTATCGCGTTGATATATCTTTCGCCCACAGCCTGCTTTGCCATAGTGGCCCACAAAAAGGGCCAGGAGACCCTATAGAAAGCCTTTTCGGCGTCTAAGAGTATGGCCATGACAGGGTCTCCTGACACTCCTGCTAGGTCAAATAGCGTGATCAACCTCCTTATGTGGTCAGTAGTCCCTCTTCCAGCTACGAATCCATGCTGAAACGGAGACACTAGTTTAGCTATAACTGCCAAGAGCCTGTTTGCTATAAATTTTGAGTAGATTTTTAAATCACTGTTCAGCAGGGATATTGGTCTGTAGGAACCTAATTTCTCAATTGGCTTACCTTTCTTTGGAAAAACTATAATAGATGCCCCTTTCCAAGATTTTGGCGTAATCTATCCCGTTGTGCCCTTTGAAAGATTTCCAGCATCAGCCCCATAATGTGTTTCTTAAATTTTTTATAAAATTCCCCCGGAATTGAGTCAGGCCCGTGGCTTTGCTGCTTGGGGTCTTGTCTATCGCTGTTGACAATTCTTCCCAGGTAATAGGGCCCTCTAGTTGATTTCCCTCTTCTGCTGATAATTGACCCAAAGCCACTCCTGTTAGGTATTCCTGAAATGACTCCCACCCCTGATATCTTCAGTATACAGTTTCTGATAAAATTTCTGAAATGCCGTAATAATGGCTTTTGTCTCCGTCACTGGCCCAAGGTCAGGATCCCTGATCTCTCTTATCCTGGTGTGCACTGTTCTTTCCCTGGTGCGTTTCGCCAGAAGGTGCCCTATTTTTTCACTACTCTCGTACACCCGGGATTTCCATGCTTCATATTTACCAGCTGCCTTCTTAACTGATATTTGAGTGATAGCAGATTTAGCGATAGTGACTTTTATCTGCACCGCCTCTTAATCTGTACCAGCAGACAAGACCTCCATCAGTTGGGCTTCAGCTGCACCTAGTTCTTGATATAATGCTTGTAGCCGGTTCTTCTCTTCCCTCTGAGATTCCCACCCAAATCTGTTTGTTTCGCCCCTTAGCCCTGCTTTCAGTGTATCCCACACGACACTTAAACTAGTGCTGCCGTAGTTTTCTTCTATAAACCTGGGGATCCATTCGCCAATCTGCCGCATGTAATCTGCCTCACTTAAGTAAGCCCTGTTGAAAGACCACTGTGTCTGCCTGAAAGGTGTCTCCATATCTAGCTCAACCACTAGGGGGTTATGGTCTTACATCACCTTTGGAAATAGCTCGATTGTACTATTGGAGGCTAATTCCTGAGAAACAAAGAAGTAATCCAGCCTAGTAAAGACTTTGTGGGGTGCAGAGAAGTACGTATATCCTGGATCAGCCCCCCTTTTCAGAGCCCACACATCTTCTAGCCCATGTAGTGCCTACATCTGAGATAAGGAGTTAAACACTTTGGGCTTCCTGCCCTGGTAGGGAATCTTCCTTAAGGCGACTTTACAGTTCAGATTTATATTTAGATCGCAGCAAAGGATCAATGGTAGGGTCCAACCTACTAGTTCTGTCTTAAGCCAATCCAGCGGAGCCGGGTCATCCAATACTGACCCGTATACCGAGCACAGAGTAAAGATTTTATTTTCAATACACCCCTGAACAATCACCCATCTACCCAGGCTGTCCACCTGATATCGGGGGAAGCTAAGGAAGCCCCTTGTCCCATTCTTTGCCAGAACAGCCACCCCTTTTGTACGACATTCTTGAGATGTATTTGCAACAATATAGTACCCAGACAGTTCCAGAAATCTTTTCCTACTACCCTCAATGTGCGTTTCTTGAAGGCATAGGATATTGGCTCTCAGCGCTTGCACATCAAAACTGGTCTGCCTCCTTTTCTGGGAATCATTTAAACCGCAGATATTTACAGAAGCAATTCTAATTTTCCTCCCCATTTATTGAATAAAAAAGATAAAAGATAGATAGGAACAGATAAATACCGTCAGACACCTGGAGAAAAAGGGAAGCACCGCATTTTATGCACACCCTGACATATTACTACTTCACCCGTGGTCCCAGCCCCCCCCTCCCGGCCCCTCCCTCCAATATGGCAAAAAAGGTCCTGAGACCCTTGTGATGCCTCCTGCATGTGTTTGCGCCCCCAGCTGCCCCGACCCAGACCCCACGCCCAAACAGTTACGTGAAACTGCCCAATTACCCAAACAAAACAAAAAAAAAAAAAAAAAAAATAGCACTCATTTCCTGCTACCCCTATCCTTAAGCTCCTTCAAGTATTCCTGCACTTGGATCTCAGAGGTAAACACTCTAACCATGCCTTTAAAAATCACTTTAAGCCTAGCTGGGCTCATCAGAAAAACTTCACACACTTGCTGCTGGAAGGGGGAGATCAGAGAGCGTGGTGTGGCAGAAGTCGGGGCGGACAAAGAAAGAATGTCCTGTTGCAGTTCTTTTTGCATCGGGCCGGGCTTTTTCAAATATGGCTTGACGCAGCAGGAAGTTACCAAAAAATATTAGTATGGCCCTCGGTTTGTCTTCCTGGCCTGATCTCTTCTTTAGCATTAAAGGAAACCTGTGCACCCTTTGTACTTCTGCATCCCAATCCCAGTGAGACAATTCTGGAAAGGCCTCACGAAAAAGTCTCAAAACAAAACCTCGGATATCGTCTCCTTCCTCCTTTTCCGCAATCCCTAGCAGCCGTAGGTTATTCCACCACTGTCTGTTTTCGAAGTCCTCCAGCTTCCAAAGAACGTCCGTTAATCTACTTTCTTGCGAGGTGGTTTGCTTGTCGGAGCTCTCAACAGTTGCCTCCAGCTGGACTATGCGCTCTTCCAGTGCCGTCGTGACATCGTTGATCTCGGAGCAAGCCTTATTGACCTTCCTGACCGCCCCCTGAAGTTTTCTGGTGGCGGCGTGGGCCCTTTTGTGCTCTTGTCATGCTACTGACTGGATTTGCTTTAGGATGGCATAGATTAAATCCATCGAAGCTGGGCTGCCCTTCGCCCCCGACCCCGTGTCTACGCCTTTGATGATATGCTGCCCAGGTACGGTGTCTGGCTCCAATGCTCCCTCCAAGTGTGAGGCGGAGTAATCCCAAACCAGCTGGTTTGACTGGCTAGTATCAGACGTGAATCCGAGATCTTTCCCAGAGTCTTTGTGGGTTTTCTTACTATTGCGGGCAGGCAAGCGCTTCTGTGTGTCAGGCTTAAGAGCGGGGTCGCTACTATCTGAGGAGAGCCCATCGGGACTGCTCTGCCAGCTTTCTTCAGATGCATCAGATTCGTCTGTCATGGAATAAAAGTTGTCTACCTCAGGGGTCCCTGCGCCTGCTCCTGCCATAAGTACCTGGCCCGTTGCATCCAGTAAGTTTTTAGACGGGGTTTGGGGGGTTCTGATATCCGAGCCTCTGATCTTTCCTTCAGCTGCCGCCATGCCCACTGTAGTTTCTGCTACTACAGACTGCTTTGTGCTTGGGGGAGCCGTAGTAAAGATATTGGCCAGGTCGTCAGCAAGACCATTGATCACCTCCGCGCTTGACACCAGGCCCTGAGTAGTGGTGGTGGTAGATACATTGTCTTGTGGCACTTTGTCAGCCCCCTTGGCAGCAGCTGTATCGGCAATCTTGTCGGCTATTTGCTTTCTCGGCCCAAAATCTTTTAGCCCAGCATCTTTGTCTTTAAAAATATTGCCATTAGCGTTACTGCTGCTAGTTTTTTACCTTTGGTAATTCCTGGGACTGTTTGGAACGTAGAAGAATTGCTGGCGCCTCTGCCAGCAAACATCCCCGGCACAGTTGCTGCCTTGCTGCAGGCTCCTTTCTCCCCTTTCCGCTCTCCTGGAGTTATTCTAACCCCCTGTGCGCCGTCCCCGGGCAGACCAGAGTGGCGAGCATCCGCGTTTGAGTCAGGGGCTCTGCTCTCGCCGGCACGTCGAGAAGTGGATGCAGGTAGGGATGCCTGATTGACACTCGCTCTGCTCGCATCCTTCACCATCTTTCCCTTCGGAGGCATTCCGGCGTGAATTGGGCTCGCCGGCGATACAACACTGTATCTTTGATTCCCCCTCTGCTCCGTACTGCTGGACACGGCACCGCCGGGAGAAGTCTGAGCCGCATTCGTCAGAGGCTAGGTAAGAAAATTATTCTTAATGGGTGTTCTGATATCCGATATCTCGCAGCATGACTTGTAGGCAATTTTCAAGCGTTTTCCAGCATAATTAGGCAGTAAGCAAATATTCCAGAGTCATAAAGCGGGGCCGTGGTCGGGAGACAGCTAACCGCAAGACTCACACAGCCGCCATCTTGCCCCTCAGGTTCACATTTTAATTTATTCTTCCTAAATTTATTCCGCAAAGTGAAGTTTTCAGAGAGGGTGCAGGAGGTCCAGATGGAGGAGTATGCTGCAACATGAACCAGCTTGTTGGCAAGGCCTCATTCACAGTCCTTGAGGCCCAGAAATGCAGGACCTGGAATGGGATCCTTGATAAGGTGAACTCCTTTGAATGATGCAGAGGACCATTTCAGAGATAAATAAGAAAGAGGTGGTACGACCTGTGGTCCCTTACCAAGGAAAGGCTGGCCAGCAGGGTGGCAGAGGGAAATGGGCCTGGCAGAGGACCCTCAAAACACCCCCCTCTGACTCCCATGGAGATGATAATGGAGGGGACCCTTAAACTGGAGAGTGTTGCCGGACATAGGGGTATCACTACCTCCATCCCAGGGTAAGTCAGCTCCCATATATGTACCATACATAACATAACGTTAGGCAATCCGCATAACATACATCCCAGCATGATTTACTCCATTGAGGTGTTTGGCGCACCCAAGCAAAGCATCATGGGAGTTCCAGTGCACATCATTAGCTTGCAGCACTGAGTGCTGATGACCACACTAAACATATGTGCACAACACAAACATGTCACAAACACATGCAGCCGAGTTACAACAACATTATAGCTAAACAGAAACAATTTAATTAGAATAACCACATAAATGCATTTCCACAGATCCCAGCATAGACAAATCAAGACCTATAGGAGTCAAAGGGGCTACTGGCAGTGGGGTCACCCTGAACCCAGAAGACCACCACCCCCTCAGCCCATCACAACAATTCTAACTTGCTGGAGAGCCACCATCCCCCCACTGCTCATTTATGAGGACATAGATGGAGGACAGTAACATGGCAGGGACCCCACAACAGCACAGCCCAGGACACTGCAAAGGCGCAGGGACACTGTGTCCGATGTGTCATTTATGAATATATCTGCTATTTTGTGAAATGTTTTTTTATTGTGTTTCAGACTTTTATGATTTGCTTTGTCAAACTGAATAAAGTTATTTTGATGATGATGAGTGACCTTTGTTTTACTAGCACATTGCTTACCCTGTTAATTTCATGTTTACTATGATGTGGTAGCCACCTGAATTAAACGTGGTCACTCAGTCGTGCACCAAGCATTACCCCATGTTTGATGTTTCATTTCTATGATGTTATCCCTTACCTCAGAAATAGTTGCTTGTAATCTCTTTGTGTCGTGCACATCCCTCTGCCACACAGGTACCCTCCTGCTGCATCTGTATAGTTGTATGTCATCATCATCGTCAGGCTTTATGTGGATGTCGTGCAAATACCTCCTCATAGCAATATTGTGAAGTGTGGCACAGGTTGCAATGATTTTGCAGCATGTGTTCGGCCTGTAGAATAATGCTCCACCGGTATTGTGTTGGCAGCAGAAGCTAGACTTTAGGATGCTGAAGGTACGCTCGATGAGTGTACATGTTGCCCTGTGTGCCCTGTTGTTGTATTGTCTCTCACTTGGTGTCGTCGGGGTCAGCTACGGTGTGAGGAGCCAGGGCCATTATGCATTTGCACTGTCACTTTAAGAGCATGAGAAGGGAAACCATTAGGTCACATCAAACACACACTCCTGACCACTGTATTTATTGACTTTTTGATTTTCTTACCAAGTAGGAACCCATGACCAAATTCCCCTGTGTCAGTTGGTACTGTATTCCACTGTGGCGGAACATGAAGGAGTCGTGGGTGATGCCTGGATATCTGTTCACAAGGTATATGATGATACAGGAAGTGTCACACATTCAGTGAGTGTGAGCATTTCCTGTTCCTGTAGATGTATTCAGTGGATTAGGGGACACATATGGCAATATGTGTGCCATCAACACAGCCAATTACCTTGGGGAACTGTTCAATCTGGTCAAAATTCAATTTTGTTGGCTGCAATGATTGAGGGGTATTAGGAGAAATATGTATTGTTTTACCTTTCTAACCATTATTTCCAGTAACTTGTGAAAGATACTGGAAAAGGCACTTTATGACTCCCCCCATGCCACTGCTATGACCCCCTGGTAACTTCCTGATGCTAGTAGATGTAAGCAACACAATACTTGCACATGGGGTGGTATTGCGTTGCTCATGATTGTTGGGCCCGAGGCTGGGATCGCAAATCAGCGATCAAATCAAGTATGACCTGACTGCTTATTCTGTACCTCCTAATGATCTCCTCTTCGGTCGGTTAAAACAGGATAACCCTCTCACTAAATATCTTCTCCTGTCTCCTCCTCTCCCTCACAGCCAAAATCCCCATCCTACTCGCCAGAATGTATAACGCCGTCATTGTGAAAGAGCCAGATGCATTTTGGGGGTCTTTTTTTAGGGTTTGCACATGATTACCACCTGTTCTGAGTCAATGCATAACTGCATTTCCTAAATGACTATTTTGCGACTAGTGCCAATTAGTAAATACTTTGTACATGAGGTTACAATTCACAAATAGAATTTTGCTTGTTGTGATTTCCTTTTATGGCGATTTCCAAATGTGATTTCTACTGGGTAGGAACTGCATTTTGCAACAGTGTTTATGCCTTTCGTACATGCCGAAAGCCTAGTTTGCATTTCTTAACTGCCCAAAATAGCGATTCTGTCTGTTCAGAAATGCAAAATCGTTTCATACATTTGGCCCTATGTACCTTATTAAGTTGAATAAAATGGGCAGTCTTGGTTAGGTAGTTAACTGCAATCAGAATTGTAGTGTTTGTTTAGAAACAGGCAGCTCAACAATGAAGTTCATATTTATAAAAATTTTATTATTCATTAAAATGCTTTCACAGAATGCACTTAAAAACCATAAACAAATCAAAAACATAAATGCAACACAAAATGTAAAATAAAAAAACTCACAAGGTAATTCAATATATGGCTATATCATTTTTTTGATAGAAGAAAACACTTAAAAATACAAATGATAACAAAATCTCAAAGATAAAACATTATAATACAAGAAACGTTCCTCAAACTCTCATCATGCTGTAACATACATTTACTGTAGGGAGATTTAGCAGTAAGTAACGTGCTTTCTCAAATGTTACTATAAAATTGTTTAGAAATAACTGCAATAACACATTTTCTCTGGGGATGTAAACAATAAAACATGATTCAAATCCTGTTTCGCAGCACCACAGTATTGATAATCAGGCTGAGAGGACAGCCCCTCTTTTTAACCCAAACATTTTCACCAATTGTTATTTGGTCGAACCTAAATTTAAGAAAAAATGTTCGTACTAAGGAATATAGATTGGCCTTTCAAAACAAATTGCATTCCTACATCTATAAAGCCCTTTACTGTCCCTCGAAAGGTCCCACTAAATAACTTTCTTCAACATATTTTCTGGGCTACTAAACAGGTGAAAATAATAGAGAATAACCTGTAAATAAGCTAAATAATTTATTTCAGTCAAACCCATCATTTTAAACGAGCTAGAAGAACTTACACCAAGGTAACGTTTCCACAAAACAGAGTAAATGTTAGTTACATTTTTAAGCTAGGAGATCAACCTTGCTTCTATACAATACAGTGCAACAGTGGGGATTTCAGCAACATACACCTTTAAATATGATTGCACATCTCTCCTCCCCAGTGCATTAAAGAATTGAAAAAGGCTGATTCCTATAGACTTTGTTTGAGAAAGTGTAAAATGCCTTGTGGCGTTCAAATTATTCGAGATTCTCACTCCTAAGACTATCCCAAGTCCTAAGTATGTATATTCTAATTCCCCCATTATAAAACCAAGAACTGGGAGATTTATTACTGCTTCCCCTATAATCATAATTTTGGTTTTCCAATCATTAACTGAAAGATTATTTGCACGACCAAAAGATGCTAAATTGTCAAGTTACTTCTGTAAACCAATAGGGGTAAGAGCAATTAAGTCATCAGCACACAACAAAGTTGAAACCTCTCTAAATCTAAATTTAGGGGGATCTGTGACACCTTAACTTAAAAGTGATGGACAAACAGACAAAGAATGAGAAAATAATAAAGAGGCCAAAATACAATCTTGTTTAAGACCATTATTTACAGAAATTTAATTTGAATATCAATTACCAGTGGCCTAAACATGTTTGGCTAACTATCTGAGCGAAGAGATATCAATGGGTGCAATAACTCAAAAGGAATGCAGAATCTCAAGAGTTTATGCCAACATGTTAATCGATCTACAGGTTCAAAAGCCCTGCTAAAACCAACATAAGCCATGTATATCTTCCTTTTCCGTAATTTCAAATACTTTTCACGGCACATATACAAACACATGAAAATTGTCTATTGTGGACCAAACCTTCCAGAAGCTTGACTGTTCATTTGGCAAGAGCTAAACAACGTTCACCCAGGAGTCTAAATGATTTCATAAACATTTAGCAAAAATCTTCCACGTGACATCTAAAAGTGAAGTTGTACGATAATTTGGCAGATGATCTGATCCCCAATTTTATAGAGGGGGATTATATTACCACATTGCCAAGACTTGGGGATTACATCAGCATTCAAACAATAATCAAACAATGGCGTCAAGGTTCCAACCATAAATGAGGATCAGTTTTGACCAGACACGCTGGTATACCATCCTGACCCTGTGCCCTACTGTTATTTAGTTCCACAAACCCATTCACAGTTTCATCCAGAGAAAATTGAAATAAGGTGATGACAATCTCCGATCGGGAAGGTTGATGATAGTAGGATCTGTGTTTTTTTAGTATCCTTAACTAATCTTTTGGCTATTACAAACCAGAATTTATGCAGATCACGAACAGTAACAGCAGACTGGAGATGAAGCTAGAGCTTTGCCTTTCGATAATTTTTAATAATTCGCCATTCAAATTTAGAATATTTGTAGATCCAAGAATAGGATTTGATCTGATTGCAAAGGTATCCCACAATGAGCTTAGAGTAACTTAAAAAGCAGTGGCATTCATTTTTTAGGAAGTGTTTTCAAAGTATCATACAAGCAATTTGTAAGGATATCGTTTGCCATATATTTCCAAACATAAACTGGAGCTGAGCTAGTTCTTATATCAAAACTAGAGATCTTGGCAACCCACCTTTCAACTACATTAAGATCAATTGTCACTTAAAGCTGTGAATGATCATGTGAAAAATGTCCACTGATATACAAGTCCAGGGTTGACTGGGTGTGGAAAACATTTTTAATAGACCACTGGGTTTACTGTTTGGTATTTTTGCTCTGCACAGGAGATACAATGGTTTATGTGTTTCTCCATGTCTTGATCCATCCATTCCCACCAGAAATGCTGTTTAAGACGTTTACCTGTCTTTCTACCTCTTTCATTTCCCACTATTAAAGTGTCATGAAAATAGTAATACGAGAAACTGCTGAAAGCTGTTTTCAGTTACATACAAACATTTGACATGCCATGTCAGGGGGGCAAGATGGCGTCCGTGAGGGCGGCCAAGTGAGCTGCTCTTCTCCTTCTCCCTATCGCTGCCTTATCTGCTGGGCTATGAAGAACTCTCCTACCGGTGCGCTTGGGAGAAAACGAGCGATACTGTGCCCTTATCAACGTTGACCTAAACAGATCGTGTCACCTTCCTGGATGATCTGGCGCTGACGTTCATGGCCGTGGGGCTCTCCGCTCCCTTGGTTTTTGGTGTGCCGGTGCCGGGTGGGCTGTTTAATTTCCCTGACTGATTTTCCACCACCTGACGAGGTGCGACTGTCCCCATTTGGAATTATGCCGCCAAAGGTTACCCGCAAAGGAGGCAGGGGTCGTGCTTCAGCAGTGTCCACAGCTAGCGCCTTGTTAAAGACTCCTAGGACCGAATCTGCAATCGAGGGCCGGGCAGCCAATAATTCACTTGCAGCCTCGGCCGTGACGACGGAGCCTGGGAAAAATTCCACCTCCGGCCGGGT
This sequence comes from Lissotriton helveticus, assembly GCF_964261635.1. NCBI lineage: Eukaryota > Metazoa > Chordata > Amphibia > Caudata > Salamandridae > Lissotriton > Lissotriton helveticus. The sequence continues at coordinate 1,144,476,249 of NC_136059.1, read as the reverse complement.
CAAGCAGACAGTTCCCGGGCTGTTCAGAGCCCAGTCATTAAAGACGAAGATGCATCTAGCGTTTGTACTGGGACCAGAGACTCCGGTTTACTGAAATCTCCTGCCTCCGTCTTGAATACCAGTGCTGAGGGACCGCTGGCTTGTGACAATACTGAGGCTCCTCCAGTGTCCATGCTCAAACCGGTAAGTGAACGCCCTCAAGAGTTAAAGGCTGTTCCGTGTGCATCGCCTACTAGCGAGGCAGTGTGTAATGCTGCAGTGCAAGATTTTGATGTGATTAATCCCCTGACTAGAATTGGTACGGATACAGACTTAGCTACTGATCAACAAAAGAAATGCATGCTGGTAAATGAGGTCCCCCTCATAGAAAACTACGATGTGGATACACTGGTTACATTTAAAACTGATGTCCCAAAGGAGGTTTTGAACCTGAATAGAGATGATGACACAACAGATAAGTTTTTCTCCCTATCAGATGTCTCTAACTCTAATTCTTCGGGAGAAGAAGAAGCTCAAGATAGAGACTGGGCTGGGGATGGCAGTGATTCGAGCATCCTGCACTGGGAGGGGAGTACTGGTCATTCCCCGCTTAGCCCAGAAACTGTTAAACAAGTGAAAAAAACATTGGTTTGTCCTACTCCGAGGAGACCCCTGGTGGGATGTCTTGGGACTATTCTTACTCATCTGGCTTGGGGGCTCAAAGCACTACAACAGATGGTGCAGTGCCTAGTAGTACAGGTTTAACCATCGCTTGCAGAGATCACGCTTTCAACCATCTATCAGGTGATGATGGCTCACAGGGAGGAGTCAAGGGCGGAAAGCTCCCGCACAAAAGGAGCCTGTAGGAAACTTCAGAATTCCATCTGCAGGATTGCTAAAACCTGCTCGGATTTCTCTTCAAAGATATCAGAAGCGGAAAACAGGATCTCACAACTTGAAGACAATTTGGCCTTGCAGATATCTAAGGTTGAGAGTATACAGATGGTAAAAGACAATACGCTGCTTAAATTGACTGACCTAGAAAACTGGGCTAGGTATAATAATTTAAGAATTTTGGTTGTTCCAGAGTGTAGAGAAAGTACCACTGTACACCAATTTGTGGTTGAGCTATTTGAGGAAGCCTTTCCGGATCTCCCCCAATGGGATTGGAAGACCCAAATCCAAAGGGCACATCGCTTTCCTTTTAATCGACGCAACATAGGTGGCCAGTCTGACAATCGTACTCGAGCAATTTTGATTTCTCTGAATAATTTCCTGGCCCGTGAATCTTTGTATGACTTTCCTAGGCCTGATTGCAAAAGAGAAGGTAAAGGATGCAGCTTCTTTGTGCGCCCTGACTTTTGTCAAAGGACAGTCGAACTTCGCTGGCACATAGGACAGCTGATTCCGGATTTTCAGTCAAAGGGTGCTCAGGTTTTTCTTTTGAATCCAGCTAAACTAAAAGTGATTTATAAAGGTCAGACACATTTTTTCCAATCAGAGATCTAGGCTAAGGAGTATCTACTCTCCATGACGGCAGGAGAAAATCCCTGAGTATATTTTAGAATAACTAACGGCTTTCGAAATGTTTTTGTTATGCTTTTGCAATTTTTTTTACTTTTGGAAGATTTGACAAGACTATGATTTTGCTTTCTGCTGAGTAACTAACCATTGGGTTAGCTGATGGGGGTATTTGATGCCTTTTTTGAGGGTTTTGTTTTCCTCTCACTTTCGAGAGTTTTGTGCAAATCTATTGTTTTTCCATTTTTGTGCTTAATGCAATTGTGGTTCTTCACTGCCTTTTTTTCCCAACATATGAGGTCTATTGTGGGCAGCGGTAGGAGTATGGGGTTTACCAGCTCTACATCACCAGAGACTGATGGTCCCCATGCCCTCAATGTGGTGGGGGGTGTAAGGGCGGGAAGTGGGTTGTGGGGGGTGGGCAAGCGTGGGGCTGGGTGCACAATTAACTCTCTTAATAAGATGTTATGGCAAACAGCACCAATTTTCTTAAAAGGGTTTGTGTTTAACTTTTATTTTATTTTTGGCATTACACTGATCACAGGCACGGGTTTGATGCATAGATGCTTGGGTCTCAAGGGGCTGGTTCGGGTAGCTTTTAAAGATGACGGGTAGACATGGATTGATTTGGATGTGTTCTTTAAACTGTTGTGGGTTAAATGACAGAAAGAAAGGGAAATTCTGGGCAAACTTATTAGACATTTAGACATCGATGTAGTATGCTTACAGGGGACCCACGCTTCCTGGAATAATCGTGCCTGGCTCTTGGATGTGGGTCTCTACATTATTGCTTGCTCGCGGCAAAACACAACTGTCAGGGGTGTCGCTATAATGGCCAGGCGAGGAATTTATGTCTCTAAGCAAGTGAAGGTCGATAATTTTGGGCGATGGGCACTTGCTGAAATAGTAGTCAGGGGATCACCTTATACTATCTGTTCTTTATACGGCTCCAATCTTGACGACCCTGCCGTATTTAATTTGTTGAGCATTGAACTTGCTCTGTGGGCATCCCCCAAAGTTGTGTGTGTAGATGGCAATCACCACTTGAGCTCAAATACTGACTTATATAGTGATGCTCCCTATTTGGGGAGAAAGAGTAAGACGTCAAACCAGTCTGTTGGCTTAGCCGCGAGCACGCTTTGGTTGATGCCTGGCAGAGATTAAGCTAGACAGAACCTGGTTATACGTTTTTTTCAGCTCCCCACTGCAAATTTGTTCTCCTATATTACTTTTTTATTGCTGAAACAATTCTTAGCGGGACTTGTGTGAGCTACATCCTAGAGTCATTTCGGACCACAACCCTCTAATATTGCAACTTCCCTCTAGCTGTTCAAGACCTGTCGGGTCCACTTGGACATTTGAGCGTAGACTATTGCTTGATGATGGGTACCGCAGCCACATGAATACTTGGATACCTGACTTTTTTCAGATTAACAAAGGTACAGCCTCTGATTTAATTGTTTGGGACACTTTTAAAGCTGCGGTGAGGGAGGAGACTCTTAGTTTTTCCCTTCACCGTCAAAGGACAATTAAAGAGAGGGTCAACGGTTGGATTAACCAGCTTCGAGAAATTGAAGAAGAATTTATTGTAGTCATTGATGATCAAGGGAAAAGAGAGGAGTGTCCACAACAAATAGCAATTTGTAAAAACAGAATACAGCCATACTTTGGGGAAGAGCTTGCTGCTAAGGTCATTCATTATAGAACTGATATCTACGAGTACGGGGAAAATACTGGTAGGCTGCTGGCCAAAAGATTACATCACAAAGGGGTGGTAAACCGGATCAGCTGCATTAACGATAAAAACGGACTTACTCAGGAGCAACCAGACAAAGTGCTAGGGGTGTTTCAAGAGTTTTATGAGACATTATATTCACCAGATAAGGATGCTGAAGTCGATTTAGGAGACGATTACCTGGATGATTATATAACAGTAAAAGTTCCATTGGAGAAGCTAGATTTTCTTTCTACTCCGATACCAAGGTAAGAGATAGAATTAGCTATAACTTCACTTGCTGTGGGGAAGGCCGCAGGGCCAGATTCACTACCCCTGGAATTCTGTTGATCATTCAGCAATATCCTCTATGAGGAGCTTGAGTCCCTGTTTTTATTGGCTCAAGGTGGTCAAACACCAGACTCTTGGCATAAGACTAGTATTGTAGTCTTTAAGAAAAAGGACAAACTTGAACTTACTCCTTCGTCCTATCGGCCGATTTCTTGAATTTGCGCTGACTGTAAAATGTATGCAAAAATCATGGCATCTAGACTGTGAAGGGTTAATAAACCCTCTAGTCTCTATTCCCCAGCACCGTTTTATACCTGGCCGGGACACCTCCGATCATATTAGGTGGGCGATCGCTTTATTTGATTGTGCTCTTGCCTACAAACAACCATAGGCAATGATCCTGTTGGAAATCAAAAAGGCGTTCAACCGGGTCTCTTAGGATTTCCCCTGGCGACTGTTGATGTTTAAGGGGTTCCCACAAGAATTCATTACGGCAATAGAAGCCCTATATATCTCTCCTAAGGCCTCTGTTCGTATTTCGAGGCATGAGTCGTGCCTCTTTCCTATTAGCAGAGGAACCCGCCAAGGCTGCCCCTGCTCCCTGCTCTTATTCTCCTTATACATCGATATTTTTTTGAACAAATTAGATTGCAATCCAAGAATACAGGCGGTTATGGTAAAAGATGTGGTTTTTAAAACATTTGCTAATGCCGATGACGTTGCCATCTTTACGAAGGATGCTTGCTCTGCTCTCCCGGCTGTCTTTGACTCTGCCAAACTCTTTGGTCAAGTTTCTGGATATCGTCTCAATGCTGACAAAAGCCAAGTTATACATTCTGATTTTTCAAAACCAGTAGGGCTTCCAATAACTCCAGCTGCCACCTATTTGGGCGTTAAGATCACTGCGGCATTTGAGAAGATACCAGAAATTAACATCTTGCCAGCTATCAAAAAGGTAAATCAAACACTGGAGAGATTGGACCATTTACATCTCTCGCTTTATGGCCGTTCTAATGTCATTAAAATGTCAATATTCTCCAATTCCTATATTTATTCAGGACCACCCCCATTGAATTCCCAATGAAGTACATCCTTAGTGCAGAGAGGGCCTGTTCGAGATTTCTCTGGGGGTATCATAAACCCAGGAGAGCATCTAAGTGGCTGATACTTCCCAGATTAAGGGGTGGTGTGGGTCTACCATCTTTAATGCTCTATCACTGGGCTGCACTGTTACAACACATGGGAGTATTAATATCAGGGGTTATTTAATGCCAGAATTTGCTAGACCTACTATTTACGAGACACTACTTGACGAATCTGCTTGTAAATGCTTGGTAAGCATATTTGAACCAAGTTATTATAAGAATGTTACATTTAAAATCATCCAATCAGCTTATTCTTCTGGAGGAAAATCCAGCCACAATTTGGAATCCCAACTATTAATGCCCATACCCCTCTGCTGGCCCATGGCCTCCTCCCCGTAATATTTCAGGATTCTATTGTTTTTAGCTGGGTCAATTCAGGAATTAGAGTCTTGGGTGATTTCTTCCATGAAGGCCAAATTGTTTCTTTCTCCGATCTCCAGGGAAGATATGGGCTCCCAACTAGTCATTTTTTTAAGTATCTACAAATCAGGAGTTATTTATCCAAATCTATTTCAGAAGGATCCAACAAGATTCTGAGAATCCCTTTAGTTGAAATTTTAGAGAAAAGGGCAAGGATTGGGTCAATCTATCAAATGCTATTATCTAATCTGCCAGATGACCTGATTATTCAAAGTGAAAAGTGGGACAGAAAGTTCAGTCAAGAAGGCACTGATTTGTCTGCTTCCCTCAAAATGGCCAGCCAGATATTGATAACTGGCAGTCTGAGAGTCCAACATTACATGGCAGCCTATGACTTATACTACACCCCTGGCAAAGTTTCTAAATGGTCTTACTTCCGTGGGAATTCGTGTGGCAGATGTAGACTCTTAGCGGCTGACACTCTACATATGTTTTTTTCCTGCCCTATGCTTGCCAAATACATACAAGATATTGAAACTTTTCTCACTCAGGTTACTCGGAAAGCTCTGAGCCTAACACCTAGCCTAGTGATTTTGGGGGTAGATCAAGATCATAATCTGCCAGGGCATAGTAAACCCGAAAAATGCTTCCTATTTATAGCAATGTCCATCTTTAGATCGGGGATTACTTCTCAATGGATCCGCCCTGATCCCCCTACTTTTATAAACTGGAGGTCAGCAATAGATAACATGGAAATAGACTAAAAGGGTGAAAAAGACAGGAAATGAGCCGAACAATTTGGATTCCTATAACAGACAGGATAGGATAGGCTGAACTGCAGCTTTGTTCACCTCTGTGTCTGTCTTTTTTTACCTGATTATATGTTTTCTGCTCATTCGGTTTATTCTTACGTATGCCCTTTAGAGTTCACTTTCCTGCCTAGCTTTTCTTATTTATGCATTATGCCCTGGCTGATTTGTTGCTTGTTGTAATGTCTTGTTTTGCCATAACTTAAGTTTGTAAAATGCAATGTATAAAAAAAAATTAATTAAAAAAAAATGACATGCTATATCAGACCATTTAAATATTTTCCTATTCAAAGAACCAACTGGATAGAGGAAGTTGAAACAATCATACTTTAGAAGAAATATAGTTAATCTGGGCTAGGACATCAAGAGTGCCTGACATTTTTCTGAAGGCTCAGGTAAACATGTTGATAATGTATTGACACCAGTGACAGTTATTGACCTCCCAACAGCTTCCAGCAGTAGTAGCAGTAAGGAATCATTACCTCTGAAATACGCCTTCTCTGCGGTAAATAGGGTCATAATTTTTTCTAACCGATACAAGCTACTTACAAATCTTACTGTTTTACAAGTAAATGACCCAAGTTCACTGAATGGTATCAATTCTGTCCAGAAGGTGGTTCATTGTGCAGCCATTTCAACCTATGCAAAGCAACCTGTAGACAAAGTAGAGATTTTAAATGCTGAAGTAGTAGAACTAAAAACATTGGTTAATGTGTTATTGGGTAGTAGCTCTGCACAATCAAAGTCAAGCAAATCTGAAGTGACTTTTGGCTCAACTAACAAGGCTGATTGTGTTTGCCAGATGTCACTATCAAATGTAATTTGTGCAATCCACCAGTACCAACAAAAAGAGACTCTCAATCTGGGTTTAGAAACCAATTACAAAAGAGAACTGACTTTACTAGAGATTTTGTTGATCACTCATTAGATATCAGTCCCTGATATTGCCTTGATGAGAAACACAAAGGGACCCAGAACTATTCACAGGGAGCTGAAAACGCATTCCTTTAGGAAGGAAAATGAGAAATGAGCATACCCAAACATCTCTAGCCAACCATCTTTTCTTGGGCGGGAGGGGGAGTCTGTGGTCAACATCGCAAAGCCTCCCAGTAGGGATGTAGCTTCATAGATAAATAAAGTTATCGTATGGATCAGACATACACGTCAATGTTACTCCCTGATTTGCTCTGATATTGTAATGGCCAAACACCATCCATTGTGCATAGATGGCTATGATTATATTCAATTATTTTTTTTAAAGCCTCATATGCGGATGGATGGTTTCTCTGGATGCCGACTCTACATCTAGTTCCAACATTCACATACAAATAAAATTCAATCCTTCAGTAGCAGTGGCTACAAAAGATAGGTGTCCTACAATGGTTCAACCATTTCAACAGAGAAACAGAAGCAATGTTCGTGAAAATGACTTTTCACACATATATTGACAGATCCCACCAGGTCTTCCAGAGGCATGGACCTGGGATGCTGGGGATTCAACTTTAACATCTCCCCCTCATTATAATGAGATACTTGTTTTAGATGATAGTTGCGCTCTGAGGGTTGGATCCCCGCAAGGCTTTACTTTGGCTGATGGTTTGAATCCATTAATAGTTGGGACTCAAAGAAAACTGGTCTTGATTGATAATACCAATATCCAAATGTTGTCATGGAAAGTAGTCGATATGAGTTCCAAAATGATGGACCCAGATTGGGGGTAATTTATTGATCAGTTGATTGGGGTGAAGTTATTGATCAGCTGGTGGCTTAGTGGACTAATGTGTCCACTATAGGTGCCTGTGTTGAACCTCATGGTCACAGGTTCAAATCCCAGCGTGTCCACTCAGCCTTTCATCCTTCTGAGGTCAATAAAATGAGTACCACTGAGTTGTGTAACAATAAACATCTCTTATTCAGGGGCAAGGTACCCTTGGGTGAACTTACCGCTATACAATAAACACTATGGGGTCGATTAGGATGGCGGACGGAAATGGGTACTGTCCGCCATGGTGGGGGAAATTTTACTCCCGGCTGCGCCGCGGAGATTCCGCGGTTGGGATTAGGATAATCATGTCACGAAACTCGGACCGCGGCGGACGGATCATAACCAACACCGTCCGCGGTGGACGGAACACATCCAACTCCGTCCGCGGCGGACGGAGTCCAATGAACAACCACTGCCGCGGACGGAAATGACCGCGGAAAATATCACATGTACCGCCATACCTGTGAATACTCCGTGGCCGCAATTAGGATAAATCCGCCCGTACCACGGAACGCACAGCCATCCACGTCCGCGGCGGAAAGAATGCAACGATAACCACAGCATCACTGCGGAAGGCCAACACGCACAACATCCCTAGCGGCAAACAAATGTTAGAAAGTGTACCGCAAGTCCAAAGCAAACATACGAACATTGACAACGCCCCCCCCATACACCAACACCAAGCACAAGCCACCATGACACGTCCCAAGTATCCAATAATGCACACTAGTCAACACGCCCACCTACCACCTGACTGCCAACAACCATTGAGACACGACTATAAAATGACACCCACACACTACCACAATCCTTTGCATCACAGCATTGCTGCTAGCAAGAGGCCCTATTTGAGATACTGCTAACTCACATAGAAGACACACAACCACCACCCTACCACACCCACCACACAAACACCCACCACACAAATCCTACACATCACACACCACACACCTGCACCCCCCAACTCACTCAACTCACACACTGAGCACCACACACCATGGCACCCCAAAAAAAACCTAAATTCACGGAGACAGAGTTGAGGGTAATGGTAGATGAAATAATCCGTGTTGAGCCCCACATCTTCGGGGCCCAAGTCCAGCAGACGTCCGTGGCGCAAAAGAACCACATGTGGGACAGGATCGTCACTTGGGTGAATGCGTCGGGGACTGTGCCGAGGACGAAGCATGAAATTCAGAGGCGGTGGCATGACCTGAAGACCAGGGTGAAGGGCATCCGAGCTAAAAACTTTGCCAGAGCCAATCATACTGGCGGTGGCACACCCCCGGAGCCCATACCCTACACCGATTGGGAGGAGAGGGTGCTGGTGATACTACACCCAGAGAGCCTAGACGGACTTGACGAAGGAGAAGAGGCTGGTGAGTACAAACCAAGCACCACGATCAGCACGACATGGTCAGGCTCACACAACTGAGAAGAAACATCTCCTACGCCCCAACCCATGCACGTTGGACACCAACTCACAAACATGTACATGGCTCCCAACAGGCCCCCATGTTCACGGGGAGGGTGGTGGTGGTGGAGGGTGGGGTGTGTGAGAGGCCCAAACTACAACTCCCAACAGGCCCCCATGTACACGGGGAGGGTGGTGGTGGTGGAGGGTGGGGTGTGTGAGAGGCCCAAACTACAACTCCCAACAGGCCCCCATGTACACGGGGAGGGTGGTGGTGGTGGAGGGTGGGGTGTGTGAGAGGCCCAAACTACAACTCCCAACAGGCCCCCATGTACACGGGGAGGGTGGTGGTGGTGGAGGGTGGGGTGTGTGAGAGGCCCAAACTACAACTCCCAACAGGCCCCCATGTACACGGGGAGGGTGGTGGTGGTGGAGGGTGGGGTGTGTGAGAGGCCCAAACTACAACTCCCAACAGGCCCCCATGTACACGGGGAGGGTGGTGGTGGTGGAGGGTGGGGTGTGTGAGAGGCCCAAACTACAACTCCCAACAGGCCCCCATGTACACGGGGAGGGTGGTGGTGGTGGAGGGTGGGGTGTGTGCGACAGGAAACAGAAATGTCTACAAATCTATATAACCATGTAATGTCCACATTACTGACCAGCTCTATCTTGTCCCTCAGGTGATCGTCAACTGACTGGGGAAACCAGTACCCGGCCGCCAGCCTCGCCTCCCACACATACAGGACTCTCTGGTGACGAGGACACAGGCAGCTCCGGTGCGGAGGATGGAGCGGGACCAAGCACGCAGCCAGGGCCATCTGGCTCACAGGGACTCCCGGGACCGACCAACGTCGCATGTCTGACTCCAGCGACACCTGTCTCTGTGATCTGCACAGTCCCCACCACCACCAGTACCACCAGTACCACCAGTACCACCAGTACCACCAGTACCACGACTCCTGCCTGTGCCACCCAGCATAACCCAGCGCACGACGCTGGTCCATCGGCCTCACACACAAGCAGGGTGAGTGGGCCACAAACACAGGCAACGGGACATCAGCCAATCAGGCGAGCCACACACCGCCGTGCAGAGGAAGGACAGCTACCCCATCCAGTGGCACAGTCCCTACAAGCCCTTGCCAGGTGTCAGGCATCATACGACCGGTCCCAGGCAAACGCTGATCGTGCACACCAGGACTCAGTGGACAACACCAACATCCTGCGCGAAATCTCTGGCTTCCTTGGCCAGATGGTGCACATCATGGGCCAGCAGGCAACGATGTGGAGGGAATGGGTTGGCCGGAACAACCCCCAACCCCACCAATTGTCGTAGCGTCACCTCCGCCTCCACCGCCACCGTCACCTCCGCCTCCACCGCCACCGTCACCTCCGCCTCCACCGCCGCCACCACCACCTGTGCCCCTGGCGACGGATGTGGCCCATCAACAACCTGCCCTCCCAGCTGACTCTGTTCCACCTCAGAGACGGAGGGGCCGGCCGAGGCAGGAAGTGGCTGAGAGCAGTGTTGGAGCGCCATCCACACGCTCCAAGAGGGGACGCCAATGACAATGTCACAGCCTGTGCCAGACATTCACCCTGCTAAGTATCCTGTCCCACAGACAATCATTCCCACTGGTCTGCTGGACTACCCTGACACCCCCCAATGTGGTGTCAGCACGGACATTTCATCTGCCATTACCTTCAACTCCAACTCCCTCCACCCCACTTACTTGTAAATATTCACCAGCACAAAAGCACAACCTGTAAATAAATAGCACTTACACACACAATGATGTTCTGCCTCCATGTTTATTCACATGATTGCCTTCAGAAACAGACGTAAACAGGGTCAGGGATCATAGTCGTACATGATCATGGCGCTCCGGTAGTGACCTAGGGAAAATCAGAGACAGCAAACACACGTCAGGAAACAGATACACACACATCACAACACAATGCACAGCAACATTACACAAACGACAACCATCACAAAAGCATGGGATGAGAGCACACACATCATGGAGACTTGTATGTCCAAAGACATGAAGACACACATATGCAACCATCACAAACAACACCCAGCTGATGAACCCCACATCCACACAACACCAGCAAACATACATGAGGCATTGTCAACCGCCACTAGAGGTAGTTACTCACATTCAAGGGAAGTAGCGATCTTTGAGCTGGCGCCTCTGGTCCACACCTTCCTCCTCACCACTATCCTCATCAGTCGACATGGGTGGGATGGGAGGCCGAGGAACTTCTTCGTCTTCAGGGTCCAACAGCAGTTCAATGTCATTGCGTACTGCCAGGTTGTGGAGCATGCAGCAGGCAATCACGATCCTGCATACTTTTCCTGGTGAGTAAGGCAGGGCCCCTCCGGTCTTATCGAGGCACCGAAACCTAGACTTTAGCAGTCCAAAGGTACGTTCGATGACTCTCCGTGTCCTTCCATGTGCATCATTGTACCGCATTTCACCCGCTGTTCTAGGATTACGTAGGGGACTGAGGAGCCAGGGCCGGTTTGGGTACGCCGAGTCGCCTATGTAGGGGGATGACAGACACAAACATCACAACAAGATATGGTGGGTACCCCATGCAACACAGAGATCACAAGAGTCCCCACTGCACACTCACCAACAAGCCACGCTTGACCGGGTCGCAGATTTGCCATGAGTCGTGGGACAATGCTGCTCCGCATGATGTGGGCGTCATGTGCGGAGCCAGGAAATCTTGCACACACATGGGAGATGATGTTGTTTGCCAGGCACACGACCTGCACGTTCAGCGAATGGAAGTGTTTGCGATTCCTGAACACTTGTTCCCGTGCCCGTGGTGGAATGATAGCGATGTGTGTGCCATCAATTGAACCCACAACGTGAGGTATGTGGCCCAGTGCATAGAAGTCAGCTTTGACTGCTGCCAACTCTTCCGGCCGTGGGAAATGTATGTAGTCATTCTTGTACAGCATCATAGCTGTTAAGACATCCCGAAGAACCGTGCTGAACATGGCCTGTGACATCCCCCCGGCATGTCCAACTGTGTACTGAAATGTGCCAGTAGCAAAGAAATGTAGTACCGCCATGACCTTTGCAGTGGGTGTAATCGACCCAGGATACGTCCTACGTGGCTGCAGATGAGGAGACAATTGAGCCACAAGCTCCAGCAACCGACGTCGATCCAGCCGGAATTTCCGAATCACCTCCTCGTCAACCATAACCTCCAGCACAGTGTATGGGCGATGCACATTTGGAGCCCTCCTGTGTGGGAGAGAGATGTAACTTAGGTCAACTTACAAACGACGCATACGTGTACAACTCCATCACATGTGAACCTTACTGACAAAACTTCAGTCTTCACCCTAATGTTTAGTAGCCACATCACAGACACACATGCAACTGCATGCACACAAACAATAATTATACACACGCCATGTCATCAAGCACAAATGCCAACACCAATAATGTTGTGCATACGGTAATTACATGCATGGTGACACAACGTCCAAAACACATACACGGAATGCATGTGTACCACCACCACTGTAGTCACCTCGCCAGAACAAGACACTTACAACAGATGCATAATTTGGCCATACAGCCGTGATGTACTGTGTAGTTGTGAAGATGTAAGATCGTCTGTAGGGTCACACCCGACGTCAACACGTACAAATGCACATCTGTTGCCCATTGTGTGCCGACCGATGGGCATAGTATGGACACACATGCTATATTGTATGACATATGACCTTTCCCTATCACGCTCACATCCCTCATGACGCAACTGCACACAACACATCACAGTGCAGCGTCTGACAAGATAACATAATTGGCGCCGCCATGGCGGTGCTCAACTTCCGCTACTTCCCAAAGGCCATACGCGGCCAGCGTCCCTCTTCCCATTGGCTGCATGTGCAGGGACCGTCACGGGCACACATCGGCAACCGCACGTGCAAGCTTCAGGCACGGATGCTTCAGTTGCAACAATGTTCTATCACTGGCGCCTCCATGGCGGTGCACGTACTCAGCGGGGGAGGTGCAGGCCTATACACCCTGTAGATGTACTCAATGGACATGCCAGTTCATGACCCCCCTTACAGTCACCTTGCATCATCCACCGTACACCGGCCGGAGCGGCCGGGCCTAGGACGGCCGTGCCCGGCCATGTACACAACCGCCGTGGCCGGCCATGTACACAACCGCCGTGCCCGGCCATGAACACAACCGCCGTGGCCGGCCATGTACACAACCGCCGTGCCCGGCCATGTACACAACCGCCGTGCCCGGCCATGTACACATCCGCCGTGCCCGGCCATGTACACAACCGCCGTGCCCGGCCATGTACACAACCGCCGTGCCTGGCACGGTGGTTGCGGACATGGCCGGGCACGGCCGGGCACGGCGGTTGTGTTCATGGCCGGGCACGGCGGATGTGTACATGGCCGGGCACGGCGGATGTGTACATGGCCGGGCACGGTGGTTGTGTAAATGGCCGGGCACGGCCGTCCTAGGCCCGGCCGCTCCGGCCGGTGTACGGTGGATGATGCAAGGTGACTGTAAGGGGGGTCATGAACTGGCATGTCCATTGAGTACATCTACAGGGTGTATAGGCCTGCACCTCCCCCGCTGAGTACGTGCACCGCCATGGAGGCGCCAGTGATAGAACATTGTTGCAACTGAAGCGTCCGTGCCTGAAGCTTGCACGTGCGGTTGCCGATGTGTGCCCGTGACGGTCCCTGCACACGCAGCCAATGGGAAGAGGGACGCTGGCCGCATATGGCCAATCGCAAGTAGCGGAAGCAGTGCACCGCAACAACAGGGCCAGTCATTGGCCCATTTCACGAACACGCTTCCAGGGCTGACCAATTGCTGGCGACGTATGCCACTGACACGTGCTGAGGGCCCTATATATGTGTGTTGGCCATAATGACACTTCCTACCCTGGGGACCAGTGCTGCCTGTTCACCTCGACCTGCTGTAGCTGCTGAGCTGACCACCGACTGCTGCCTGTGACCATCACCTCGACCTGCTGCTGCTGCTGAGCTGACCACCGACTGCTGCCTGTGACCATCACCTCGACCTGCTGCTGCTGCTGAGCTGACCACCGACTGCTGCCTGTGACCATCACCTCGACCTGCTGCTGCTGCTGAGCTGACCACCGACTGCTGCTCTAGTGCCATACTCCGTGATCTTGCCATGTCGAGAGGCAAAGAGATCCGGTCTCGACCCTTCACCGCCGCGGAGCTTGATGTCCTCGTGGACGGTGTACTCCGCAACTATGGACGCCTCTACGGCGCACCAGGACGGGTGGTAAGTGCAGTGTGGGACATGTTGGTGTGCATGAGGGGGCCAAATAATCAGGCCTATTTCTATCTTAGCTGTGTAGTGTGGGCTAGACATATGTTCCTGATTGCGCATGGCTGCTGACAGTTACGTCTTGCCCCTATGTGTGTGACAGGCCACCTGTCCACTGACTTAAACCCTTTTGTCTCCCATCATGGTAGGTCAAGCTGCACCTTCGCAAGGACCTGTGGAGGAGCATAGCACGGGAAGTACGGGCATTGGGGGTGTGCAACAGACGACATACACACTGCCACAAACTCTGGGACGACATTTCCAGGCTGAGCAAGAATGTAGCGGAAGTAACACTGGGCATGATTCCAAGGACGCCCCATCTGGCCCGACGCTCCATGACCCCTCTCATGCACCGTATCATTGCAGTGACGCATCCTGAACTGGCCGAACGTCTGAGTGCCGATCAACAGCAAACTAGCGGTGAGCATACTGTCTGTGTAGGAAACCTGTGAGTGCTATGCATGTATTGGTGCACAGACACAGTATTGAGTTCCGTGTTGCGTATGTATCTCTGTGATGCCATTTTGGTCCCATTGGGTGGTTCTCATTTGACATCCAGGTCCGCCATGTTGACACGCCACTTGCTTAGTAGTTGAGTGTTGAAGCACATCCCCTAGTGGTCCATGGCCCCATGGCAGGAAATGTGAGGATGACTGGTAGAGGTGGGCCGTGTGCAGGATGAGGGCTACAAAATCTTTGTCAGCTATGTAATTTGGCAATCCTGTTCCTTCTGTACGTCAGTCTGCCCATGACTCACACATCTTTTATGTGCATTTCAGCTATGACAGAGGACACTCAGCCACAGACGGTGGAGAGTAGTTGAGGAAATGAGTCCTGCTCAGACTTCGCACACACGCAGACTGACACAGAGGAGGCCAGCGCCGGAGAGGGGGACAGGACCGTCCCTGAGGACTCGCATGTGGAGACACCATCGTCCTCCTCGTCGGACACTCTTGGTGAGCCTGCACTGTTGTCACAGACTGGGAGTGGGCACTCATCACCTTCTGTCGGAAGACAGCACACAGGGCCCACACTTCCGCCAACTGCACCATGTACTGTTCGTGGCCGGAGGAGTAGGGGGAGCAGAGTGGCGTTCGGTGCAGGCACCGCTGCCCCTGCCACGGTGAGCCAAAATGCACTGTGTGCTGAGGCCGTTGATCTGCTGCGACAGCTGTGTGTGGGGCAGACCAATATGACAAATGCTTTCCAGGACCATGATAGGAAGTTGGGGCAGGTGGTGGCATTCATGGAAGGGATGCATGGCGATCTTGCAGGTCTACACAGGACAGTGCAGTCATTGGCAAGCAGTGTGTCATCTGCAATAGTACAGTCGCATGAACAGGGTGCTACTTCTGTTTCCCCATCTACACCACTGGATGTCTCAGGGGGTAGTGATTATTCTGAGCAGGACTCAAATACAGGTTATTGCACTAGAAGCAGCGTCAGACAGCACGTCAGGGCACGCAGGGCACAGACCCCATCCCCTCGATCAGCTAAATCTGTTCACGTAGACAACGTCAGATACACTGGAGTACACACACAGGATCCACAAGTGTTGTTGGGGGACATGCCTTCAGGAGCTACACAGGCATTCAACACAAAAGGTACTCCCAAGGCAAGGGATACTCGCATGTCCATGGACTGTACCTTGGACAAGGCCAGCCAGAAGACAAAGGCACCTCCTAAGAGCAGGGAGACTCCCAAGGACAGTGAGAAGACAAAGGCACCTCCTAGGAGCAGGGAGACTCCCAAGGGCAGGCCCACAGCAGAGGAAAGGTACACTCCCAAGGACAGTGAAAAGACAATGGCACCTCCTAGGAGCAGGGAGACTCCCAAGGGCAGGCCCACAGCAGAGGAAAGGGACACTCCCAAGGACAGTGAGAAGACAAAGGCACCTCCTAGGAGCAGGGAGACTCCCAAGGGCAGGCCCACAGCAGAGGAAAGGGACACTCCCAAGGACAGTGAAAAGACAAAGGCACCTCCTAGGAGCAGGGAGACTCCCAAGGGCAGGCCCACAGCAGAGGAAAGGGACACTCCCAAGGACAGTGAGAAGACAAAGGCACCTCCTAGGAGCAGGGAGACTCCCAAGGGCAGGCCCACAGCAGAGGAAAGGGACACTCCCAAGGACAGTGAAAAGACAAAGGCACCTCCTAGGAGCAGGGAGACTCCCAAGGGCAGGCCCACAGCAGAGCAAGGTCCATCTCCCAAGGGCAGGGACACACACAGAGAGCAGGTGTCTACTGGAGACAGGTGCACCACAGACGACAAGTCTGCTGGCAGGAACAGGGCGGCGACCAGGGCACAGGCTACATCCAGAGACAACACTCCACCTAAGGATAAGGCACATCCTACGGACAAGGCATCTAACATGGACAATGGCGCAATCAAGGACAGGCATACTTCACCCCTGGCTGCACTGAGGCTGATGTTTTCTACTGAACGCCAAACAGATGTCTCCGCGGCGGAGTCCCCCCATACCTCCACTCCCATCCAGGCCAGTCAGAAGCAGAGGAGGGTGTCCCCTGTTGTTGCATCCCCCATTACACATGATTCCGAGTCCAGGCGGCAGGCACAGAGCAAACGACAAGCAGGCTCCAGCACGTCCCAGAAACCAGATCCCCGGCTGCAGATGCTCCACCTATGGTGGGTGGTGATTCTTTAGAGTCCCCACCACTTGGCAGTCCTGTCCTGTCCAGGGTGCACTCACACATCCCTAAGAAACGCAGCCACACACCATTGACACCTGCCAACCCCGATTTGGCTCAAGGTCAGCTATCCCCAGCTCCCAGGCCCACCCTGCCTCCTGGCCCATACAGCCCTGTGGCTCATCATTTCAGTTGTCCCAGTGGCGCTGGTGCAGTTGACTCTCATGTATCAGATGGTGGCACTGTGTCTGTTGTTGGCTGTCATGCATCATGTAGTGGCACAGTGTCAGTTGTGCCCTCTCCTGTTGCAGGTCCTGGCAGTGTATCTGGGTCTATGGCTCACGTGTCAGTTAGAAGATCTGTGGCTGTGTTGCACACTCCTGTTTCTGGTGCTGGCAGTCTGTCTGGGTCAGTGGGTCACGTGTCAGTGACTACATCTGTTGCTGTGTTGCACACTCCTGTTTCTGGTGTTGCCAGTGTGTCTAGGTCCGTGGCCCATGTGTGTGTCACTCGGGCTGTGGCTGTGTCTCACACTCCTGTTGCTGGTGCTGCCAGTGTGTCTGGGTCCGTGGCCCATGTGTGTGTCACTCGGGCTGTGGCTGTGTCTCACACTCCTGTTGCTGGTGCTGCCAGTGTGTCTGGGTCCGTGGCCCATGTGTGTGTCACTCGGGCTGTGGCTGTGTCTCACACTCCTGTTGCTGGTGCTGCCAGTGTGTCCGAGGCAGGTAGTTCACGCAGTCCCCCTGATTCTGTGATGTGAGGTGCTGAACACTTCACTCAAATGTTATTTCACATGGTGTGTCCATTGAGAACTGCGTGGCACTCTTGTGGTTCCTGTGACGGGTTGGTAGGGACACGTACTTGTGCTGCCTCTGATGTACCTGCTCTGTACTGCACAATGCCCTGTTGATGCTCTGATACTGCATTCTGCACTCTCATGTGCTGCCTTTGATCAACCTGTTCTGTGCAATGGACTGTTGATGCACTTAGCCCCTCTCACGTGCTGCCTCTGATGGACCTGTCCAGTGCAATGGACTGTTGATGCACTTAGCTCCTCTCACGTGCTGCCTCTGATGGACCTGTTCTGTGCAATGGACTGTTGATGCACTTAGCCCCTCTCACGTGCTGCCTCTGATGGACCTGTTCTGTGCAATGGACTGTTGATGCACTTAGCCCCTCTCACGTGCTGCCTCTGATGGACCTGTTCTGTGCAATGGACTGTTGATGCACTTGGCCCCTCTCACGTGCTGCCTCTGATGGACCTGCTCTGTACTGCACAATGCCCTGTTGATGCTCTGATACTGCATTCTGCCCTCTCACGTGCTGCCTTTGATCAACCTGTTCTGTGCAATGGACTGTTGATGCACTTAGCCCCTCTCACGTGCTGCCTCTGATGGACCTGTTCTGTGCAATGGACTGTTGATGCACTTGGCCCCTCTCACGTGCTGCCTCTGATGGACCTGCTCTGTACTGCACAATGCCCTGTTGATGCTCTGATACTGCATTCTGCCCTCTCACGTGCTGCCTATGATGTACCTGTTCTGTGCAATGGACTGTTGATGCACTTAGCTCCTCTCACGTGCTGCCTCTGATGGACCTGTTCTGTGCAATGGACTGTTGATGCACTTAGCCCCTCTCACGTGCTGCCTCTGATGGACCTGTTCTGTGCAATGGACTGTTGATGCACTTGGCCCCTCTCACGTGCTGCCTCTGATGGACCTGCTCTGTACTGCACAATGCCCTGTTGATGCTCTGATACTGCATTCTGCCCTTTCACGTGCTGCCTATGATGTACCTGCTCTGTACTGCACAATGCCCTGTTGATGCTCTGATACTGCATTCTGCACTCTCATGTGCTGCCTTTGATCAACCTGTTCTGTGCAATGGACTGTTGATGCACTTAGCCCCTCTCACGTGCTGCCTCTGATGGACCATTTCTGTACTGCACAATGCCCTGTTGATGCTCTGATACTGCATTCTGCCCTCTCGTTTACTGCCTCTGATGTACCTGCTCTGTACTCCACAATGCCCTGTTGATGCTCTGATACTGCATTCTGCCCTCTCGTTAACTGCGTATGATGTACCTGCTCTGTACTGCACAATGCCCTGTTGATGCTCTGATACTGCATTCTGCCCTCTCGTTAACTGCGTATGATGTACCTGCTCTGTACTGCACAATGCCCTGTTGATGCTCTGATACTGCATTTTGCCCTCTCGTTTACTGCCTATGATGTACCTGCTCTGTACTGCACAATGCCCTGTTGATGCTCTGATACTGCATTCTGCCCTCTCGTTAACTGCCAATGATGTAGCTGCTCTGGTGCCCACTTCGCCCATGCTCACGCATACACTGCTCTGATACTGCATTCTGCACTCTCATGTGCTGCCTTTGATCAACCTGCTCTGTGCAATGGACTGTTGATGCACTTAGCCCCTCTCACGTGCTGCCTCTGATGGACCTGTCCAGTGCAATGGACTGTTGATGCACTTAGCTCCTCTCACGTGCTGCCTCTGATGGACCTGTTCTGTGCAATGGACTGTTGATGCACTTAGCCCCTCTCACGTGCTGCCTCTGATGGACCTGTTCTGTGCAATGGACTGTTGATGCACTTGGCCCCTCTCACGTGCTGCCTCTGATGGACCTGCTCTGTACTGCACAATGCCCTGTTGATGCTCTGATACTGCATTCTGCCCTTTCACGTGCTGCCTATGATGTACCTGCTCTGTACTGCACAATGCCCTGTTGATGCTCTGATACTGCATTCTGCACTCTCATGTGCTGCCTTTGATCAACCTGTTCTGTGCAATGGACTGTTGATGCACTTAGCCCCTCTCACGTGCTGCCTCTGATGGACCTGTTCTGTACTGCACAATGCCCTGTTGATGCTCTGATACTGCATTCTGCCCTCTCGTTTACTGCCTCTGATGTACCTGCTCTGTACTCCACAATGCCCTGTTGATGCTCTGATACTGCATTCTGCCCTCTCGTTAACTGCGTATGATGTACCTGCTCTGTACTGCACAATGCCCTGTTGATGCTCTGATACTGCATTCTGCCCTCTCGTTAACTGCGTATGATGTACCTGCTCTGTACTGCACAATGCCCTGTTGATGCTCTGATACTGCATTCTGCCCTCTCGTTTATTGCCTATGATGTACCTGCTCTGTACTGCACAATGCCCTGTTGATGCTCTGATACTGCATTCTGCCCTCTCGTTAACTGCCAATGATGTAGCTGCTCTGGTGCCCACTTCGCCCATGCTCACGCATACACTGTGATTATACCCCTATTTTGTACAATAAAGGTAGTCTATCAAGTCTCGTGGTCTGTCGTTGCCATTCCTGCTTGCGTACTACAAATGTGTATTCGTATTTGCTTCTCATCAGTGGTTTCGGTGACATGACACTCCCCCTCCCTACGTCACGTCCCTTGCCGGTATTCCCCTCCAGACAGCCAATGGTTTGTGCCTTACCTGCGTCGTCGTCCATAGTGGGCCATGACTAGGACGTGGTGGATCGCGAAGAGCATCGGGAAAGCGTGTAGCGCTGGGTCCATGGTGGTGGTCAGCTTGCGGTGGGTATCTCTGCTATGTCACCTATGTTCGCTGTGGGGATTCCGCCGTGTTCAGACAGGTTGTTTTTCCGCTGCGGTTTTATGTGTATTTTCCGCCATCTTGATTTGGGGGACGGTCTTAGACGTCAGTACGTACGGCGGGGCCTCCGGATGTATTCTGTCCGTCACGTGGTCGTGTGTAGTTCGGCGGCGGTGCGTGCTTTTCCGTCACGGACGGAAATTTGACACGTTTTCCTATCCTGATATGGCGGACGGAGTATCCGCGGCAGGCGGACACGGAAAAGGCTTTTTCCGCCTACTCCAGGGCCGCGGTGGCTCTTCCGTCCGCCATCCTAATGAGCCCCTATATGTTATCTTATACATGCCTCTTTCAGAAAATGTGGTTTCTGTTACCGGTATATTGATCAGGTTTCATTAATTTTAGTCTGTAAGCATCCCACAAGGGAGTAGGCCACCCTTCTGGAGGATTAACTATATGAGTGAATGTTTACCAGACCTGCTCAATCAAGCAAATGAGCATTAACTCAAGAGATGTCATGGTTTGTCAATATTTCCTGATGGAGAGGAAACAATTGAACTCTTTAACATCTATAACTGCCCCACTAAGAAACATTGTATGTCAGAGACTCTACAAAAACTGGAGATTGTTCTAGAGATAAACACTAATAAATGCCCACTAATTCTAGTGGTGGCTTTAATATGATATCTGAACTGCCTGATTTCACACTTCCTTTAACAGATGTAGAGAATGAGAAGGGAGACATACCTGCTTGGACCTCCAACTGATTAAAAACTGGTTACCGCTATTAGCAATAAACGCTGACACATGGGCTGAGGGCATATCACTGTTGGACTAGTTCTGGAAGCGTAGGAACCCCTACCTTCATCAGAGTTGGTTGTAGGTACAGAATAGGTTACATCATGGTCTCCACCAACCTATGGCAAGCTGTGAAACTATCAGACTATCAACTGTCTGACCGTATGATAACTGTGAAAAATAACAGGAAGTCCATATCCTGGGAATCTCTATCCACACATCAGGGCATCTTAGCTTTCTTTTATGGGATGGTTGCAGATACTATGGTAAAGCATCAATGACAGTGCCATGAAGACTCATGTGGGTCAAAAGTAATCCTGCTCTATATAATAATAATAATAATAATAATTCTGAATTTGTACAGCGCCTGGTTACACTAACCAGTGTGTCCCCGCGCTATTCAGTGGCCTCAGCAATCCCCACACACGGCTCCCAACCTACCGCCATCTAACACCGTGGGAACAGATATGTTTTAAGTTCCCTCCGAAAGACAGCCTCCGAGGGCTCCATGCGGAGTCTGGGGGGAAGAGTATTCCAGCTGCGAGCAGCCAGAAGGCAGAAAGATCTACCACCCATTCTGGCCCTACTGGTTTTCGGGAAGCACATTAAGCCAGCACCCTGGGACCGCAGCTTGTACGGGGTAAGCAAGTTCCGCAGGAAGCTCGGACCATTCCCTTGGACAATCCAATGACTAATACAGAGGGCTTTAAACTGGATGCGTTCCCTGATTGGCAACCAATGCAACGTCGCCAGTGCCTTTTTGGAGGAGGATCTTCTAGGCAGCATCAATACCAGGCGTGCGGCAGCATTCTGGATATGCTGCAGTCGCTGGAGACACCTCGCCTTAGCGCCCAAGTATAGGGCATTCCCATAGTCCAGCCTGGAAGTAACCAGGGCATGGACCAGGGCCCTCCTAGCTGACAACGGGAGCAAGTCGAGCGTCTTCCTCAGACTGCGTAGAATGCCAAAGCAAGTTCCGGCCACACGTCTGGTGTGATCCTCAAAAGAGATCTCCGAGTCAATCCACATACCGAGGTTCTTAACCTGATCCTTAGGTAGAGAGGTAGAGGTAGGGGGCCCAGAGTCTGAGGCCACCAAGCAGATGTCCAAACATTAGGAGACTTGCCAACAATTAGCACCTCCGTCTTGTCCCCATTTAATCGTAGACAGTTGTTTGACATCCAGCTGGCCAGGTCCTGAAGGCAAGACGCAAACCTGCTGGCTGCATGCTCAGCTAGCTGTGACAAGGCTACAACCAGCTGTGTGTCATCAGCATACGTCACCACATCCACCCCATGTTTCTCCGTGATTAATGCCACCGGAGCAACATAAAGGTTGAATAGGGTGGGGCTCAAACTAGAACCTTGCGGGACTCCCTGATTCAGAGCAATAGCCTTTGACCTATAAGGCCCCTGCTCGACACAAAAACTACGTTCGTGGAGAAAGGATTCCAACCATAGCCAAGCCTTCCCAACCACTCCGCCCTTCCTCAGACACTGTAGCAGAGTGTGATGTGCCACAGTGTCGAACGCGGCACTGAGGTCAAGAAGAATCAGTGCCGCTGTCTGACCCTCATCAGCATGTTTCCGCAACATCTCCGTGGAGAAGAGTAACGCTGACTCCGTAGAATGGAGGGCACGGAAACCTGCCTGAGTGGAATGCAGAAGTCGGTGAGTTTCAATATGTGCCGAGAGTTGTTGATTGACTAATTTTTCCGCTATTTTAGCAAAATAGGGAAGGAGTGAGATAGGTCGTAGGTTACTCAATTGAGTTGCGCTAATCTGGGGTTTCTTCTTCAATGGAAGCACCACAGCTTGTTTCCAAACTGTCGGTACTCTGCCAGATTCAAAGGACAGTGTAAGAAGATGCCTGCTATACAGCGCATGCGTCTCGATCTTTCCTCTTAAAATTTTAGCTGGAGCCGGATCTCTAAGAGAGCCAGATTTTACACCTCCAGCTACTTTGATCAATAGAACCTCATCCGGGGCCATAAATGCACACAGGCTGTCCGTTTCCAGAGGTCCCTCCCCCAGCTGTTCTCCGTCACCGGAACAGGCCCTAGCCTCAGTAGGAAAAGTAGAGTAAATATCCTGCACCTTATTATGGAAAAAATCTGCAATCTGATTGCAGGATTGCTCAGAGGTCACAACTTGTTCTCCAATTGATGCCAGTGAGGATATCTCTTTGTAGACCACGTAGACTTCCTTAGCAGAGCAATCTGCCTTGTCAATCCACTCAGTGTAATACACTGAGCGTGTTTTCCTTATCAAGGCATGATATCCTGTGAGACTCAGTTTATACGCCCTCTCGTGGTCGAGCAAGTACCCCTTTCTCCAAGTTATTTCACGACGCTTGCAAGCCGCCTTGGCCTTTTTTAAATCATCGTTAAACCACGCTGTGGATTTGGTTCGCCGCGTGGGTCCCCTATTGGACCAGGGGGCCGTTGTATCAAGAGCAAGTTGTTTTCTTCAGTACAAGTATACTTTTCCAAAACTGATCAAAAACCTTCCTGGTTCTCAAATACTTGCAGAAAGGCAGGAAATGTCCTTATAGCGGCACTTAAAAACAGCAAGCAGGAAGCAATTAAAGAGGCAAGGACATGCTATAGAGTACCCTGGCCCAAGTTAAAAGAGAACAGGAAACAAATAACTGGTTGAACATTAAGGAAGCACTAAAATCTAAGGACAGCAGATAATTTTGCCATATTGTCGCCAACGAAAGCAAACAACCACAACCCGCCTTAGCATGTCATATCCAACCCCAGTCATGGATGAAACACTTTGGTGATCTATATTTTCTGCCCCTGCAGAGAATCTATTTGAGGCTACTACTTTAGACAAAGAGCTTGCGTTCTCCTCACAAGATACCCTGAGGTCAAAAGTCTCTGTTAAGTGCGACAAAGCCTCAGATCTTGATAAAATCCATGGGGCTCTCTAGTGCTCTGAGACTAAGGTAGGGGCCCATACATAAATGAAGACTCAAATGTAATTGTTTCATGCGCTGATATTCCAGACAGTTGGAGGGGTGAAATAATTATCCTGATCTACAAAAAAGGAGAACAGGGAGTGCTTGTTAACTACCAACCGTTTGGCCTAATCAATTAGTAAGCTCCAAAACTGGATGTTGGTGAATTTGATCCTTACCCATTTACAAGCAGGGTTTAGAGAGAAAGTGAGTATGGGAGATTACATTTCTCCTTTTCTCCTCATTTATTGGAACATGGTTAAAATAGAGCGTGGGCATTTGTATGTTACTTTTGTCGATCTATGGGCAGTATTAGGCATGATCCCCAGAGCTAAGCTTTGGACATTATTAAGGGAAATAGGTGTCCCAAGAAACATCTTGGACACTCTTATCAGACTTTTATAACAGCAATTATTCCCAGGAAAAAATTAGAAAAATGGGGATCTACCTGTACATATTTCAACTGACAAAGGGGTTAGGCAGGGGTATGTAGTGGCACCAACCCTCTTCTCACTTTATGTCAATGGTGCCATTGATTATCTTAAAGCCTGTAATAACGGTTCTCCTAAAATGGCTGGAGTGAGGTTCCCTGCCCTCTTTCACTCTGATGATACTTTGCTCATATCTAAAACTATAATGCGTCTGAAATCTCTTTTCGATCAATTTGTGAGCTTATGCGATGATCTACGTCTCAAATTAATCTCTGAAAAAACGAAGTAAATGAATTTTAATCCACATAAGTCGCAGAGGCGTTTATTGATTGTGGGTAAGACAGTGATAGAAAAAGTAACCAGTTTTGATTATTTTGGGGTGAAAATCGCAAAGTCTATACCCTGCTCTACACAGTACTCCAATATTCAGCAACAACTGTATTATTACTTTAAATCAAAATCTACTATACTAATATCACCAGCACTGGAGGGCTACAAGACAAAGGTCAGAGGGACAGCAATCTATGGGGCTTCAATATAAAAGTACTGTTTACCTACATTATAGTACTCCTACATTACTGCTTTACTTAGACATGTGTATTAAAGGTATTACAGATATAATTAAGCTTATGCCACTCTTATACTGGTGCAGAATTTGGCACACAGAGGAATTAGCCCCATATAGAGTGTGCTTACAAGAGCTTACAACTATTGATCATCATTGCACGACACTGTGGCTCAACTACGTGACATCTTGGCTGATGACCCTGGGACTCCAAAAATTGTGGGTTGAACACCCCACGATTACTAGGGGTTCTTGCAATCTTTTAAAGTCCTGTTTGGGGTTGCATGTAAAGGAGTTCTGGCATCAAACAGTGAAAGCTGGAATTATCAATCAGTCAGGATTTTAAATAGTGTGGCTACTCACCCGTCTCAAGGGTCTCAAGGCACTGACCCCTTTTCAACATTAAATAGGTTCCAAAGATTGAGCCACTTTTTAGATGAAATTACTTACCTGTCATGTAGTTCCTACTAATCTGTAGGACCTGCGCATTTGTTGGACAACATAAACTTTGGATGAGGTGCCCAAACTGATGCCTGGCATCCCCGCAGGATATGTTGGCCTAGAGACCAGCTATCTCAAAGTGCCACCATAAGCCCCCCTAACCTTACCAGGGAGCGAATAGTTTCTGGTGACCACTGAACATGACAACCCTGACCCCTCAGGTATCTTGGTAACAAATCAGAACTTTTTGCTCAGTCACTCATGCTTACTTGTGCTCAGAGAACTATACAGAGAATACACACTTGAATGTTTTCAATATATTTATTGAACCAAAATTATTCTTGTATAGAATGCATGTGTTGTGATAATCAGTAGACAGAAGCAGATGAAACTGATTACAAGCACCAAAAGAGTAAATATTAGATACAGTTCTACCATGGTGCTAAACAAGTGCGTATATGCGGGCATATAAAACAAGGCAGTAATCAGGCATACTCCTACTATGCAAACCCTACTCTGCGTGTATCTAAAGTGTGTGTAGGTGTGAAGCCAAGAACCCCAAGGGATGATCCAAACCCATTGCCTGGTGGGATAGAATGTAAAAACCCATCTTGGTCATGATCTGGACACCTCCTCACGGAGATGTCAGACCGCTGCATGGTGAAGTCTCAGCATGCAGGGACCCTCGTGTCAGCTGAAGTGCATCCCCTGCTAATCTTTTGGGATGCTTAATATTTATAACAGGAAGCATCCTTGTGATGTACATATAGATTAGCAATGTTATGGATATGCAGATAGCCCGTTGCCACGTGGATGAAGATAGAATGACATTTGTGCATTGCGCATAAAAAGGCCTTGTACATGGTGTTAGAAGCATCGTGGTAATGTTATGTGAAGCAAGATGCGTATACAGAAGTAGATTCAAAGAAACTAATCCAACATTGTCACACACGCAAATATGTGAAAAAGGTCAATTCAGAAATGTTATTGTGCAAAATTAGGACAATGTATGAAAATGTTCTGCTTCATTACTTGTCCCTAACCCGGGCACATAGCACACCTGTCTACTATGCACAGTCCTCACATAAATTATATCATTTCATATTTCATGAGGGGTCTTATGAATGATTAAGGATGCAACAAGCATTGTAATATTAAAGGGTATAAGCTGTGCATAGGAAAGGAGCAAGTTATAGTACATGAGGTCTGGATATCAAGTTCACAACACTGTGTACGGAGGTACGTGAGTCATAGTAAGTTTTGAGTGGGCTGCAAATTATTATTTTTAAGTTAGAACTATAACTTTAGAATTTCTGACGTTTGTGTAGTTTAAGTTAGTTTTGTATCAAATTATCAATTAAGGGTTCCTAACTGTAAATTATCCTCAACCTTTGATTTTTCATTGAATTTCAATGTTGTTATATCAAAATGTGCCTCAAATTGTAGAGTTGAGTGTCACAGAGTAGGTTGTCCTAGAGTACAGGGATGGAGAGTGTCGTAGAGTGTATGACATACAGTGTAGTGTTGTAGAGTAGAATGGCATACAGTGGAGTGCCATAGAGTGAAGTGGCATAGAGTGTTTTAGTGTAGAGTATCGTGGTGTAGGTTGTCGTGGTGTAGAAAGTCATGGAGTTTCATGACGTGTCGAGGCCTGGACTGTCAAGTGGTGAAGTGCCAAGTCATGGAGTGTCGAGGCATGATGTGTCGAGGAGTGCAATGTTATAGCATGTCGTGGAGTGCTGTTGTATGTCGTGGTGTGGCGTGGCATGTTGTATTGTGTCCTAGATTGGAGTGGCGTATAGTGGACTACCATATTGCCACATGGAGTGGCATGTCTTAAAGTGAAGTGAAGTGATGTAATGTGTCATGGAGTGGAGTATCTTTTGTCATAAATATATATTTTTTTATTTCAGTAGGTACTGTGGAGTATAGTGGTGTATCAACAAAGAAGGGGGAGAAGGAGGTTAAACCAAACCAGGTCGGCCTCCAGTCTATGTACGAAATACAGGGACCTTATGTCAAAGGTCCAGAGACCTGGTGGGTATGCTTATGGTTACTGCTTACTAAGTCAGTGTGTACCATAATTTGTGTGTGAGAAAGAAAAATTTCTTTCTAGAGTCCCCTCACTCACCGGGGTTGCCCCACGGTGACATGCTTCATCATTGGGGCCATCCCAGTTCTCTACGAAAAGGGGCGTGCTGCGACAAGGCGACTACGCTGGAGCACTAGTTTTGTGAGATGACTATGTGTGGTGCAAGTGTGATGATGGTGGAGTGGGTGTGAGATTAAAAATACCGTGCTAGTGGGCCTCAACAATTTATTTCGCTCCTAGTGTGGTATAAAAATTAAAAAGGGGTAACACTGTGTACTAACTTTTACTGAGCTAGATCAGTGTTCAGGTCAACATGTTTCAAGCTCCCCTAAGCTTTTCTTCAGGACCATACAGGGTCCAGCCCTGTATTGCCACTCCTATTTTCTAATGAATGTATGGTTACACCCCATGGTCTTAGGCGAGGGCAGGAACGCCTCGTGGAAACGTTGTTCCTATTGGCAGACCCGCTCGGTACTACCTGGTTGCTTCCTCACCCGACCGCATACTGACGGTCGGGTGAGGAAGCAACCATGGGGTGTAACCATACACTCTTTTATAAAACGCAGTGAAATACAGAACGTATGTACAGCACGCATGTTTATTAATAACAGCGTAGATTGTCACACATATATGTATATATTTCTTTAGCAACACTTTTTTCATTAGAAAATAGGAGTGGCAATACAGGGCTGGACCCTGTATGGTCCTGAAGAAAAGCTTAGGGGAGCTTGAAACATGTTGACCTGAACACTGATCTAGCTCAGTAAAAGTTAGTACACAGTGTTACCCCTTTTTAATTTTTATACCACACTAGGAGCGAAATAAATTGTTGAGGCCCACTAGCACGGTATTTTTAATCTCACACCCACTCCACCATCATCACACTTGCACCACACATAGTCATCTCACAAAACTAGTGCTCCAGCGTAGTCGCCTTGTCGCAGCACGCCCCTTTTCGTAGAGAACTGGGATGGCCCCAATGATGAAGCATGTCACCGTGGGGCAACCCCGGTGAGTGAGGGGACTCTAGAAAGAAATTTTTCTTTCTCACACACAAATTATGGTACACACTGACTTAGTAAGCAGTAACCATAAGCATACCCACCAGGTCTCTGGACCTTTGACATAAGGTCCCTGTATTTCGAGTATAGTGGTGTGTCATAAAGTAGAGTGGAGGGGTACAGAGTGGAGTAGAGTGTTGTAGAGTAGAGTGGAGTGGCATTCAGTGGAGGTGATTGTGATACAGTGGTGTGTTATAGAGTGTCTTAGAATGGAGGGGTGTAGAGTGGGGTGTTGTAGAGCTGACCGAGTGACATGAGTGAAGTGGCATGTTGTATAGTGGAATGGCGTGGAGTGCCATGGAGTGTTGTACAATGGTGTGCCATGTCATAGAGTGGATTGAGGTGTTGCTGTGTCTTTTGTCATGTATAATTATGTTTTTTATTTTAATAAGTAACGCAAAGTGGCATGCCAAAGTGTGAAGTGGAGTGTCATAAAGTATCTCTCATCACATATAATTCTTTTTTTAACTTCAGTTGATAATGCAGAGTAGAGTGGAGGGGCGTGTCATAAAGTGGGGTGTCATAGAGTGTCTTAGAGTGGATGTGCGTAGAGTTCAGTGACTTACAGTGACTTGGCTTGTCGCACAGTAGAGAGGCATGTCATGTAGTGGTATGTCATCGAGTGCAGTGGTGTGTCATAGAGTGAAGTGGCATGTCATTGTGTGTCTTTTGTCATAATTTGTTATTAATTCAACAGGTACTACAGTACTTCCTGGATAGTTTCTAGAAAGTAACACAGTACTCCATAAACTTACAAATATATATATAAAACAGTAAAAATACTTTTCTCTACGTATGCACACTTTGCTAAATTGCGGCATTTGTTCCTATGGATTACCAAAGCAGTAATGAGGTATATTTCACATAGAAACCTAGAACAGTGCCAAAGTGAAGTCTAAATATCATGGCTGCCTTTTTATTTTGTAAGGGTTTCAATTAGCTAACAATATTGTGTTTTGTCATCACTATGTACCGTAGTATTCCACAAAATTACAGCAGTATAAAGTGGCCCAATATATTACTAAATCCTTTGATATCAGATACCAATGTTTTTGAATTATGTTAATGATTTTCGTGCTTTCTTTACTGTATGTTAATATTAGTCTTGTTTTTTTTTGGTGTTATGTGGGTGTCAATGCTTATTTTTCTTTCTCAGTGATCAGCATTTCTGCAAGTAATTTGTTTTTGACTTTTTCCACATATTATTGCAGATCTCTTCGTTTATATCCTCTATTTTTCAGTCTGAGTGCTGTATCTGAAAACTTTTCTTCTGCATCTTTATCTTTCGAGCAATTCTGTTGAATTCGGATGCGTTCTCCATATGGGATGCTTTGATCAATGATGTGGGATGGAAGCTTGTTCCATGAAGTATGTTGGTGGTCAATGTTTCTTTTCTAAATAAAGTCAAGTGAATTTTACCTTTGTCTATATAAATTTGTGTACCTAGAAGGTTTGTACTTGTATTGCTGGTTATGCAGGTGAAGGATAATCCTGCATTATTTTGATTTAATTCATCAAAGTACTTCATGTCTTTGTTTCCATTCCAAATTAGATATAAATCATCTACGTATCTGACTCGTAGTACTATGATCTCCAATTTTTGTTGGTTTTCTGTTCCCCACACAATTTTCTTTTCCCAACAACCCATTACAATATTAGCATAATTTGGTGAAAAAGAAAGGCCCATGGCGGTACCGCATTGCTGTTGATAAAGCTCATGGCTAAAAAGGAAAACCTTATTTGTTAGACACATTTAAATCATTGTTGAAAGCATCTTTGAAAGCTGTAATTCTGTGATTTGCCTTTGCCTATTTCTTGTCTTATTGACATGTACAGAGACACTACACCTATTATTATCATCATTACATTTTCATTCCAAATAGTATCTGCTAATAGTCATAAGAAATCTCCTGTGTCTGTTATGTAAGGGATTAAACTGTGAAGAATTGGTGCTAGGTATTCACCAACATACATTGACACATTCTCATATAGAGAATCACAGGAGGAAACAATGGGTCTCCCAGGAGGATCACAGAGAGTTTTCTGAATTTTAGGTAGAAAATGTATTGTAGTAATAGTTGGTTGGGCTTTTAGAAAAGAAATGATGTTGGTCATCATTTATTTGGTTTGAGTCATGCCATTCTTTGAGATTCTTGATCAAATCTGTTGTCACCTGATCAATAGAGTTGGAATGTTGTTTGATGTAATTAGTTTCGCCATTTAGTTGCCTATATGCTTCTCTCAAATAGTCGCTTTTGTTCGGTAGGACTATATTGTCTCCCTTGTCTGCGGGTTTGATTATTAGATGATCATTTTCCATAAAAAATGTCACAGCTGCAGTTTCTCTCAATGAAAGATTTTTCTTTTTTTCAGGATGCCTTATTTTTGTCATTTTTCCCCAATTCTGTTGTGATGACTTCAGAAAAGAGATTGTTAGACCTGGCATCATTGGCATGAGTCTCTCCTCCATTTTTTCTGTTTGCCTCTTCTGTTTACGATGTTTTTGCTGGTATATGCTTTGGGCACTGTGCCACTGCTGATCAGTGCCACAGTGCAAGTGCTCCCTATGTGAAATTGCTGTATTGCTTTACTTCCATGTTTGGCTTATTTGGTTTACTATCAGTCCCTAGTCGAGTGCACCAGGAGTGCCAGGGCTTGTAAAGACAAATGCTGCTAGTGGGCTTGCAGCACATGTTGTGCCACCCACAAGAGCGGCCTAGTAAAAGTATGTCTGAAGGTCTGCCATTGCCAGACCACGTGCAGTCTGACTGTCACGAAGACTGCGCAAGTACACCTACTTGCCAGTCCCTAAACCTTCCCTTAACTTCCTGTTAGTCACCCCTATAGTAGGCCCACGGGCAGGGTGCATTGTAAGCATAAGGTAGGACAGGCCTGACAAGGTTGGCATGTCCTAATAGTGAATCACAGCCATAGTCGTTTTTCACTATTGTAAGGTAACCTGCTCTCCATCAGTTAGAATGGGCTGCCAGGATTATTAATGCTATAATCCTAGCGGGCTCGGGGAGCATGGTGCAATGTCGAGTTTGGTATCCCTGAACTCAGGGTTTAATAATGCATCCGTTTGTGTGGATGGTTTTTGGACTCTGTGTTTGAAAATAGCACTTTTAGAAAGTAGCTATTTTCTTGTCTAACTGTCTACCGGTCTCTGCTGGTTCTGGTGTGCGTGTGACAGGAGCTGGGTGGCTCCAGTGAGTCTGAATGAGTCAGTGTGGGATGAGTGGGGCATTTGCATTGAGAGTAGGGGAGAGTAGCTCTTGATAGCCTGCCCTGCCTGATACAATGTTGGCTCCGCCCCCCTGCCAGGCGACTGATGACTCTGTGCTTGCCTGGGACTTTCCTGGCCCGCCTCCTGCCGGGCAGCTGATGGCCCTGCCCCTGCCAGTGACAATGCTGGCTCCGCTCCTGCTGAGCGGCTGAGGACTCTGCCCTGCCCAGTGAATAGGCCAGGTGCTCTGGCCTGGCAACACCCACAACAAACCCAGGATGGGGGGAATTTCCCCTGCATGGACAAAGGGATCAAAGCCAAAAAGGGGTATAAGAGAAGGACCCCTGAACCAAGAATTTAGATCACTTCTGACAAGGAAACCTGAACCAAGGACAAGAAGCCTGCTGATCTAAGGACTGCCTACCCCTTCTGCCAGAGTGCTGTTTGTTGGGGGAATCCTGCATTGCTTCTTTATTTTTGCCAAGGAACCAGGAGAGAGGAACTTTGTGTGTACTCTCACTCTTTGCTGAGAAAATCTCCAAGGGCTGGAAGAGTGCCAGTCTCCTGTTGAAGTCACAGGGCTAAAGGACTTCATCTGCTTAAAGTGCTATTTGCTGGGATTTGTGAATCCAGCACCTCTGAAAGAATCCAGCAATCTCGACGCCGACGGACGCCGCCGAATCCAGCTCGACATCGTGAGTAACGGCTCCAGTGTCCCGCTTCCTCGACGCCGGACGCCGGGCCCGATCGACGCCAGCAGCAACGCCAGTGAGTAGTGAGTTCGGCTCCAGCTCCAAGTGACCCCGTGTCTGCACCGCCGCTGATCGCATCGACTTCGAGCCCTCTCGACGCCGTGAGCGCTGCTCACTCTTGCAACATCGACATCGACGACGCCGTATCCTGCTTCATCCCGTGAGCGCTGCTCCCGCCTGACTTCGGTCGACGCCGCTGCAGATCGCCCCGACTCCGAGGCCCGATCGACGCCGAAGACGCGACGCCGGACATCTCGACGCCGCTGATCATCGAGTGCTTCACTTTTCCAAGGTACTGTGTTGTTGGGGTCTGTGCGACTCCGGGCTCGACGTAGCGCTCCTCGCGGTCGACGCCGAACCTTTGGATTAACTTTGCCTCGACGTCGTGTGACTCCCGTGTGGGTTACATTGTTGCCAAGAACTGTGTTTTAGAGAAGAAGAGTTGCTTTTGATACTAAAGACTTTGTGCTAAGAAGAAACCGTGCTTGAACTATTATTTTTCCTTCCAAGAGTATTTATTAAGACTGTGGTATATTTTTGTCGTTATTTGGTCTTGTGCTAAACCTTATATAAAAATACTTATTTTTATAATACTACTGTGTCGTGTCCATTTGTAGTGTATTCACTTTATTACTGTATGTGGTCATAAATGCTTAACGCACTGCCTCTGAGATAAGCCTGTCTGCTTTGCCAAGCTACCAAGGGGGTGAGCAGGGGTTATCTAAGTGTGTGATCTCCTTGCCCTGACTAGAAAAGGTGTGTCCCTATTTGTCAGAAGTGTATACCTCTGCCAACTAGAGACAGCCGCTTCTAACATTGGTGGGTCAGCGGTGGGATTTTGAACTTTGCATTTATGACCCATGTACAGTGATTAGTGTGCGCTACATAGTGAAAGCAGACCATAGCGCAGCCACAATCTGTTTTGGTTGGATATTCTATTTTTGTTCTCCGCTTTTCCTGAAGCTTGATTTTTTGAACACTGCCAGTTTTGACCATGAGTGACGCCGGAGTCACTCCCCTTGTTGTTGTTGAGGAGGAATTTGATAGGAGTAAGATAAGTGATTATTCCTTAAGGGAGCTGAAATCCCTTTGCAAGCAATTTAAAGTTCCTACCACAGGCTGCAAAAACAAACCAGAATTTCGCAAAGCATTGGAAGCCTGGTTAGAGGCCAGGAATCCCTCTGCCCCGGTGGTGGTACCGACAGAG
This sequence comes from Lissotriton helveticus, assembly GCF_964261635.1. Classification (NCBI taxonomy): domain Eukaryota; kingdom Metazoa; phylum Chordata; class Amphibia; order Caudata; family Salamandridae; genus Lissotriton; species Lissotriton helveticus. The sequence goes on along the minus strand of NC_136059.1, from coordinate 1,144,442,122 downwards.
GAAGGGGAGGAGGAAGTGCCCGTGACTGGGCCTGTATCCCCTCCTGGCAGCAGTGTTTCCTCCAAAGGTCTTTCCCCTGAAGAAAGAGAAGAAAGGGCGAAGGAGCGAGCTTACAACATGGAAATGGCAAAACTTAAGATAAATGGGCAGTTGGAGATAGAGAATGCAAGAGGCAGGAGAGAAGCTGATTTGGAGATCAAAAGATTAGAGTTTGAAAGAGAGAAGTTAGCTTTTGAGCGTGATACCAAGTTGAGGGAGTTGGAGCTCCAAGCTAAAAAGTTAGAATTGAATCCCTCTGGTGGCAGCGTCCCATCTGTGCCTGCAGAAAGTAGGTTTTATTTTCCCAAAGATGTGATCAAAGATTTTCAGAAGAATGAGGATATTGGTCAGTGGTTTAAAGCATATGAGTTAGCATTGTTGGCCCACCGGGTCCCTGAGAAGGATTGGGGAGCGGGGTTGTGGGGTCGCTTTGTGAATGAGGGAAGAGATACCCTGTTAGACATGCCTGTTGAGAATAGGACGTCTTATGCTCATATGAAAGATGCTTTAATGTTAAGGTATGGCCTAACCCCAGAAAAGTACAGACAGGCCTTTAGAGAATGTAAGAAGTTGCCTGGTACCACGTGGGTGGAGTATGTGTCATATTTTTGCAGAGCCATGGATGGTTGGGTAAAGGGCAGCAAAGTGGAAAGTTATGATGCTCTTTATGATTTATTTGCTTGGGAGCACTTGTCTAATAACTGTTTTCCAGAGCTGCGCCAGCACCTTATTGATAGCAAGATATCTAACCCTAGAAAACTTGCTGAAGAGGCGGACCGCTGGGTCAGTACCCGGGTCCACAAGGGTCCAGTGGGAGACTCAGCCAAAGGTGGGCAGGGTCCCCAGCAGAAGAGTGGGGGGGACAGGGGTAAACAGAAGGAGTCCCAGAAAGGGCCCCAAAGTAATCCCCAAGGGAACCAAGGGAAAGGTTCCCAGCCTCCCCCTGTGAAGAAATCAGAGGCCCCGCCAGGTAAACCTGGTCATAGGGGCCCACTGACCTGCTTCGTTTGTAAGCAGGTGGGACACCGTTTTTATGACCCTCAGTGTCCCTTGAAGAAGTCTGGTGCACTACCCAGTGCACCACCCCGTCAGTTGGCTAGTGTAGCTCTGGGAGGGGAGGAGATGGTTGCCCATGGTGGGGAGGGTCCCGCGGAGATGTCCCTGGTCTCTCTAGGAGACATGGAATTGGTCCCTCCACCCCCTCTGCCTAGTAACACTAAAAAATATAGGCAGTGGGTGACCATTAATGGCCATAGAGTGGAAGCTCTCAGAGACACCGGAGCGAGTGTGACAGCTGTCAAGTGTCACTTGGTGTCCAGAGAGCAGGTTGTTCCCCACGCATTCTACCCTGTGATAGCTGCTGACAACTCCCAGAAAGAGTGTGAGGTAGCTCAAGTTTCCTTTGAATGGGGGGGAGTTTCAGGTACTCTTCAAGTTGCTGTAAGGCCCGCCATGCCTGTTGATTGTCTCCTGGGCAACGATTTAGAAGACTCCCCTTGGGCTAAGGTGGAGAGGGAGACACATTTGAAAATGTTGGGTGTGCCAGAGTGGGTGTGTGCAACCACTCGATCCATGACAGCAAGTAAGGGTGTTGATGGGGTTCTGGAGCCTGAAAGTATGGCCCAGGGCCCAGCTGTGAAGAGAAGAGGCAGGGGGCGCGGGAAACCGTCCCCCGTAGTTCCCGTGGTCCAGGAGGAGGCAGACCTCGAGGGGGATGCCCTGGAACCCACAGGTGAACAAGTTGCCGAACTGGGAGACCTGCCCGAGCTGACCCACTGGCAGCAGGATGGTGGTCCCTCCAGGGAAGAATTCTGTGCAGAACAGAAAGTGTGCCCTTCTCTTGTGGGTATGAGGCAGCAGGCCTCAGCCCAAACCTCAGGTGATCAGTCAGGGTCACATTTTGTGTACTGGGAGAACGACCTCCTGTATAGCGAGCCTAAGGCTGCTGAGCCTGGGTCAGCCCGTGTGCTGGTGGTACCCCAGCGCTTCAGAGCCTTCCTACTGGGTTTGGCTCATGACGTTCCTTTAGCTGGACATCTGGGGCAGGACAAGACCTATGACAGGCTTGTCACCCATTTCTATTGGCCTCAGATGCGAAGGGATGTAGATATCCAGTGCAAGACCTGTCAAACTTGCCAGGCAAGTGGGAAAAGCGGGCGGAAGCAGAAGGCTCCCCTCCAACCTTTTCCCGTGGTCAGTACCCCCTTTGACCGGGTGGGGATTGACATTGTTGGGCCACTGGACCCCAAGACAGCCCTGGGCAACAGGTTCATCCTGGTCTTGGTGGACCATGCCACACGGTACCCGGAAGCCATCCCTCTCAGAACAGTGACTGCCCCCGTGGTGGGACGGGCACTAATGGGTGTTTTCTCCCGAATGGGGTTCCCCAGAGAGGTGGTGTCAGACCGGGGCACCAACTTCATTTCCAACTATATGAAGTCTCTGTGGAAGGAGTGTGGGGTAACTTATAAGTTCACCACTCCTTACCACCCTCAAGGTAATGGGTTGGTTGAAAGATTCAACCGTACCCTTAAAGGCATGATCATGGGTCTTGAAGAACCAATGAGGCGTAAATGGGACGTCCTCTTGCCATGCCTGTTGTTTGCTTACCGTGAGGTGCCACAGAAGTCTCTAGGGTTCAGCCCCTTTGAGCTTTTGTATGGTCACCCGGTAAGAGGACCTTTGAGTCTGGTCAAAGAAGGCTGGGAGCAATCTCCCAGGAAACCTCCCCAGGATGTATACAGTTACATGCTGGCCTTTAGGAACCAGACTAGGCGCTTCAGGGATCTTGCTCAGGCAAATCTGGAGGCCAGCCAGGAGGAGATGAAGCGGTGGTACGACCAGAAGGCCACTCTGGTAGAGCTTCAGCCTGGACAGAAAGTTTGGGTCATGTCCCCTGTGGAACCTTGTGCGCTCAAGGACAGGTGGACTGGACCATTTGAGGTTGTGGAGAAAAAGAGCGATGTCACCTACATGGTGGATTTAAAGTCTCCCAGGAACCCCTTGCGGGTCCTGCATGTCAACCGTTTGAAGCCCCACTTAGAAAGGTCCGAAGTGGGCATGCTCCTAGCTACAGATGCTGGAATGGAGGAGGAGAGTGAGCCTCTTCCTGACCTCCTGTATGCAAAAGAGCAAGATGGGTCAGTGGATGGTGTTGTCCTCTCTGACACACTGACCCCTGAACAGCAGCAGGATTGTCGCCATTTGTTGGGGCAATTCCCTGATCTGTTTTCCTTGATTCCTGGTGTTACTCAGTGGTGTGTCCATGATGTAGACACCGGGGACAGCACTCCTGTCAAGCACAAGGCTTACAGAGTGACTGACAAGGTCAGAGCATACATCAAGGAGGAGGTCTCCAAGATGTTTGCCCTAGGGGTGGTTGAGTCCTCTAGCAGTCCTTGGGCCAGCCCCGTGGTCTTGGTTCCAAAGGCTGCAGCGCCTGGTGCTTCACCGGAACTTCGGTTCTGTGTGGATTACCGAGGACTCAATTCAGTCACCAAGACTGACGCGCACCCCATCCCCAGAGCTGATGAGCTCATCGATCGGTTAGGGGCTGCCCAGTACCTTAGTACGTTTGATCTAACGTCTGGGTACTGGCAGATCGCCTTGACCGATGGGGCAAAAGAGAGGTCAGCATTCTCCACACCAGATGGGCACTACCAGTTCCGGGTTATGCCCTTTGGGATGAAGAATGCCCCTGCCACCTTCCAGAGGTTGGTCAACCAGGTCTTGGCTGGACTGGAGGATTTCAGTGCCGCCTACCTGGACGACATCGCAGTGTTCAGCGCCAGCTGGGAGGAACACTTGTGCCACCTCCAGGAAGTGTTGTTGGCCCTGCGCAGAGCAGGCCTCACAATCAAGGCCAGTAAGTGCCAGATTGGGCAGGGTTCAGTGGTGTACTTGGGGCACCAAGTAGGGAGCGGCAAGGTGGCCCCCCTGCAACCCAAGATTGATACCATCCTGGCATGGGCACCGCCCAAAACCCAGACTCAGGTGAGAGCCTTCCTGGGTCTCACGGGTTACTACAGGAGGTTTGTCAAGGATTATGGTAACATTGTGCACCCCTTGACTTCGCTGACTTCCAGGAAGCAGCCACGACTTGTGAACTGGACTGACGCCTGTCAGACGGCCTTTGACACCCTGAAAACTGCAATGTGCACAGCACCCATACTCCAGGCACCCGACTTTTCGAAAGAATTTGTTGTCCAGACGGACGCTTCAGAGCATGGCGTGGGGGCTGTTCTAGCTCAGGTGAATGAAGAGGGCCGAGACTTACCTGTAGCCTTCATCAGCAGGAGGTTACTTCCCAGGGAACAGAGGTGGAGTGCGATAGAGAGAGAAGCATTTGCTGTGGTCTGGGCGCTAAAGAAGCTGAGACCCTACCTGTTTGGGACTCACTTCCGGGTGCAGACGGACCACAGGCCCCTCAGATGGTTGATGCAGATGAGGGGTGAGAATCCAAAGCTGTTGAGGTGGTCCATTTCCCTACAGGGGATGGACTTCACGGTGGAACACCGCCCTGGCACAGATCACGCCAATGCTGATGGTCTGTCCAGATTTTTCCGCCTTAGTGATGAGGACTCCCTAGGGTAAGGGTAGTTCTCCCCACATTTCAGCTGGAGGGGACACGTGTTAGACCTGGCATCATTGGCATGAGTCTCTCCTCCATTTTTTCTGTTTGCCTCTTCTGTTTACGATGTTTTTGCTGGTATATGCTTTGGGCACTGTGCCACTGCTGATCAGTGCCACAGTGCAAGTGCTCCCTATGTGAAATTGCTGTATTGCTTTACTTCCATGTTTGGCTTATTTGGTTTACTATCAGTCCCTAGTCGAGTGCACCAGGAGTGCCAGGGCTTGTAAAGACAAATGCTGCTAGTGGGCTTGCAGCACATGTTGTGCCACCCACAAGAGCGGCCTAGTAAAAGTATGTCTGAAGGTCTGCCATTGCCAGACCACGTGCAGTCTGACTGTCACGAAGACTGCGCAAGTACACCTACTTGCCAGTCCCTAAACCTTCCCTTAACTTCCTGTTAGTCACCCCTATAGTAGGCCCACGGGCAGGGTGCATTGTAAGCATAAGGTAGGACAGGCCTGACAAGGTTGGCATGTCCTAATAGTGAATCACAGCCATAGTCGTTTTTCACTATTGTAAGGTAACCTGCTCTCCATCAGTTAGAATGGGCTGCCAGGATTATTAATGCTATAATCCTAGCGGGCTCGGGGAGCATGGTGCAATGTCGAGTTTGGTATCCCTGAACTCAGGGTTTAATAATGCATCCGTTTGTGTGGATGGTTTTTGGACTCTGTGTTTGAAAATAGCACTTTTAGAAAGTAGCTATTTTCTTGTCTAACTGTCTACCGGTCTCTGCTGGTTCTGGTGTGCATGTGACAGGAGCTGGGTGGCTCCAGTGAGTCTGAATGAGTCAGTGTGGGATGAGTGGGGCATTTGCATTGAGAGTAGGGGAGAGTAGCTCTTGATAGCCTGCCCTGCCTGATACAATGTTGGCTCCGCCCCCCTGCCAGGCGACTGATGACTCTGTGCTTGCCTGGGACTTTCCTGGCCCGCCTCCTGCCGGGCAGCTGATGGCCCTGCCCCTGCCAGTGACAATGCTGGCTCCGCTCCTGCTGAGCGGCTGAGGACTCTGCCCTGCCCAGTGAATAGGCCAGGTGCTCTGGCCTGGCAACACCCACAACAAACCCAGGATGGGGGGAATTTCCCCTGCATGGACAAAGGGATCAAAGCCAAAAAGGGGTATAAGAGAAGGACCCCTGAACCAAGAATTTAGATCACTTCTGACAAGGAAACCTGAACCAAGGACAAGAAGCCTGCTGATCTAAGGACTGCCTACCCCTTCTGCCAGAGTGCTGTTTGTTGGGGGAATCCTGCATTGCTTCTTTATTTTTGCCAAGGAACCAGGAGAGAGGAACTTTGTGTGTACTCTCACTCTTTGCTGAGAAAATCTCCAAGGGCTGGAAGAGTGCCAGTCTCCTGTTGAAGTCACAGGGCTAAAGGACTTCATCTGCTTAAAGTGCTATTTGCTGGGATTTGTGAATCCAGCACCTCTGAAAGAATCCAGCAATCTCGACGCCGACGGACGCCGCCGAATCCAGCTCGACATCGTGAGTAACGGCTCCAGTGTCCCGCTTCCTCGACGCCGGACGCCGGGCCCGATCGACGCCAGCAGCAACGCCAGTGAGTAGTGAGTTCGGCTCCAGCTCCAAGTGACCCCGTGTCTGCACCGCCGCTGATCGCATCGACTTCGAGCCCTCTCGACGCCGTGAGCGCTGCTCACTCTTGCAACATCGACATCGACGACGCCGTATCCTGCTTCATCCCGTGAGCGCTGCTCCCGCCTGACTTCGGTCGACGCCGCTGCAGATCGCCCCGACTCCGAGGCCCGATCGACGCCGAAGACGCGACGCCGGACATCTCGACGCCGCTGATCATCGAGTGCTTCACTTTTCCAAGGTACTGTGTTGTTGGGGTCTGTGCGACTCCGGGCTCGACGTAGCGCTCCTCGCGGTCGACGCCGAACCTTTGGATTAACTTTGCCTCGACGTCGTGTGACTCCCGTGTGGGTTACATTGTTGCCAAGAACTGTGTTTTAGAGAAGAAGAGTTGCTTTTGATACTAAAGACTTTGTGCTAAGAAGAAACCGTGCTTGAACTATTATTTTTCCTTCCAAGAGTATTTATTAAGACTGTGGTATATTTTTGTCGTTATTTGGTCTTGTGCTAAACCTTATATAAAAATACTTATTTTTATAATACTACTGTGTCGTGTCCATTTGTAGTGTATTCACTTTATTACTGTATGTGGTCATAAATGCTTAACGCACTGCCTCTGAGATAAGCCTGTCTGCTTTGCCAAGCTACCAAGGGGGTGAGCAGGGGTTATCTAAGTGTGTGATCTCCTTGCCCTGACTAGAAAAGGTGTGTCCCTATTTGTCAGAAGTGTATACCTCTGCCAACTAGAGACAGCCGCTTCTAACAGAGATCAAATGCATTGCCTGTAGACAATGAGTGACAGTATTTTGAAGTATTTTTTAATTCACTGAATGAATGTTTGTCTGTTTTTTATAGACAGTTCCTGCAAGATTTCATTTTCCGTTTTGTCTTCCTCATTGGTACTGTACATGATCAAACATATTCTTGATATATGGAATTTGTTCTATCGTGAGATTGGTTTCTTGTTCATTGATTTTCCTTCGAAGGATTGGTTTTTGAGGTTTACTGGCATGTATGTTTTCTAATTTGAGCTTTCCTATGTATTTGTAAATAGCAATTCTTGTGTCCATATAGTTGAAGTGACGTTCAGGGCAAAAAGAGAGCCCTTTATTGAGTAATGTACATCCATCTTTTGTCAGTTCATGATTAAAAAGAGTGATTATTAGGTTTGCATCATCATTAATTACTTCTTTTTGCTCAGATTGCGTAGAAGATATTGTCTTTTTTTCACCTAAATCTTCTTGTTTTTCTGGTGGTTGAGAAGTCTTTGAATCTTCTCTGCTACGTACTCTGCTTCCACCTCTTCCCCGTGTCAAGGTCTTATCCAGATGCATCAATCTCATTCCTTCTAAAAAAAGTTGTCCAATGTGAAAGATTTTCTTTGTCTTACTTTTAAAGTATGATTGTGTTTCTCTTCCAAGTGTGAGCTACTTGATAGAACAACTAGACCCTTAAGGGAGTTTACCCCCTCCTGTTTTGAAACAGCTGCATCATGTCTTCTTAACACAATACTTCTGGGACCCTTTAACATCTTTCCATCCAGTATGACCAGCTGGACAGAGATGATGGAAGCTTCCATCACCAATGTGAAGCGTGTCATGTAGTACCCTGAGGATTGATAGTACTATTTTCCCCTTGTTACTCTTCCTTTGATTAGAGCCTGGACACTTCTTTTCTGCCGAAGCTGTTTGCGCTTTACAAATCTGCCTATCAATCAATCAAAGAAGAATAGGAATTTTATTTGCAGGTAAATGAAAAGAGCAGGTACATATGATATATAACAAAACCAGGACGTACTAGTAAATTCTGGGCTGCAATACAAACATACGAGGTAAACAAAATGGCACCAATAAGCTAAAGTGTTAGTCTCATCACAACAACATCATTGCTGTTATTCCCAAGACAATTCAGAAAAGGAACAGGGCAGAATTCTGAGCACAGCAGCACACTCTGCTAGGGGGATAGCTGTCCCAGAGCTTGATGCTTCTCTGCTGTTGGAGATTTGGATACTTTGTCAATACAACTTTCAGCAAGATTCTTGTTTTGGTGTCTCTTGCTAAAAATGAGGCAATACCAGTTATGAGCCTGATGGGAATTTTGGAATCCTTACTTGATATGATCATGCTACTTGTGACGACATTTTAGCCCTGAGGAAGCTCTTTTGGGTTCAGAGAGCGAAACACTTTGGCAGTTGTTTTAAAGTTTTGTCCAAGAAAGCTTGAGAGCGTATGCACCTGTATGTGGAAGATGTGATACAGACGTCTAGCCACAGGTTCCTTACCTTCGGATATTCCTCAGGCATCAGACTGGATCTGGATGTTTTTGAGCAGTACCCCTGTGCACCGTTAGGTGCCATTGTTTAGCTCAATGTTGGCATTGTTGCCGTCATCTGAGCTGGAAGTGACATGCGTGATGCCTATATAGGCACCATCTTGGTATGCTGATGTCACTTCTTTCCTTCATGTGCCAGGTAGTGCTTATCCATGAAGAGCTACCCTCAGTCACTTTTTGACAGTTTTGTTTCCTGATTTTATGCCTAACTTTTTTGAGGAGATTTCTTTTTTGGCATGACAAAGATGTCTCCAGAGACACCTACTGGTTTCAAACCATTTGGTGCCTGTCACAGATAGCTGTCCGTGATGGACCCACACTTGAACTCTCTGTGATACTTGAAGAGGGTGTATAATACTACAAAAATTAAAGAGCTCCCTTTCCCTGCTTTTGTACAAAATGAGGCTAAGTGCCTCTTACAGTTCGTAATGTGAGATATTTACCATTCTATTTTTTATTTCGTCGGTCTAAAGTAGGTTACCAAAAAGGAATTTATTCTGTATTTCAAAACAACCTTAATAACAATTAAAACAGGAAAAACCCGGACATTTAGAGTCTATTCGTTATCTATTTTATTTGCTAAAAAGCATGAATTCATTGCACATAACACATCATTACAAACATATCAATTTTCATATAATAAAAATAAATCAATTACAATAAAATACAAAATTCTTAAAAAAGTTCTGTCGACGCGGCGTTTCGGTGTTCAGATGAAGATCGTCACCTTCTTCAGGACTATACTTTCAAATTGAAACATCTAAGTGGGAGCATAAATATGGTGTTATTCTCTATCTTCACCTAATGTTCATATTACTATACAATGAAATTCACATTAAAGCTCTAAGTCACAGGGTATTTTCCTGATACAAATATCTAAGTTACAGAGTTTTCTCCAACCCATCCACAAGATTCTCTTCTACATTACTCAAAAGGATTGTTACATTATAATATCGTTCATTATGCTTCACATATTGCAGTGTTTTCAAAAAGAATTTATTTCTACACAATACAAAATCCCCAAACTATCTGATTTTGGTAACCTCAATAGACTGCCTGGTCATTACTACTAGAACAATCCCATTTAAAAAAAAAACGTATTAATAATGCAGTTTCGATATACCTTTTTAGACTGGGTGTAGAAACTGCTTCAATTGGGTTCTTGAATATTCGCTTGGGTTCTTCGTTCATATAAACTAGAAGAAAAACTAAGAATCAGAAAATAAGTTTATCTCCTTTCCTTCTTTTATGTCTTGTTGCTTCTGTTGCTATATGCATATGCAGTACAAGTCACTCATAGGAGAAGGGCAACTTTATATAGTTCTTTCTTTCCTTATGCCTACATGGATAATTACATTCTCCTGCCTTTTCTCAAAGGGCTTCAGAGTCTCATACAATCCAATGTGTCAGTTTCAATGTTATTGTGTCAATACTGTTAAAAAAGAAGCATATTATAGATGTATTATGCTCTAATTATACTATTTATTGTCTTATTCTTTATATATTATATTTCTGCATTTCTTATCTAACCCTTTCCACTTAAGATAAGACGTGGGCGCAGGACGGGTCTGTAAACAATCTTTTCCTTCTGGTCTTTTTGACCTCAAATTCTAAGAAATTACCCTAAAATTACCTCAAATTACCCTTAATCGAACAATGAGATCAATGAACTTGGTGGTAGGCATAGAGTAAGGAGTACTTCTCCAAGATGGCCGCCATTTTTCATAAGCAAGCAAAGTAAAGGCCAATCGAGTGCGAGTGGGCCGGACAAATGAAGGAAAATACGAGCCTCATATCTTATATTTCAAATATAAAGATAGGACACCCCGATACCCGTATGATTGTAAATGGGAGCATAATATAAAAATAAGTTGCAACCAAGACTTGTAGTGTAATTGAATAAACAATAAAGATCGAAAATCCGTAAGTTAAAAAACGGGAATTTTCGATATTATTAAATATGGAAAATAGGCTTAAACCCCAGAAGAAAGAATTAAGAGACAAATAATAACAAAGAGATCAAAAGAACATTGAGAATAATGCGATTGGTGGCAAACAAAGATTAAGGAGTATCACTCCAAGATGGCCGACACTGTGAGGATGTTTTCCCAAGCAAGCAAAGGGAAGCCAGCAGATGACGAGCTTAATGAGAACTCGTTATAGAATTAATTAGCAATTAAGTAGAGTATAAGAAGAGGGGCAAGCAGTCTTCAGAACATCAGATTGAAAATGAACACGCTGCAGGACGGTCCACACCAGGGATTTCTCTACCAAGTAAGTAGTTCCAGCAGGAAAGGGAGTTAGATTAAAGGTTTCTTTCACTTTAACCAAAAGGAAATTAGATTAAACTGACAGGAGGTTCCTTCTTTTCCCTTGTTGAAGGCTCCCAGACCAGGAGAGACAATTTATAATTGTGAGAGTGATTAAATACCTTGGCCATCTTTTAAGAAGGTAACTTGATGGAATAATGTAACAACAAGCAAGGATACGTTTAAAAAAATAGTTTTTTTAAGTAGGAGTGTACACTCAAAGGCAATAGCAATATGTTTCCTGTTTCCAATTTCCTAGAATGTGAGGTCAAAAAGACCAGAAGGAAAAGATTGTTTACAGACCCGTCCTGCGCCCAAGTCTTATCTTAAGTGGAAAGGGTAAGATAAGAAATGCAGAACTATAATATATAAAGAATAAGGCAATAAATAGTGTAATTAGAGCATAATACATCTATAATATGCTTCTTTTTTTAAAAGTATTGACTCAATAAGATTGAAACTGACACATTGAATTATATGAGACTCTGAAGCCCATTGATAAAGGCAGGATAATGTAATTATCCAGGTAGGCATAAGGAAAGAAAGAACTATATAAAGTTGCCCCTCTCCTAAGAGTGATTTGTACTGCATATGCATATAGCAACAGAAGCACCAAGACATAAAAGAAGGAAAGGAGATAAAAATAATTATCTTTTGTCTTAGTTTTTCTTCTAATTTATATGAACGAAGAACCCAAGCGAATATTCAAGATCCCAATTGAAGCAGTTTCTACACCCAGTCTAATAAGGTATATGGAAACTGTATTATTAATACATTTTTTTTTTTATCGGATTGTTCTAGTAGTAACAACCAGGCCGTCTATTGAGGTTACCAAAATCAGATAGTTTTAGGATTTTGTATTGTGTAGAAATAAATTCTTTTTTAAAACACTGCAATATGTGAAGCATAATGAACGATATTATAATGTAACAATCCTTTTGGGTAATGTAGAAGAGAATCTTGTGGATGGGTGGGAGAAAACTCTGTAACTTAGATGTTTGTATCAGGAAAAGACCCTGTGACTTAGAGTTTTAATGTGAATTTCATTGTATAGTAATATGAACATTAGGTGAAGATAGAGAAAAACACCATATTTATGCTCCCACTTAGATGTTTTAATTTGAAAGTATAGTCCCGAAGAAGGTGACGATCTTCATCTGAACACCGAAACGCCACGTTGGCAGAACTTTTTTAACAATTTTGAATTTTATTGTTATTGATTTATATTTATTATATGAAAATTGATATATTTATAAAGATGTGTTATGTGCAATGAATTCATGCTTTTTAGCAAATAAAAGAGAAAACGAATAGACTCTAAATGTCCGGGTTTTTCCTGTTTTAATTGTTATTAATGTTGTTTTGAAATACAGAATAAATTCCTTTTTGGTAACCTACTTTAGACCGACTAAATAAAAAATAGAATGGTAAATATCTCACATTAAGAACTATAAGAGGCACTTAGCCTCATTTTGTACAAAAGCAGGGAAAGGGAGCTCTTTAATTTTTGAAGTATTGTGCACCCCCTCCCTTTTCCAGTTGAAAGAGGGTACCTCCTTCTTGTTTTTAATCAATACCTGCAAGGACTGCTTCACCATGCAACCGAGGGTGCTGAGGGAGCATTCCCTCAAGCTCCTCACTGCCTGACGTTGGATGGCACCACAACATTCAAGATCCTGATCAGCGGAAGGCACTTGGACTCGCGGAGCCGCACCCGGTGATCGTTGTCTTGGTTGAAGTCGTCGGCTAAGTCCCACCACAAGAAGATGTCCAAGAAGTCAATGAAGTCTTCGACTTTGCTGCGCCCATCTAAATCCTCAGATGAGGCACAGAAATGTCGCCACTCGAGGTTCCGCGCTTTGTTGAAGCCTGAGACAGAGTCCACTTTGTGCATCGCTAACTTTCCTGGGACAGGAGAAACCCCAACTGAAAGACTTCTATGGGGCCATGCACCTCGTATTTTAGCGGACTGTCCCCTCTGTAGTGCCTTAGGGCACAACAGGTTTGGGAGGTGCCCCTACTAAATTCATGCAGGTGAGTTCACCCTCTGTGCCAGTCATTGCCCTTGGATCCAATGTTGGATTTGGAGCAGTGCCGCATGTAAGATCATGACCTTCCTTGGTGCCCGCTCCAGTACTGACACTCCCTGCACCGATGCCCCACTGCTGGACCATGACTATTGTCATTCTGAATCTGTCATGGAACCGGACATTATATATTACACATGATGTCCCAACTGGTATAACTTTGAATACAATTAGTAAGGATATGAATACAACATTATCCGAAGTGAGACAAGGAGACTCTATTTGATTGTAGCATGTGCTCATGGCATCATTTAATAAACAATTCAGATTAGGGGTCAAAACAATTTAGCAGTTGTATCAACACTGCCGATATACAAAATTGAAAACAACCCAAATTGTACTAGGTGCTCAAGTGTGTGAGTGAAAAACATGGAAGCGACGCAGGTGACAATGTGGTCAGCGTGGACGGAGCGAAGTGACTTGTGCATGGATATGTACAGTGCATAAAAGCTAGAGTGGTTCCAGATGGTTTTAAATCGTTATTCTGATGTTGTTTTTTTCGTGAACCACTTAGCGGGGGCGCCTATAGTCTTGCTGAGTAGTCGACGGCGTTTCGATCCACTTTAATTGGGATCATCATCAGGACTGGGTGGGTTGATAGCAGTGTTGGGTCAGGAGGTGTCGACGTCTCGGTCGGCGTCTGGAACGTCAGGATCATTCAGAAGTTTAATCAGCGAAGGTCATGTCAATTACACGATCGGTCTGGAGGTGCGGGGGGTCCAAAGGGCGGAGCTGGTCTGCGATGGCTGGAAAATTTCAGGTACCTCGTGGGTAGTCTGGTACGAAGATTTTGACAAACTCAGATAGCCACGCCCCTCTCACACGTGACCCAACAAAAAACGTGATAACGCCATCACGTCCTTAGGATTCGCCTGGGGTACCGACGGAGAGAGCAGGGCCTCATCACCTGAGCAGTTGCCAGGTGAGGTGAGGCATTCTCCCACAAAAGGCTGGGAAAGAATCCTTCATTGAGAACATACACCCTTCACTTTGGATTTCACGAATGGTGGGATGTATTGAACCTTAAAAAAAAATATATATATATATCTATCACGTCGATTTTTTGCAGTAGTGCAATTGTGGTCCTGACGAAAGCCAGTGGGTCACCTTTTCCTACTAAGGCTGAAACATGTAGACTCTGTCTTTCAACTTACAACAGTTATTTTTTCAAACTGTTTACACTTGTGTTTAACCTTTGACACCATGGTATCTCTTTAATAAATTTACTTCTTAAATACCCTGGTAGTCAATTTTATCATCACATCTTTCTCTTTCACATTTGTTTTTCACTGCAAATTTGAAGCTCACCACATCTTCTATACTAGATGGCATGATCCGTAACTGGTGGTTTATGACCAGGGCAACACACGATTACATCAAGTGTGCGGCCTGAGTATAGACCAATCTTTACATAAATCCCAGATGAGGAAGCTCTGCCATTGGGTGGGCTGATGGGATTCATTTACCCTTCCTACAACACATACAGTTTCACCACAGACATTTCTCTCTTTTTCATATGTTATTGCACTAATAGACCAGTAGTATCTTCTGTTTGTTGCGACATACTGTATTTGGGGGGTTTTGATACCACTTGGTATTTAAATATTTCTTCCCCTTTAACCCTTGTTTAAATATTGTTTTTTGGCACTCCGAATTAGAGCCATTCCTGCTGTTGCAGACTATCACTTTGACAAAGTACAGTGCAGATATAAGAGCACTTCAGTGGAGCTGACATCCCCAACATGAATTTCAAAGGGAGGACACTAAATCACATATATGTGTGGATTTGGGCTACAACAGTTGAAGCTTGAGCCCCATACTTTGTTGAACAGCACTGTCTTATGAGGAGAGGGAAGCTCCCCAAGACTTAAATGAATGAATGAATGATTATTGATATAGCACGCAGCTAATCCAAGAGTGTCCTGGTGCTTTAAAATCAACATTGAAGGCCTGCCAGAGAGCAGAACTAAGCCATATTTACCAATACTGTAGCTACTAAAAAGATAGGTTTTCAACACTTTTTTAAAACTGCCCTTCTCACTTATCAATCTCAGTTGTCTTGGCAGCTGGTTTCACAAGCCCGTAGACAAGAAGATCCCCCTCTACACTGCTTTTTGAAGCGGGGAACTGTCAACAGCCCAGCCTGACTGGATCCCAGCAATCTCCCAGGTCTGTAGGCATTAATCCTATTGTTAAAATACGACAGACCCCTTTCGTGAAGGGATTGATGTGCCAAAGTTAAACCCTTGAACATCACTCTCTCCTGCACTGGAAGCCAGTGAGGCTTCTTGTGAAAGGTGAATGCTTTAATAACTTAAATAATAAGCAGGCCGCCATATTTTACACATCCTGTAGGCTCTGGATTGCAAATTCTGGGATAAACTAATAAAAAACATTGACATAATCCAGCCCTGACAGTGTCAATGCCCTAACCACTGTGACCTGTATTTTTTTGAGGGATCAAGTGCAAAAATGTCCTCAGGAGGTGAAGAATCCAAATACAGGACTTTACCAATAAAACCAAAGCATTAAAAAATAAATTTGAGTTGAAGAAAAACACAAAGGTTTCTAGCCACCTCTGTAGGGGTGGGGGCTGCAAAACATTGCTTGGCCAAGCACCTATCCATCCCAGTAGAGGTTCTCGCCCAAAGCACAGAACCTCAGTCTTATTCTTTTATTCAGGTTGCACTGAAGTTTGTTCTTCCTGAGCCACTCAAGTAGCACTTTTAGGCAGAGAGCAAAAGTTTCTTTGGCCCTAACTGAGTCTCCTTCATAGGTTAGTAGGAGCTGTGTATTGTCCACACGAGAAATAATCTTATTGCCGAGCAATTCCAGAAGATAAGCCAGGAGAGTCAGGTAAATGTTAAAAAGGGTGGGGCTCAGGGCAGATTCAGGGCATGACTTCTTGCTGATGGAACCAGGAGTAGGCGCCATGGTATGTCAGCCTCTTATCTGAGTGAGGGGCCATCACCCAGAGGCCAAGAGCACTAGCCTTGCCAAGACAAGTGTGCCCTATGAAGTGAAGCAGAGATCCTGGAGGGTGCAAAGCCCAGAGGGGATCCTGATGAATGGATCAAAATGAGCAGAATGTGGAACCCCTATCCAGTAAGATCTGGTGGAGCTGTCCAGAATGCGAGAACCCCTATCCAGTAAGATCTGGTGGAGCTGTCTGCTGTCTTGCAGAAGTTAGCAACGCCCCTTGGGGGCTGCTGAAGTTGGGGGTCATTGCCCAGTGTTGGTGATCTTATTGGGGCCATTGCTCATGCCCATGACTCCATTGTGCCACGCTTGGGACACTTGGACTATTGGGGCCATCGTCTGTTACCATTAAGACTTTTTGGGCCATCAAACATGCAACTAAGGGCCTAATTACGAGTCTGATGGTCCGGGGACGCCATACTCACTGGAGCACAGTAGTGGCAGCCCAGCCACCGCCACATCAGTGGTCTGACTGCCCCATTACAAGTTGAGCGGTCAGACTGCCTTTGCAATGCCACATCTGCCTGGGAACTGCCTTTCCCTGGTGGTGGCGTGGCACTCAGGGCACAGTAATGTGGTGGTGGTGCAGCTGCAGCACCGCCATGCATATTTCGAGTTTCAGGACCACCAGCGTTGTCCTGGAGGTCTTTCCTCCATGAAAAGGCTGGCAGTCGTGAAACAAAGGGGGCCTTGCCCATTTGCCTGGAGATGCATGCAGTGGGACAAAATATGTGCCCCGGTAGTGAGTTGTCGGCGTGGCAGTCTGCTGCAGCACAACCAAGCTCATTATCGGGCACTAAGACTGTGGGCCGGAGCCTGTTTCTGAGACCCCTGTATGCCAGGAGGGAGCCACTGAGACTTTTGGGGCCATAGTCTGAATGAACAGAGAGGGCAGTTCCTTAAGAAAATGACAGAATAGGCCCTAATAGGTGGAACAATGGGTCTGACCAACCTGATCCCTGGGAATCCGAATTAGCAGAACAAAGTGCCCTTGCACACCTAGTGGGGTGTCACGCTTCATCACTGGGCACCCGTTGAGAAACTGCCCCCTATGTGTTTATTGTACATTGACCTTGGAGGAGTATGGGTGCAGGATCTCTCTTAATATTACACACCATGCCTCCATTGATTATTTGTGACCCCGGTATGCCAGGCGGGGCCCACAAAGACCGTTGGCGCCATCCCAGTGTTGGAGGAGTCTCCCACGACTATCAGAGGGACTCTGGAACTAGTCCAGAAGCTGCCTGCAGGAGTATTGTTGCTTCACCAACTCTCTTCACCAACTTACTGGCAGGAACGTCGAAGAAGGAACCCCTGCACCTGGAAGTTGTTGGCATCTGCAACCCCCTCAGCACATGGACCCTCGTCAATCACAGAAAGGGCGTGGTATTAGCTGCTTGTAGTGATGCGCAGGGGAGAGAGGTACCCTAGCACCTGGACTCTTCTGAAGGCAACGGTTGGGGTAAGGAGGAAACAGAGTCCGAGGCTCACGTGAGACTTGTTAGAGCTCAACGGTTTGCAACCTGTAGAGCTCGAAACTTTCAAGGCCAAAGCTAGATTTTGATGCACATCACCCGTACAAACTGCACTAAACTATTATTAAATGTGCCTGGAATAAACACGTTAGTGTGTAGGAGGTGAGGGGGAACCAGAGGACCTGTATGAGGGAGCACGGCCCTGACAAGCATGAGTGCTCTAGTCTTGAGAAACTAATTCTGTGGATTTTTTAGTTGTATATAGTATATGTAACAAATACTGCTTTTTACTCTAAAGATCAGTATTGGACTGGGCAATGTTCTGATTTGTGTCTCTGCACTTCTGGGTATTTTGATTTATGAAACCTATCTTGCCTTGCTTCTACCTCCCCTTGAACAGCCTTTGACCGCTCAACCTGCGCTACCACTGATAGTCAAGTACGGAAGGATTAGTACACGGGGGTACTCGTAGTACGGCCCTCGGGCCGCAAGCGGCCTGGCAAGCCTTCCTTGGCGGGCCGCGGACCTTGCCGACATTGTACCTGTGTTTTCTTTTTTTTTGTGTAAGTGTCAGCAAACACTGCCACAGCAGCGCGGACTCCGAGAGACTCTGCTCTGTGGGGGCCAGGCGATTCTAGCAATAGTCAGAGTAGAGCTGCAGGAGCGCTAAGAAGAGGTGAAATACAACAAAGCCTCATTAACAAGTACATGGTCTTTTAAAGACCTGTGAAGTACTTGGTTGCGGCTGTGTGTGTGCCCAGGAAGCTGTCTTAGCCCAGGCTGCCACACACGCAGGGTGAGGTGACAGAGGGTGACAGACAGAGGGAGACAGGGAGGGAGAGAGGGAGGGAGACAGAGGAAGGGAGACAGAGGAGGGAGACAAGACAGACAGAGGGAGACAGAGAGAGAGAGAGAGGGAGACAGCGAGAGCGGGAGACAGAGAGAGAGGGAAACAGAGGGAGGGAGACAGAGGGAGAGTGACAGAGGGACTGAGACAGAAGGAGACAGAGCGCGACAGACAGAGGGAGGGAGACAGACAGAGGGAGACAGAGGGAGGAGGGCCACAGAGGGAAGGAGACAGGGGTAGGGAGACAGACAGAGGGAGAGAGACAGAGGGAGGGAGACAGAGAGAGAGGGAAATAGAGAGAGGGAGATATAGAGAGAGGGAGACACAGGGAAGGAGACAGAGGGAGGCTGATGGAGACAGTGGGAGGGAGTCAGGGGGAGATAGAGGGAGGGAGAGGGAGACAGACAGAGGGAGACATTCAGAGGGAGATAGAGGGAGGGAGACAGAGACAGAGACGGAGGGAGGGAGGGAGACAGAGGGAGGGAGACAGAGACAGAGGGAGGGAGAGGGAGAGGGAGGGAGAGGGAGACAGAAAGAGAGGGTGACAGGCAGAGGGAGACAGACAGTGGGAGACATTCAGAGGGAGATAGAGGGAGGGAGACAGAGAGAGAGGAAGACAGACAGAGGGAGAGAGGGAGAGAGAGAGAGAGAGGAGACAGAAGGAGGGAGACAGAGGGAGGCACAGAGGGAGACAGAGGGTGACACACAGGGAGACAGAGAGGGAGGGAGACAGACAGAGGGAGGGGAGCAACAGAATGAGGGAGACAGATAGAGGGAGCCAGAGAGAGGGAGACAGAGGGAGACAGATGGAGACAGACAGAGGGAGAGAGACAGAGAGAGAGAGAGAGGGAGGGAGAGAGAGGGAGAGGGAGACAGAGACAGGGACAGACAGGGACAGGGACAGACAGACAGATAGAGGCAGAGACAGGGACAGACAGATAGAGGCAGAGACAGACAGATACAGAGAGGGAGACGGAGAGTGAAAGGGAGACAGAGGGAGAGAGAGAGGGAGGGAGAGGGAGGAAGACAGAGGGTGACAGAGGGAGGGAGAGGGAGTGAGACAAAGAGAATGGAGACAGAGTTATACAGAGAGAGGGAGAGAGAGGGATACAGAGAGGGAGACAACAGAGGGAGGCAGAGAGAGACAGAGGGAGGGAGTCAGGGGTAGATAGAGGGAGGCAGAGGGAGGGATACAGAAGGAAGGAGTCAGGGGAGACAGAGGGCAGGAGAGGAAGACAGAGGGAGGGAGACGGAGGGAGAGAGAGAGAGAGGGAGACAGAGAGAGAGAGAGACAGAGAGAGAGACAGAGTGAGACAGTCAGAGGGAGGGAGGGAGACAGACAGAGGCAGGGAGACAGAGGGAGGGAGGGTGGGAGACAGACAGAGGGAGGGAGACAGACAGAGGGAGACAGAGGGAGGGAGACAAGAGGGAGGGAGAAAGACAGAGGGAGGAGGGCGACAGAGGGAGGGAGACAGAGGAAGCGACAGACGGAGACAGATGGAGGGAGAAGGAGGGACAGAGACAGACGGAGGGAGACAGAGGGAGGGTAAGTAAGTATTTTTTTATTTGTACATGATTAATTAAAATCTTTACAAAACAATAAAAGCATGCCTAAAAAATTGTTAAAAGTTCATTGTGCGCAGTTCCTCAGTATTACAAATTTGATTAATATCAGTGTCTTAGTTGTCCATAAAACAGCCTTCAAGTGCTCTCGTGTCTTTTTTCAACTAATTAAAAAAACTTTACAACCCGACAATTTAATTTTGTATTAGCGGGGTTAAAACACAATTTGACAGCCTGCCTGCATGTCCAGACGCCGTGTGATTTGAAGGAGGGTCGTAATAAGTTGTGCCTCAAATCTTTTTATTTAGGACAAATACATATCACATGGACGACGTTTTCCTTGTCAGCTTTACACAGATGGCACTGCTATGAGAAGTTTTGTCTTACCTACGGTAGCAAATGTGGAATTACCGGAATGGCGCCAAGGCATAGTTTAAAAAACGTTTCTTTTGTTTTTAAATTCATTCCAATGTTAAAATATGCTTGCGGTTGCATTCTTCCATAGTCACCGAGCGTGATCCAACCGTGCCCTCTTTTTGCTAATAAGTCCTTATCCACAATGGGTGAGATGATGCGTGCTGATTTTTTCACAACTTTTTTAAAAGACAAGAGGTCTGTTGGGGTGTCCCAAAGGTCGGAGAGACCCAGGACTTGAAGTTAGTCAAGTAGGTAATCTCTAGCTGAGGATTTACGATGTCGGAGCAGCTCTTCCCATACGTTGGAGTTTAGAGAACCAGGGTCAGCGCTGCGAATCTTGTGCCAGCTGGTAACATACGCACTCCGCCTTCCCAGTGTTTGTTTCAGAATCCCAAATTCTAACCGAATTTGTGCAGGCGAGACGCATCTTGGCAGGTTGAAGATTGCCCTATATGAATTAGCTATTACTGTGTCCAATACTGCGGCGTCCTTCTGTTGGAGGGATTCACTCCCATATGTGAGAGTTGGCTCTAGCTTTGCGCGCAAAACCTGGAGAAAAGGGTTGAGCGTTAGGTCGGGGTGTTTGGCCTTTAGAGATTTTATGGCCAGGTAAGTCATGGTTCCCTTTCCTCATATAGAGTCCAATTGAGGTTTAAACGAGTTCTTTGAGTCCAGAATTACTCCCAAATATTTATAGGTGGTCACTAGGTCCATCCCTTCTCCATTTATGTGCCACTTGATTTTCCTTTTTTTTTTGTAGTTCACTGCCATGACCTTGGATTTGTTGAAGTTTATTTGCAGGGCATTCCTTTCTGAAAAGGAGTAGGCTGCATTTAGAAGGTGCTGGAGGCCTATTGGTGTCCGGCTTATCAGCACCACGTCATCTGCATACAGCAGATTTGACAGTGGGATTTTCCCTAGTTTGGGAGCGTGACAGAGGCATTTATCATGTTCCCCAGGCAGGTCGGCAAGAAAGAGGTTGAATAAAATTGGTGCTAGCACGCAACCCTGTTTTAACCCTTTTGTTGTTGGAATGGGTTTAGAGAGGTGTGTGCCCGCTCCTAGTTTAACCTTAATCCAGGTGTTTGAGTGGAGTAAGATCAGCACGTCTAGGAGAAGTTTGGGTATTCCCCAGTTGTCCAATTTCTGCCAGAGTTTGTTGCGATCCACGTGGTCGAATGCATCAGTGTAATCAATAAAGGAGAGAAAAATGGGATTTCTAATCTCTTTTGCTGCTTCCATCAGCAGGGTCTGTGCCATGATGTTGGTTGTGGTCCCTTGACCGCGACAGAACCCGGATTGATTGATCGGAACTATTGAGTTTTCAGATGCCCATAGCGTCATGTCCTCCAGTATGGTTCCTGCAAAATACTTAGCCTCAACATCTATGAGGGCAATAAGCTGATAATTATTTGGATGTTTCTTGTTGCCATGTTTGAAGATTGGACTGACTGGGAGGCAGACAGACAGAGTGAGTGAGACAGAGGGTGACAGAGGGAGACAGAGAGAGAGGGAGGGAGAGGGAGGGGGCGAGGAAGAGAGAGATAGAGATAGGGAGGGAGACAGAGAGAGAGGGAGGGAGAAAGGGAGAGAGAGAGAGAGAGAGAGAGAGAGAGAGTGAGAGATGTGTGTATGCCGGGTCTGGTGGCTCAGTGGTCGAAGGCGTCCACTGCAGGGGCCTGTGTTCAACCTCATGGTCACAGTTTTTTTTGCTCTAGCCCCTCCCCGCTCCCCCACTGACCCCGCCCCCACCGGTGCGGCCCTCAGCCACAAACCACAATATAAATTTGGCCCCCGAGAGAAAGTTTGTGTGTACCCATGGATTAGTACTTGACCCAATTACTCCGGACTCATAGTAGGTTAGTTTCCTAGACATCAGGAGGCCTAGTTGCTTCTGCTTGACCCTTTGCGCACTGATAGGGGTTCTGAAAAGCATCTTTATTGGAAGTTAGTGTAGAGAGCCACTCGTGCTCTCCCATACTTTGTATCCAGCACTAACACGCACGCACGCATACCCCGGGGCGGGCTCGCGCCGGGGTATAAATAAATAAAGCGGAAGACCGCTCGGGGTCTTTCCGGCTAACCTATAACGGTAGTCTGTGTTGTATTATTGCAGTGTCCCAATACCACGTGTCCGGCCCCGGCCCGACACACCACAGGTAGGTACCTTTTTCTTTTTTGAAGAAATAAAATATTGCAGAATTGCGAACTGGTCCTTTTGCATCAGAACTACTTTCAGCTTTATCTGGCTTTTTAGTCACATCACTCTGTAACCCGAGTCCTGTGTTTTTTTCTTTTCCCCTTGTACGCATGGGTCTCCTCTGATGCCACTCATAGTTCACCCGTTGCCACTTAGGAATGATAATGAGAGAACCCTCTTTACTGATCAGTGACTCATCTTGCAGCTAATGTTGTCGCTGTTTTCTTTAAAGTGAATATGTTTCATGTCTTTTGTATTGTTTTAATCAGTGTTGTGCAGCGAGAGAATTGAATTGGGAGGACGATGCTGAATCTCACCGAGCAGCTTTGCGGAATTGCCAGCTTGATACGGATATGCTGAAGGTACGTTGCTTCCACGGTGTTGCTTTCTGGGCTTTTCTATTGGTTTCAATAGTTATTGTCACTGTATTGCTTATAAAGTAATGTAGCCCAAAGACATGTCTGTTTGTAGAACAGGTACAGATATTTGAGATTTGAAATGTATATATATTTTATTAAAAAATGCAACGCCGGAAATATCTCCACCTGCTAACCCAGTGTCATTGTAAGGATGTTGGGGGCCCCGGACAAGACATACTTTTGGGGCCCCTGTTTGAAAACACTTTGAATTTTATTACCAATGTCTTGCTAGTTCAAGCCCTCATTTTATCAACAATGCTAAATGATATGTTAAACTTTGTTGAAATAAGTCTTGCCTGGGATCTCAAATATTCCTTAAGATAAATAACACTGGGTCGAGAGAAAGACGGAGTAAAAAGTAAAGGTAGGCAAAACAAGTTTAGATAACGAAACAGAACAGACAGTGGTTCAATAGTGAACAAATTACTTTTCCAGGGAACCCTGGGCAAGTGCCCACATTGCCGATGCCTTAAAAAGTCTCTGTGCTAACTTGGTTAAATTAGTGACATGACATTGTCCAGTTGAGTCATTCACATCCCGATTAAAAATGCCATCTACAATGCTAGTTAGTGATAATGGTGGAGGTGTTAATGAATGCGAAGACCTGGTCACAGAGGCCTTCATTCTCTTGAACGGAGTGACGCTTGGGCTACGCATCTCAGACTATCGGATGACGTTGGATGGATGAATGTCGGATCGAGGCTACGCCGGGGACAGTCAGTGCTTAAAGCTTCATTCACTCTCCCATTCAATTAAGGCCATATGTGGTACTCTTCGTTTTTAAAACACATTTACATTTTTTGTACTTTCTGAAGTTGAAATACCTCACACTACTATGTATTAGAAATAGTGGGAATACAATCAATGCCCACAGTGTACATGCAGACATACCAACAGAAAGGCAGCAGAGGCAGACCTCCAAGCCAGTTATATAGTTATTTCGCTATGTACAGTAAGTAACTCTTCAGTAACTTTCTACCCGGGTCTATTAGAATCGCTGTTGCGAAAATAGTTGCCTGTGATGTTACTACCATTTCAGCCATATTTTATTGGATGCTTCCCTACGTGGCCTTAATCTCTTGATTTATTCCAGCTTTTGTTGCCTTTGCTGACGCTGGATTTCTGGTCTATTGTTATCCTACCAGATCCCAGCTCAGGTCGACTGAATCGTTGGTACCTGTCATTGAGTAAAAGGCAATCCACTACTAGGTTAATCAAGAAAGAACTTACACCACTCTAAAGAACCACTTACCACTGAAAAGGTTTAAGAGTTTATTATAAAGCCAAAAATATCTGGAGATACAAACATCTCAGAATAAGGTTCAAAAGATATACGGGTATCAATATAAAAAGAAATTCTCTAAATGCTCTTAATCGGCAAAAGGAAATTATAAAAAATATCTCGAATACCATGAGAGTTGCAAGAATCGCTATGAGTTGCAACTTGAGAGTCATTTACAGAAAGGAAAAGTTCAGGTTAGGCTGTCCCTACACTGGACTAAGTGACATCCCTACTTAACAAGATCTTTACCTAAAAAGGTGTCAGCAGTGGTGACTTCCAAAGAAGATCACACACTTCCCTTAGTCTTTGTCTCAAAGTCGAAGTCTTGCCGTTCTCTATCTGCCTACCCATCCGCTCTCTTAGGTTCCTCAGATCATCTGCCCTAGCTCCACCCCGGGGTGCTGTCCCTAATACAAAATCACATTTCCAATAGGAACGCCCCTGGAGACGCCTCTCACGTGGTGTAGTTTCTGGCGGCAAATTCCATGCTGGTGCTCCTCGGGACCCTTCATTAAAGTTGACCTTGCTTCCCAGGCTTCTCTCCGACCAGGCGGTACCCCCTAAAATTCCTGAAGACTCCTACAGGCCTGTGCCTGGCGTCTCTGAACAAAGTCTATTCATCATTTCTGATTAAGTCCCCCTCGCACCTGCGAACAGACACTTTCTCGGTAGGCCCCAAATTCCGGCCTCCACCATATCTTAGGTCGTAAACTATTTTTGAACAGGCTTTACATTCGTGCTCTGTACGACCTCTCCTTAACGAGCACATGCAGATCAAAGAAACGACTTTATCTATTCAGGCCTACTTAGAATTACATGAAACGGGCCTCTGCAATATGCACATTTAATTTCTATGTTTAAACAGTATTCTAACTAACACACATTACTATAAAGTAACACATCTATTTAAAACATTATTTCAATTCTATGATTAACAATACTCTATAGTAAAATGACATTAGAATCCAAGTTACTTAAAAGTGTAGCAGCATCTTTCGTTTCTTGTGAAATGCCATGTGGCCTACACATTTCCATGGTTTGCAGAATTACATTTCTTTTTCACACACAGCCCCATAACGTGAGACTCCAACATCATTCTAACATTTCTACAAATCTCTACATTAGTTTTTCACACTGATATATGTATCCCTACTCTAATTAAACACTCATGAATATATTTTCTCTCTATAAGTTGACACTCTTGTATATTATATACTAGACTAATACAACGTGCTTGTAAATATGGTGCACTTCTACATTTTTCAGATTTGTGCTCTCTCAATCCCCCCTTTGATGACTTACAGTAGTCATCATCCTCACAACACCCCCTCTAAGGTATAGAGTATCAAACTGAAGTCGTTGCAACCTTCCCTCGTTTCATCTCCTCTAAAGCCCTCAGACTCCTGTACTGATTCTCCTGCATCGCAGCTAGTTTCTTCCCCTGCTCTCGCATGGATCTCTGCAATCTGTTTGCTCGATACCATTTGTACAGTCTCACCAATCCCCACAAAGTGATTATACAAATCACTATTATGATGATAGGTTTCAATATGTACCAAATGATATTCTTTCCCAGGTTGGCAAACCAACCTCCAACTTTACCCATTCCTCGACCTACTTTTTCCCACACTGTTACCTTAGTCAAATCTTCTATCTCGTGGTGTATTTCAGTAATATTTCGAATGTACTTTTCTAGAGGTTTTGAATTGTCTGGAATGTAAGTGCAACATTCCTGGACCTTCAAAGCCTTACAGACTCCGCCCTCTTTGGCCAACAGAACGTCTAGAGCAAGTCGGTTTTGAAGAACCATTGCCCTTATCGATTGCATCTCTCCCTCCACCAGCATTAGAGATCTAGCAGTACTGGCGGATAGTCTATCTACAACTGTTGCCAACCTTCTTATCTTAACATCATTTAGTGCTATCCCCAAAATAGGGAACATGGCACCAATTACATCTCCAACTACCTCCTCCGCGCTTACACCCCTCCTTCTCCTAGTTTGTTTTCCCCTCTTTTTGGTTTCTAAGTCCTCAGCATGGTAAATTTTGGGGAAGACAATTGCTAAGTAACATGATCCATACCAATTATCTGGTAGTTTCACGTATGCATTTCTGCCACAAACAAAATACACATTCGGGATCACTTGCATTTCCTTTAGGAAATCTTTGGAGGAATACTCTAACTGGAAAGCATGTTCACAACTGACTTCTCCCACAAACACATTCTCATAATATGTCTGACTTCTGTGTATACACAGCTTTCCCCTTTTCTCTCGGTCTAAAGCTATTGGACCACTGCTATCTTTTCTTTGGTGTTCTCTTTCTTCCTGGGTCCAATCTGTTTTCCATTGTCCTGAAGCCTTTAGGATCTTTTGTCTTCTATATCGATCATCCACTTGCCCTATAAACTTTTTCTCAACTTCGGATACTTTACAAGTCAAATTATTTCTTCGGGCATGTGAAGTATCTAAAGTTCTCCATGGAAGGAAAAACTTCTGTAACCTGTCTTCACTCTTATAATAGTCCCATTTATTGAGGTGTTTATAATTTGGCACCTCTGGCAATACCGAGTCAAAGTTTGAGAAGTAATACTCAAACCCCTCACGTTCATAAAATATGCTCAACAATAAACTACATGAGATTCCATAGGTCAATGGAAGATGGTGATACCTGATGCCTTCATCTACAGAAGCTGGCAACTGCATACAGACGTAGCAGTTCTTCGCCTCCATGACATCAATATATTCATAAAGCGATTTGGCATAAGCATTTGTTTTAAAATTCCCCTGTGATTCATCTGCATGTAATCTTTTTATTTCAGCATCTAACAAAGCTTTCTCCTTCTCTGTGTTTTCCCCCTGTTTGCCAATCGTAGGAGGCTTCTGTGTTGATGCACTTTTTGCTTCTTTTTCAGCTTTCACATCATTTTCATGTCCTACTACATATGATACAGTAACCACTAAAACTATAAGGGAAATCACTACCACTAAAAGTGTGCCTATTATGCATTTTGCCCTGCGGTTCGGGTTGCCAGCCTCCATGGTCTCAAAACAGTGTAGTTCTATTTTCTTTCACAGTACAAGTCTCTTTTCTTTGCTTCTCCAATCTTTCGAACCACACCTGGAAGCTGAAAAATCCCCTCCGCAAAACAGTCTCTGAGTTCTGTAGCAACAGGCAACCTTAGTCCTTCTCCATCCTCTAAAATGGAAATCCCTAATTTCTTCTTCTTCTTCTCGGCACTAGGTTATCTCTCAATCTGTATTTACAAAGTTCTTTGCAAAGTCTTTAGTAATCCGAAACTATGCGTGTTCCAAGAAGTTCCACCACTTGCTCGAATATTTCCATACGAAGAAGGATTCCCTCAAGTATTGGACACCTCGAACAACAACATGGAAATTCAACTGTCTGTAGGATCAACTTTCTTATTCCGCTCAGAAGAGGAGGATAGACGATGTTAAGTGTCAGCAGTCTCTCGACCTCCACTCCTGGTACCACCAACTCTACTTCCACTGTTATGAAGGGGTCAGTTCTGGTCAGGGTCACTTTCCTCACCCTCCCAGTTCTGCGTCCCGCTGAGGACATCTGTAGCGAGGTAGGTCCACTCGGGAGTAGCGTATCTTCTGCAAGGCACTCGCACCCTCCTTGACCTTCTCGGACCTTCCGGCTCTTGTCCTTGTGCACTTTCTTCTGGATCTGAGTCTTCGGATATAGGAGCAAGAGTTTCCTCTCGAGCTAGCTTCAAGCTTGGCCTCCTTTTTCTTTCAGGCCAGGTAGCTGCTCCACGCCTTGTTCTCCTATCTCTTGTCCGTTTACTCAGTTCTTGATCACTCTGGATTTGTTCTGTCTCTGAGTTGGTTTCACAACAGCTTTCTCCTTCAGTGGCGACTTCGGTTTCACTGCCGTCCTGCCTTTCTTCGTCTTCTGTGACACTCCCAACTTCTTCAGACACCCCCACAGCTTGACCGATCCCCTCCTGTGACTCTTCTTCCACTACTGGATTTTCGTCTGTGAGAGGAGCTGTTTCTTCAAGAGGTGCTGGAACTCTTCGAGTATGGGAAGCGCGGATCCAATTTGGCAGACCTCCACACTTCACGGCAGTGTTCGTAGCTAAGATTATCTGGTAAGGACCCTTCCAGCGCACGTCCAAGCAGTTCTTCCGGACGTGCTTCTTCACCAGCACCCAGTCTCCTGGGCACAGGTCGTGGCACTGATTTCTTGAAGGTGGAACTTCTGCGGCCTGTACCTGAAGAGACACAGAATGAATGGCGTCAGACAACCCCTTGCAATAATCCAGGATCAGGTCATCTGTAATGTTCAGTAATGCAGTTGTTGGGACAGTTGGAAGTCTCATTGCCCTCCCCATCAGCACCTCGTGTGGAGAGAGACCTGTCCTCCTGTCGGGTGTGCTACGCATACTCATAAGGACCAAAGGAAGAGCATCAGGGCAACTTAAGGAAGTTGATGAACACACTTTAGCCATTCGACATTTCAAAGTCCCATTTATCTGCTCCACGATACCTGAAGCCTCTGGTCCATAGCTACAATGCAATTTCTGATCAATGTTCAATGCAGAGCAAAGCATCTTCACAACTTCGCTGTTAAAATGTGTCCCTCTGTCCGATTCCAGAGAGGCAGGCACCCCGAAGCGCGGTATCAACTCTCTAAGCAACAACTTTGCTACTGTGAGTGTATCGCACCTGCGTGTAGGGTATGCTTCAACCCATCTGGAAAATATGCATACTACCACCAGAACATACCTAAGGCGGTTAACTTTTGGCATTTCAATAAAATCCAATTGCATTCTGTTGAAAGGCCCCCCAGACCTCCCAATGTGACTCAGTGTAACTGGTGTTCTTTTCCCTATGTTCAACTGCTGACAAGTAACACATCGCTTACACACTGCTTCTGCTGCAATCCTAAATTTTGGGCAATACCAAGTCTGCCTGAACACCCTCAGCATGGCATCTCTTCCCAAATGCACTGGACCATGTATCTGTCGTGCCATTGGGCTTGCTAACTCCTCAGGTAACACTGCCCTTCCATCTGCTGAAACCCAAAAGTCCATTTCGCTTCTCACACACCCTGCTGTTTCCCATGCCTGCTTCTCAGATTCAGGTGCATTGTCTTGCATTTGTTTCAAATCTTCCCAAGTATCGACCGTTTCTAACATCATGCTTAATGCTGTCCTTTCCTGAGCCCCACCTACTTCCACCTCCGTGAAAGAATAACCATGCTCCGCACAATAGCGGGCAACTTCGTCTGCATATCTATTTCCTTGTGACACAAAATCTGTATTTTTCGTATGAGCTACACATTTTACAACCGCGATTGCAGCTGGACCCTGTAATGCTTCTAACAACAGCCGCACAAATTCTCAATTTCTGATTGGCGAACCAGAGGAGGTCATGTAACCCCTCTGAGACCACAATTGCCCGAAATCATGAACTACACCGAAACCATATTGGCTATCAGTATATATGGTGACTCTAATTTTCTTACCTGCTGTACAGGCACGTGTCAATGCAACGATTTCTGCTACCTGTGCGGAGTGTACTCCTTCCAGGCAAGCGGCTTCCACAACTCCAGTAACGGTGCAAACAGCATAAGCTGCTCTCAACCGACCAGTATCATCTCTTAAACATGAACCATCGACAAAGTAAATTTCATCAGGGTCGATCAATGGCTCATCTACAATATCTGGTCTGGGCTTCGTGCATAGTTCAGTCACATCAAGGCAATCGTGATCTTCACAGTCTTCGCTTTCAATGTCATTAGGGAGTGGCATCAGTGTAGCAGGATTCAAGACAGAGCACCTCTTAAGGGTCACGTTCTCTGCAGCAAGAATAACTTGCTCATAGCGCGTGAGCCTACTGTTAGTCAAGTGCTGGGTCTTGGTCCTGGTCATTAACAGTTCCACAGAATGAGGTACATACACCACTAACTGGTGTCCCATCACTATGCTTTCACAACGCTCAATGCTGACACCTGTTGCAGCAACAGATTTGAGACATCCGGGCAACGCTGCGGCTACTGGGTCTAAGGTAGCCGAAAAGTATGCAACTGGTCTACGGGCATTTCCATGGACTTGCACTAAAACTGACAAAGCACAGCCCTCCCTTTCGCAGCAATAGAGGGAAAATGGCCTCTCATAGTCCGGCATCCCCAGAGCCGGAGCACGACACAAGTCATCTCTCAGCTGTAGGAACGCCATCAAGCACTCATTGTCCCATGGTACCGGATCCCTCACCTCCTTGTGCGTCAGTTTCTGTAAGGGTTTTGCTTTCAGTGAAAAGTTAGCTATCCACTGTCGGCAATAACCAACCATTCCTAGAAACATCCTGACTTCTCTCTGTGTTGTAGGCGAGTTCATCTTCATAATTGCCTCTATTCTATCTGGTGACACCTTGCGCTTTCCTTTTTCCATCCGGTGACCCAAGTACTGTACTTCTGTCAGACAGTACTGCAATTTGCTCGGGGATACCTTGTGTCCATTTTCAGCTAAATGGTTCAGCAAGGCGATGGTATCTGTCTTACAAGCCTCTTCTGTTTCTGACGCAACAAGTAGGTCGTCTATGTACTGGACCAGAACCGAATTCTGGGGCAGTACCAGACTTTCAAGGTTCTTTTTCAACAGCTGGTTGAAGATTGAAGGGCTATCTGTGAACCCTTGTGGGATTCTACACCATGTTAAGACGCGACTCTCCATTTTAAACGCAAAAAGATACTGGCTATCTTTGTCTAATGGGATCGAAAAGAAAGCCTGACAAAGATCTATCACTGTGAACCACTCAGCTTGGAATGGTATCTGAAACAGTATCACTGATGGATTCGGTACCACTGGACAACATGAAACAACAATGTTATTAATTTTTCGAAGGTCTTGTACTATCCTAAATTTCCCACTAGGTTTCTGCAAACCCATAATCGGGGAATTGCATGGGCTTCCCACGATTTCCTTCAGTATTCCCTGTTTAATCATAGAGTCGATCACGGGTTTTATTCCTGCAATCGTCTCTTGAGACAGCTTGTATTGTGGCGTTCTTGGATATTCAACATTTGGTTTCACTATGATCTTCACTGGCTCTACCCCTTTGACCAATCCTATCTCTTCTCCTGTAAAATCCCATACTTCTGATGATACTGCCTCGCGTAAGTCCCAAGGAAGGTCCTCCACAGTCAGAGTGGGATACAGTTCTATGCATGTTCTTGAATTCACAATTTTGAAGGTAGCATCATCATCTGTCGTTTCTACCTCTACTCCCTGTGGTGTGCAGTATATAGTACAGTTCAGCTTGCACAATAAGTCCCTTCCTAACAGACACACAGGACTAGAATCGCACATCACAAACTGATGTTCATTCGTGTAGTTTCCGATTTTCACTGACACTGGTTCCGTCAAAGGGCTAGTAATTTTTTGTTTGCGACTCCTACCACCTGAATTGTTTCCCCCGACATTGGTAGATCCGGAACCACTGCTGATCTCAAAGTTGATCGAGTAGCTCCGGTATCCACCAAGAATGTTGTGGGACACCCTGCCACTTCGGCCTCTACAAATGGTCCTCTTTGATCCACTTCCAAAACTGTCCAGAGGGTACAATCCTCTTCTTTGCTTACACGTTGTCCCGTCAAGGGATCAATGTAGTAACAATTTTCCTCATCCACGAAAAGAGGCATTTGTCTAAAAACCTTTCCCCCTGTCGAAATCTTTGGTGGCTGCGGAAACTGAGCTCGTGGAGCTGAAGTCCCCCCTTTGGCCACCTTGATTCTCGGCACTGGCACCCCTTGAACTGGAACCTCTGGAACCTCCTCCTCTACTTCTAGTTCTCCGTTTTCAGGGTTATAGGGACACTCGCGTCTCCAATGTCCCACCTGATGACACTGGTGGCACTTTGTCGTTTTCTTCAACGTAGCAAGGTCTATTCTAGGTCTCGGGTTTTCCTCGCTGTCTCTATTCTGTCCGTTTGGTTTTCGTCCCATTGTCCCTGTTCCCTGTTGGCGCTGTCCACCCTTTCCAGCTGACTGCATCTGTACTACCATCAGCTTCTCTTTTAGCTTCTTTGCTTTGGAATCTATTTCGTCACTGCAGTACCTGGCATACCTCAAAATCTCATCTAATGGTCTGTTTTGCCAACAAATCAAATGTTGCTGAATCATCAAACAAATGTCAGGTCTCAACCCCAAAACAAACTTTGACACAAACTGTCCTATATCCTTAGGATCCATTACATCGAGTCCACTGTATTGTTTGAATGTTTTCAGCAATCTCTCATAAAACTCATGAACTGTCTCCTTGGGTTCCTGTCTTGTTCGGTCTATTTTTACCCAATCTATGTCTTGTGGTGGGACCTTTTCCTTCAACCAAGTGATTACTCTTTCATATTTCAACATTACAGTTTCAGACGGTCCATTTGTGGCAGCATTCCTTTCTGGTTCTACAGTTGGCCACTCGACACTAGTCTTGCATGCTGTCCACAAATCTCCTGGCACCACAATGTCAAACAAAGGTTTCAAATCAATCCACAATACCTTGGAGAATTTCACAAACCTTTCTACCTGCTTGTACCACTCAACGGGATTGTCCCTTAACTTCGGAAATGAATTGGTAAATGCAGCCAAATCTCCTCTACTCCAGGGCACATGTACATAGTTCCCATTCGATATTTCTCTCAAAGGAAATGCCTCCATCTGCATTACCCTTCCTTCCGGAGACATCACACTCGTGCTCCGCCTGACAGTACCCCTTTTGGACCACCTCTCTTCCCATTTGTCCAGATCTCTCCACGCTCTTATTCCTGTTATCAGCTCCCTTATGTGTGTTTTTAATCCTGTAGTTCTCTTCTCGTCTAAGTCTTGGTCTGAATACTGCAACCTATGGTTACTCTGTAATGTCCTTGTTCTGGACAAGTCTACCATATACTTGTCTGCCAGTCCAGACAGTTTCTCATGTATTGCTCTTGCCTTTCGGGTAATATCTTTTGCTATAAACAGTAACTCATCTTGTTCCTACAGGTCAATCCTTTCTAAAGGCAACGTCCCATCTATTATCTCATCCAGGTCAGATTTTAAGCTAGTGACATCGAGTCTTTTGGCCTTTACTGCAGCTTTCAGTATGTTAGTTCTAGGGGGTCCATTCACATCTCTCCCATCCCAGCTCCGAGTCCTACGTCTAGGCTCAGGCGAGTTATGGGGAGTCCTCCCATGTTCCCATCTCTCCAGGTCCCATGCAGTTCCATCCTCTCTGGGCGTATGGTGAAACACTTTCCCATTTCTCATAATCCCACAAGTCCCATTCTGCATGGTTTCCCTAGATGCATGGTAAGACATTCCGTTATTCCCCCTTTCTTCATCATTTGCCGGTGGTCTTTGATCTCTCGACCCATGGCAAGATCCTTCACTGTTCCCCAGGCTCCCACGACTCCAATGCTGTACATTCTCATTAGGTGCATGGTGAGTACATCTAAACCTATCCCTGTATTCTTGTGTCCTTCTGTCTCCCTCACTGGTTATGAGACGGGACGTCTCTCCACATCCTGTACTTCTCTCCCGTCTCCCTTGCTCATTCCCACCGTCAGTATGACGTATAACTCCTCTACTCTCCGGACTGTTACCATCCCACTCCTGACTACTTGCGCTAGCCCCGCAATGAGACAATGTTCCGTTGCCTCGACTTCCCCACTCAGCCCCTGTTCTTGACCTGTGGGCTGGTGCTTCTGTGGACCCATCCCATTCTCTCAAGTCAGCTCTCAGCTCCTTAAAGGATTTCGGCCGTGGTCCCCTCAGGTCCATCGGTCCTCTCTGGCCCCCCTGTTCTGCTGCGGGACCCTCTGCTGAATCAAATGGGGTGCTCCACGTCACTGGTCCTGGCAATTGCCTCCAGGCATTTGTCGTGTTATTTCTCCTTTCCATTTCAGCTCTCTCTCTATCTAACCTCAGCTGTTCTTCCTCTCTGTCTCTCTCGGGGTTGTAAATCAATACTATAGGACCTATGGTAACGGGTACTTGTAGAGCGTCTGGCAACCCATAGGACTCAACCCTCTCTGTTTCCGGTACTTTCTGCACCACAAACCTTCCGACTACTCTCGGTACTGTACTATGTTGAGGTGCCTCCTCACCTTTGACAGGTGTCCACTCTGATATAGGGAGTGGTACGTACCCCTCTATGGCAGGCCCATCATCCCTTGCGAGTCCCCTATCCTCCATTCTCCCAACGTTCGGAGGCGGTCTATCTATCAACAACCTATTTATCAAGTTGTCCTCCGACTCGCTCTCCTCATCCTCTTCCATGAGCTTCTGTTCTCCTGTCACCTCTCTCACTGCGTATAACTTATCCACCTCAATAGCCTGTATCCTCCATCTCTTGGCGTCCGCATCCCATTGGGCATCTCGCACTGCCCTTACTGATCGCTTCAACCTTTCTTGGCGCCTGTTCAGATTTCTGTCGTGTGCCGCCCTAAGCCAAGCATTAAGAGCCTCAAACTGTGTTGGTCTAGGCGGAGGATTCGATGAGGACATAATTGATTTCAGCCGATGTAACGCCTCTAACCTGAACGTTCCATACTTAGGAAACGTCAGTTCCTCATTCCCTTCCGAAATCTTACTCCATTCACTAATCCATAGTATCGTATGCAAGCCAACATTCGTTGCCATATAGTGTAGTGTAGTTCCTATTATCCCAATAGGCTCTGCGCATTGGAATAATACCTTCAATAGTATAGACCTAGGACGGAGGTTAACTAGGTCTTCTACTGACGATATTAGACTTAAAGTTTTGGGTTTGCCAGCTAGCTCAGAGTTCACTAGAAACTTTCTCGAATAGGCAAGGAGGAGTTTAACCTCCCTGGATAGACAAGAAGGGATTTAGTTTCTGACAACCATAGAACATGACAACTTTGCTCTCCCCTAATCAAGAGTGTATCTCTAGAGTCGTGTGAAAACAAAAGACAACTTATTTTAC
This sequence comes from Lissotriton helveticus, assembly GCF_964261635.1. Lineage (NCBI taxonomy): Eukaryota > Metazoa > Chordata > Amphibia > Caudata > Salamandridae > Lissotriton > Lissotriton helveticus. Next base: position 1,144,406,993 of record NC_136059.1, on the reverse strand, counting down.
TCAGTCAGTTCAGTGCATTCTTAGTTTCACCAGATTGTAGAGAAAAGGAAGAGACGGGCGTGTTCAATAAAAGATGTTATTTATTGATCAGTCTCTTTTCTCGTACAAGAGAAATGAATCGATATTATTGCAATACTTATGGTTAAGTAAAGTGCATACAATAAAAGCAGAAGTATAAAATAATACTGTAAAAGCATTGATATGGTTTCTAAGCCATATGATATTTAAAATTGATAAAATAGATACATACATATATACATTTGACTAATCGTACTCAACTGGTGCTTCTAACTACGCCTACCCCAGTGTACCTGACCTAAGCCTAATACGTGGGCGGGAGTAGATAAGTAGCAGTTTAAGTTAAGTTTGTTTTGCCAAGTGACTGACTCAAGAATTCTCTGCAAGGGGTTATTCAGTTCTGTACCTGAGATCTAGAATGGTTGAGGGCTGGTATCTCTCGTCTCTGGTCTTGATATTCCAGCTGCCTGCGAGGGCTGCTTGGAAGCGCCGGAGCTGGATTTCTCGGCAGGAGAAAAGCAGCGTCTCGTTCTCAGCACGTCAGGAAGGCGGGGCAGCGCCAGCGGGGTCCGCTCTGTGCTGGCCTCTTCGGCAAGTCTCGCTGCTCCGATCTCGTCACCACCGCGTGTGTTTGCTTAAGGCAATGTCGGTAATATTTATACCTGTAAGGTGCCGAGATTGACGTAAGGATGGACATAGATACGTCAATAAGGATGTCATACGAACTGGTCGTTAGCACATTCTTTACTGAAGTTCTCTGTGAAATCAAAACAATGGCCGTAGGGATTTTCCCAGGTTGTCATAGGTTTGATTTGTTTTGAGAACTCCGTATGCCTTATCAGGGGCTGGAGGAATAGCGCTTGTCTAATTAGATGGCATGCGTTATGACCTAATCAGATAACACGTTTCTGTGCCGTGGTGTGGCTTAATCAGATAACGTTTTTTGCACCGTGGGATGGCTGCTAGTTAATTATTAATCAGAACAGGGTCAGGAATAGGGGGATCGATACAGAACCTATAGGAATACATTACACCCACTCCACGCAGACTATGTCCATATTTACAAATCTAGGCATAGTAAATATACAGTAGTGTATGTGTATACCGTACCACCCCAAAATACATTTATATGCATTTCGAAAGTATGTAATATACGAGAAAAAAATAATCATATGCACCATATGCACTCAAGCAGTAGAGAAATGCTAAATTAATCACGCATATTCATACATCATTATTAATAAAATGTGAAAATAACACATGAAATGGCTCTTAATACAGAAGAAAAAAAATGTGAGACCATTTCATCACAAAATAAAATATCCATGAACATGTCAGAGGGCAGCTAATGTCTCTAAAGTTCCTAAAATAGAAATTCAGTTCTCTAAGAATAGTTTCTACTTTAAGCAGAAGATAAGTGTCCCGAAAAATTGCAAAAAAAACATATTTTGGGGATTGTGAAAAAATCTGCTGTCCATACTGGAGAGAAAAATTGTTCATGTTACTTTATCATTAAAGTTGAAGGCCAAATTCAGGGTGATGGGAACGCCGTGTGCTCGCTTGCTCAAAAGTAGTTATTTCTGCTCTGGTGAGAACATCATATTATTTAGACTGTCGAAAAAGCTGTCAACAGCTTCCTGTGAGAGTTCCACTAACTCGGAAAAAGATGTTACCATGCATTCATGAGCATGATTGCCTCCATTGATGTTTTGATCAGCATAGCTGACAGAAGGTCGTACCTGATCGATGCTGCTTTCATCTTGAACCTCACTACCCCTCAATCGTAGTGGTGAAGTCTCCACGAATGCCGTCATCAGGATTGGTAGCCGCTGGGGACAGCACAATGCATGAGCCGTGACCGGACCCAACAAAGTTTCTGCATCCATTGGCGCATCCGATTGTAGCGTCAGACAGGTGTCCAACACGCATTCTTCTCCGCATAGCAAGCACCTTAATACAGGTAAAACACAGCTTTGCCACATTGGTCTAAATGAAAGAAACCAAGTCATGTTCAGGTCTCTAAGCCGGGATAGTCCCAATATTTTAGATATCCGGTCCCGGTATCCAATGGCTAGGATTGTTTCTTCCCTTGTCGCAGGTGTTTTGTCTGTGACACGGTTTGCCATAGCGAAATAACAGGATCAAAAATAGGATTCCTGCCACTGGTCCCAAAAGGAGAGGAAGCCCACCAAAGATGGAATGGACGACCTCCGGAAAAATACCCAGAATGGCTTTAAATGGTGTTAAAGCCACCGAAAACACTGTCTTAAATACATTTGAGACTCCACTGGTATCAGAAATATTTAAGATTTCGTTCAGGATTTCCGCGAAATGTATGGGGGAATTAGTTGATAACAATGAATGAATCTCTGCCGTTGTCCTTGCAACTTGGAGATCATACGTTTCTTTTGATGACGTGAGCCTGGTCGGCGTCTGAAGGAGCACTGTTTTCATTCTGCTTGAAGTATCAATTTGAATAGAAGCAATTTTCAAATTCGGCCATAACCTTGCCTCCCTGTCTGGCATTGCGCTGGGGAACAATACTCGTTCAGAGCACATGACCTTCGCAGTCGTAGTTATGAGATAAGGTATTCCGGGCACCAAACTACAACATCTGCGGTCTACTATCAGAATGTAACTCCCGTTCGATAGTCTCCTAAAGAATGGCTCTATTTGTGTTGCAGGTGTGCCTAGCTGGTGACATGAAAGGTTATTTGAGGTCCCTTCACAGGCTCCATGCAAATTAATACCATTACACAGAAGTGTACCGCTTAGTGACATCGCACAATTGTTGCCACTAAGAAACACTTTTGGCCTTTATTACTGACACATGCATGTGAATAGGGCAAGTTCCATGTTGACTTAATGTACCCTTTTCCCAATTTTTCGTACATGCCAGCCTGTATATATTTTTGGCAGTATTGAAACCTGAAAGTAGATATTGGAATATTAATTATCCCATGTATTATCCATTCAATGACAGGTCGTTCTGACAATGTCAATGGTAATCTCTCGAGTTTCTCAATGCTCAGGATTGTATAATCAGCACCCTTCTGTGCCATACTGATTTGTTTATCAGTAAGGTTAAAGTTATTGAATAGTGACGTTGTGTTGATTAAACGCCAAGGCACATAGCCTGAACGCAGATTTTGTAACGTCCAGCCAAGCTGTACAATAGAACGCAATTGGGACTGACCGTGTTGTAACAACAGTAAGTCTTGCGATATTATGTCGATTGCTGAAGACACAATGCTGTCCAAAGAGTAAATTCTGGAGGACAGAGTCATTAACCCATTGTCCACTACAGAAAGTGATTTTTCCAAATTAATATGGTCAATTTCCCGTATTCTCTCTGACGTTTCAATTTGAGTTATTTTCCAGGCTTCGTTATAAGCTGCATATACAGAGGCTGCTATGAAGCGTTTTTGACGCTGTTTGCGCGGTCCCATAATGAAATCACGCAAGTCAGCACCATCAGTAAGTAAAGTTAGGTGTTGCTTAATTTCTGCCAGTGTGGATGTTTGTAGCCATTGAAGGCAGAGCTTGCCCACACTGTACGTGGTAATTATCCCTGGGTGTTGTCTTTGGGAATATCTAGGGTCTGGCCTGGTCAATGTGAACCCCTGGATTTTGTTCAGGAATCTGTCTTGGCAGTTATTAGTATCTGTGGGCCAGATCAACCACTGTTTCCAATCAGGATGTGTTCTGTTTTGGCTTAATATATGGTTTACGTCTATCTCCTCATCTATAGAGCTATTACTGTTCATTGTTGGCTTTGGAATAGACGGTTTGTTTAAATCTTTGATTTTGGCTAGGCCAAGACAGGTAGTTTGTTGAACAGTGTCATTCAAAAATATAATTTGTTCTGGGATCATGCAGGCTCTAAACAATGCTTCTATACCTTGTACTTGCCATTCTTTTGTACCCCAAACACTTTTTACTTCAACATTTTTGTCCCAGTAATCAAAACCAAATGTACTCATTTGCTCAAAAAATGAGTCTGAATATATCAATTTAGTATTTGTAAGCATGGTCTTTGTACCTATCTTATTCGATAATTTGAAATAAAATGTTTCTGCATTACTTGTGTTGAACCCTGAAAAATATGAATATTTGTCATAAAAAGTTCTTGAGCTACCTTTTGGAGGGGTTGCACAGTGTTCCCATTGATTATAATTTAAGACATTTCTAGGTTGTGCAGATTTATGCAGATAATGATTACTATAGTGATTATAGCAGAACATTTTATCATAATTAGACGAACCCTGCAAATAATCATGTTTTGTAAATTTAGCAGACATCACTAGGTCAGACATCATATTATTAATGCTTTCAACGTCCCAATCATCTGCAACTGAGCTTGGTTTTACAAAGTCACTCAATGAGATCTTGATTTGATGTGGATACTTCAGGATTTCAACCGGACCATAGATTTCATAATCAGTATTGTCCCATGCTACCCCACCGGGTATAGGATTGGCTGTGAAGTTGACTGAAGAAAGTTCTCTTTTCTCGACGTGTGAAGACGTGTGTGGTTTGAGGACCAAGTTGATTTTCTGGCTTGCTGTGTCCATTTTAGCATATTTTCCCTCAATGAAATGTCCCAAACATAGTACCATGATGAGCCAAAGTATGAGGATAAGTGCACCTAAGGCCACCCAGAATTCAATCCATGGAGAAATCAGATAGGTTTCTTTCAGATGTTGAAAAAGTTCCTTAGCTTTATCTTTAAAGGTTTTTGTTGATGTTTGTTCCTTTGATTCACTCAGATCTTCAGATGAATCATTGAAGTTGATGAAGTAACCAGATGCCGTTCTGTCTATTGTTCCTATTGCTTCAGGATTACTGTTTGCTTTATTAGCGTGTTTTGTTGCAGCAGCATAGTCATTTGTTACTTCATTGTAGATTGGCGTGTCTCTGCTAAATGTTTTTATTTGGGTTTTTAGAGGTTTAAGTTCCATAGCATTGTTGCATAGTCCTTGTTGTTGTTCTGTTGGCATTTCAAATGTGAGTAGCCTCTTAGATTGAACCTCTGTGTTTGTAGCAAATCTTGGTGTTCTACTACTTATCGGGAGTCCACTTGGCCTACTGTTTGTTATCGGCCACATGATTGTGGTTTTATCAGGTCGATTGATACAACTCTGTTCTCCTTTTTACCAGCAAGGGGCGGTAGTACTACTGATCTTGTCCCGTTGATAGACAAGACAGGAACTGCTTTTCTGTAAGAAGGCCCAAATTCCTTCTTTACCGCGATCTTTTCTCTGACTAGATCCCCGACTTTTGGAATCCAGACAGGTCTTGCTGGGACAGGTGGTTTTTCTTCAGTGGTCGTTGGCTGTTGTTTCAACTTTATGTTGCTCAGGTCTTTCCTTGTTTCGTTTAAGTCCTGCAAAATAGCCAAACGATCTTTGATATCAAAGCTTTTTTCTTTAACCACTGAAGTCTGACTGTCAAGATCTAAGACCATCATTCTAGTTCCAAACAATAATTCGTACGGACTGAATCCCCTCAGAGAATTTCATGGCAGGTTATTTAGACTACGTTGGACACTTATTAGATGTTTGACCCACCCAGCTCCCGAACCTAATACCTTCGCTGTTATAGATTGCTTTATGTCACGGTTTTTTCTTTCTACAATTCCGTTTCCCTCAGGATGAAATGGACAAGAATACCGCAATGCAATGCCCATGCTGGTCATGGCCTCCTTATAAGCTCTAGAGCTAAAAGCAGGACCCTGGTCAGAATGCAGCATGCCAATTGCGTATGTGCCGATAAAGACTCGCAAATCTTTTATAACAGTTCTGGCGTCAGCCGATCGCTGGGGCCACATCCATATGAATCTCGTGCATGAATCCACTGCAACCAAGATATATTTATAGTTACCATCCCTTTGTAAGGGACCACAGTGGTCCAGGTAAACACAGGCTAATGGTTTATCCGAGATTAGAAGGGGCGTCTGCGCTGGTCGTCTCACTGTTGATACTTTCATTTTTTGACATATTTCACATTCTAGAACATAGTTCCGTGTTTGTCTTCTCATTTGTGGCCACCAGTATCTCTGTTTTAATAACGATACTGTGGCTGAGACGCCAGCATGTACAGAAACAAGTCCTTCGTGTGCCGCTATGATTAGTCCTAACCTATGTTCCATGTTTGGAATTGCCCTATCCCCCACTCCAGGGATTCGAGCAAACGGAACATTGTTTGTATCAGTTATATATGAATACTTCACTGGAAAGCCTTTCGGTAGTGTTTCTATCGAATCTTTTTCTTTTTTCTGACAGCTTGTAATATATCGCTGTCTATTTTTGTTTTCGACCGTGTGATGGCAGCTACGGAAGCTGTTTGCACAGCTGCCTTCGCGGCCTCATCAGCCAATGAATTCCCTGCAACGTGAACGCCATCACGTTGATGACTCAGTGTATGTATCACGTGAGTCTTTGGTAGTTCTTTTTGCAAATGAACTACTTGTTCCCAAAGCATTTTATGCTTGATTGTGCCTCCTTTTGCATCCTTAAAACCATTCTGAAGCCAGATCTGCAAGTATTCATTGTAAGACTGAACGCAATAATACGAATCGCACACTATGAGTGTGGGGAATTCTCGATCGGTATTTTCAAGCGCCATCTTGAATGCCAGTAGTTCAGCTCGCTGAGCTGTACAATCTCCTAGAGATTGTGTTTTAGTGACCGCTGGTTTAAATTTCCCTTCGTGCCAGCGACCTTTAACAATCGCGCACGCAGCACTGTAAGCTTGTTTACCCCCCACTGCGGGTTGTGCTGATCCGTCTGTATATATTATACAGCCGTAATGTTCTAGAGGCAGAATTTCGGTCGGCGGAGGACATTCGAATTCATATTGGAGAAATTCTTGTGTTTTTAAATTGGGATCAAATTCGTATACCACGTCTGTTGCAGCAAGAGAGTTAGCCCACTGTATCCACCTTGGATGGAGTGCTTTAGCATTCGGAATGCTTGGCTTTGTTACCGCCTCCAGGGCTGGTATCGGTGTCACGATGATTATTTGTTTACCTTGTGCTAGGGCCCGCTCCTTTGCTACAGCAGTCTGTACCGCGGTCAGAATTTTTTCCGTTGGACTAAATTTCATTTCAGCCTTTGTGTACAAGTGTGATTTGTATGCAATTGGTACCTTTTCTCCCTCATTAGAGGTCAGGTATGTGAATCCGCATCTTCCTGGGATGACTCGAATCACAAGATTGCGTGTGTTATCACGTGTTTCTAATTTTGTTTTAACTAACATGTCTGTTTGTAAAGATCTCAAAATTTCAGTGTGTTTTTGAGTCCAATTGATTCTTTTAAAATCTTGTTTTATTAGATCATAAAGGGGTTTGACCCTTTCTGCGTAATTTGCAATGTATGTTCTTCCGAAATTTAGGAAGCCTAGAATTGATTGTAAGTTTTTTAGTGTTCTAGGAGCTTGGAGTACAGCACATTTCTCTAGGAAATTGTCAGCCAGGCTTTTGCCTTCACTTGATAATTCATATCCTAAAAACAGGACTGTTAGATGGGCAATTCTTGATTTTTTAAAGTTGAATTTGTAACCCTCTGCTGCGAACCCAAGTATTATGGTGTTCACTCTCTTCAAGTGAGTATCCTAGTCATCATCTGTTAGGTAAATGTCGTCGACATATGATAATGCCTCGTCATCGTATGTTTGTAGTAATTCTGTTACTCTCGTTGAGAATAATCCTGGGCTGTTCTTGTGCCCCTGGGGTAAACGGCAGAAACTTTTTTGCGAGCCATTTACCGAGAACGCAGTCAAATATCTGCTCTCTGGTGCTATATTTTGACAAAAGAATCCATTAGAGATGTCTAATGTTGTTTTGTATTTTTTGCGCACTATGTTATTCATTAGTGCAGCACTATGCGAGTTTTGCACTGCAAAAGTTTTGCAACATGAGTTAAGGTGTCTGTAATCCAAAACTAGACGATATGAGTTGTCTGGTTTGGAGACAGGAAACAAAGGGTTGTTCATTTGTGAGGTGCAAGTTTCAATCACCCCCTGGTATTCAAGTTGATCTAGGATCTCTTTTACCTGTTTTTTAGCTTCTTGCTTAATTGGGTACTGCCTCTGTGCAGTAGGTTGTGATTTTAACTGGATTTTATGAGGAGGAGAGTCCTTATCCCATCCTACATGATTTTTATATAAAGCAGGAGCTAGAGCTACTGCCCACTTTCTTGCAAGTGTATATTTTTTAAGAATTGGAATTTGATTTGAGAAGGCCGGCATAATTATTTCTTCGCCATGAGGGCAGTCCCTGACAAACTCGGGTGGCCAGTCTTTTTCAGCTAGAAGGATGTCATAGCCCTTGGAGAGATTATCCCAAAATAAACCCCTTATTTTTCTAGTCTTATCCCCCTCTATACGTAATGTTATTTCATATATTTTGTGAGGTTTGCTAACTCTGGTGTCTGCAGTTTCCACTTGAATATATTCATTCGTGTCCACTGTCTCCAGATGATTCATAAGGACTTTGCGAGCTATGCTCACTTCTGCTGCGCTGTCTAGCATTGTCTGAGCCCATTCTCCGTTTTTCAGCTGTGTCCTCAGTATTCTCGGCATTATTGATTACTTTAATACTGGCTACCTTCTTTTTTGGAAATTGTAATTTTTTATTCAGATGAGCAGGTTCTTTGTCTTTGGACTTGACGTGCTCTTTCCTTTGTTCTGATCGTCCTCTTCTTTCCGATTTCTGCGAGGAAGTCTGAAAAGATTGAGAGGGACGTGTATCATTATCTTGATATCTATCAGGTTTCTTTATATTATCCCTATTTCTAAGGTTGTATTTTTTCCCAGAGGGCTCACTTTGGGGAGACCTGCGTCCTTGGTTCGGAGATCTTTCTCTCCGCCGAGGAGACCTTCCTCTGGACTGGAATCTTTTTTCTTTAGGATTGGATTGTTTGTTTCCATCCCAGCTCTTTTTTTGAGTGTTTAAATTATTTTTAATAAATACCTTTTCAGGACTTTCAATCAGTTGAGGTTTTACCGGTATTCCACCCAGACTATCTCTTCCTAGTTCTTCATAGGATTTCTCTATGATTCTGGCAATTTCAGTTGGTTGGTCTGCTATATCTGTCTCTTTTAACCTTTGGCGGATCGCCACGTTTGCTGCTTCTCCCTTTATGTTGGCTAATAATATAGCCGAGACCTGCTTGAAGTCTTTCAGTAATTTCATACCAAGAGTTAAAGCGGGTTCTGGACCGTATTCATCTTGAATTTGTTTTAGCACATCTGGTATTACTGACATGGATGGTACACCATGTGTTTTTGTGTATATGGAAGCAAAGACTGTACCCCAAGTGTCACAGTCCTCCACGTGTGGTGCGATTCCCATTGGAAGACAGATAGTCAGAATCCTGTGTTTTTCTACCGGGGTGGTGTCTGGAAACACCGCCTCTATTTGAGTGATTTTTTGTGCTAGCCAGAAAGGTATTTGTTCCCGTTTTGCGGGTACTTTACCTAGACAGGACTGTATGTTCTGTGGTGTAATTTTATTTGTGTTACCCTGATGAGGGGTCAGCTGTGGAATTTTAATTGCTGGTTGGACTGTTGAAGTCCGCATTACATATTGGACTAATTGTCTATGTATTTTGATTAGTTGTTTTAGCTGTATTAAAAGTTCTGGTGCAGGCATTTCTTCAATGTCTGGATGTGGTGTGTATCCGACTAGGACCGGCCACGTTGCTCCTGGTCTACCTAGTGGACCGAGCCTGGTGATGTGATTATTATGTTTTAGGGCGCCATTAAACAAGAGCAGGTGCTCTTGGAATTTGAGTGGTACTTCCACCTCCTCGAAAGGAGTGTACTCATCAGGAGGTTCCTCTGTTTTGTAATAGTGGAAGACCTTTGTTACAGCATTAGCTGCTGAAAAGTTTATCCATGAATAGAATACCTCTGTCTGCCGATATTCGTGTGCCTCTATTACGAATATGACTGTGCCACCTCTAGGTGTCAGTCCATTTTCTATAAGTTTTAAAGTTACAGATTTCCTTTTGTTGACCGGGATGAGTATTATATCCGGGTCATTTTCCTGCAGAGTAGTATCAGCTGCTAGGAGTTCAGCTGCTATTCTAGCTGTCTCTCTTTCTTCTTCATTGTCTGACATTTTATCGACTGGAAGGTTATTCTGTTTGTTTGCAGATCAGGTTTCTTATGGAAACAAAGATTAGATGCACAATATTTTTGGAACAGTGTATCCTTCAACGTTGACTAAACCAAAAACCATACATAGGAGTCTCCTCCTGCGAGGTTTGGCGGATATGACCTTTCACCCACTCCAGACGTCTTTGGAGTATTATGGGAAAAAAGGGGTTCTGTGTGAAAAAGCACGACTGAGTTACTCTAATGTCTTGCGTTAGTTTTATCGCCTATCCAAACGTTTGGGCGCCATGTAGTGTAGTTCCTATTATCCCAATAGGCTCTGCGCATTGGAATAATACCTTCAATAGTATAGACCTAGGACGGAGGTTAACTAGGTCTTCTACTGACGATATTAGACTTAAAGTTTTGGGTTTGCCAGCTAGCTCAGAGTTCACTAGAAACTTTCTCGAATAGGCAAGGAGGAGTTTAACCTCCCTGGATAGACAAGAAGGGATTTAGTTTCTGACAACCATAGAACATGACAACTTTGCTCTCCCCTAATCAAGAGTGTATCTCTAGAGTCGTGTGAAAACAAAAGACAACTTATTTTACTCAGTCAGTTCAGTGCATTCTTAGTTTCACCAGATTGTAGAGAAAAGGAAGAGACGGGCGTGTTCAATAAAAGATGTTATTTATTGATCAGGCTCTTTTCTCGTACAAGAGAAATGAATCGATATTATTTCAATACTTATGGTTAAGTAAAGTGCATACAATAAAAGCAGAAGTATAAAATAATACTGTAAAAGCATTGATATGGTTTCTAAGCCATATGATATTTAAAATTGATAAAATAGATACATACATATATACATTTGACTAATCGTACTCAACTGGTGCTTCTAACTACGCCTACCCCAGTGTACCTGACCTAAGCCTAATACGTGGGCGGGAGTAGATAAGTAGCAGATTAAGTTAAGTTTGTTTTGCCAAGTGACTGACTCAAGAATTCTCTGCAAGGGGTTATTCAGTTCTGTACCTGAGATCTAGAATGGTTGAGGGCTGGTATCTCTCGTCTCTGGTCTTGATATTCCAGCTGCCTGCGAGGGCTGCTTGGAAGCGCCGGAGCTGGATTTCTCGGCAGGAGAAAAGCAGCCTCTCATTCTCAGCGCGTCAGGAAGGCGGGGCAGCGCCAGCGGGGTCCGCTCTGTGCTGGCCTCTTCGGCAAGTCTCGCTGCTCCGATCTCGTCACCACCGCGTGTGTTTGCTTAAGGCAATGTCGGTAATATTTATACCTGTAAGGTGCCGAGATTGACGTAAGGATGGACATAGATACGTCAATAAGGATGTCATACGAACTGGTCGTTAGCACATTCTTTACTGAAGTTCTCTGTGAAATCAAAACAATGGCCGTAGGGATTTCCCAGGTTGTCATAGGTTTGATTTGTTTTGAGAACTCCGTATGCCTTATCAGGGGCTGGAGGAATAGCGCTTGTCTAATTAGATGGCATGCGTTATGACCTAATCAGATAACACGTTTCTGTGCCGTGGTGTGGCTTAATCAGATAACGGTTTTTGCACCGTGGGATGGCTGCTAGTTAATTATTAATCAGAACAGGGTCAGGAATAGGGGGATCGATACAGAACCTATGGGAATACATTACAATAGTAAGCTGGTGTACCCTCTGGCGGTGCCTCTTGCCCATAATAAGAGTCCCTTCTTTTTCTCTTAAAAATCCCTCTCAAACATTTAAAACACTTCATGTTCAAAACCTACAGAATTTCTATTTTTTCTCCGCGTTTGTTTACTTCCCGATGACAATCCACCAATCTCAGCTCGGTTCTCGTTAACTGGCCTATCAGAACGCGACTTCTCACTGACGTCACACCAGCCGCCCAATCTCAGCGCGGCTCTTGCCGACGTCACACCAACCACCCTATCACGTCGCGGCTCCTCACTAACCGCCCTATCTCAGCGCGGCTCTTGCCGACGTCACTCGTCCCCCTTTGCAGCAGTTCCCCTCCTTTCTCAGCTCGTCTCCGCGGTCATGCATGCGTCCCATTCATACTCCGAAAAAAATGATTACTTCCGTCCAAGCGATCACTTTTCTTTGACTGTACGTCCACAGTCTAACTGTAATTGTCACCTTAACTGACGAAATGTCTTTCCGTTTACGTCCAGACAATCGCCTTCTCTGATAGGTTACTTACACACAGTAACTTTCGACCAGCGTCCGTTACTCACACACTCACTCTTACACTCCCCCTATCTCGGTCCTGCGGCGGTCAATGGTACCTCATGACCTCCTTACTCTGGTCGACAATTACTCTGGATGTTCGATACACCCGAACCACTTAAGCTCTACCCCGAACTTAAGATTTTACCAGGTTGCGCGCGCTCACAACCTTCTCACAATCACACTACAGGCATTTAACTCCACATGACATTACAATACAAATACAACACAAAACACCGCAATCTGTTCACGCATGACCCTTTTTATACTCACTCTCGTCCGATACTGCTGCTTTTCTCTCTCCGTCAGTGCCTTCTTCGGCAGGCCACCTCTCGAACTCTAGGGACCTTGGGGTAAACTAACCTAGCCTAGATTACCTTCCTCAAGAAGATAACCATCCTCACTCTGCTACCAACTGCTGACGCGGGATTTCTGGTCTATTGTTATCCTACCAGATCCCAGCTCAGGTCGACTGAATCGTTGGTACCTGTCATTGAGTAAAAGGCAATCCACTACTAGGTTAATCAAGAAAGAACTTACACCACTCTAAAGAACCACTTACCACTGAAAAGGTTTAAGAGTTTATTATAAAGCCAAAAATATCTGGAGATACAAACATCTCAGAATAAGGTTCAAAAGATATACGGGTATCAATATAAAAAGAAATTCTCTAAATGCTCTTAATCGGCAAAAGGAAATTATCAAAAATATCTCGAATACCATGAGAGTTGCAAGAATCGCTATGAGTTGCAACTTGAGAGTCATTTACAGAAAGGAAAAGTTCAGGTTAGGCTGTCCCTACACTGGACTAAGTGACATCCCTACTTAACAAGATCTTTACCTAAAAAGGTGTCAGCAGTGGTGACTTCCAAAGAAGATCACACACTTCCTTTAGTCTTTGTCTCAAAGTCGAAGTCTTGCCGTTCTCTATCTGCCTACCCATCCGCTCTCTTAGGTTCCTCAGATCATCTGCCCTAGCTCCACCCCGGGGTGCTGTCCCTAATACAAAATCACATTTCCAATAGGAACGCCCCTGGAGACGCCTCTCACGTGGTGTAGTTTCTGGCGGCAAATTCCATGCTGGTGCTCCTCGGGACCCTTCATTAAAGTTGACCTTGCTTCCCAGGCTTCTCTCCGACCAGGCGGTACCCCCTAAAATTCCTGAAGACTCCTACAGGCCTGTGCCTGGTGTCTCTGAACAAAGTCTATTCATCATTTCTGATTAAGTCCCCCTCGCACCTGCGAACAGACACTTTCTCGGTAGGCCCCAAATTCCGGCCTCCACCATATCTTAGGTCGTAAACTATTTTTGAACAGGCTTTACATTCGTGCTCTGTACGACCTCTCCTTAACGAGCACATGCAGATCAAAGAAGCGACTTTATCTATTCAGGCCTACTTAGAATTACATGAAACGGGCCTCTGCAATATGCACATTTAATTTCTATGTTTAAACAGTATTCTAACTAACACACATTACTATAAAGTAACACATCTATTTAAAACAATATTTCAATTCTATGATTAACAATACTCTATAGTAAAATGACATTAGAATCCAAGTTACTTAAAAGTGTAGCAGCATCTTTCGTTTCTTGTGAAATGCCATGTGGCCTACACATTTCCATGGTTTGCAGAATTACATTTCTTTTTCACACACAGCCCCATAACGTGAGACTCCAACATCATTCTAACATTTCTACAAATCTCTACATTAGTTTTTTACACTGATATATGTATCCCTACTCTAATTAAACACTCATGAATATATTTTCTCTCTATAAGTTGACACTCTTGTATATTATATACTAGACTAATACAACGTGCTTGTAAATATGGTGCACTTCTACATTTTTCAGATTTGTGCTCTCTCACCTTCAGTGCTTGAAATGAAAGTGCAGCTCCTCACCACCTCAGACTACCTGTGTGTTACTGAGAGTTGCTGGCACTCCCCCCAATTACAAGTAGTGCACCCCTGCAGTGTTGAGACTTGAGTGTACTCGTCCTTTCACATTAAGGGAGTGCAGGTACTGAATATCTCACATTACCTACCGAAATAAAGCACTGGTTGTCCTTATGAGTCAGTGATTTTGAAATACAGTGTCTTTGGTGATCCCCTCAGCTTTGTATGTTATGTTATCTATATATATAAAAACTAATGTATGTCTGTCTGTCTGTCTGTTTGTCATATATGTGGAATACCGGTGAGATAGGTTGGTAAACGAACAACTATGTTCTTTAATAATGGCACCTATAACTTGTCTGTGTTTCAGAGTCAAGAGTTCCACCTGGGATTTCCAAGAGAGATTAGAAGATAAAGTGACACCCAAAAAGATGAAAGACTCAACACTTTCATTTGGTGTGCCCCCGGCTCAAACCTACCTCTAAATGTTCTATGTTTACTTAACACTATAAGCTGAGTTAATTTCTAAACCTCGATTTGTGCAAAAAGTGGGATAAAGTGTGCTGAGGACCATTTGGGGTTTTTGAGATTAATAAGGTATGATCTGCGAATAGCAGAATAGGTGTTTTTAAACCAGCCAAGGTCATCCAGCAACCGCCATAGCCTACTCCGTGGGGCAAGGTCAAAGGCAGATACGAGGCTGACAAAGGCAAAATACAAGCTGCCTCCACTGACCACAACAATCTTCCAATAGAGAAAAAGAAACCAGAAAACCTGATCAGTCATAGATATCACTTTCCTAAAGCCCACATGGAAAGGGGATATAATAGCTTTGTCAGTAATCAATGCCTCTATCTTCACCAGGACCAGCCTAGCAAAGATTGTTTGAATACAATCAAACTGTTTGGCCTGTAATTGCATGGACTGGAGATGTCCCCCTTATTATATATTGGAATAACCTCCACTCCCCTCCAAGAATCAGGTACAGGGGCACTGCTGGCAATAGCATTCGATAAAAGGAGGGTATACTGGAACCTTTAATCTCTCTTCTGTATGAAGATATCAGCTGGAATGTGATCTAACCCAGGTGCCCTACGTCTAGTAATTGTGTCCAGGGCTGAAGAAACATCGATTAAATAAAAAAACTGAGTCAGGTGGAATGACAGCGTCTTCTAAAGGTAAAGCCATAAATGCATATTGTGATTCGTAGGGAGAGGTGTGGCGCCGCGGCCAGGGCGACTGACGTTGGAATCTGGGTATCACGGTTCGATCCCCGGCTCCGGCGGCAGGTTAGCCCAGCACCATGTGACTCTGGGCAATAGCTTGCTTAATCTTCCCGCCGGCCCCCAGCGCCTAGAGACCCTTACGGGTGATTGTGCGCTATACAAATGGATTATTATTATTATTATTATTATTATTCGGGGAGGAGCTTTCAGAATTAAGATTAGAAAAATTAGATAGCCAGGTTTAGCCACGGAGTCCATTGCAACTACTATATTGCAGAGTTGGCAATCATGGGTAATCCATTTACTGACACAAAACATCAAATGTTCCTGTTATGGCCATAAACTGACCCCGATATGTCACCTTCAATGTTGATTACACAACTTGAATGATTAGAATGGGTGCCAAGCTTTAACATAAATATGAATCAAAAATTGGAACTTCTCACTCTGACTCTTGCTGGAGACTCTTCCCAGTGGCTGTAGAGTGCCTTGTCCTTTAATTGGGCTTAATGGTCTATCCAAAACCTGGCAGTAAACGTCACTAGTTCTTTGTTGACGCAGCTTATGCCTAATTGGCCTAATTAGTACTCTTTTCCCGCAACCTATATGTGATTGGCTTCTATCAACAGTGACATCCTGCAAGGCATAAATAGATTCTTGATTTCTTCACCTCCTTTAGGCTCTTCTTAATTTTAAACCTGAAGGTGACATTCACGCTCTAAAGAAAAAAAACTAGGGGGCATAATATCAAGAAATGGCATTAAAATTATCGCCGCTTTAGCGGCATGAAGCCCATGTTCTGGTGTTAACATGGGCTTCTATTGGAATTCTCCAGGGCATATTATCAAGCCCATTATCGCCGCTTTAGCGGCAGTTTCCTGCCGCTAAAGTGGCGATAATTTTAACACCGTTCTTGATAATATGCCCCTAGATGACTTCATGTGGGCCAGGAAAAGCCACAGTATCAAAAAAGATCAGGATGGCTTCTAGATCTAGAATCCATGTCCAGTTAACAATATGGTTCTACACTATGACCATGAATCTCTACAATCCCGAATTCATGCATGCAACTAGGAGGGAATCAATTTCAGAGTTGGAGGAATGGCAGGGAGAATTTTAAAAGACATGTTGCATGAGGGGAAATTAAACCCTTTGAGCAATGCAATGTTCTCTTAAATCAATGTTTCTCTTAAATGAGTCAGATAAACTGACAGTCAGGTCTGAAACTTAGTATTGTTTCCTTCTAGCATTAATGCTACAACTAGAATACCTACAGTTGTGGAGAAGTTTGTTGTAGCAGTACCACATTGAAATGGGTGTTAGTCAAAATTTATAAACTGCTCAAAACAGGGCAGGAACAACAAATTCTGATAGAGACTTGTAACTGTAAATTCCTCACCTTAGAATATTCCCCGGGTGTCAGACTGGATCCAGAAAATCTTGAACAGTACCTCTCAGCGCTATCATTCAGCTCTGTGTCGGCGTCATCTGCATTGGAAGTGACGTTGCAGTGCCTATATAGGCGCCATGTCGGCTTGATGACATCAGTTACTTTTTTCCATGTGAACAGCTTTTTTAACTTTTTGTCAACATTTTTGTGGTTTCCCTCCCAGTGTGCTAGGGACATGTCCCCAGCAAAACCTTTCGGGTTTAAGCCTTGCAGGGATTGATAAAGGCAGATATCAGTGGCAGATCCCAACTTGGTCTGCCTCTGGTGTCTGGGGTGGGAACTAAGGGTAGGCAGAGGTATGGAATTCTCTAAAAACTCAGTGAATTCCGTGGAGTTCCGTGTGTGGCAAAGTAACATGTATAACACATCCATGTGTGTTACATCACGTGTAAGGGGCACCACCCCCCTTGTCCCCCTTTCATCGCCCCTGCACGTTCACAAATCAGACAGCCTTGCTACAACAGAATGCTGTCGGAAGCAGGAAGCCTGGCACTTACCGGCATCTGCGACTCCACGTGTCCTACTGCAAGGAGAGCAAGAGGTATGTTGTCCATCCCAGCACTGTGAAGGGTCGTTGCTCCATGAGAGAGCCCTCCCCTCCTCTCTCTCCTGTCTGCATGAGGTATCTCCCAATACGGCCAGTGCTGGCACCAGGGATCCCCATTCCTCCCAGCCTCTGCTCCACTCTCTTCCCAGTCAGGTAGGAGAGCTCAGCCAGACATCTGTACTCCCAGAAGTAGGGAGAGCAGGCCTGTCATCACTAGTACCCAAACTCATGGTGTCATATAGATACGCTTTGCCTATATGCTGTGTTAAGTTAGCATGAGCTTATTAGAAGTTTAAATGCCATTTTTCCTTTCTGCTGCTTTTGCACACGACACATAAACTGTTGTTTTAGCTTTGAGCCTAGTAGAGCGCTTTGATTCACACGAGAATAATATGTTATTACTCTGATATCAGCTTTGCTTAGTGAACTGTGTCTGTACAGTGAGTGCTGAAGCCTTCAAGGATAACTCGACAGAGTGGTTGTTGTGAGGTCTGATCTTCGCACCTTCCTAGACATAACATACATGCAGCGGCAGCCAAATTCTGGCTTTAGGCACATTTTATATTGCTTCACGCAGTGCACCCACACTTCACTTGATGGTGCTTCGCATGCAGAGAGCTGGTGGAAGATGATGTGGTCCCTTACCACTAGGATCTTGATGTATGGGGCTGCCCTGCTAAAACCCAATGAGACCTTCTTAGATATAATATAATATACTAATTAGGGAGGGTGAGAATTAGGTGTTGTTAAACCCGATTCATTTCAGCATTTTAGTATGTTGTCACCTTTTGCATTCTATGGACTAGTAACTATGCTGATTACTTTGCTTCTTATAATATGTTTGCTGGTGTTATCTAAGATACTGCGTTGAGAACCCTGCATTAGTAAATAAACATTTCAAATATGCTTGCGTCCTCATTTACTCCTTGTTTTGAATTGAAATGATTGTATAATGAGTGTTCATGTGTTCCACGTTACCTGAGGTAATCTAAGGCCATGTTCTGGTTTGTCTAAGTATTGGGAGTTCGTAATGACCAATGAGACACTGTAGCTAGTCAGGTAGGGGATTTTGGGTACTAAGGTGAGTTTTGGCACACCCTAACTTACTGAGGTTCCAAGTCTCTATGCACAGTTCTGTAGGAGAACAGAATCCCAGCGACAATGGGCTGCACTATAGCCCTTTGAGGTCATAATGACTCATCATGTCATGTGATCTGCCTAACCAGTGGGCCTTTAGCTGCACTAACACCGCTCTTAACTGCCACATAACGTGCTGGTCTAGCCCCAAATGGTGGTTGAACTGCTGGTAAATTCTGCTCCACCCTTATTGTGGAGTTTTTTGCTGAACTGCGCACTCCAAGCGGAGTGGCAAAAACTCTGCGAGCTCTGCCGACGGAGTGGACACTGCCCAGGATTAATGGGAACGTGATCCCAGGCCGGCACTGAGTGCAAGTTGATACACCCGAATGCGGTTAGCAAGCTGTTAATGAAGTCCTAGCGGGGTGGCAAAAGAAGGCTCTGCGCTGTTCCCATCGAAGATCTCGGAGCTATTCCCATAGACAATAGTCCTCCTGCTCCAAGACCTCCTCGAAGTTGGGTAAGTCAAAGAAGCACTTAAAGAAGAAGGTGAATCTTCATCAGTATCAACCTTTCTATCTCATGCTGCTAGTTCCTGCTCCGGAACTCCATCTGCGGAGCTAGCATCAGGGCCTGCTCCATACTACCTCAGATTTCCTGGTGCTGGAGTGACGCTCTCCCAAGTTAAGGAATTCTATGACTCCTTTCATGGCATCTTCGGGACACTGACTCCCTCTAGCTCACCTTTGGGCCCAAGGGAGCTGAAAGGTACCCTGCTGGGCTAATGATGGCTGGTTCGCCCTCAACACGAGCTGGACTAATGAAATCTACTCTAACATCTGGCTTGATGCCACCACAGGTTCCTTGACTCAAAGTCTGGCCCCATCCCGCCGGCACTAGCACTAGCACAGCCAGTGCTGCTTGACAACAAACCAATCAGAATCCCTGACACTGACTGGGTGTCTGCCTGGGGCTGATCAAAGTCAATGCTGGTGCCGTCCAGGCCCTGCTATCCCCTGGACCTTCCACCCATTGATAAGCCCTACCTCGGAAAAGGAGGAGATGAAGAGGAGGTGTATGGTCCAGGAAAGGAGGACACTGCAGAGAAAAACTGGTATCAGAAGATAAGTGACACCATTGGCTTGGGTACCTCCCATGACACTGGCATTTTCCCCCACTGGGCTAGGTGCATCTTTTGCCACCATGATGCACAGGGTGGCAGAGATCTTCTCTCTCTAGCTGCCTGCTGTTGAGTTCAAGACCAATGTCCCGATGGCGGTGATTCAACCTAGGGTTGGCTCGCCTGAGCCCCTGCTCTTCTTTAATGAAGCCTTCAACAACATTGTTAGACCTGGCATCTTTGGCATGGCTTACCTCTATCTTTTTTGTTGCCTCTAGCTCCTCTATTTTTGATGCTGTGCTGGGTTTCGTTTTTGCTGGTTTAGATGCTTTGGGCACTTTGCCACTACTGTTTAGCGTCAAAGTGCAAGTGCTCCCTGTGTAAATTGTTATTATGATTGGTTATCCATTATTGGCATATTTGTGTCACCAATAAGTCCCTAGTAAAGTGCACTGAGTGTGCCAGGGCTGGTGATAACAAATGCTACTAGTGGTCCTGCAGCACTGATTGCGCTACCCACATGAGTAGCCCTAAAATGGTGTCTCAGGCCTGCCACCGCAGTGCCTGTGTGCAGTCTGTGAACTGCCATGTCCTCCTGGTCAGTGTCCCCACTGGCCAGGCCTAACCCTTTCCTTTCTGTACACATTAGTCACCCCTATGGAAGGCACAAGGTACCCCCTTGGGCAGGGTGCAGTGTATGTGAAAGGTAGAGCATGTACTTGTGCAGGTGACATGCTCTGGTAGTGAATTACAGCCATTTTCGTTTTTCACTATTGTTAGGTTATCTTGCCCCATAGGCTATCACGGGGGATGCTGGCTACAGTGGCTACCAGCATATCTTCCCATAGGAGCAAGATAGGACATAATAGTCTGAGTGGGCCATCCCTGGGCTGCATAGCTCCATCTGCATCTAGAGTGGTGGGAGGGGATAGGACCTGGGCCTGAATAGGGCTGTGCCTGCCTTCCACAATGCTGGCTCCATCTCCTTCTGGGCGGCTGACGACCCTGCCCCTCTCGCTGAAAGGAAAGGAGAAGCCAGGAAAACAAAGTGCTCAAGGAACACCCAGAACTGGTTCAGACCGGGCTCAGAGGCCTCCTGCACAAAGGGATCAAAGGCTTTTAGGGGTATAAGTACAGGACCCCGGACTACAGAAAATTAGATCATCCTGGAATCAAGAAGGAACCTCTGCCAAGGAGAAAGCTGAAACTGAAGAAGGAAGACTGTCCTGCTGTTGCTCTGCTGGACTGACCTGCTGTTGCTTCGCTGCCAAGGATAGGGGAAGGACTTTGCTTTGTGATGGGTCCCCTTGCTTGAAGGAATCTCCAAGGGCCTGAGAAGAACTGGCTCCCTGTTTTTGAAGTCCCAGGAACAAAAGACTTCACCCCCAGCTTCCCTGAACTCTGCTGAGAGAGTTCTGTCCTTCCTAGAGTGCTTGGGCCAGTTGTGGTGCCTCTGGAAGTTGTACCTGTGTTGGGAAGCTGGAAACCATGATTTGAGAGACTTTGCTACAGAATAGTAATCGCATCGCTCGCTTGCGGAGTGCATCCCCGACAGTGCGAGGAAATTCCAGCTGCTACGAAGGTCGAGATCGTCACAGCGCCTGTTGCCGCTGCCAGAGACGTCGCTCCCTTCATTTGCGGGAAGATTACCATCGCTGCGAACATCGTTGCAGAGCCTGTCATCGTTGGGTAAGATCGCTGCACCGGTTGCTTGCGGACCGCATCACGTCGCTGCGAGAGTCGTCGCAGAGCCATCGCATCGAGGAGCTGCAAGAGGAAGATCACCGCTGGTCCGCGCATCATCGCCCCGGAGATCGTCACAGCACCTACAGATTGTCGCATCGTGCCTTTGCGAGAGACAACTTCCTACAGAACCTATGCACCAGAATCCATACAAGTCATCGCCTTCCTCCCCATACAGACCGGATTCGTCGCAACACGCCCGCTGCTGCAGCGGGGCTGTCGCCAACGCCTCCCCATGGTCTCAGGAGCAATGCATCGCTTGTTTTCCTTCCCACCGCACCAGCTTCTGCTTTGGAACTTTGTCGCATTTAAAGGTACTGTTGGCTAAACCTGACGTAACTGTGAACTTTTCACGCAACTGTGGATTATTTTTATCGCAACCTTAAGAACTCTTTTTGCAACCATATTCTTGAACTGTATATGCTGGATTTTTGTCGTTTTGGTCTTGTGTAGTTTAGATTAAATACCTTTATTTTTCTAAACTGTTGTTGAGTCAGTTGGTGGTGTTTTCACTGTGTTACTGTGAGTGTTGGTACAAATACTTTACACATTGCTTTTGGATAAGCCTGACTGCTTCTGCCAAGCAACCAAGGGGGTGAGCAGAGGTTATCTAAAGAGTGTTTCCTCCTTACCCCGACTAGAAGCAAGGGTTCCTATTTGGACAGTGGTACCTACCCCTGCCAACTAGAGACCCCCAGTTCTAACATTGGTGGTCAGCGGTGGGATTTGAACTTGTATTTTTACTAGACCCACAGTGATTGGTGTACATCACTAGTGAGTGCAGACCACTACGCCACCGCATACTACTGTTTTTTTTGGTTGGTTCTATTTTTGATTAACTCTTCCAAGCATCATGTCTGTTAATGGAAAGGCACCCAGTGTGGAGGCAGAATTGGAAGTGGAATTTGTCATTGAGAATTTGTATTCCTACAAGGTTACACAGCTTAGGCAATTCTGCCAACAGTTTGAGTGCCCCATAAAGAGCGGCTACCGGAAGGAGGAGCTGCAGAGAATCTTGAAGGCCCATTGGGAGGCACAAGAGGGAAATGATGCCGGGACAGATCTGCCTGTGAGCAGAACAGGCTCAAGGCCTGGCAGCAACCATTCCAGTAGGGGTTTCACCCAAGAAGAGTTAGAGGAGAATCAAAGAGTGAGAGAATATGACTTGGAAGTCATGAGGATGAAAATTAAGCAATTGGAAGTAGAGAGGGCAGCGGAGGGGAGCAAAAATGCCCGTGCCCTGGAGGAAAAGAAATTGCTTTTGGCTCATGAGTTGAGCATGAGAGAACTGGATCTTAAAGCCAAGGAAGTGGATTCCATTTCAAATGGTGGCAGTGCACAGCCAGTGCAGGGGGGTAAAGTATATATTCCCAAGGATCTGGTACATAATTACCATAGGAGTGAGGATATCTATGCCTGGTTTACTTCTTATGAGATTGCATTGAGAATGAATGGTGTGCCTGAGCAACATTGGGGGCGGGCCTGTGGAAACATTTTGAGGCTTCTGGGAGGAGTGCTCTAGAGCCATTAGAGTTGGCAGGTGCCATGATCTACCCCAATGTGAAGGAGGCCCTATGTCTCAGGTATGGACTTACTCCAGAGCAGTATAGACTGCAGTTTAGAAACTCCAAGAAGAGAGAGTCTGAGACTTGGATGGAATGTGTGAATTCGTACTCACGTGCACTGAAAGGTTGGATGAAAGGGCAATAAAGTAACTGATTTTGAGGGGTTATTGCATTTAATCAGTTGGGAGCACTTGAGTAGTCTTTGTGTTTCAGAGCTGCGCCAGCATGTTTTAGACAGCAAGCTGACAGACCCCAATGAACTTGCTAAGGAGACAGACCGCTGGACCAGTACCAGGGTCCACAGAGGAATTGTGGGTACCACAGCCAAAGGTGGGCAGGGTTCCCAGCAGAAGAGTGGGGGGACAAGGGTAACCAAAAGGAGTTCTCTCAAGGGCCCCAAAATAGTTCCCAGGGAAAGGAATCTCAACCCCCCAGACTTAGACAGCTATGGCCCCCTAGGGTCAGGCGGAACAATAGAGACAACAGGGACAACCGGGATACCCCGACCTGCTATCACTGCAATGAGGAGGGCCACCTTGCTCCTATATGTCCCAAGAAAAATCCAGCACCCACTGGTGCTTCAGCCCCGGGGTTAGCAAGTGTAGCTTTGGGCGGGGATTTGATTTCCTGTGGGGAGGAGGGACCAGCAGTTATGCCCCTTGTCTCTTTAGGAGACCAAGAGATGGTCCAGGAAACCTTACTGTCCCCTAACACTAAGAAATACGGGCAGAAGGTGACCATCAATGGGAGGGAGATAGAGGCTCTGAGAGGCACAGGAGCCAGCATGACATCCGTGAGGTGTCAGTGGGTGTCTGAAGAGCAGGTCATTCCCGATGTACTCCGCCCTGTAGTGGCAGCTGACAGCTCAGTGCGCCTCGGCAAGTTGGTGCGTGTTCCCTTTGAATGAGGAGGGGTCTCTGGTCTCTTGGAAGTTGTTGTCAGTGATGCCTTGCGTGTAGACTGTCTGCAAGGTAATGACCTGGAGAGTTCTCCAGGTCATTACCTAGTAATGTATTTACTCCCCTTAAGTCATTATGTTACATCGTCATGCCCTTCTTCGTTCAACCAGGTATATAAATGATCTATTAGACATTCAAATGCCTATTAGATGCCCCATTTGACTCATGTTTAGATTATTATTTTGGTATTGGTTATTATTCCTGCATATGATTATTTCACTTATTCCCCTTATATAACTGCGCTCCATCATATAGCCCACTCCTCGTTCACTTAGGATTTATAAATGAGCTGTTATGTGTGCACCATTTGATTCAATGCCTATTTTACTCCCCAAGTTAGACTCATGTTTTTGATTGTTACCTTTCCCTATATTTGTAAAGCGCTCTGATATCCTTCGGGATCAAGTTCGCGCTATATAAAACTTTATAAATAAAATTATAAATAAACTCATTTGGAGATGTTGGGTTTGCCTGCGTGGATCTGTGTGACCACACGTGCTATGGCAGCCAGTAGGGGTGATTCAGCAGAACTGGAGCCTGAAACAGTGGCCCAGAGACCTGCCAGGAGAGGAAAGGGCAGGGGACGCGGGAACCAGCACAAGCCGTTCCCACAGCCCAGGAAGAAGCAGAACCTGAGGGGATGCCCTGGAACCTACAGGGAACATGTGGCCGAACTGGGCGACCTGCCTGAGCGGACCCATTGGCAGCAAGAAGGTGGGCCCTCCAGGGAGGAATTCTGTAAGGAACAGAAAGAGTGCCCTTTTCTCATTGGTGTGCGGCAACAGGCTGCAGACCAGGCAGCAGGTGGCGCGTCCAGAGATCACTTCATCTACTGGGAAGATGACTTGTTATATAGTGAGCCTAAGTTTGCAGAGCCCGGTGCAGCCTGTGTGCTGGTGGTACCCGCGCGCTTCAGGAACTTCCTAATGGGTCTGGCTCATGACGTGCCTCTTGCAGGACATCTGGGGCAAGACAAGATCCACCACAGGCTTGTCACCCACTTCTACTGGCCCCAGATGAAGAGGCACGTTGGTGCCTTTTGTAGATCTTGCCAAACATGTCAGGCCAGTGGCAAGACTGGAGTGAAGTGCAAGGCACCCCTCCAACCCTTTCCTGTGATGCCCACCCTTTCGAAAGGGTGGGCATCGACATTGTGGGGCCCCTGGACCCCAAGACAGCCTTAGGCAACAGGTTCATCCTGGTCTTGGTGGACCATGCCACTCGGTACCCGGAAGCAGTCCCTTTCAGAACAATCACAGCACCTGTGGTGGGCTGTGCATTGATGGGGATCTTTTCCTGAGTGGGGTTCCCCAGAGTGGTGGTCTCCGACCGGGGTACCAACTTCATCTCTAGGTACATGACGTCTCTGTGGGAGGAGTGTGGGTTAACTTATAAGTTCACCACTTCTTACCGCCCTCAAGGAAATGGGTTGGTTGAAAGGTTCTACCGCACCCTGAAAGGTATGATTATGGGACTAACGGAGCCTATGAAACGGAAGTGGGACGTCTTTCTACCATGCCTGTTGTTTGCCTACAGGGAGGTGCCTCAGAAGTCCTTAGGGTTCAGTCACTTTGAAATCCTGTATGGCCATCCTGTTAGAGGACCTCTCACACTGGTGAAGGAGGGGTGGGATAAATCCTGTGGGAAAACCCCCCAGCATGTGTTCAGCTATGTGCTGGCCATCTGCAACCAGACACAACGCTTCAAGAAGCTCGCTCAGGAGAAGCTGGAAGCTAGCCAGGAAGAAATGAAAAGATGGTACGACCAAAATACCACTCTGGTCGAATTTCAACCTGGGCAGAAAGTGTGGGTGATGGCACAAGTGGAGCCTTGCGCACTCCAAGACAAGTGGACTGGGCCATATGAGGTGGTAGAGTGCAAGAGGGAAGTAACCTACCTGGTTAACTTGAAGACTCCCAGGCAGCCCCTGAGAGTCTTGCATGTGAACCGCCTCAAACCCCACTTTGAGAGGTCTGAAGTGACAATGCTCATGGCTACAGATGCTGGAGATGAAGAGGATAGTGATCCTCTCCCTGACCTCCTGGCAGCTAAGGAGCAAGACGGGTCAGTGGATGGTGTGGTCCTCTCGCCCACCCTGACCCCAGAGCAGCAGAGGGACTGTCGCCAGGTGTTGGGTCAGTTTTCCTCCCTGTTCTCCCTGACCCCAGGTGTCACCAATTGGTGCGTCCATGATGTGGACACTGGAGAAGTTCTGCCTGTGACACAGAAATTTTACAGGGTAGCTGACAAGGTCAGGGCCAGCATCAAGGAAGAGGTTTCCAAGATGTTGGTGCTAGGGGTAATTGAGCTTTCCAGCAGCCTCTGGGCTAGCCCAGTGGTCTTAGTCCCAAAAGCTGCTGCGCCCGGTGCAACTCCAGAACTCTGTGTAGTCTACCATGGGCTCAATGCGGTCACCAAGACTGACGCACACCCCATCCCCAGAGTTGATGAGCTCGTGGATCGGTTGGGAGCTGCCGGAACCTCAGTGCGTTTGATTTAACTTCTGGGTACTGGCAGATTGCCTTAACTGATGGGGCCAAGGAGAGGTGTGCATTCTCAACGCCTGAGGGGCACTTCCAGTTCGGAGTCATGCCCTTTGGGTTGAAGAATGCCCCTGCCACCTTCCAGAGACTGGTCAACCAGGTACTGACCGGGCTGGAGGAATTCAGCGCCGCATACCTGGATGACATTGCTGTGTTCAGCTCCACGTGGGAGTAACACTTGCAACACCTCTGTGAAGTGTTGAAGCATCTGCAAAGGGTAGGCCTCACTATCAAGGCCAGCAAGTGCCAGATAGGGCAGGGATCTGTGGTGTACTTGGGACACCAGGTAGGGAGCGGCCAGACTGATACCATTCTGGCTGAGGAGCCCCCAACCCAGTCAGAGGTGAGAGCCTTCTTAGGACTCACCGGGTATTACAGACCGTTTGTCAAGGGATATGGCACCATCGTTGCCCCCTTGACAGAGCTGACTTCCAGGAATCAGCCCAGAAAAGTGAATTTGACCGAAGCCTGCCAAACTGCTTTTGATGCCCTGAAGACTGCCATGTGCACAGCACCGGTGCTCAAGGCATCTGACTTCTCCAGTGAGTTCATAGTGCAGACAGACGCTTCAGAGCATGGTGTGGGAGCAGTACTCTCACAGATGACAGACGAGGGCTGGGACCAACCTGTAGCTTTCATTAGCCGGAGGCTACTCCCCAGGGAACAGAGGTGGAGTGCAATTGAAAGGGAAGCTTTTGCTGTGGTCTTGGCTCTGAAGAAGCTGAGGCCCTACCTGTTTGGGACTCACTTCCGTGTTCAGACTGACCACAGTCCTCTCAGATGGTTAATGCGGATGAAGGGTGAGAACCCAAAACTGTTGAGGTGGTCCATCTCCCTACAGGGAATGGACTTCACGGTGGAACACCGCCCTGGCACAGAACAGGTCAATGCTGATGATCTGTCCAGTTTTTTCCGCCTTAGTGAAGAGAACTTCCAAGAGGGTGGGTAGTTCTCCCCACTTTCAGCTGGAGGGGACATGTGTTAGACCTGGTATCTTTGGCATGGTTTCCCCCTATCTTTTTTTGCCTCTACCTCCTGTATTTTTGTTGCTGTGCTGGATTTCGGTTTTGCTGGTTTAGATGCTTTGGGCACTTTGCCACTGCTGTTCAGTGTCAAAGTGCAAGTGCTCCCTGTGTAAATTGTTATTATGATTGGTTATCCACGATTGGAAATTTGTGTCACCAAGAAGTCCCTAGTAAAGTGCATTGAGTGTGCCAGGGCTGATGATAACAAATGCTACTAGTGGTCCTGCAGCACTGATTGTGCCACCCACATGAGTAGCCCTAAAATGGTGTCTCAGGCCTGCCACCGCAGTGCCTGTGTGCAGTCTGTGAACTGCCATGTCCTCCTGGTCAGTGCCCCCGCTGGCCAGGCCTAACCCTTCCCTTTCTGTACACATTAGTCACACCTATGGAAGGCCCACGGTACCCCCTTGGGCAGGGTGCAGTGTATGTTAAAGGTAGAGCATGTACTTGTGCAGCTGACATGCTCTGGTAGTGAATTACAGCCATTTTCATTTTTCACTATTGTTAGGCTATCTTGCCCCATAGGCTATCATGGGGGATGCTGGCTACAGTGGCTACCAGCATATCTTCCCATTGGAGCAAAATAGGACATACAAGTCTGGTATCCCTGAACTCAGTATTTAATAACACATCTTTTAGGAAAGGTTGTTTTTAAATCCTGTGTTTGAGAACAGCACTTTTAGAAAGTTGCTGTTCTCTTGTCTGACCTTTCTGTGTGCCTTGGCCTGTTTGTGAACTGACTGTCTGGTTTGTGAGTGACAGGGTCGGGGTGGCTCCCAGAGTCTGAGTGGGCCATCCCTGGGCTGAATAGTTCCATCTGCTTCTAGAGTGGTGGGAGGGGATAGCACCTAGGGCTGTGCCTGCCTTCCACAATGCTGGCTCCACCTCCTGCTGGGCGGCTGACGACCCTGCCCCTCTCGCTGAAAGGAAAGGAGAGGCCAGGAAAACAAAGTGCCTAAATAACACCCAGAACTGGTTCAGACCGGGCTCAGACCCCTCCTGCACAAAGGGATCAAATGCTTTTAGGGGTATAAGTACAGAACCCCTGACTGCAGAAAATTAGATCATCCTGGAATCAAGAAGGAACCTCTGAACCTGAAGAAGGAAGACTATCCTGCTGTTGGTCTGCTGGACTGACCTGGTGTTGCTTTGCTGCCAAGGAGAGGGGAGGGACTTTGCTTTGTGCTGTGTCCCCTTGCTTGAAGGAATCTCCAAGGGCCTGAAAAGAGCTGGCTCCCTGTTTTTGAAGTCCCAGGAACAAAGGGACTCCACCCCCAGCTTCTCTGAACTCTGCTGAGAGAGTTCTGTCCTTCCTAGAGTGCTTGGGCCAGTTGTGGTGCCTCTGGAAGATGCACCTGTGTTGGGAAGCTGGAAACCAAGATTTGAGAGACTTTGCTACAGAAAAGTTATCGCATCGCTTACTTGCGGAGCGCATCCCCGACTGTGCGAGGAAATTCCTGCCGCTACGAAGGTCGAGATCGTCGCAGCGCCTGTTGCCGCTGACAGAGACGTCGCACCCTTCATTTGCGGAAAGATTACCATCGCTGCGAACATCATCGCAGAGCCTGTCTTCGCTGGGTGAGATCGCTGCACCGCTTGCTTGTGGACCGCATCACGTCGCTGCGAGAGTTGTCGCAGAGCCATCGCATCGAGGAGCTGCGAGTGGAAGATCACCGCTGGTCCGCGCATCGCCGCCCCAGAGATTGTCGCAGCACCTACAGATTATCACATCGTGCCTTTGTGGGAGAATATTTCCTACGGAACCTACGCACCGGAATCCATACAAGTCATCGCCTTCCTCCCCATACAGACCGGATTCTTCGCTACATGCCCGCTGCTGCAGTGGGGCTGTCGCCAACGCCTCCCCTTGGTCTCAGGAGCAACGCATCACTTGTTTTCCACTGCACCAGCTTCTGCTTTGGAACTTTGTCGCATTTAAAGGTACTGTTGGATAAACGTGACGCAACTGTGAACTTTTCACGCAACTGTCGGTTATTTTTATCGCCACCTTAAGAACTCTTTTTGCAACCATATTCTTGAACTGTGTTATTGTCGCTTTGGTCTTGTGTAGTTTAGATTAAATACCTTTATTTTTCTAAACTGTTGTGGAGTCAGTTTGTGGTGTTTTCACTGTGTTACTGTGAGTGTTGGTACAAATACTTTACACATTGCTTTTGGATAAGCCTGACTGCTTGTGCCAAGCTACCAAGGGGGTGAGCAGAGGTTATCTATAGAGTGTTTCCTCCTTACCCTGACAAGAAGCAAGGGTCCCTATTTGGACAGTGGTACCTACCCCTGCCAACTAGAGACCCCCAGTTCTAACAAACATGTTCCTGGAGGCATGGGTGTTACCCTGCACAGGGACCTTTATGCGACGACTGGTTACCCATTGACACCATCCCACCCCGGGAGACCCGGTAACCCTCCCCTTAGATCCTGGTGGTTCAGGCATTACAATCAAAGGTCAGATCGAGTGCAATCCCTGATACTTCATTGGGTAGGGAATCCAAGAGGCTGGACACCTTTGGGAAGAGCATATTCTCTTCCACCAGCCTTCCCTTGAGGTCAATGTACATTGCATGCCTCTTGAGCGAATATTTCCTATTCCCATGCATTGTGGAACTCGGTTACACCGCTGCTTCCATGCTGCCTGAGGAGGACCATACCATCCTCAACCAAGCTTTGGTGGATGGTAGGTATGTGGTGAAGCTCACCATCTGGTATGGACTGGATACCACAGTCTCCCAGTGTAGACAACTTTGAGTGTTTGCAATGCTAGCCATACCCAGTCCAGCTGCCTGCCCAGTCCTTTTGAGGAAGGAGCTGTGGAACCCACAAAGGACACGACAAACTCCACAAAACCTCAGCAGTCTTCTACACTTTTTAACATAATTTTGGGCCACCTCAGACTTGATAACAACGTCTCCACAATGAGCGCTACAATCACACCACCATCTAAAACGTTACCATATCATATCACACAATCTCTGCAAGACACCACACAATTACCACAAACACTGCAAGCTAAGCATAAGCTGTTTACACACAACCCAATTATACTCACTCCTTCACTGTTAACAGCTCGCTTTCGAACTACTGGAACATCAACGATTCTCCAAATCAAAACCTGGAAATTGGGGACTGAGGTTGGGTCTGAACTAATCTAAAGTACGAGTTTTCCAACCCCTCTACTTCAGGTACTAACCATCCTCAGTATGCTATCATGTGAGAACACTGTGGGCCATTTCTTTCAATTTAACTATGGCCAATAGGCCTTGATAGTAGTCTAAGAGGAAATGGGGTTGACAACAATGTATTTCTCCAAGTACAGTGTGATCATTAGGACCACACAATAAAAGTCTGTCAATACCTTGAAGTTAAAAATGTTTATTACGAACTCCAAGCCAGACTGATATATAACAATCTCAAGGACATGCTGCATAAGTACAAAATTCATCGAAGGAAGACTAAAGCTTCGTATGATATTGGTCATCATCAGCAAAGAACATATAAGGATTTCATTTGCAGCAATGCAATGAATAAGGAAAATACTTTGATGACTAATCTAATGGCTTCAATCCTTCTCCCATACATTGAGAGGATTCACAAATTCTACTAAACCCTACAATAAAGATAGGGGAAACCCTGTTGAATCTAGGAAACAACACTTCCTCAGGGGAAGTTTCAAATGTTCATGAAGAACAGGTAATGTCCAAGTGTTTGCTCCACAGGAACCTACAACACAATTAAAAACGTATTGGTACATGGTACCGGTATTTGCATTTTGTTTATACAGATATTTACATTAAGGCCATTTCCTAAGTAGGATTTGCACTCAGAATGAAAGCAAAAGTAGAAGAGGAAAAGAAAAAGCGTGAGCACATGTTCCTGTGGAGCAAACACTTGGACATTACCTGTTCTTCATGAACATTTGAAACTTCCCCTGAGGAAGGGTTCCATTGTTGAACCTGAAATGCATTGGGATTTGTATCTGAACAACTTGATACCTGTATGAATTTGTCATTGACATTTTATGTTATTGTATGACTTATGGAAGAGTCTTTCAATATGAAGACACAGTGAAATTTCAATATTTGTTTTGACAAACAATGATGTATTCATTTTCTTATGAAATGGTCACAAATATCACAAGAAAAAGGTGTGATTAAATGTATGTGCCTTTGAGCTTTTGAGTCAAGAATATTTATTTTAGGTGTAAACAATTGAGACGCTCAGTATCGTCTATTTATGCTGTGCTCCGTTTTCAGGTTGTGCTGACCCACAGCCCTCTTTACATATTCCCAGAGGTATGCCATAGTCAAATGATATTCCCAGAATCTTTAAAATACACTTCTGGGAATGTTTGTGAATCCCCCAAAAAACTGAAAGTACATCTAGGCAAGATCTAAATCCCTGCATTTAGTTCTATGTGAATAGTCCAAAGACTGGACTGCTTATGACTGTAATGAAGATTTCCTTTTATGAGAACTAAGATTACAAGTAGCTTTTACTTCATTTTCTATTGAGATTCATATAGATTATTTGGTATGGGTTGTCACTTTTTCCCTTTCCTTCACTTTTAAGTTGCGCATTGAAGAACTGGAAAAATCTTTGCAAACAGAAAGAGCAGAAGCAAAAAGTAAATTAGATAAACTCCGGAAAAAGTACAGAGATTTAGAAATGGCGTATAGAGAAGAAAGAGCCAATGCTGAGGAATGGGTTCAAAAGGCGCAGCAGTAAGTATTTGCCCTTTTTAAATGTAATTTAACGTATGCTATATCACTGCTTTTCTTTCTATCAGGATTTTGCCACAAAAAATTTTCAAATTACTGTTATTCTTAAATTTAAAAGTCTGTTGCCTCACCACTCGTATTTCTTTTTCAAGATGAAGATACAGGGAAGTCACCATGTTTCAATTTGCCAATAATTTTGGCCAACACTAGCAATTTATTATGTGTTTGGCAGCCGGTTTTCCAAAGGCATCTAAAGCTCATATTTTGAAGGGAACAGCTGAAGCCGATAAAATATTTCGTCTAACGATCACAATGAACTGTTGCACCGACTTAGATTTGCATTTTGTTCACCTGTCGCCCAAAACATTTGGGCTAATCATCTCGAAATGTGTCAGGCAAATTCGTCCTGAAGGCTTTTTGTCACATTTTCTACTTTGGTGAAAAGTAGTTGAGACGTTGTTTTTTTCCTTTCCAGGTCGAAACTTATTGTGGCGGTGGCCTCTTCTATTAGAAACGTTTAAAAGAAGAGGCTAATGACTATGAACCACCAGAAGACTACTTATAAACTTATAACAGTTAACATCATTCTTTATTTTTGTTTATGTTTTTTAAAACCTTTATTGTACAATTATGCAATGACACAGCATAAGGCCTACAACCCCAAGGGCCGGCCGCGTTACGCACAATTTCCTTTTGACCACTGTCTGAGTAACACAGCCCTTCAGTCAACATCCCTGGGGCCCGGCGGCGTGGTAAAGTAAGGTGTACACAGATCAGTCAGTTCGTGTTCCGGATAACTTATAGGTCTATGGTTTTTTTCTTTTAAACTTAAGAACAATTTTTATTATTTTTCTAAATAGCAAACATACACGGTGATCCCCTCCACTACAATCGCTTTAGTAAATTACACTTAGGCAGGCCTCCACACCCTACAGAGTTTGAAACGTTATCCTGTGCATTTGGTGCATTAGTCATGTTTCTCAAGTCGACCACTCCTTAATACTTGTCCTATTCCCCTCCCTCCTCCCCACCCTCTTCATCGGAGCTAGAGACATCGTCCTCCGGCAGTGGCTCACATATATTTCCCCTATATATAATCCAAGGAGTCCACACTTTATTCCATTTGCGCGGGCTGGCCCTGGTGACATATACTGCACGTTCCGTAATCATCAGCATGTCCATGTGTCTGGTCCACATCGTCAGAGTGGGCAGGTCTGAAGCGCCCCACCTCTGTGCTATATCTCTCTTAGCCACCATGATGCCTAATGTGCCCCACAGTTTACCATATCTGGATAAGTCATTTGGGTCCCATACGTTCAGAATGCATTTACGTGGCTCTGGTACTAGCGAGACTTCAAGCGTTTGTGAAATAGTATGCATCACCTGCCTCCAGTATTCAATTACCAGGGAGCACTCTCAGAGGGTATGCATTAGTGTCCCCTCCTCTCCGCAGCCACGAAGACAGTAGGGGTGTGGTGCTCTTCGTAGCTTGTGTAGCATAGTTCGAGTATAGTATATCCAATGTAGGATCTTGAGTTGAACTAGTCTGAACTTTGCCGAAATACCCACTTCTTTTGGGGACGCCAGCACCTCATTCCACTCGTTATCGTCCCTGTCGCCCACCTCCTCTATCCATTTCTCTCTTAATTTTAGTGTGGGGTTTGGTAGGTTATTAATTAATTTACGGTAGGTGAGGGAAGTCGCCCTATGCTGAATAAAGTCAGTAAGTAGTCTGTCTTCTAGTGGAGAGGACTCCGGGATGTCAGTGTCTGGCGGTATGGCCTGTAGCAATGCGTGTCTGATCTGCACATATCGGTAAGTTTCGTTCGGTCCTAAGGCATACTGTTGCTGGAGCAGGGAGAACGGGATCACACTCCTTCTGTCCCACAGATCCCCTTCCGTGGATATACCGATGCTGTCCCATTGTGCGAACCCCTTGCTTCGCCTCAATCATCCCAACGCCTTGGTATCCCAGAGTGGAGTAAGCTTAGTGATCGTGTCCTTCCAACCCAGGTTCGCCTGGGCGATATGCCATAGGGTGGCTGTGTGTTTCGTGGGTCCTGTCAATTTTGCCACCTTGCTTCTTTCATAGACGGCTGCGAGCATGCTATCTGTGCCTAATTGTGCCCTGTCAGCCCTGTAGGCTGGGTCGTCCTGGGGCGCGTGAAGCCACTGGTTAATAATTTTAAGATGCGCTGCCCAGTAATACATTTGCAGGTTGGGCAGTGCAATCCCACCCTCGTACCAGCTTTTGTTGAGCTTGATGTGCGTAATGCGTGCTAGGCGGTTGTCCCATAATAGGTTGGAGACTAACGCCGTTACTTGTTGAAAGTACCTTTGCGATACCGGGTAGGGAGTGTTTTCTAATGCGTATAAAAAGCGCGGAAGCGCCATCATTTTGTAGAGCGCTGCTCTTCCGAGGAGCGTTAGTGGCAGTGACGCCCAATGTTTCACGTCTCTGCGCAGACGCTCCAGGGACGGTTTCAGATTTTTGTTAAAAAATTCGCCTGATTGTCGGTGACATAAATTCCTAGGTATTTAAAAAAGCCCGAGGCACGCACTAGAGGGCAGTCTTCCGCGAGGGTGGGCTCTGGACCTTTCAGGGTGTAGAGCACTGATTTTGACCAGTTCAAAGTGTAGCCCGACGTTCTCCCGTGGGCATCACAGATCGCAAGGAGTGCCGGTATGCTCCTGTCCGGGTCCGTCAAGTATACCAACATGTCGTCGGCGTAGAGCGATATCCGGTCTTCCCATCCCTCTTTCCAACTAATGCCTTTCAGTCCTAATTAATGTCGCCAGCGGTTCCAGAACCAGAGCAAATAGCAGGGGTGACAAGGGACAGCCCCGACGGGTACCTCTCGCCAATTGGAATGTGTGCGATATGTGGCCGTTGGCCGTGACCTGTGCCACTGGTTTGGCGTATAGGAGGCGCACCCATGCAATGTACTTAGGGCCGAATCCCATATGGGACAGGACGGCAAAAAGGTGTCCCCACTCTACCATGTCGAACGCCATCTTAGCGTCGAGGGAAAGGATCACCGCCGGTTCCAATAGTAGTGGGGCCCGTGCCAGAATCCCGTTTACACGCCTGAGATTGAGGCCAGTGTTCCTATTGGGCATGAAGCCGGATTGGTCCGGGTGTATCAGCTGTGGAAGATGGGCTATCAATCTAGTGGCTAGTAATTTCGCGAGGATTTTCGCCTCTGCATTAAGAAAGGAGATCGGGCGGTATGATGAGCAATCTCCCAGCGGTTTACCGGGCTTAGGAATCGCGACTATAGTCGCGGTTCTTTGGTCCAGCAGTAGTATTGTACTCGAT
The DNA here is from genome assembly GCF_964261635.1 of Lissotriton helveticus. NCBI lineage: Eukaryota > Metazoa > Chordata > Amphibia > Caudata > Salamandridae > Lissotriton > Lissotriton helveticus. Next base: position 1,144,371,431 of record NC_136059.1, on the reverse strand, counting down.
AGGCTTTCCGTGTACATTGCTAACAGCGGGGAGCTGAGCTTCTCAGACACGGTTTTAAACCATTCTATGGGGATGCCGTTCGGACCTAGGGCTTTCCCTGAAGGTATCACATGTATAGCTAGCTGTATTTCTTCCTTCGTGAGGTCGGAGTCCAGTTCATGAGCTGCGTCTGGTGTAAGTGTCCGGGTCACTATGTGGCTAAGTGCGTCCAGCGCTACACCTTCCATGACTTCTCTGTCAGGGGTGTAGACCTTTTCAAAGTGCTCCGCCAATGTGTGCACTATCTCCTTGGGGTGCGTCCGAAACGCTCCCTCCCTCGTGTGTATTCGTTGTATGCCCCTATTGTCACCCCCTCTCTTGTCCAGCCACGCCAGCATTTTCCCGGCCTTGTAGCCCACATCGTATATTTTATGCCCCGTGGTCGAGACACTGTCGATCACCTGCAATCTAAGATGATCCTTGTATTGCTGCTGGCGCAGTTGCAGTGTATGTGCCGTGTGCTCAGTGGGATCGGCCATATGATCCACGTTCGCTGAGTGCAAAGATAGTTCTAATTCAGCAAGTTGTTGCTGTCGTGACTTTTTATGGCCCGTAATGGATGCTATTGCTTGGCCCCGAAGGACCGTCTTATAGGCCTCCCAAAGAATTGAGGGCGAATCTACTGAATCCGCATTTTCCTCAAAGTAATATTTAGTCATTTTCTTGAGGTCTTTCTTAATTTGGGGGATCTGCAGGTAATTAGGGTAGATGGCTTTTACGCGTCTTTTCCCTGCTTCAGAGAGTCATTACTATCGGAGAATGGTCAGAGATTCCTCTGGGCAATATATCTATGGTGTCTACGGTGTGCGTACCCTCCCTGAGCAGCAGGAAATAGTCAATTTGTTGTCAACAGTCGAATGGTAGGTATATTGTTTCGCGGTGGGGTGTTTATCCCTCCATATATCCGCCAGACCCATCGCTTCCAGGAATCCCCTTAGACCGGAAGGACCGGTTGTGTGTGCTCGTATCGGGAATTTATCCAGTGTCGAGTCAACTACTGAATTAAAGTCACCTCCAATGATGGTATCCCCTGTAGGGAGATTCAAGAGGAATTCACCCAGCGCTGGCAGGGCCCCTCCATGGAGTGCTGGGGGTATGTAAACTGACACTATGTTGAGGGGCCTGCCCTCCCACTGTCCATGAACTGCTGCGAAGCGTCCTTGGTCATCCACCCTGGTATGTGAAAGAATGAATGGGGAGGACTTTTTCATCAGGATGCCCGTCCCCCTTGAACCTGAGGTGAATTCTGAGTGTGTTGCCATTCGGTAGCCCCTTCTATCTAGTGCTTGGTGTGGCCGTCCAGTGAGGTGCGTTTCCTGTACCAGGACCAGAGCTGGGTTCGGTCACTTGATCGCCCGCAGCACCAGCCCCCGTTTAATTTGGTCTCCCAGCCCCCTTACGTTCTAGGTTAGGAGTCGTAGAGGTTGAACTGTGGTCTGTAGTGTCGTACCGCTATGAGCGGTGGTTTGTAAGTGGTTTGTCATTGTGAGGTGTGTTGCAAGCGTCCTGCCTGTCTTCCCACGTCAGTGCAATGTATCCGCCGCTCTGTGGAGTAGTGTGCATGTATGCTTCATCATAACTTGTCATCACATGTGTAACTTGAACAAGAACAAAGAACTCCCCTCCCTTCCCATCCCCCCTCCCTGTCTCCCTGCTCCACGGACACAGAACCGCCCGCCTCCCCAACTTCGCAGAGTGCTTTTCCCTTTCCCAAACCATCTTACTTGCTTGGTGGGGTAGGATTCCCCACGAGGCGGCGGCCCCTCCTGTCCTCTGCGGGCATCCCCCGTCCAGAACACAAGGGCAACACGCCCGGCCTATTTACGATCCATTGTCATGAGCCTGTGCCGGTTCTTCAGGATGCTAGTCACTGATCCCCGTTTACTGATCCCGCTTCTGACGGGTGTCCTAAATGGTTTCGCTCCGATGTCTGTGCTCCCGCGATGTTCTCGCCCTGATGGTCTAGTTGAGTTCTGTTGGAACGGCGCGGAGCTCCCACCTGTCGCCAACCCTCCAGCCAATCCTGTGCAGCTTCAGGTGTGTCAAAAAAACAGGTCTTACGATCAGCTACCACTCGCAGTGATGCCGGGAAGAGCATCGAGTAAGGTAATTCTTTTGCTCTCAACGCCTTCTTCACTTCTACGAAAGTCTTCCGGTGGCGGGACACTTCAGCCGTGTAGTCTGGAAAGAAGGCTATCGTCGAATTCTGTATCTTTATGGGCGGTGAATTCCTGGCTGCTTGAAGTATCACATCCCTGTCTCTGTAATTAAACAGCCTGGCCAGTACTGGTCTCAGCGCCGCTCCCGGTTTTGGCGCTCCGCCTGGTACTCTGTGCGCTCTTTCCACCGAGAAGAAGTGCGGTAAACCTTTGGGTTGCAGTTTGGTTTTGATCATGTGTTCAATGTAGAGGTCCATCGCTCGTTTGCCTTCTGTCTCCGGCACCCCAATAATTCGAACGTTGTTGCGTCTTGAGCGCCCTTCCTGATCGTCCAATCTCTTTCTGAGATGTTTATTCGCGGCTTCCATGCGTTCCATCGCTAGCTGCAGCTCCGAGGTATCCTCCACTAGGGACTTCGTGACCACCTCGACCTGTTTCACACGCTCCGTCATTTTGTAAAAGTCTGTACGCAGGAGGTTAACATCTGTGGAGATTGATCCCACTGTTGACTGTACATTAGTTAAGGCTTGCATTATGTCTTCCAGTGTTACTTTTTTGCCCCCATCTCCTTCTGTGTTCTTGCCTGTGGATGTGCGACCCCCACCGGTGTCGGAGTGTGTTTATCATAGGCGTATTTGTCCAGTCCCGCCTGCGTCGAGGTATTTTTCGGCCCTCTACCTGCCATGGCGTTCGTGCTCCGGGTTCTCAGGAGTCCGACAATTCTGCACCGGCCCAGGCCCTGCTCTCAGTGTGTGGGTGTGGCGCTGCAGGTGACCCACTGGTAGGGCTCTCCCTTGGTAGGTGCTGCCGAGGTCCTCTATCGCGTATCGCTCCTGCAATCAGCCCCCAGGGTGGCTTTGATTTTGACGCCGTCAGGGGCGGCCGCTACTGGGCTGCCGCAGGGAAGCACTGCCCCACCGACCTTCCCTCCTCTAATGGCACTGGCAGATTCACTGTCATTTGTATATACAGGCCGAGGTGCCTGTGGGGCCCTCGCCCTCGTGCCGCGTGTAATTCCCCTGTGCGCCCAGATCGTGACCGGAAGCCACTAGCCCCCTGTGCGCTCTTTGTGGGTCTGTGGCTCAAGTTGCCTCCTTACCGGGTGTCCTGGCGTGTTTCGGCCGCTATTGTGTGGGGCTCGTGCTTGTTCCTGCTGGCGCTGCCAATCGAGCGCGTTCGCCACTGTGCTCTGCACCCTTCGATGCCCTACTGCTCCGCCCGGCAAGGGAGGCACGTTGTCTGCGGGCCGGTGGCGGTCGAGGGAGGAGGGGAGGTGTGCGAGTGATGAAAGAGACCCTGAAGGGGGCTCACTGTCCTTCAGTGCCTCGCCGCCCGCTCCGTGCGTCCAGGCTTCACCAGTGGTGCACGATTGACGTTGTCTCTCTCTCGCAGATCACAGTGGTACATAAGAGTCCTGGCCGTTCTTCACTGGGTCTGTGCCGGTACAAGGATTTAGAGTCCATAACTGACCGGACCAGGTCTCATCAAGAGTGCTCCTCGTCGCATACAGTCGGGTCCGCTTCCGGTGAACTCTCCGTAGAGCCCTCACTTCCGGTCGGGCAGACGGGCACTGTAGTGTGGTGCTTTAGATCTGTGGGCAGGCCGTGGCTGGAGAGGTCACGTTTCTCCCGGTTCCCGGCATCGGATTTTGACCGGAGTTTCACCGGACGGTGCCACTCAAACCCCGACTGTGGGATATGCCCCCAGAGGAAAAAATAGGTCGGATGCTTAATCGGATTTACGTGGTGGGCCACCTGCCTCACGGAGCTCCTCTGCTACACCGCCGCCATGGATGGCTGCTAGCCAACATCATTCTTTTTAAGTCTCAGCCTGTGATGGCTGTGCTTGGGCAGTCTCGTTGGCGAGACTTAATGAGATAGAGAGTACATCACTAGCGAGGTTAAGCCCCGCCCCTCTTCTCCATTGGCTAGCCTCCTAAACGGTGGCCAGCCACTGGAGAAGAGGTCCTAGTGACGTTCTTCTTTCTGTTTAAGCCCCATCCTTTTCAGATTGACTTACCCGACTTACTGCTGGCGTAAAAGGTTTCTTATCTTCTTTATGGGCCCAGATGGCCCCATAAAGAAGATAAGGAACCTTTTACCCCAGCAGGATGTCCGGGCGCCCAGTCTGAAAAGGACGATGCTTAGAGACAAATGGCGAGCGCTTGTGTTAATTTGATTTCATGGCCGCCAATGCTTGTTAGTGATCCGACCCCCAATACCTAGGTTTTGTCAGCCTCCACTGTAGCCTCCTCCCAAGAAAACTCCTGTGGGTTAAATTCGTGAGGCTTAGGAGGGCCAAAGTCCTTGCCTTTGTATGTGTTCACGGTTGCACAAGTAACATGTTATCACAAGTCAACTGCACCAGATCAGACCAAACTGGACTGAAGCAGCAAATTTTCCTGGGCTTGTCTAGGCTCTCCCTCCCCAACCCATACTGCAGCGACTCCCTCCCCTTTCTTTCCAAATGAACCATCCCCTTGTGGCCAATTGGGGCTTGACAGCTCACGCAAACCTTTTTCCCAATCCTAGACAAACATTTCCCCCACCCCTCTTTCACACACCGCTTCTTTCACCTCCCTGCCAGCGCCGGTCTCACCAAGGCTAGATATGATCTCTGAAGCCCCTCCCCGTCCCACCGTGACCCCGCCTCCCCTTGAGAAGGTCGTTCTCTCAAACGCTTTCTCCTCAGCTTCAGTGCCATCAACTGCTACAGCGGTCATTCCAAGAATCTTTTTAGCTTAAAAAAGCAGGCGCGAGTCTGCAGAGAACATTCACAGAAACACTAACAGTCACAGTCACATCCTCACTCACCCTCACACCCTCACCCTCACACACCCTCACCCTCACATACCCTCACCCACCCTCACACCCTCACAAACCCTCTCCCCCTCACACACCCTCACCCTCAAACCCCCTCACCCTCTCACCCTCACACTATCACCCTCACACACCCTCTTACCCACACCCCTCACCCTTACACCCCCTCACCCTCACACCCCCTCCCCATAACACCCTCACACCCTCACCCTCACACCCTCACCCTCACACCCCTCACCCTCACTAACCCCCTCACCATCACACCCCTCACACCCCGTCACCCTCACACCCCCTCACCCTCACACCCCCTCAACCCCTCACCCTCACCCTCATACCCCCTCACCCTCACACCCCTCACCCCTCTCACCCCCCTCACCCTCACACACCCCTTCACACCACCTCACCCTCACACCCCCTCACCCTCAGCCCACTCACCCTCACAACCCCTCACCCTCACACCCTCACATACCCTCACCCTCATACCCCCTCACCCTCACCCCCTCACCCTCACCCCCTCACACCCCCTCACCCTCACACCCCCTCACCCTCACACCCCCTCACCCTGACACCCCCTCACCCTCACACCCCCTCACCCTCACAATCACCCTCACACCCCTCACTCTCAAACCCCCTCACCCTCACACCACCTCACCCTCACACCCCCCACCCTCACACCCTCACCCCCCCTCACCCTCACACCCCCTCACACCCTTACCCTCACACCCCCTCACCCTCAAATCCCCTCACCCCATAACCCTCACACACCCTCACCCTAACACACCCTCACCTTCATACCCTCACACCCCCTCACAACCCCTTACCATCACACCCCCTCACCCTCACACCCCCTCACCCTCACACACACTCACCCTCACCCCCTCTCACCCTCACACACCCTCTCACACCCTCACCCTCAGACCCACTCACCCTCACACCCTCGCACCCCCTCACCCTCACCCACCCTCACCCACTCTCTCACCCCCTCACCCTCACACACCCTCACCTTCACACCCTCACACACCCTCTCACCCTCTCACCCTCACACCCTGACTCACCCTCGCACACCCTCTCACCATCACACACCCTCATTCCCCCTCTCACACCCTCTCACATACTCACTCACCCTCTCACCCACCCTCATACACCCTCTTACTCTCACACACCCTCACTCACTCTCACACCAGCCCCCTCACCCTCTCACACCCTCACCCTCCCTCACCCTCACTGTCATGAATTGAGCGCCAGTAGCGCTGGCTGCGAGAACATTGCTTTAAAAAGTGACATAAACTACGGCTACCAGAAGGCTTAAAATGGTAGGAAGCGTCATCATCTATTTAGGACACCACCAGAGGGGGCGCTGTGTACGTGATTTTGGTTCCTTGGAGTTGGTGGTTTGAACCTGTGTTTTCCCGCGTTTGGTTGTGCTGCCAAGCGGAGTTCCCTTACGAGGAAGAGCGGCGTGAGGCTTCCGCCGTGTGTTTGTCTGGTCTTTCTTGATCCCCCTTCGCTCTCCGTCTCGGCCGGGGCTGGAGTCAGCGTTTCTGAAGATCATCGTATTTGGAGCGGGGGACGCGGCTGTGTTCCAGGCGGCTGCCTGGAAAGACTCCTATTCTCTCGGCTGAGGGGATACATCAGCAGGGAGCGAAGGCTTCCTGGTTTGTCGTGCAGCAGCTGTTGCACACGGTTCATTCACCGGCTGGTGTGTGCACATTGTGGATCCGTGTGAGTAAAAGCGTCTGCTGTGAGGCGCTTCCAAGTACATTAGTTGCTGGATTTTGGTTTTCGGAGAACATTGTTTGTTTTGGCTTCATTCTTGGAATCCGGATTTTTGTGAAGCCCTGCAAGACTGTTCTTAATATCGTTTACCTTGTTTGATACTTTCTGGATATAATCCTCTGCTGATTAAGAGGACAATCTCTAAGGATATTTAGTTTATAGTTGATCCCAGGAAGGCTGGAAGGTACGCATGGAGGGTGAATAATTGGAGGAGTGCAAGAGGGGTGTGGAGCCGCCTTCTGGATTATTGATTTGTTGTTTTCTGTGTTACAGATTTGATTTTGTAGGAGGAAGTGATTCCGTTCGCTACCTACCAAGAGGGAGAAGAAGTTTTACAGTTAGCAAGAGTGGTAGGTGGTGTTTTAGTGAGAATTACCGAGAGTAGTCAGCATTGTGTGCATATTAACATATGTGTGTTCTGTTGTTTTCTCTCGTTTCAGCCTCCCTTCCCGTTCCAGTCCCTTCCTGACCTTCTCCCTCGCCTGATTTCCTTTAAGCTCTGTGGTTTTATATTCAGAGCTTAGCGCAGTCTGGAGGTGGACCCCTTACAGCATCACCCTGACCCCGAGGATACGAGGTCGTGACAGAATCACGTACCCAAGTATTGTTATTCTCCTGGTCAGGGGGTGCTGTGGGGATGGCTACTCTGGATGATGTATTGCGTGCGCTCAGTTTGGTTCAAAGCGAACTAGAGGCTTCTAGAGCCGAAACAGCAGCTCTGAAAGAACGGTTTGAGAGGCAGGCACGTAACCCCTTTGATGCCACTACTGGTGGTTCGCCTATACAGGTTAATGTGTCTCCCCCTATTCCGTTGGCCAGTCCTGAGAGGTATTCTGGGGATCCGGCTAAAATCCAAACTTTCCTGACTCAGGTTACCCTGCACTTCTCGTGTAGACCCGCTTCATTCCCTTCACATCTATCACGGGTGGCGTTTGCTATATCTTATTTAACGGGGGATGCGGCCAATTGGGCTGTGCCTTTAGTGCGAACGGATGACGCTTTATTGTCTGACTGGGATGAGTTCCGTACGGAGTTCGAAAGAGTCTTTGACAGACGTGCTACCACGTTGAGTGCAGATAGGGAGTTGCTGGGGTTGCGTCAAGGGAAGTCAGAACTTGTAACCTATATGACTGCTTTTAACAGGTTGGTGGTGGAAACGTCCTGGCCCGAGGAGAAACGGATGGCACTGTATTATCAGGGTTTGAATGAGGAACTCAAAGACGTGCTGGCGCAGATTGATCCCCAGCCTAAAACCTGTATTGGCTTGATAAACCTCACTCTAAGGTTAGATCACCGTATGACTGATAGGGGTGGAGAACGTAAGAGGGGTGAGAGGCCTGTGGGAGGATTGCTTGTGGGGGGACGGTCTAGTGTGAAAGAGTCGGGACCAGAACCCATGGAGATAGGGGCGATACGACCTCCCTTAACTAAGGCAGAGAGGGAGAGCAGAAGAACCTTGGGACTCTGCATGTATTGCGGAAAAAAGGGGCATTTTGTCAGGGAATGTTCCATGAGGCCAAAGAAGTCGAATTTCTATTCTCCAGCCAAACAGCTAGCAGTTACTAAGACAGGGGCTAGTCGGGTTGGTCTTCCTAGTGCAGAGGGTGTAATAGCGGAGCATAAGTCATCCCCTGAGTGGAAAATTCCGTCTTTAGAGATATCCACGTGTAAGCAGTCCGAGAATCATATCGTGTTGTCCATGCTTTTGAACACAGACCATGAAAGCCATCCGGTTGTATCCATGATTGATTCAGGAGCAACAGGCAATTTTATTGATCAAGGTCTGGTCGATAGATTGGGGTTGGTGAAGGTCCCTTTGGGTATCCCAGAATTAGTGTTGGCGGTGGATGGCAAGCAGTTGAAGTCTGGACCTGTCACAGCACGCACCGAGGATGTGGAATTGGTCATGTCCGGGGAGATAAGTAGTCATAGAGAATGTATTGTGTTGAATATAATTGAGGCTCCTCAATATGAGGTAATTCTTGGGATGCCCTGGTTGTGGCAACACAATCCCACTATTGATTGGAGAGCAAGATCGGTTACCTTCGAGTCGGAGGAGTGTCTACGTTGTTGTTTAGCATCTTCGGTGTCCCATGCGACCTCTTTGGCTCGGGGGTTTGCTATTGCCACAGTAGCGGAAAAGGAGGTAGAGTTGCCTTCAGATTATGCTTGTTTTCAGGATGTGTTTAGCGAGGCGAAAGCGGAGGCGCTGCCCCCGCATAGGGATTATGATTGCCAAATAGATTTGATAGAGGGGGCAGTGGTTCCCTCTTGTAGGGTATATGCCCTTTCAGTCTCAGAAACAGAGCACCTGAGAAAATATCTAGAACATTTCTGTTCTCTAGGCTTTATCCGCCCCTCACGCTCCCCTGCTGCCTCGCCACTTTTTTTCATTTCAAAGGCGAATAAGGAATTGAGAGCATGTATAGATTACAGACAGTTGAATAAGGTGACGGTGCGCAACAGGTATCCGCTTCCACTCATCACTGTCCTTTTGGATCAAGTCCGGGAGGCCAGTATCTATACGCGCCTGGACTTGAGAGGGGCGTATCATCTGGTTAGGATCAGGGCTGGTGATGAGTGGAAGACGGCCTTTAAGACCTGTTTCGGTCTTTATGAATACCTGGTAATGCCGTTCGGGCTTTGTAATGCCCCGGCGGCATTCCAGTTCTTCATAAATGACATCATGAAAGAATACTTGGACCGGTTTGTGATCATCTATATTGATGACTTGCTGATCTATTCAGTGTCATCAGCTCAACATGTGAGCCATGTTCTACTGATTTTACAAAAACTGCAGGAACATCACTTGTTTTGTAAACTGAGTAAGTGTGAGTTCGGAGTGGATGAGGTGGAATTTCTGGGGGTTATCCTTAGCCCTCGAGGGTTCAGAATGGCTGACAGGAAGGTGAAGGCGGTTCTGGAGTGGCCGGTTCCTTTGAATGTGCGAGACATCCAGTGCTTCCTGGGGTTTTCAAATTACTATAGGAGGTTCATTTCCCATTTCTCCCAGCTGGTCTCTCCTATAACCCGTTTATTGCAAAAGGGAGTACCTTTTATGTGGACACAGGAGGCTACAGAGGCATTCGACCTATTGAAATCAGCGTTCAGTACGGCTCCTGTTCTGATGCATCCACAGATGGATCTTCCGTTTGTGGTTGAAGCGGATGCCTCTGAGGTAGCGATTGGGGCAGTTCTATCACAGCGAGATCCAGTAACAATTCAGCTGCATCCTGTAGCCTTTCTTTCGAAGAAACTTAATCCGGCGGAGGCGAATTATACCATAGCCGAAAAAGAACTGCTGGCAGTAAAGAAGGCGTTTGAGGAGTGGAGGCACTACCTGTGGGGGGGTCGACATCCGGTGACTGTGTACTCTGATCACCGCAATCTGGTGTACTTGAAGACGGCACGACATCTGTCTCAGCGCCAGATGCGCTGGATGTTATTCTTTGCGGAATATGACTTCACCATTACGTTCCGACCTGGAGTTGAGAATAGAAAAGCTGACTCTCTGTCTAGGTGTTTGAGTACGGACTGTGCTGAGAGAATGGCTCCTAAATCTATACTCTCCGCTGAGGTGGTGGTGTGTTCAGTCCGAGTGGAACAGTTCTTGGAGGAAGTGGCTAAGCAGCGTTCGCCTCAGCAATGGAAAGAGTGGGCAGACGTGGTCGCTCATCGGTCACTGAAACATGGCTTACCAATGGTGCAGAACAGGTTGTTTCTTCCGACCCATGCCCTTCGTTTAATGGCTTTCAATTGGTGTCACAATGCTCTAATGGCCGGACATCAGGGCCACCAAAAAACTGTGCATGAAGTGCGACGTCATTTCTGGTGGGAGGGACTGGCAAAGGACATTCGGCTGTGGGTGACTCAGTGTGAGACCTGTGCGAGAGCCAAGAATACACATGCCAAGCCAGCAGGGTTGCTCATGCCGTTGCCCACCCCTTCGCGGCCTTGGCAGGTGATCAGTTTGGACTTTGTGTTGGGTTTACCGCTGGATAAGGGGAATGATGCCATCTTGGTCGTGGTGGATAGTTTCACCAAGATGGGCCATTTTATCCCCTGTAGAAACCTTCCCTCAGCTTCCCAAACAGCCCAGTTGTTATTGTCTCAAGTGGTGCGGCTTCATGGGGTTCCGCAAGTCATCATTTCGGACAAGGGGCCACAGTTCGTAGCCAGGTTCTGGCGTACCTGGTGTAAAGCATTGCATATTTCTGCGGCCTTGTCGACAAGTTTTCATCCGCAGTCAGACGGTCAAACTGAGACTAAATCAGACTTTGAAAAAATATCTTCGCTGTTATGCGGATGAGGCGGCAGAATCTTGGGTTTCTTTGTTATGGCTTGCGGAACTGTCGTATAACAATGCGTGGCACTGTTCCACCGGGGAGTCACCTTTCCGAGCAAATTCTGGGTTTCATGCAAATATCCTGCCTGTGTCAGTTCCCAGTGATGTGGTTAATCATCCGACAGTGGCCGGCCAAGTGAAGGCGCTGTTGAAAATCCATAGGAAGGTGCAGGCTTTTCTGGATAAGGCGAAGGTGTCTTACAAGAAATGGGAAGACAAACACCGGAGGGTAGGGCCCGAATATAAGGTGGGGGACAGAGTGTGGCTTTCCACAAAAAACATCCGTTTTCGCTTCCGGAGTGTTTTTCATCCCCGGTACATCGGGCCTTATGCGGTGGTGAGACGGGTGAATCCTGTGGCATACAAGCTTAAGCTTCCGGCTTCCTTGCGGATTCATCCGGTTTTTCACTGCAGTTTATTGAAGCCTGCCTTTGCGGCTCACAGAAGGGTTGTCCCTCCGGTTGTGCGAGATGGGAACCTGGAATACGAGGTGCGCAGGATTGTGGATTCTCGATTCCGGCAGAGGAAACTGTGGTTTCTAGTGTCCTGGAAAGGGTATACTGCCGAGGACGATTCATGGGAGCCGAGTTCTGGTGTCCATGCTCCCGCTGCTGTTCGCCGCTTTTTTGCCAGTCATCCGGGTAAGCCAGGGGCAAACAGGCGCTGCTCAGGAGGGATATACTGTCATGAATTGAGCGCCAGTAGCGCTGGCTGCGAGAACATTGCTTTAAAAAGTGACATAAACTACAGCTACCAGAAGGCTTAAAATGGTAGGAAGCGTCATCATCTATTTAGGACACCACCAGAGGGGGCGCTGTGTACGTGATTTTGGTTCCTTGGAGTTGGTGGTTTGAACCTGTGTTTTCCCGCGTTTGGTTGTGCTGCCAAGCGGAGTTCCCTTACGAGGAAGAGCGGCGTGAGGCTTCCGCCGTGTGTTTGTCTGGTCTTTCTTGATCCCCCTTCGCTCTCCGTCCCGGCCGGGGCTGGAGTCAGCGTTTCTGAAGATCATCGTATTTGGAGCGGGGGACGCGGCTGTGTTCCAGGCGGCTGCCTGGAAAGACTCCTATTCTCTCGGCTGAGGGGATACATCAGCAGGGAGCGAAGGCTTCCTGGTTTGTCGTGCAGCAGCTGTTGCACGCGGTTCATTCACCGGCTGGTGTGTGCACATTGTGGATCCGTGTGAGTAAAAGCGTCTGCTGTGAGGCGCTTCCAAGTACATTAGTTGCTGGATTTTGGTTTTCGGAGAACATTGTTTGTTTTGGCTTCATTCTTGGAATCCGGATTTTTGTGAAGCCCTGCAAGACTGTTCTTAATATCGTTTACCTTGTTTGATACTTTCTGGATATAATCCTCTGCTGATTAAGAGGACAATCTCTAAGGATATTTAGTTTATAGTTGATCCCAGGAAGGCTGGAAGGTACGCATGGAGGGTGAATAATTGGAGGAGTGCAAGAGGGGTGTGGAGCCGCCTTCTGGATTATTGATTTGTTGTTTTCTGTGTTACAGATTTGATTTTGTAGGAGGTAGTGATTCCGTTCGCTACCTACCAAGAGGGAGAAGAAGTTTTACAGTTAGCAAGAGTGGTAGGTGGTGTTTTAGTGAGAATTACCGAGAGTAGTCAGCATTGTGTGCATATTAACATATGTGTGTTCTGTTGTTTTCTCTCGTTTCAGCCTCCCTTCCCGTTCCAGTCCCTTCCTGACCTTTTCCCTCGCCTGATTTCCTTTAAGCTCTGTGGTTTTATATTTAGAGCTTAGGGCAGTCTGGAGGTGGACCCCTTACAGCATCACCCTGACCCCGAGGATACGAGGTCGTGACACTCACACCCTCTCACCCCCACCCTCACACCCCTCACCCACACCCTCACACCACTCACCCTCACACCCTCACACCCCTCACCCTCACACCCCTAACCCTCACACCACCTTACACACCCTCACCCTCACACCCTCTCACCCCCTCACCCTCACACCCGCTCACCATCACAACCCCTCACCATCTCACCCTCACACTATCACCCTCACACACCCTCTTACCCACACCCCTCACCCTCAAACCCAATCACACCCCCTCCCCATCACACCCTCACCCTCACATCCTCACCCTCACACCCCTCACCCTCACACACACCCTCACCATCACACCCCTCACACCCCCTCACCCTCACACCCTCACACCCCCTCACCCTCACACACCCTCAACCCCTCACCCCCTCACCCTTACACCCCCTCACCCCTCTCACCACTTACCCTCACACACCCCCTCACCCTCACACCACCTCACCCTCAGCCCCCTCACAACCCCTCACCCTCACACACCCTCACCCTCACACCCCCTCACCCTCACACCCTCACCCTCACCCCCTCACCCACCCTCACCCTCACCCCCTCACACCCCATCACCCTCACACCCCCTCACCCTCACACACCCTCACCCTCACACACCCTCACCCTCCCTCACCCTCACACCCCCTCACCCTCACACCCCCTCACGATCACCCTCACACCCCTCACTCTCAAACCCCCTCACCCTCACACCCCCTCACCCTCACACCCCCTCACCCCTCTCACCCTCACACACCCTCACCCCCCTCACCCTCACACACCCTCACCCCCCTCACCCTCACACACCCTCACCCTCACACCCCCTCACCATCACACCCCCTCACCCACCCTCACACCCCCTTGCCCTCACACCCCCTCACGATCACCCTCGCACACCCTCAGACCCTCTCACCCACCCTCCTTCACCCTCACACCCTCTCCCTCACACCCCTTTCCCTCACACCCCTTCCCCTCACACCCCTTCCTCTCACACCCTCACCCTCACACTCCCTCACCCTCACCCTCACACCCCCTCACCCTCACCCCCCCTCACCCTCACACACCCTCATTCACCCTCACACCCCTTCAACCTTCATAACCCTCTCACCTCACACACCCTCACTCACCCTCACACCTTCACCCACACACCCATTACCCTCACCCTCACACCCCCCACTCACCCTCACACAACCTCTCATGCTCACCCTCACACACCCTCACTCACCCTCACACACCCTCACAAACCCTCTCACACCTTCACACACCCTCTCACACCATCATGCACCCTCACACACCCTCTCACCCTCACTCACCCTCACTCACCCTCTCACCCTTACCCACCCTCACACACCCTCTCACACACCCTCACTCACCCTCACACACCCTCACTCACCCTCGCACACCCTCACTCACCCTCACTCATTCGGCTGGAAAATCTGGTAAGTCCCAAAAGAAGAAGAAGAAGTTAAAGAGGGTTTTAACTTCCCCGCCTAAGTCTTTGGACAAGACACAGGACTGTTGGCACTCGAGGCCTAGCCCTTTGGTGGAACCTGCGCCAGGGCCTTTTTCACACTTCCGTGAGTTTCTGGGAGTCTGTGCAACCCCTGCCAAGTTAAAGGAATTCTGCTATGCCATGCACATGATCTTTGGGCAGTCGAACCCCTATTGAGTACGCTCACTATCGGGTACGGCAGGGGCCCCAACCAGTTTTCCACCGTCAGGCCTGCCCTTAGCACCAGTCAGGCCCCTAGGATTCAGCAACCTCAACCTTCTCAGGCACCCACTCCAGTGTCAATTCCCCCAGTGCCACCAAACTCCATCAGTGGCACTGCCCCATCATCATTCCCTACTCTGACATGGAGCTGGAAGAGCATCACTCAACGCCATTTAGAGCCCCAATCAGGGGCAAACCCCCACCATGTCGGAGCCAGTGCCTTATTGTTGTGACAGGTCTGGAATGAGTGATGAATTGGAGGGTTCTGAGGATCCTTATGGTTGCCAGCCATTAGAACAGCTTGGGGACACTGGTATGAGAATCTGGGAGATGCCAGTGAACTGGACACCTCACCAAGTAGTGGCCTGGTGTCTCCCCCTACTGTGGCTGCCAATAAGGGTGCCTCATTCACTAAAGTAGTAAAGAATTCAGCTGCAGTTTTAGACTCTCAATTGCCCTCAGTGGCAGTCAAGACAAAGGTCTTGACAGAGGTGTTTCAACTGGGAGTCACCCCACCCATACCACATCTCTCGTTCAGTGAAGCCCTCAACAGTGGGTTTCTTGGGGCCTGATCCAAGCCCTTGCCTACCAGCATCACCCCACTGCAGGGGGCTCCGATTTTCTAACCCAGCGCTCCACCCAGAAGAGCCTGGTGGTCCAGGCTCCAAAGTCAACCCTGGTGTGATCTTTAAATCTCCACCAGATACGGAATCCAGGAAGCTGGATACCTATGGGAAGAGGGTGTTCTCTTCTGCCAGCCTAACACTGCAGTTGGTTAACACTACACAGATTCTACCCCATCTACCTCCATGGAAGAGGAGATCTGGAGATAACATCTGTCGCTTATGTGGCAGCGGAAGAGAAGATCTTCCCCGCATAATATGCACCTGCACAAGTCTACTAAAAGATCTCTCACCTTTGGTTTAGAAGCCCAAAATGTTATTCTTGCCAATGTGCACCAAAACAAAGTTTGTATTTCTTTTTAAAACTTTGTATGAATTGTGTTAACCCGGGCGGAGCTGGTGGAGTGCTACTACGCAGAGGTCCACGGAGTAGGGGAAAAACTCTGTGGAACTCCGCTCCCCTCCTCCACCCGCCTCCACCCCCACTAAAAAAAGAATACTTACAAAGTAATTTAAAAGAAATTAATTCACTTACCTGTATTGTGGCATCCCTGGGCTGCCCTCCTCCTCCTCGCCTTACATCTTACGAGAACTGCGCATGCGCTAGATCTGCTCCTTTTCAATCTCTTTCTCAAGAAGGAGAACTTGAAAATGCTCATGCTTGTGCAAGTTCTGGCTCTCCTGGACGCAGGAGAGTGAATGGTAGCATTGGACTTGCAGATTGAATATTTTCACTTCCCCGTCCTGCCTGCCCATGGATGTTACGATAAGACTATAGCATCAGGGAAAGGGACACTTCCCCAGTGCCGAGAGGGCTGAGAGGGTTTTTCACGTTGGAGTATATTCTCCCATGTTTCTACACTAAATCCCAAAAAATACTCCCAAGACCATGGGACGGTCAAAGAATGAGAAAGGGAAGTTACAAAAATGAAGACATGAGCCTATACCCACCAGGGAGTGGGGAAGGAAAAACTTCCTTTTGTTTTAGTTACCCTCACACACTCTAGTGGTGTCATGCTTCATCATCAGGTCACCCTGACGCCTAAAAGTCAGGGTGGGCGTGACCATATTCCAGGGAGCTTGGAGTGAGAATATTGGCCAAGGGGAAATAAAGATTAAACTTCCTCAGACAGATCCCGGTATCCCTTTATTGGGAGTTCTGTTGGAGATATTAAAAATGAATAAAAAGGGTCAATGGGAGTGTTATGTCCTATGACCCTAGTGCCAACATTTTTCAGTCCAGTGAAGGCCGAGTAGGTCCCGGACTTTCTTCAGGGCAGAGAAGCAAATCTTCCCTGAACAAGCATTGAAAATGCAATAGGTCTCGCAATAGAAGAGTTTTACATTTTTCGTTTTGCAAATGGATGAGTGGCGTTGCGTGGATGAGTGGCATTGCGTGGATGAGTGGCGTTGCGTGGATGAGTGGCGTTGCGTGGATGAGTGGCGTTGCGTGGATGAGTGGCGTTGCGTGTGTGAGTGGCGTTGCGTGGATGAGTGGCGTTGCGTGTGTGAGTGGCGTTGCGTGGGTGAGTAGCGTTGCGTGGGTGAGTGGCGTTGCGTGGTTGAGTGGCGTTGGTTTTGAAAATAGCAAAATTAATAGCTTTGTCAGTTACAATGTCAATAGTTTTAACTTTCGCAAATGTGACACCTATATCATTTGTAATGCAATGTGTGTTGTATTTACGTGACTTAGATGTATTGATATTACAAATAACAATGGCTTTTAATTTTGTAAATAATAAATACTGAAATAAAATGTATTGTAATTTATAATGGCAATAGCTTAAACGTTTGTAAATAACTTTTGTGAAGATTATGTTCAGTGTATTTTATTGTGACGAAAATTCAAGAACATTGCATTTGCACCTACACACACACACACACACACACACACATATAGATGTGGTGGTGGTGGATCTAGGGGATATGGTGGTGGTGGATGTGGTGGTGGATGTGGTGGTGGTGATGGTGGATGTGGTGGTGATGGTGGTGGATGTGGGGGTGGATGTGGTGGTGGTGGTGGATGTGGTGGTGGATGTGGTGGTGGTGGTGGATGTGGTGAAAGTGGTGGTGGATGTGGTGGTGGAAGTGATGGTGGGTGTGGTGGATGTGGTGGTGGATGCGGTGGTGGATGAGGTGGTGGATGTGGGGGTGGTGGTGGATGTGGTGGTGGTGGATGCGGTGGTGGTGGTGGATGTGGTGGTGGTGGTGGATGTGGTGGTGGTGGATGCGGTGGTGGTGGTGCATGCGGTGGTGGTGGAAGTGGTGGTGGATGTGTTGGATGTGGTGGTGGATGTGGTGGTGGTGGATGTGGTGGTGGTGGATGCGGTGGATGTGGGTGTGGTGGATGTGGTGGTGGATGCGGTGGTGGTGCCTTTTTTTTTAATGTGCTAAAGTAAGTTATTAATGCAATTTCGGATTAGGGGGGCATGACGACAGTGCATCTTTGCTTTGCACTTGGACATGCTGCAAAACATACTGTGTTGTATTCTTCTGTGAAATCCCCATGACATTTGGCAGTTAAAAGAATGTATTGAAAGAAATGTTCATCTAAATAGGATAATTAGTGTGCACGACATAATTCTGTAGAACTACAGATTCAGTTTAGGTATGCAGCCCTGCGTTACAAAATCATTTAGAACTGAAATGCAAGAAAGTTGCAGTTTGGCTTTGAAACGGATCAGAGAGGTGTCTGCGTGATAAATGAATGATGCATAGGAATGGACAGAATGGAAATGTGTTTCGAAGGACGTGCTCGGGGTGTGCATACTGGAAGCAGGGCGATGGATTCGAGGCTATGAGCGAGGGTGATGCCGAGCTCACCTCAAGGAGAGGGGGAGGGGCCAGGGCAGAAAGTAGGGAGGGGAGGTGTAAGTCGGCAAAGTCACACGGATCGAACAAACGATGAGTAAGGGAAGAATTGTTAAATAGGTTTAAAATGGAACAGGAAAAAAGAAACAAACTAGGGAAGGAAAGAAACGGAATCTGAAAGGAAAGAGAAAAAGAATAAAGGAAAGAGCAGAGGGAAAATACAAGACGGAGGGAAGGCAGAGAAGGGGAGGGGGGGGAGAAATGCGACACGGCGGGCAGGGGAGGGGGCGGAGCGGGTTTCGGATTAGGGGGGCATGAGGACAGTGCATCTTTGCTTTGCACTTGGACATGCTGCAAAACATACTGTGTTGTATTCTTCTGTGAAATCCCCATGACATTTGGCAGTTAAAAGAATGTATTAAAAGAAATGTTCATCTAAATAAGATAATTAGTGTGCACGACATAATTCTGTAGAACTACAGATTCAGTTTAGGTATGCAGCCCTGCGTTACAAAATCATTTAGAAGTGAAATGCAAGAAAGTTGCAGTTTGTCTTTGAAACGGATCAGAGAGGTGTCTTCGTGATAAATGAATGATGCATAGGAATGGACAGAATGGAAATGTGTTTCGAAGGACGTGCTCGGGGTGTGCATACTGGAAGCAGGGCGATGGATTCGAGGCTATGAGCGAGGGTGATGCCGAGCTCACCTCAAGGAGAGGGGGAGGGGCCAGGGCAGAAAGTAGGGAGGGGAGGTGTAAGTCGGCAAAGTCACACGGATCGAACAAACGATGAGTAAGGGAAGAATTGTTAAATAGGTTTAAAATGGAACAGGAAAAAAGAAACAAACTAGGGAAGGAAAGAAACGGAATCTGAAAGGAAAGAGAAAAAGAATAAAGGAAAGAGCAGAGGGAAAATACAAGACGGAGGGAAGGCAGAGAAGGGGAGGGAGGAGGAGAAATGCGACACGGCGGGCAGGGGAGGGGGCGGAGCGGGGAGAGCGGCCTTTGAAGTGCACTTTACACGGCCGGCCGGCAGTGAAACTGAAAGCACGGCCGGCCGGCCGTGAAAGCCTTTGATGACGCAGCAGGGGGAACAGACGACGAGAGGGTGTGAAAGCAGCAGGGGCAGGCAGGCGGCTGGGGGCATGTGCACGCGCTTTTAAGTGCATGCGCATTTAGCTTAAAAGTCACGGGCACTGCAAGGAATCGCCACGATTCCTTGCAAGTTAGGTAAAGAGTGGTTAAGCCCCCATAGTCTCGCAAGCTCGATGCGCATGCGCATCGACAGGCGAGACCTAAAAAAGCAGTTGAAAGGAAGTCCCTATCCTGCTATTAAGTAAGGGTAGATAGTTGCTCCTTACATCCAAGTACCCAGATAATTAATCTGATGATAGGTTATTTTTCTATCTGTGAAGACAAAAGAGAAGACACAACAAAATAATCATAGTGCATCATTGTATATTAGACACGTAGCTTCCCAATTGTGTATGTGCTTGCCATTTCGCCTGTGAGCCAGGTGAGCGTGCAATAACAATAATAAACACACCAGTTGGTATGTGACAATGTTATTCCTTATCTTTACTACACTAGGTGGCAAAATATCATGTGGTGGTGACATAACTCACATTCTGTCGCTATCCACGTACATGTGCGTGTTCAGTTTCTGTGAAATATCCTCGGGGCATATTACCAACCAATAGAGATAATTTTTGTCTCTAACTTGTTTAGAGACAAAAATTATCGCCGCAAATCGGCGATTTTTATCGCAGATAAACCTTGCTATTAGCAAGGTTTATCGCAAATGCGATAAAAAACGGCCGCAATGCATGAATATCGCTGAAAAGTCCGCGATATTCATGCATTATCGAGCAAATGCTCTTAGCCATGTTATCCACCTCCCATTGGATAACATGGCTAAGAACTGCTCCTGGGCAAGTGTTAGCTTTTGGAGATATTCGCGCTTAGCGCGAATATCTCCAAAAGTTGGTAATAGGAGATAGCGATGTTAGCGACTGTTTTCAGTCGCTAACATCTTGGCACGCCCACTTTGCATGTCATTAGTGATAAATATCACTGACATGCAAAGCGGGGCCCAAGATGGTCACTATCTCCTATTAGCTGTCGCTAACTGGTGTTAGCGACAGCTTGGTAATAGGGAGATAATTTTATCTCCGCTTTCTTGGCTTTTAAAGCCAAAAAAGCGGAGATAAAGCTCCTTGATAATATGCCCCCTCGTGTCACTCACATCAAACAGCGAAAAGCTGCTATCAAACATCGTGGTTACATACACTCACACCATTTATCCATAGTATTACTTCATACCCCTAGTTAAGAGAGGAATTACGTCAGTGGGGACGTTCAGAGGTAATGGGGTAGGCCTTTATTCACACTCTGTATTGTAGAACAGATGCCAAAAGAGGTGGAAAGCATGCCCAGTGGGAGGGAAGAAAAACAAACAAACAAACTTACCAGCATCAGTGTAAAACCGAAATAGCAGCAGAACCAGTTGTTGCAGCATGTACCTGTATTTGGTGGTAAAAGCGTGTCTTTTTACTTACTGCATCAAGGGTCCTGCCCCGCAGCATAACCTAGTAGGTCTTGTTCCCCGAACTTGTGCTCCGAGTAACCAGGAATCCCTGTATAAATACACCGGATCAGCTCAGGAGACTCTGTCTGCAGGCCCACCCCCTCTGTGAGTGGGAGGTTGTTTGCAGTCACGCAACACGTGTGCGAAGCTTGCTGGGAAATTTAGTACCAGTTAGTATGACCTAAAGCCACGATTATGTCTCCTTGCGGTAGAATTTCCATCGCATCATAAAAGAAGGATAAAATGAACATTTGAAAACTGCAGTGAGTGTATATGAAAATAAAAATAGGATGCACCAAGCTCTGGTGAACGAGCATGTTTGACTTCGTAGAGGGACACGACATTCAAACTCTGCCAACTTTATTGACAACCACACTAATGGATGAAGAGCGCTCGAGAAATGAACCCATATAAAGACGTGTCAGGTGACACGGTATGGGTCTGTAAATGGTACATCAAAAGGGAATGCTATAATTTGTAAATAAGGCATTATGTTTTCAAACCAAATGGATATTTGTCCTTGATGGACCATGATCAGTCCGTACTGATATCCCAGTGTGGGGTTAGATGTCAATGTAAGATAGGCTATCAATAGCTTATTCTAAGAGGATGACTCAGACGTGTGTAGATGGAACTATACCCAAATAAGATAATGTTGCAAACACAGGGCACGGTGTATTAGACGTCCCATCCTAATTATTTCCTATTGAACTGATTCCAAGATATGGAATCATTCAGGCCAGTTTCGTGGTTATTCAAGAGACACACCCACTGTTGCTCATGTTCTAGTATCCTGTTGGAAAGGTTAGCTACTCCCTTCACTTTTTCGATTATAGTCCACCTGATGTCAGTGTCTTTGTGTCCTTGCTCCAGGTAGTGAGCGGTGAGTTTTGTTGCCGTCACTGCTCGCCTTATCGTGCTCCTGTGCTCGCATATGCGCACCTTGATCTTCCTGTTGGTCATGCCTGTGTACAATAAATTGCACGGACATTTAATAAGGTACACAAGATTATCGGTGTTACAATTTGTTTGTGTCCTTTGTTCCCAAGGGTATGGTAAGCCAAGGTCAATACTTTTGGTATGTTCAGTGAGGGGGCATACAACACCCGACCCGCAGGGATAGTGTCCAATGACTGGAGGGTTATTCCATAATGTCGTTTTATTCGTGGTCTTAGGTTTCTGTGTGTCAGTATGGGCCAATATGTCCCTCAGGCTCTTATTTCTCCTGAATGAGAACATGGGTTTCTCAAAGGTACGTTTGTTAGATGTTAGGATAGACCATTTCTTATTTATGATCTTTTTAATGTCATTGGACGAAGAATTGTATGTCGTCACGCATATCAGGTGGTCTGTTTGTGTCTTCTGATGGGTTTCTAGGAGTACCTCCGTGGGGGTGTAACATGCCAGTTTCTTTGTCCTTTCTATGATTTTCTGGGATATTCTTTATGTCTCAGTTTTGTGGTTAGTATTTCTGCCTCTTTTATGTAATCTTTATGGTCTGCGCAATAAGTTATCCTTGAGGGAATGTGGATGTGCGCTGTCAAAACATAACAAGCTGTTTCTGTCCTTGGGCTTGGTGTATAGTGAGCAGACCAAAGTGCCCCCTGTTGCCTTAAGACTGATTTCTAGGAAGGAGACCTCATCGCTGTTCATGTTCATAGTAAAGCGGAGGTGTGAAATGAGTTGGTTGATCCAACTAGAGAGAGAAGTTATTGAGGTTGGATTTATCCCCCTTCCAAATGATAAGGATATCATCAATGTATCTATACCACTTACAGATGTTCTCAGTGTAAGGATTCATGGGCCAGATGTATTGGTCTACAAAGTTTCCCATGTAAATGCACGCTAGGCGCATATCTTAATTTTTGTAACTTCCCTTTCTCATTCTCTGACCGTCCTTGGTCTCGTGGAGTATTTTTTGTGATTTGGTGCCCATGGATGTTACTTCTAGTTCATGGTGTGCCAAGAGCACTTTTTGGTTTGCAGTGCTCCTCTTTGGCCTTACTAGAGCCCTTCGATTGTTCATGCAGGTGATGGTGGTGGGTGCAGCACATCTGTGGATATCATGGGTGCCAGTCTTCCCTTATATTGACAATTGACTTTTGAAGGCAAGCTCCCATCACCTTCGGAGTCCAGCAGACCTCCTGCACTTGTGGGGGTTACTATCAATGTGCTGAAGTTACCCCTGACTCCTTCTCAGATGCTCCCTTTCATTGGAGCTTTTCTGGATGCAGTGCATTTTCAGGCCTATCCTCCCGAGCGGTGAGTCCAGCATATTCATGCTATGATAATGATGTTTCAGCCTCAGGGGAATCTCTCTGACATATCTCAGATCTTAGAGAGAACTTCTAAACTGCAGTGGTGGCTGACAAGTCAGTGGCAGACCCCTCTTCCTTCCACCAACAGATCTGACTGTAGTGGCAGATATGCCACTCCTGGGCTGGGGTGAGGTTGAGATCACAGGATTCTGGTCTCTGGCCAAATCTGGGCTCCACATCTACTTGTTGGAGCTTTGGGTGAACTGTTTGGCATTGAAAGCCTTTCTTCCTTCAGTCAAGACAAGGGTGGTACAGGTGTTCACGCACACGACCACCTCTATGTGGTACTGCAACAAACAGGGTGGATTGGGATCATGAAACCTTTTTCAAGAGGGCACTGTGCCAATGGAAGTGGCTGGAAAATTTGGGCATATCCAACACTTGGCAGTATCTCTGAATTCCAGAGAGGATGAACTCAGCCTAGCAAATCATGAATGGTTTCTCTATCCAGATGTGGCGCAAGGCCTCTTTCAAAATTGGGGATAACCTTGGTTAGATCTGTTCACCACCACATAGATATCCAGTGTCAGCAGTTTTGCATGCTGGAGCTTTCAAGGCAGCTCTCACTCAGAGGCGCTTTTCACCCCAAATGGAGCGATGGCCTCCTGGATGCCCTTCTGCCAATACCAGTTCTCTAGAAGATCAGGAACGACCAGGCCCAAGTCATTCTTATGGCACACCGAGCTGTTGAGCAGGGCATTGGTCCTCTGATCAGGCTGCCTCTTTGGGAGGGTCTTCTGTAGCAGCAAAAGGGCAGGGTTCTGCACCCAAAACTGAAAATGCTTTGCCTTCATGTGTGGATATTGAGCGGCGACAGTTGATAAGCTTTCGGCCTGCCCTCCAAGTCTGCAATGTTATTTTGGCAGCCAGATGCCTCTCCACCAACACGGTATGTGCCTGCCGTTGGAACAAGTATTCCCACCACCACCTTTTATTGTGCTCCAGTGGGGCCTAAATCTGGATATTACATTCCTGATGTGCTCTTCCTTTAAGCTACACCCCAACTGCCCTCTCAGAATTCTCACCATCAAAATGGTCTTTCTCGTGACAATAATAACTGTCAGGAGAGTCTGTGAGTTACAAGCACTGTGAGCAAATCCTCCATACCTTACTTTCTACCCAGACAAGCTGGTCCATAGGATTCCAGCAACCTTTTTACCGAAGGTGGTGACTCTTTTCCACGTAGGTCAGACCATCATTCTGCCTACCTTTTACGCTCTGCCTCAACCCTCTAAAGAAGAGAAGAGACTCTAATGGCATGACCCAGAAAGAGTTGTTTTTCTACCGTGATCATACTTGTGAGTTCCAGGTGGATGACCAACTCTTCGTGGGGTAGGTTGGTGCCAAGAAAGGGAAGAAACTGCAGAAGTGATCCATCTTGTGATGGATAGTGTTCTGCATCCAAATCTGCTATGCATTGGCCAAAAAGGAACCTCCTGAGGGTTAGGGGGCTCACTCTATCAGAGCCAAGGCTGCAACCACTGCATTAGTTCGTCGAGTTTCTGTCCTGTACATCTGTCAGGCAGCAGCATGGGCTTCCTTGCATACATTTACGAAACACTGCTGCTTGGACAGTGAGGACCAGCTTGATGGTTACTTTGCCAGTTCGGTCCTACAGGACTTTTTAGTATGATCCATATTGCAGCCCCACCTCCAGGAAGGTATTGCTTGGGCATCTATTCTAAGGTAAGGAATCTGGAGCTAGAAGTCTTTATCAGATGAACATATTATTTACCTTCAGTAATGTCTTATCTGGTAGGGAATCTATCTCGCTGTAGATTGCTTACGATGCTTCCTGCTCTGCGAACAAATTAAAACATTAAACCTTTTAAGGGCCCTAGCTTCACACCAGTGGTCAGTGTTTCTCGTGTCTCTGCACTTCTGAAATGGAAAGCCATTAAAAAAATGACTTCATCACGCTGAAGTGGCGCCTATACAGGCACCACATGTCATTTCTGGCGCGGACAACACCATGTGGAGCCAGACAATGCTACCTACCGGTGTGCAGGGGTGTAGCTCGTCAAAAGTTTCTGGATCCAAAATAACGCATGAGGAATATTATAAGGTAAATAATCTGTGGCTAGATAGAGTCTGTACCAGATAAGACATTATCAAAGGTAAATATCTTCTTCTTTTTGTCAATTCAGTTTGTACCACGCTTTGAACACCTAGGCCACATTAAACTTCAATTAGCAGAGCTCTATACATCAAATGTTTGCTTTGGTACTTTGCATTCTACTACATTAAACCTAGAGCAAATAAAGGGTTTACAGAGGTATCTCCCAATTCTATTTTTTTGCTTGGAATATATGGAGCAATTATTTGGAATTAGTTACTTGATTTCTTTCTTTGAATATTTTCACATACTCTATTATTTCCTTTTAAATGTATGTTATTTAATACAAATATCTTTGTGTTATTGCAGATTTTTATATTTGTATACTTTAGATTATGTATAGGTATCAGCATTTGCTGAGATGTTACATTATACAGTGTCTCTTATTTTTAACTGTGATATCTTCTTGCTATAGATGTAGATTGTATATTTTAAATAATTTTTATTAATCTATGCTTATCTTGTGATGTGCATGTGTGTGCTTTGGGTTGCTTGTATGGATCAAGCAACCCAAAGGAGCCTTAATTGTAACTGTTAACCTGTAATGTACTGTAAGTGTCTGCATAAATAGGAAGACTGTTCTTGATTTACTAACTCCAAAAACATCGGTATGGAGTGTTCACTCATATAAAGCAATGTTGGTTGCACTGCACAATTCAATAATAGGAGCTCACAGTTGTCTGTGATCTTGAATGGCAGTCTGTGCATCT
The DNA here is from genome assembly GCF_964261635.1 of Lissotriton helveticus. Lineage (NCBI taxonomy): Eukaryota > Metazoa > Chordata > Amphibia > Caudata > Salamandridae > Lissotriton > Lissotriton helveticus. The sequence continues at coordinate 1,144,345,591 of NC_136059.1, read as the reverse complement.
ACCCCCTGCACTGCTGTAAAGATAACATTGCTGTACATTATACAATAAAGGTTTTATTTGATTCTACTGCTTTCGTGCAAACCATAATTTACCCTATCGAGAAGGCAGTGCATAAGGTGGAATCTGTTCACTTTTTTTCCTGTTGCTGTTCCATGCCTACTGTATGGTCCTGCCCTTGGTCAGGTATAATGTGAAGCTTTCGTTAGACCTATCAACTGCAGCTATTGCATCTCCAGCCATGGTCCTGTCCTGACTCATATGGTGCTTTCTCTAATCATATCCTCCACAGCTGTCTTGTTCATCTCATATGACCCCACACCAATTCGGTAGTTTTTCCTAAAGTCAACCCATCTGAATTACTTTTGTCCCACCATCAGCAGAAACCCCATGAATCCTGTCTGTCTTGACTCCTGTCTAATACAGTACCTGTTTTTCTATAATTGGTCCCAAGTGTGTTCTTAAAAATTAAGACTGTGGTAGCTACTATTAGAAGAAAGAAATCAATTTATGCATAAACATACCTGGATGAGTGACTCTTAAAAACGATTTCACAATTACAAGTACTGTATAATTTTCAAACAGTAGTGGGTTTAATTAACAAAGTGGAACTTCATGTCATCTACCAGTGGCCAAATTAGAATGACTTGCTGTGGGGTGTGCGCTGACATAGGAATAGTATTATTTACTATTCCTACTCCAGTTTGCGCAACAGTAGGGAAGGTGTTGGAATTAATTTCCAATACCTGAGCGGCCCTACAGCAAGTTGTTGTAATGACTTGCTATGTAAATGTATTGTGTACTAACAACGCGGTCGTTGTAACAACTGGGTTGTAATAGTCTTGCGATGTAATGACAGCTTTGTAAATGCTGTCATTACATCGCAAGCTGAATATGGCACTAAACAATAAGTTAGGTTTTCATTGTTTTATTGTAGATACTCCTTTAACTTGAAAAGCTTACGGAGGGTTTCAGTCACAACAACATTTTCTATTGTTACTTCATCATTATAGTATGTCGGTAAGCAGTGTAACCCACAAAACCCCAATAGCCAAAGGAAAGTATTGAAAATTCATTTGTTTGCATACAAATTCTTTCTTGATATAAAATAAATCTTTTCTCGTTTGTCAAGTAAAGAATGTGAGGATGAGACGTTGTCTATACCAGGGATCATTTATGCCATAGCTACGGATGATTCCGAAGCTCAGTTCCAAAGTCCTCACGGGTTTTAGAATATACACTGTATATAATTGCACGGGTGAAGTTGTTTTTATTAGTTATACTCAAATTCAAATTAAAAAAAAGCTTTATTTCGATATTCAGAATAATATCATAAAAGCAAGCATTATTAAAAACAAATATATAATCACAAGGTGCCAGTTGCGTTACCATCATAGGTATAACATATATTTTAAAAACAGGGGTATGATCTCAAAGTGCCAAGTGCATTAAAAGCAAAAAATAACAATAAAACAGCAAGCAAAGAGAATCATATACATTAAGATCTGATGGGTTAAAAAGGTCTAAGATACAAAAGTATATATCATATGTTACATCGAGTTCCTAAACTTTACCAAAAGTTTCAAAAATATAGCTAGGGTGTGGACCACTTCCATGTTTTCCAGCCGTTGTAGTCTAAGAAAAACGTTTCTACAAGACCGAAGGCCCCACTCCTTAAAGATTGGTTTAAGTAGGAACTTTCTTGGAACCTCATAAAATTTACAAAATAAAATACAATGCATATTAGTTTGGGGGGAGAGATCATCACAGAAACAGGGCGGTAAATCTCTCGACCAGTCGTTACAGGCTGGGAAAGTAATTAAGCGATAAAAAGATCCCAGTCTAAACCTTGAGAGAAGCATTCTAATGTATCAATTGAGATCACTTGCAAGGTACAATTGGAGCCCCGGTTCAGAGGTGATTTGCTGGTAAGCTAAAACAGAATTTTTAAGTTTTTCCATAGACCATCTTTTGTTCACTAGATAGTCCATTGCCAATTTTCGCAGGGCTTTCCTAGGCATCATTTCCATACTAGATGGGTTGTTGATAAACTCGGGATGGCCAATCTCGATCAGCATTGTTTCCACATAGGACAGCCATTTAATTTGCCTTATACCATCGAGGTTTAGGCAGTCAGAAATTATATTGCGATTAAAGGCTGTCTTGGGAGTAACACACAGCTTATGCCATAACAGGATAGGCTCAATCTTTATAGTATCAGAAATATAGGGGAGACCTAATTCTATATGTGAAAAATAGCTAGCTGAGGATTTAGGGACCCCCAGAAGATATCTGAGAAAATAATTTTCAGATTGCTGTATTGAAGTTATAGTATCGATCCCCCAGATACCAGAGTCATAAGTGGCCGTAGAAACGCATTTAGCCTTATAAATTAAAATCAGCTCCTTGATGGGTCTACCCCCAATTTTTGCCGCAAAGTTCTGCAATGCTCTGATCGCCCTAGAAAATGCTAATTTCCTAGTTTTAATTGCTGTATGCCAGGAGCACTTCCTGTCGAACGAAATCCCAAGATAGGGGAATTGGTCTGTTGTCTCTACCCTTCTACCCTCGAGGAAAATGGGAAGGGTGCTTTCTTTGTACCACGGCCACAGGACAAAGAGAGGGTTTTTGATACATTAACCTTAAGTCCCTTTCCCTCATAAAAATTGTAAACTTTGAGACAGCCCTCTGTAAGCCCAACCTGGTTTGCGACATGATGGTAGCGTTGTCCGCATACAAGAGAATGGGGACGGGGTGGCCCTGGACTGAGGGGTAATCGTACTGAAAGCCCTTGAGGTGGTCGCCAATAGAGTTAATATAGAGGGAGAAGAGTAGGGGCGCTAAGATGCACCCCTGTCTCACCCCCCTCTTGATGGAAAATCTTGACGAGCACTCCCCTCGTTGTCCAAAGCGCACCCTCGCCCCAGCATCTCTGTATAATTCCTTAATACAGTTAAGAATTGAAGATTCCATACCCCGGTCCCCAAGTGTGAACCATAACTGATTATGGTCGACACAGTCGAAGGCTGAACTCAAATCAATAAAAGTAATAAAAAGGTTCCCTTTCTTAGCTTGAGTATAAGTAGAAATTAAAAAATACAAATTTAGACTCTGCTCAACCGTTCCCATACCAGGGCGAAAGCTATACTGGAGGCTGGATAAAATGTTGTCTTCCTCAGCCCATTGTTGCACACGCTTTAGAATAATGCGGCCAGCTACCTTCATTAAGGAATCGAGAAGGGAGAACGGGCGATAGCAAGTTGGATCATGCCTGTCCCCCTTTTTAAATATAGGGACAACTATCGCCTCTGACCACGTTGCGATAAGTCCATGAGTGTTGGCACAATTCATCACAATGGTTAATAAAGGGGCCCAGAGATCAATTTCAGCTTTAAAAACATTAATAGGTATCGCATCCGGGCCCGGTGCCTTGCCTGATGGGCTGTCCCTTATAGCCAAAGTGACCTCCTATTAGTTATACTCAAAAGGTAATTATTTAACCTGAGCATGCAGCATGACAACACCATTGTCTACTTCCTATATGACTCCACTGTTATTTTTCCCGCAATCTAAGGTCACATTGCTACACCTGCTTTAAGGTATGTCATGGTAATTGCTTTCCACCCGACCTGCATGAACACTAAAATGTTTGCCCGTCATAGGTACTTCGGTACGGCACACAAACCACTTTCTAGCTTTGATTATCTTTTGTCATATTTGGTTACACTCAAATACAGCCTAAGGGTACATATATTTATATTGCATATTTTGGATTCTTTGTTGTCTACAGATACAGCATTGATATACACATTCTGTGGTCCAGAAGAAGGTGGTTCGCCGAAACGCGCGTAGAGAAAATAAGAATGTTGATTGTAGCCACAATCTCTACATTATAGTTGCTGTGTTAGAGAGAAATACTATATTCAATATAACTTGACGCAGATGTATATCAAAGCACAATAATTCATCCATAATCATTTTTTTTCTGTTAGGTGTAGGAAGTGTCTGTACGCATGGGGAGATGTGATTAGCAGAAAGTGATGTGGATGACGTATTGTTTTTACGAATTAAATTATGTATCTATTTAAGCAATATATTTTGACTACAACAATCATATATAATAAGCATTTCTATTTGCATAGAAGGTCATATGCATGTTTCCCTTTGTTTGTATGTGCTTTCAGTTCTGATCGTAAATGAATAGTTGCCTAGGATCTTTTTTGAAATTCATCACTACTGGGGTCTATGGCATCTCACATTGACATAGAAGAATCTCTCTGATGGATATAAGACTGCTGCAAGGATGTCTGGAGGACCAATGGAGTCAGCATCCCTAGAACTCATGTTGGCTCTATTGGCAGCAGCATTGAAAACCTTCCTTCCTCTGGTGAACAAAACACTGCAACCTGATTCCAACTACCTCCACCAATGTCGACCATTGTCACTTATGTCTCTGCCTATGATCGGGAGCAAGCTTTGGATACCTATTGGATCTAGGTTCAGTCTCAGAAGAAGATATTATACCATGTAAACATGTTGGAATACAAAACAGTCAATCTGAAATTGAAGTCATTTCTGCCTTATATGAAGAACAATAATGTCCTGTACGTATTATCTCAATGATCAGGGAGGAACCAGGTCAAGATCAGTGTCTAGAAAGGTGCAAACCAGAGATACCTAAACAACAGTCTAACTGCAATTTATCTGGTAGATGCTCAAAAACAGATGCATTAAGAATTCCTAGTAGCCTCATTCGGCGTACACCAGCTAAACCCAATGGAACATGTGACAAGAGATGTTCCAGAGATGTTCTTTACTAAAAGCAACTAAAATCTTTAGCTAAGACTCCTGGGTAAACATGCAGGTAGTGGGCATGGAAACACTGATTGCCACATATTGTTCCCCAAATATTTGCAAAAGAGATTATGGGCCGAATTTCCATACTCGGAGTTACTGATGACTCCTATACGGTAACTCTAGCGTGCATTGGGGCAATATTTGACAGAATTCTGCCTAACTCCAAAACCTGCCCTGAAGGCATCTTCAAAGATGGCATCTTGCAACAGATTTGGTCACTATTCAATGGACAACTTTGCTGCAACAGAAAATGCGAAATGCATAACCTTTGCATCTAGGTTGTGAGAAGTAGGAGTTCCTTGAAAAAAAAGCATTTTGGATTGCCTGGCCCAAAGCATTTTTTTATGCTTTTTCCCCCAATCTCTATTCCGAAGGGGGTCATCAAGCTGATATAACTAAATGCAGAATAAGATTGAAAGCCCTGAATAGCCTACAATAATTATGGTTCAAGATATATTTCACCTGTCTGAGAATTCACACATGGGGCTGCACTACAGCTTGGATCTCTTGCTCAGAACCTGGGGGCAAATCACCACCACACCATGACATTGCCAAAATCAACTACATGGCTTCTGAAGTTCTTATTATGGTAATTTCAGCCTACCGCATGACTGCAATATTATTCTTGAAGAATCAAAAGGACATGTACAAGGTCATGGTACATCCTGAATGGAAGAGGTGTATTGGTGTGTTGCCTGCCAACCCCATCATATGTCAAGAAAATACAGAACTGCCTTATATTTTATATTTGTGAAAACCTTACCTAGATATTTCATCTATAAAAATCAGCTTAGAGTCGACTAAAATCTGTGCAAAGGCTCTATTTATAAATCAATTGTTCAGAATACCTATAATCAAGGATGTTTTTGAAGGTCTTAAAAAGTGTATCTCCAGTTAGGCACTCAGGTCCTTCGTAAGAGCTAGATATATATAACTAGATTGATTGTAGCTAAGTTTGAACATATGCAATAGTCCACTCTGCAGCACTTACCATGTAAAGTAGCATTACTACCTGCAATTAATTCTCCTTGCAGAGGAATGGAGATTCAAGATTCAAGGTGGTTCTTACAACTCATCATTCCTTTCTGCACGAAGGGTAGTAGGACTTCAACATTTACTAATTTGTTTCTCTAGCAGTATTTCTTCTCAAACCAAATTCCCCACCAGACGAGCCATTTCACGTTAGGTGTTAAGAGAGTGTCGAGATACTACCTAGCAAAAAACTAAACTTGATCCTACGTTTGCAAGTCAACTTTTGTTAATTAAGGCCCTTTAATATAAAGGGAGGAACATCTAAAACAAAACCTCGATCTAGATGGTCATGTCTTGTATATTGCTCAGCTATCAAAATGCAAATAGGTCACAACAGGTTAAAGGTGAAAGGTAAGAACTTTGGGGCATATTATCAAGGACGGGTGTTAAAATTATCGCCGTTTTATTGGCAAGAAACTGCCGATAAAATGGTGATAATGGGCTTGATAATACGCCATTGTTAATTCCCCTAGAAGCCCATGTTAACATCAGAACATGGGCTTCTATGGGAATTGACAAGGGCGTTATCGACGTTTTATCAGCAGTTTCCTGCCGATAAAACGGTGATAATGTTTACGCCGGTCCTTGATAATATGCCCCCTTATTCTTTCTTGGAAAAATTGCCTGTTCCAGTGCTATGCAAAGCAGCAACCAGGTGATAAGTGCGTACTTTTACAAAGCACTGTTGTATCCACTCTGAATCCAGGATGGGCACACGAGTGGGACCCTTACCTAATTTGTTTGGTTAACTAACTGAAATGTAACTATATGGTTCTCCGCTTTCTGGCTTCAAGATCTGATGAATGTACTTAAGGAGAGCTTGCTGTTATATTCAGTATCTCTGAATATCAGTAAATGTCGTATGATGGAGAAGTAAAAGTTACTTATTTTCATCCTAGGAATCGTTGCATTAATTCGCATTTCTTGGTTTGAAGCTACCACTAAATGTTGGTGACCTTCAATATGAACTAGAAATCAATTATTTGGGGCTGTGTCTTTTCAGATAATGTGGCTCACCTGCAAATATAAAGGCACAGCAAATCTTTCTTGCTCTTTAACTTGAAAGTTTAGTATGCATGTCTAGCTATTTGCCTTGTGTTTCTAAATGTATTTTCCCGAATTTATCTTGTGAAATGTGTTCCATAATTCCACATTGAGGTGGAAATATGCAGTGCTCATGGTTCCAGCAAAAATTCTTATAATGCAGACCAGGATTACAAGTAACTTTCTTTTTAACAGCATGTTGCTGTTCTCCACATTGACATGTATGAACCTGGTAACTAATGTTAAGGCTGGCTCGAATGTTAGCGAACAATAGGAAAAAGTTTTGAAATACAGAACATGTAGTGTCAAGTTTAGTTCCCCCAACAATAAAATGTCCTTCCTTTCCACACCTAACCCTCCCCTTGCCCATCAGGTAAATCACAAGAGGTTAAATGTAAATTTTCTTTAGGAGGCAACAGATGGTGATCCAAGCGATCCAAACATTCTTTTTGGTGTCCGTAATTTGTTCTTTGAGGATATGCTAGCGGAAAATGTTCATGGCTCTAAGGTGTGGTGAGCCTTTCAAAGTTAGTCGACGATTGGTGTCCATCGTACTTCGAATGACAGATGTTCCATCTTAACATTACTCATTAGGCAATCCATTGATACAATGTTCCTCAAATGCCTGTACCTTTGAAAGATTGATGGCGGTCTGTGTTTTTCCATCATAATGCAATTGCAAATTTCACTTCTCCGAGGCAGCTGTAGATAATTGCTGTCTGACAGGTTGCCTATAGAGTTTTGTAGGCCATATGTGGACCTACTGGCACCGATAATTGGAGAATGTATATTACCACAAGGAGAAAATCTAGGGTCCCACTAACTATCATAAAGGTTTTTATAGTGCCACTCCTTAAAAGGGCCAGGAAACCTCTATCCTGATGTCCTACAAGCTGCCCTCAATGCTCAACATTGATTATAAGGTGCTGATTACAATAGTTGCAGGCAGACTCATACCACAAATGCCAGAACTGGTTCATCCCGATCACGAAGTGTTCATCTTGGGGATGGATGAAACACAGCAATAACATAAGAAAGATGATATACATAACATACCTCCCCATTGAATCATACCCAAATGCAGCAGTATTCTCAATCCATTCATAAAAAGCCTTAAATACTTGACAATGAGAATTCCTGTACGAGACAATGGAAAAAATGGGACTGAGGCTGACTTTCGAGCCTGGACTACATTATTGTGCATAGGCCCTAATTCTTGATTCCAAACTGGGCAAATAATGTTGATGGTATATGCTGAGGAACACAAAATGCTATAGAGCTGCCACTTATTGCCTTACTGTGTACCCTAGTGGTAGAGTAACTGACATGTATAATCTGGCAGGGAGAGGCACTTGGAGGTATTACCACAAGAGTTGCAACCACCATATTTCATTATATGCAAAATGTTGCTATATGTCAACAATAAATGCCAACGCATAGAAGGAGCTACAATTGCTCTGGATAACTTTGGTTTAGTGGCATGACTTGTGGATAAACTGGAGTAAATCCAGTACATACCCATTAGACCAAGGCCACACTGAGAAAGAGCCTTCAGGCGTAGTGGATAGGATGAAGTGGGAGCCAGTTACAATTAAATACTTAGGGGTACAGATACATAGGTTGGAAACCAATCTGTTGGAGGGAAACATAAAACTAGCAATAGTAGCAATGAAAGGAAACATAGCATTTTGGAGGACACTATCATTGTCAGTGGAAGAAAGAATAGCTTTGGCGAAAATGATGTCCTTTCCTGGTTACTATATTATTTTACTACACTCTCAATTAGGATCACAATCAAATTATTCTGGGAAATGGACACTATACTACTAGATCTGATTTCAGGTGCAGGCAGGCACAGAATAGCACTAGGTAAACTATGGCTTCCAGTAGAGAAATAGTTATTCTACCTGGGAGCACAGCTGCAGTGAACCCCAAAAACGGTGAACAAGAGGCTAAGCCTAGGGGAAGGAAATCACTGCTACACCTGCACTCCTGACCCTTCTGGGAATATTACTAAAGCTTTGGGGGGTAGTGTGGGGTGAAGGGTAGGCAGGGAGGAAGACGGGCTGGTCAAAGTGTCTTACTATTGCCGGACGAGAGCATTAACAAGAACATATACTCACGTGCCATACACTGCAAAGCTCCCCTAATATTCATACAAACCCACCAACACAGAGGAGGTATGAGAAGGAAATCATCATGGACAGAAAAGGGGACTGAGATAATAGGTGACATGTATAGCAGAGGGACCCATATAGAATTTAAAGAGATTGAAAGAGATTACGAAATCCCTGGGGAACATTTCCTGTTATATGGGGCCATTGGAGCAACAGAGCTAAATATGTGGCAGACATGCCTCAACAAACCTTCTGTGCAACAGGGTTTTAAAGTAGTCTGTACCACCGGCTGAAAAATTAGAGCAGTGACACTCCTGTACAAGACACTTATGGGTTAAACCAAAAGCTTACTAGACACATTGAGGGATGTCCTGGGCAGTAGATATAAAAAATCCATTGGGAAATAAAACCGGAGAAGTGAACTGAGCAATGGCCAAAAATCTCTAAGAATGCACAATGTTGGTTGACACAGCTCTATAACATACCCAGTGCATACCTGACACCTAAGACAATTAACACAATGTACCTTGAAGTCCACACTAAGGGCCCTATATTCAGCAAAATAGATGCTGACTTCTATTACATTGTGTTGGATTGATCAGAACTATTGGAGTACTGTGAGGAAGTGGTTCACTTGCTAAGTATGGCACTAGACAGAAATATCACGAAAGCCCCAGAAGTATGCATCATAGGACTGCACACGAGCAAAGGCCAAAATGTTAGCACCTATTTTTTTATTTTTTAGTTAGTATTTTGTAGACGCGCAGCTACCTCCGACGGAGGTGTCCCGGCACTGAAGACATTATCTCAGAGGGGTCGGGGGAGAGTGAAGAGTGAGGTGGGTTTAGATCTGGGCAAAGAACCAGGTCTTAAGTTTCCTTGGAACAGGGGTTCTGATGTCAGGAATCTTAACTCTGTGAGCAGCTGATTCCAGAGTTTGGAGGTGACCACTGCAAGGGCTCTTCCTCCCGTGCGAGCAAGACGAAAACGGGGGCATATCATGAGGCGGAGATGGTTGGATCTGAGGTTATGTGGTGCCTGTGAAAACTTCATTCTGCGCCGTAGATATGTAGGGCCTCGGTCATTAAGGGCTCTGAAAGCCAGAGTTAAGGCTTTGAATTGGATCCGTAGTCTTATTGGGAGCCAGTGGAGTTTGATTAAGTGGGGTGAAATGGAATGATGATAAGGGATGTTATAGATCAGCCTGGCTGCTACGTTCTGGACTCTCTGTAGTTGGTTAATGAGGTAGGAAGGAGCACCTACATACAGGCTATTAGCGTAGTCCAGGTGGGAGGTAATCAGGGCATGGACTACTGTTTTTCGAGGGTCTACTGGTAAGTAGGGGATGATTTTTTTTAACATTCGTAGCTTCCCGAAGCAGGCTGAGGTAACTTTACTGATTTGGGTTTTACAGGAGAGAGAGGTGTCGAATTGAAAGCCTAGGTTTCAGGCGGCTGGGACTGGTACTGGGGGCGGGTTGAGTTTGGTCGGCCACCAGATATTAGGAGGTAAGGGTGATTTCTGATTAAAAAATGAGACCTCAGTCTTGTCGGTATTGAGCTTTAAGTTGTTCTCGGACATCCATGAAGCGATCTTCAGCATGCAATGGCGAAAGTTGTCGAAGGATTTTTCAGTGTGGTTTTTGAAGGAGAACACCAGTTGGGTGTCGTCGGCGTAGAAGGTAACTTTGACGCCAGAGGATTCGACAACTTTTGCCAGTGGCTTGAGGTACACATTGAAGAGGAGCGGGCTAAGGGAGGAGCCCTGTGGAACTCCCCAAATCAGCGGTTTTTTGGCAGAGAGAAAAGATCCCAGCATTACTTGTTGGGTTCTGTTAGTGAGGAATGATTTTACCCATAGGAGGGGAGGTCCGCCGATACCTATCTCTTGCAGACGATTCAGTAGTTTGTCATGCGAGATGGTATCGAATGCAGCGGATAGGTCAAGGAGGACCAACATGGCCTCCTCTCCCCTATCGGTGCATTCTCGGATTGACTCTGAGACTTCAAGTAGCGCTGACTCGGTACTATAGTCCGGTCTGAAGCCTGATTGGGTATCGTGAAACAGGGAGTTTGATTCAAGGTAACTCGATAGTTGAATTTGAACAGCTTTCTCGAGTACTTTGGCGGGTTTGGGCAGAAGTGAGATTGGTCGATAGTTGCTTAGACACTGAGGGTCTATGCCTGCTTTTTTTAAATTGGGATTAGCACTGCGTGTTTCCAAGCAGAGGGGACAACACTAGTAGTTAAGGAGGAGTTCCAGATTTCAAGTAGGGGATTAATGATTAAGGGGGCAATTTCATTCAGGATTAGGGCTGGGGCAGGATCCAGAGGAGAGCCTGATTTGCATTCCAAAAATAATTTCATGGCCTGGTCCTTAGTAAGTGGTTGGAATGCTGTGAAAGCATATTTGTAGTTCATGTCAAGGTCTTCAGTACTGTTGGGGCCGTTCTGAAGGATAGTTGTTGCGATGTTAGCTATTTTCTCTTCAAAAAAGTTTGATAGATTTTCACTCAGAGCTTGGGACATGGGCACTGGAGCAATTAGTGCGTTAGGCTGAGTGAAGTCTTTCACTATGTTAAAAAGAGTCTTGGTCGAGTTCTTTGCTTTGGCAATGGTGTCAGAGAAGTAAGTGCGCATGGAGTGGTGTTTGAGTGTGCGAAACTCTTTAAGGCCTTGTCTGTAGAGTGCCTTAGCTCCTGGGTCATAGTTCTGTCTCCACAGTCGTTCCAGGTTTTTGCACTTGCTTCTGTGTGCCCTGAGTTCATGTGTGAACCATGGTGCAGAAGGTTTTTGTCTGCGGGAAGTGAGGGTGTGTAATGGGGCGATTTTCTCTATTGCAGTTGTGAGGTCATTGTTTAGTGTACGCACCGCTGTATCCAGATCGTCCGGCAGCGGGTTAAGACTATTGAACCTATGCCCTTGCGTTAGTTTCAAGTTCAAGTTTCAAGTTTACTTTATTTGCATAGTTAATTAAAACCATTGCAAGACAAAAAATATATACTCATTTAAAAACTGTCATGTACATAATAAAAACTCTTGTATCTAAAAAGCCATATTGTCTGGATTCCTGAATCATATACTGAGAGTGTTCGCAGACCCCTTGCGTTTATGCAACTGCTAGTTCTGCTTCGGTTCCTATTGTCAGTATTTCTGGCATCTTGCTGCTGCACAGTCTTAGATATTTTACTGTTCTACAGTTCAATTGTGGGTCGCTCGGTTCAAAACATGCTAGCAAAGCTTGCCTCCTGGTGAGGAGCACTCGTTGATTGAAAGGTTGTTTCAGAAATTTCTCTCGTTCCTTTGTAAGTTCTTTACAGGAGCATAGTAGGTGCAGCATGTTTTCCTGGGCCAATCCACATAGGCGGCACGCAGAGCCAGCTTGGTTCCGAAGCCAGGGAGGAAGATGCTCGGCGCAAGGGAGCAGTCCGAGCCTATATCTCATAAGAGCACTTTTTATATTTTTATCATAACCCAAGTTTAAGTAAGTTTGTATGCCCGGCTTCGTGTATGTGTTCAGAGTCATCCAGCCGTGGGATCTCTTTGATAGTGCATCCTTGTCCTCCAGCCATGAAAGGAGTTTCACAGTTTTCCACACTCATTTTTTGAAAGTAGGGGTGGTTGTCGGTGTCGCCCAGAGCTGGTTTACCCTCAAATTATCAAGGCTGATGTGTAGAAATTCCACGGCTGGTAATGCGGGGTGCGATTGTAGCTCCTTCCACAACTGTTCGTTTAGCGTGCCACATTCTGCTCTTCGCACTTTGTCCCAAGTGATGATAAAGGCCTCTTGTCTAGCAAGTGATTGTTTCAGAACGCCAAATTCAAGTCTGATTTTCGGCGGGTGAGGTGTATTTCGGCAGCCCAAAGATGACCCTATATGCCGTTGTTACTGTGGCATCGAGTATTTTCGCATCCTTCCTTTTCTGTACCTCGCTGCCATAGGTGATTGTTGGCAGGAGTTTTGCCTGAGCAACCTCAACGAGTGGTAGGATCGATGGGCCTGTTAATTTGGAGTTTAGTGTGTTGCCAGTGCTAGACCTTTGTGCCTTATGCTGTTCTTCTGTGCCACAAACCGGCCGCCTGTATTCAACTTCACGCCTAGATATTTGTATTCAGTTGTGTCCTCTATTCTGGTCTCACCCCAGAACCAGGCAGCAGTTTGACGTCTTTTTCTCCTGACTGTCATTGTTCTTGTTTTGCCAAGGTTAATCGTCAGGTCATTTGCTTGGGAGAAATCCCGCGTTGTGTTTAAGAGATGTTGTAGCCCTACTTTTGTTTTGCTGATCAGGACTATGTCATCTGCGTAGAGGAGACAAGGTAATGAAATATCTCTTAATTTCGGGGCATGAGAGTTGCAGCTGGTTAGTCGCGGGACTAAATCGGCAATGTTCAGATTGAAAAGGGTGGGTGCTAAGACGCAGCCCTGCTTTAACCCTTTTTCCGTCAGTATGCGCCTTGACAGATGCGTTCCGTTTCCCAGCTTCACCTGTAGCCACGTGTTCGCATGTAGATTCATTATTAATTTGAGTAAAGGCTGTGGGAGCCCCTAGCTGTGTAGTTTGGACCACAGTCTGGTGCGGTTGACATGATCGAAGGCGGCTTTGTAATCAATGAAACATAAAAATAGAGACGACCGTGTGGCCTCAGCCTTGTCCATAAACATAGCCATGCTTAGTATGTTTTGTCATTGTCCCAACTGATTTTATGAAGCCAGTCTGTTGTAGGGGAATTACAGATTTTTCTTCTGCCCAAGCCTGGAGATCCTCCAATAGCAAGCCAGCAAAGAATTTAGCTTCGTTGTCTAATAATGCCACTAATCTGTAATTTTGTGGATCCAACTTTTTGCCGGATTTATAGATTGGGGAGATGATTGAGCCTCTACATGAGCTAGGCAGGGTATTCAATGTTCTAATTTCTCTGAAGAGTGGATCCAGAGCTTTTGCCCAGAAGGTTGCCTCCTGTTTATACAATGCTGGTGGCTTCCCATTTGGGCCAGGGGCGCTTTCTCTTCTCCCTTTTCCTATCTGCCGTTTGATGGCATCTATATGGTTAGTTTGGGGGTCCTCGGAAGATGTGTCTGTTACTGAGCTCTCAGAGTCGGCGAGATAGTTTTCCGCCCAGGATTTGTGTGTCGTTTGGCAATCTACTTCGTTTTGATCTGCTTGATCATGGTCTCTCTGGTCGCTGCCTCGGTGGAAATGGGACCTGAGGTAGTTTACCCAGACTTTCTCAGAGATGTAGGAGCAGATTCCATCATGATTGTTATTGATCAATTGATTAATGGTCATCCAAAATCTGGAGTTGTTGTTGTGTTCGCGTCCCTTTTCAGTTTTGTAAGGGCTGCCCTTTGATTCTGTAATGCTTTCAGTCGAGTTTTGTCACTGGGTCTGTCCCGAAGGTATCTCAGGAGTTGGTTAATTCTTTTTTTTGCATACTTAATTCCTTGTTTTGCCATGTGTGACATGGACATTGTGCCTCTGAATCTTTGCTGGTTTGGTGGTTTAACCTTGGTTGCGTATGATTCCATCCCTGATAAGAAGTTTATCCATATCTCGACTTCTCCGTTTCCGACCCTTTCAGCAAAAAGTTGTTTTGCAGTTTCCAGCATCGTGCTGCTTGCTGCTAATTTAAATTTAATTTGTCTTAGGTCGATGGTAGTTGTTATTCCTTGAGGCTCCCGGCAGCGTTCGAATGTTGAGGTCACTGTTCTCAGAGCTATTTCTTGGGGCCGATGATCGCTGTCACCATTATTGCCCATCTGAAAAGATGTGATTTGGTGGAAGAGGCCTAAAGAAACAAAGGTGTAGTCCAGAATTGAGCTGGTTTTTGTGGAGTTGTATGTGGCTACAGGAGGATTATCTTCTGGCAGTCTGCCATTTAGAGCCCTCAGGTTAAGATGTTCTAAATCCTCCAAGATCGTTTGTCTGATCTTGGTTTGCTTACATGTTTCCGGTTTCCCTTGCAGCGGGATATTCCAGTTTGCGTTATGCAACAGCACTTCTTCTTCCGATGAAGAGCCCATTAGATAATGATTTAAATCCCCAGTTAAAATGAGATCGTTGTAGGACCCTCTCTTAGGCATTTTTCCGCAAACTTGCACATTTCCTTAGTTAGTTTGGTTTTTATTTCGGTTGAATGTATACATTTATTATCATGGTGCTCATGTCCCTTTTGTTTGTCGATGTTTGCAAGAAAGTTACTGTAACTGCTAGTGATGATTACAGTTGAGGGCCTAAAATGCGAACAGAACGAGCAATTGTGCTCGCCACATATATGACAACCCTCCTTGAAGATGGCCATATTTTTCCCCCCTGATGGCATTTGTGTGGAAGCGCAAGAATCCTTGAAGGTGGGGCGGATCTTCTGCCCATGTTTCTTGTAGTGCCACAATGTCGAAGGCCCTGACGTAGGTGACAAAGTCGACGTCAGTTACTTTGTTGGCGAGGCCGTTTATGTTTCAAGAACAGATCCGTACTGTGTCCTTTTTTTCTTTTCCCATATATAGTGAGCGAAAATCGCGTCAATTTTTTGTATTGTTGATGGTTCTTGCGTACCATCATGTGCCTCCTTCCCGAGCTTGCAGAGTAAGGGGATCGTTGTGGCTCCTTAGGTGCTCTGCTTGATGCTTCATGTCCATGTTCCAGTACCCTGAGGCTCCTCTCAGCACTGATGTAGTTGGTCTAGAAGATGCTGTCACAGGACCTCTCGGTGGGGCTGGGTTTAACAGATCCGGGTAACCTGGTTTATAATACGGGGCGATGGTTATCCCCCAGGATTTTAGAATGTCCCTTTCTGAGAGTATTTTATGTGCTGTTGTTGCAGTGGTCCATGTAGCTCTTGTTTTTCCGCCTGCCTTTGTGTCACCGCAGTTAATAAATTCTATTGACTCCAAGTCTGTTGTTTTTACATCTGCTAGTGGCGGTATGTGGGATAGTAACCGCAGTATGTTACCTCGGTTCAGGATGTCATGCCTCCCTTTAGAGGTGTATTCAGGTATGAACCATATTACATTAGTATCCCTTGCCCCTGCCCAGTTGTAGACGCCGAATTGGTCTTGTGAAGTTGGCCTACTGGCCTCGTTCAGTGCGCTATTCGATGTCATTTGGGTTCCTTCTATGCGGCATAAGTTTCTTTGCCAGTTTGAACTCTGGCTGATTTGAATTTGTTCTTGGGGTATCAGGAAATTTCGTTTTTGAGGTGTCTGGTGCTTATTGGCCGTTTTTTGTGTGGCTGCTGTGTCTATGGGCAGAAGCTGACTGTTCTGAGCTTTCTCATCTTCCCCTTTAGCTGTTTGTTCGCTGTGTTGGATGTTCAGACTCCCCTGGTTTGTGTTCCCCACCGCGACGGTGTTAATGTTTAAAAGTCTATCTCTGGCGTTGTCGGTGTGACCAGTGTCCTGGTTTATCGTTTTAATGTGGATTCTCATCCCTTTGTCTTCTTCCGTTCTGATGTTGATTTGGTTAGCAATAGGGTTTCCGACTCGAGGGGACTGGAAGGGTTGGCTCCCGCCTCCCCTCGGGCGTCCACGAGTATGCGGTTTTCTTTCTTTTTCGCTGAAGAAATCTTGGGTGCCGCTAGACATGTTTGCAGTGTTCTTAATTGCGATTGTTTCTGGTGTGGGAGTGTTATGTTGCGTTGTCCCTTCGAGAGCTGATAATGACCCAGTGGAGTGTAGCTTTGTCCCTCCTTGCAGTGGAGGTGCCCCAAAGAGTCTTTGGAAACCGTTCCTAGTGGGATTTTGCTTATGTTTCCGACCTTTTTGTTGTTGTGCGCGTCTTTGTTTTGCATTTAATTTCAGTTTAAAGTTTTGTGCCTCTGCCTGTGGTAGCAAGTGGCTGTGGCTAGGAGAGGGTGCTGTAAGTTGTGGGTTGTTGTTATTTTTGGTAGTAATTCCCAATTTGTTGGTTGAAGTCGGTGCATGCTCCTTGCCAGCCTCCCCAGGCTGGTCGCTTACTGTGTCTTCCCAGTGACTAGACATGGTCTGCTCTTCGGTGGGCCGGTGTGGACGTTGTTAAATGCCTTTTTGATCTGTAAGCATAAGTCCGTCAGCATGGCCGGGAGAGTTGCTAATTTGTCCACAATTGAGCTGCACCCGCAGGTTTGATGTTCTGCTGACGTGAGATCAAGAGTGCTCTCCAGCGTTTTGTTCAGATTCCCCAGCTTGCCGTCAATTGCTACAACATAGACAGCCAGCGTGTTCAGGAGGTTTAGTTGCAAGTCCATTTTGTCAGTCTGAAATTGCAGGGCCTCCACTAGGAGTTTCACAGTTTTAAGTAAGCTTGCCCAAGCATCGCCGTGGTCGGTGCCTTGCATATCCACTTTAGGGATTCCAGCCTCGTTGCTGATTTTGCCGCTTATGTCTGTTGTTAGTATCTCTCCTTGGGTTGCAAGGAGGGCCTCCCACTCTTACTTATCTAGGTAAGAGTGTTGATCTGGTACTTCTTGGTCATTCAGCATATTGGATTGGGGCATCGCCGGATCGCGTTGTTGATGTGTTGAGACGTAATGTGCTCCATCTTCTGAGCCTTGCTTGTCCCTTGAGCTCTCAGAAGGTCCCCTTTCTGCCTTTAGGTCGTCCATGTTTGCTTCCAGGGTTCCCTCTGCAGGATCGGGCTTGAGTCCCAAACGTGAGATTACAGTTGGATTGTCTAGTTCACAGATGGCTAATGGCTCTAGTGATGCGCAATTTCCACCGTTTTTTTTAAGTTGGTTGTTGGGCCTGGGCGTTGAGGCCATTGTGTTGTTGTGTGCGTTCGCAGGGTTGCGGTTGTTTTTACTTGGACCATAGATCTCAATCTTGTTTCCCTTTGTCTTGCGCACATGTTGGTAGTTCCTCAGAGTGCGGTTCAGTGAGCGCTCTCTCCAGGGTTTTGAAATTCCATTTTATGGCGACTGCTGAGCCGTGTGGAGTTGTTGTTGGGCTGACTGGCCCTTGCCTTTCCCTCTTTCCTCCTTGAGCGGTAGACCCTTCAATCCCTTCCTCCTTACAACGATCCTCTTGTCTGGAGGACAGGAGAGGTGTTGCTAGACCCTCAGGTGCCTTGGGACATGAGAGAAGGGTGTCACCTGCATTTTTAGGAAAGCAAAATTTAGTATCAATTTTAGGCTGGAATAGATGGCATTTTGCTGTTTTAGTCCCTGGTGTTGGATTGCTTAGCCTCATAGAGTCTTGTAGAATTTCAATTATGGTGTTATCCTCCTGCGTAGCAGGTCTGGACTTGACCTATGGTTCTCCCTCTATGCCGTCAGGGGTCTTCGACTTCCTTTTCCGCCTCGCAGTTTGGTTTGAAATATTGCTAGTATTGCTTGTTCTCACAGCTGCTTTGGGTCCACCACGTACACGTCCTGATCTCATGCTTTGAGTTTTATGAGGATTTTTCGGACTGTTTAATCTCTTTTAACTTTTTAGACTGTGTTGTACAGTTTAAGGTGTTTAAGGTGTTTTTCTTTATGCGTTATTAGTGGCGTTTTAGAGGCTTTTGTGAGCTTTTGTAGGCTACTGTGGGTTATGCTGCTTAAGTCGCTTGCGCCTTGTGACCCGCTTTTACTAACAGTGCTCACAGTACTTTAATTAGGCGTTAAAGTCACTAAAATTGCTGAGAGCAGTCCCGCCCCACAAAAGACCTGCTCACAGGTTGTCCGCAGATATCCACTCACTGCACTGGACAGTGTCCTACGGCTCCAGCCGCGATGCGGAGCGATGAGAAGCTGCAGCTACCCCCCACACGGGAAGCACGAGTTGCTCCTACACCTCATGCGGCTCTCCCGGCCGCCACTCGGCTTCTGCCGCACTGCATGGCAACCGCAGATCCAGCCGCTACTCTCAACTCATGGAAAATGGGCTTAACTGGCACTGGGGCGGGCTGGGGCGAGCTGTCTTCTGTTACTTTGTTAGCTCCCCAATTTCCGTGTCAGCTGCCGCAACTGGTTGGGCACTGGTGGATCTGGTGGGTCAGGTGGGTCCTGCCTGTTGCCACTGCTGAGCCTGTGCTTTGCCTCCAAGCTGCTCCCGCAGCTCCTGCCGCTACAAGCTGCCTCCCTACGGCTCCCGCCGCTACCGGGACGTTCCCGCTTTTTGGGCGCCGCGGTTCTCCGCTCTTCAGCCCTTCCCAGCCCTGCGCTCACGCGGATAGCAGGGGAGCAGGGGGCGGGAAATGGGCAAGACGCAAGACATCAGTCAGGGAGTCAGGGAGCCAGGGAGCCGCTTCGCCCAAACTGCAGAGGGGAGAGACGAGGAGATCGAGGCCGGTCAGAGCCGTGGCTAGCTCAGCCGCCTCAGCCGCCTCCCAGCGCGTCCACTCACTCGGCTCCGTTGTGCGCAGCGCGGCACTCTGGCACTTGGGAACACGTTATTACTATCTGTTTGAGAGATGTGAACAGAAATCTCCAAAAACAAATTATATGTACAGATTCTTTAAAACTTTATTTTATACACAACATCATTTCTTAGTGACACAAATATTTGTATGACCAAAGCAATCAGAGGTGCACCACTTCTACAATATCAAGTTCCTGAAGTAGTTGGAAATCTTCTCTTTATTGTTGCATCATCAATATGTATCAAAAATCAGCCAACGTGTTTCGTCCACATATGTGTGGACTTCTTGAGGGCACAGGGAATATGTAAGAAATTTCAATCGTTGTCCAAAAGTGAGGTTACTAGGTCCGTTCGTCTATACTCATTGAAAATATAATATGAATTCTGGAGAATGTCCATCCAATGGGCCAAACATGAGAAGGTAATCATGAACTGTCCTATGTTTCCTCCTTAGTTGGATTCATCTTACCATTGTGTGCTCTCTGTCTTTATGGATGAATGAGAGAAGGGGACAAATCTGCAGTACAATTGATGTGGACCTCTTGCAACCCTGGCACTCCTCGCGGTTCCAAATCGACAACGATCTCGATCACACACTAGCGAGATGAATCCAACTAAGCAGTAGACATCGGAGAATTCATGACTACCTTCTCATGTTTGGCTCATTGGATGGAAATTTTCAAGAATTCATAATATACTTTTAATGACTATAGGCAAAAGGACCTAGAAACCTCACTTTTGAAGAACAATCAAAATGTCTTTAATTTTCCCAGTGCCCTGAAGAATTGAACACGTATGTGGATGAAACACGTTAGCTGGTTTTAGGTATGTATTTATGGTGCAACAATAAAGAACAGATTTCCAACTACTTCTTGAACTCTGTGGATATATTTGGAATGACAATTGATATTGTAGAAGTTGTGCACCTCTGATTGCTTCGTTCACCGGTTTTAGAATACCCTTTGGGTGACAGTTGAGCTATAAAAGTGCTCGTTACATTACATTACATTACATTTTACCTAACTAACGTTGGCACTTTTTTGGGCAGAGGGTATCTACAGGGAGTGCACACATTCCCAAATCAAAATATACTCAGCTAACTTTCCTGGGAGATAACACTTTTGAGTGCGGCGTCAGTTTGTGGTCCACTGCCTGTTGCTCTTTTCCTTACATTAACTAATATTTGTGGGCTCTATTTTATATATACAAACATTAAAAACATATCTGAATCCAAAAATAATAATTTATCAGCACTATTGGTAATTGAAATTTGGGTTCTGACACCATGTGCCATTAGATTTTATCACATTTAGAAATCACACTATTCCTTGCATTTTCTTAGAAACGATGGCAGAAGCTTTATATATGTTCCTTATAAAGAAAGTTTTACTGGACACAAGCAGGCTTTTTTCTCTATACAGCCTTCTGACCATAGCCAACATATGTTTCACATACACAGCACTACTTTAGGGTTGTGCACAGGACAATTGTAAAAAGAGGAAAGAGAAACACCCAACATTTAACTTCTAAAATGCAGAAACAAGGAATATGTTTATTTTCAATAAAATAATTTACCATATCAGTATTATCCTATACTATAATTGACAAATCATTTGTTAAAACATATGTTTTCAATCTATTACCTGCTCACTAAGAACATTTCATCTTATTGTATCCTTTCAGTGATTACTATCATCCTATGACAATATAAAATGGTTTAAACCATAGTTTTATATTTGTTGGCAGGCAGTTTGAGGTTATCTACACTCTAGAGCTAACTTAGTACCTTTCTGTTCCATTTTCTTTAGATCAGATTTATGGTTTATCCTCAACTCTTTAAGACAATGTATTGTATATGTGATCAGGATTACTTGAAACACAAAATCATTATTATTTTAGGTTGAGGTTATAATAATTTTAATCTTATTCAGAGATATTCTTTCCTAATAACAAGATACAATGGATATTTATTTTGGAAAATGTATTTCCAGTGTAACATCTTGCCCTGGATTTCTTCGCTCTTTTTAATCGAATACCTAGTACCAAATGAGATTTTAAAACACAAGTTTGTCATTTCATTCCCACGTATGATGATATCACTTTTTGATATATGGGTACAAATTAGGGGATCTTACCAAAGATTTTTCCTCATATGCAAAACCTCATCACAGGTCCATTTCTCATTTGTTCCCATATCAGTTTTAATTATCTTCATGATGCTCCCAAAAAAAGAAGCCTAAATATAGAGGAGATATTTTATTGTCACACCTGATCTTGATTCTTCTAAAATGTTTGTGCCTTCTAACCTCCAATGCAATGGATGTGAGGTAGGTCCAGTCAATCTAAAGATTTCCTTTACTTGGGTGTTGAGACTGCTATATTTCATCTCCAACCCCAAACTGACTCTCAAACTTGCTAACAGTGTGAACATTTCTCCCCCACTCATCCCCATCCTTGTGTCAAGATCCACAGACATGCTCCCCACTTACAACTTTTACGCAAGATCGGTAATACTCTCCTGTCAAGATAACTTGTGGGCTTAAGTGTGTTATAATTGGCCCACCCTTTGTTGCTATGTTTTGTGCATGCCAGATGCAGAGGCCCTGTTCTGGGTGTAGCCTGCATGCCTGTGGAACAGATTACTTGTCAGTCATGGTTCTATTCCTTCTCTGAGGGCCATCTTACTCAATAAATCTAGTCAACCCCTTCTTCCAAATATATGTCTAAGTCTATGGCATCAGCATTTTGGTTTCAAGCTGTTTTGATGCCTTTCTCCATCTCTCTTATGTATTATATGTAATTTTGGCCTTTGAAGCCTCTGTGGTTCCCTCCTTTGCCTCCTGACTTTCTTGGGCGAGTTTAACACTCCTTCTTGCCTCTTCCATTGACTTTGTCTGGCACATCTGTTTTTGCTATTTCCCCACCTTTTTACCTGCACATTGTTTCACCTGGACTGATTTTACAACTCTTCAAATATTTCTTGTAAAACCAGGTTATTTTCATGGCTGTCAACAACCTTGTGGTGCAAGTATTTCAGTCCCTCAATCTTGCCATACCCTGATTTTTTTAGAAGGAATCTCACACTCACAGCATTGAGGCCCCCCCCCCCCAAAATGCATGGCTCATGGAATTGTTTGCCCCATGGAGAGAAGTAGTCTTTTAAAACTTGAAAGAGCTCTTGGAGCTTTTTTGTTCAGGTTTCGTTATCGATGGGGGATAGACCACTGAAATTCATATTGCTTGTGAAGGGGAAGAGCGGAGACCGGAGCAGTGCCACAAGAAAAAATCTTGGCGTGGAAATCTTGGTCAAGCAGTGGACTCAGGAATTAGTGGAGCCGTTACTGCCTCCACTATTCACCTCGACTGCAGCCTCGACAGCCCGAAGTAATCGCAAGTAAGCAGCAAGTGGGCTGCGAATGCCGCGAATGCCCCAACACCGCGAATGAGAGCCGCACACAGCGGCTAACAATTTCCTGCTTAACTCCTGAGCTAACTCCTGGACCCTGGGCAGTTGTGGAAGTAGCGGGAACGATCATCTTTGCGGCGGGAGAGTGCACCCACCGAATCACTGGTGAACCACTGCCGCTGCAATTATAACTGTCCCACGGCGGACATCGCCACAGTGCCACGCACTGCCAATGGCCGAGGAAGGGCGTGGGTCATGAGCGGGCCCTGTGCCTGTAGTGGTTGCAAGGCAGGGGACTGGCAGCAAGAACTGTAGTTTGAGGTGCTGGAGATCCAGCACTCGATCCAGCGGCATCGGCAGCTCCTGAGTAGAGCTCTTCTGCAGTAACTAGAAAGCAACTAGGGGGAGAGCAAGCCTACAGGCCCCACCTTCAGCCCTGGAAGAAGGCAGTGGTCCAGTAGCGAGTTGCACAACCAGGGCAGCAAGACATCTGGAGCATCAAGAATGGACTCTTGCGTGAGAGACTGAGCAGGTCTGACATTTACGGACACTTACAGAGCAAGTAGCAGCAGAGGCACGAAAGCAGAGCGGCTCCAGCGGTAGCGGCGACTGAGTCAACAAGGTCTGCGTGGAACTGCTCTGCCGGCTCACAAGGCTCTGGAGGCTCTGGCGGTGTGCAAATTAAGGAGCCCCAAGTAGCAGTGAGAAGCTGCGTCGACAAAAAGACAAAAAAAGAGCTCAGATCAGAGTGCGGGCTGCAGAGTGTGAGACTTCCCCACGACTACCTGCTTGTGCTGCCGGAGCTCGGGTGAGTGGAAGGCAGTCTCACGCCCAACCCAGACCCGCCGCATGCCTGCTAGCACCGGCCCAGAGCCCCTGCTGCCCTCAAAGGGGAAAGAGGGGGCCGACTCCAACTCCCATCGAGCACAAGTTGAGTATAACAACCTTGCCCCCAACCATCCCTACTGAGCATTAGAATGAGGGAGGAGGGTCTGCTAACCCCCACCCCCGGCTGTGACCATCAAACATCAGCCACCCGGCCTCTCAGACAAGGCTGACATAGTGGTGGAATAGCAGATCTTGCCGGCCCACTTCGGACCACACTACCACTCACACTCCCACTCGGTGTCACGACCCCGCAGCGTCAATAAATCAGGGGAACAGAAGGATCAAGTGTGCAGCCGGCCAGGAGCCATCAGGAAAGCATTCCCCCAGCACAAACAGTACGGCAGACTGTTGACTGCAACAAACCACCAAGTCATACCTCAGTAAACTCAGTTCGAGGAAGAGCCTAGACTTCCCCAGTGTCCAATCTTTGCCGAGCGCCATGAGCGCTACATCCAGCCTGCTGCTACCTCTCAGATCGCCATCCGTCAGATTCCACCCACTAGCAGCAGTCTTTTCATCATCTTCCCAACTCCCGCCACAGCCCAACTGCTGCTCGACTGGTGGTGCTAGAAACTTCTGTTACTGATTAAAACATATAAAGTCTTCTCCCGCACAATCAAATGGCCTACAAAAAATTAAGATCAAGAACCATCTTTATGAAAAGAATGGGAATGGAACAGGCAACCAGAAAGAGAGGTGGGAAGTCGATACGTTCAGGAAAGTCCTCATTGTCCTCCGGAATTTCAAAATACTTCATAAAGCTAGATACTGACGAACAGGGGCAAACGCAAAAAGATCAACAAAAAGGCAACCAAAATAAGGGGAATAACAAAGCTGAAAAGAAAGGACCACAAACCAATGAACAAACCCAAAATCAAATTTAAAAAACACCAGAGGGACCGAAAAAAAGTTCCCCAAGAATCCTGGACAAGCCAATCGCTAACCTCACAATATGGGAATCAATAATACCGGAATCACTCCAAATACATCAAACTCAAGACTACGACTTCACTTGCCCTGACATTAACATAATGGACCTGCCCATTTATAAGGGAACTCAAAAGGACTCGCAGAATATTCAGAATAGCACTCCACAAAAAAAAGTAACCAGCCCAGATGGTTCCCTCAATCAATCGCCAGATTTTTCACTTCTTAAGATTACAGGACTCTCCAATGGAAACACCCCGGTATCCAAATCTTTGTTCACCTTGCAAAGAATCCTGGAATCAGTTCTTACTAATTTAGAGAATGTACTGGAAATCTCCGATCAGATGCTCGATGCTCAATACTCAATTAGTAATGCTAAAATATCTAGTGGAGAAAAAAAGGAAGAAAGACCAATTAAAATCAACATCAACAGCAGAAATCTGTGAAAAATGAAATGTAGAAAACCTCCTTAGACCAAAAGGTAAAACTATAAAAGAGCTTTCTCCACTGAAAAAAGAAATTGCAACTCAAACTGGTCGGAATCCACCTAAGGAAAAAAGAAGATAAACAAGATCTCAATCAGATCTATTCCCTTAGAAACTTTTCAAGGAGAATAACAACCTGGACACTCATCAACCACCCATACCATATTACCCAATTTTCACCAAAACAAAAGCTAAATTACAATCAAATTTGAGTATCCCAGTAACTCCACATCGTAAAGCAATAGATACCAATGGATTATCTACCGATGTCTCACCGAGCCAGAAACTCCAAACAGCAAAAGTAAACTAAAGAAGACCAAACAGAAAAGGACAAAGAGAAGGGCGCAAAGAAGGATTGAAAAAAAGAAATCCCGGAAAACAAGGTTCCGAAACATTCCTCCCACTCCGACTCAACCATCAAAAGTAGAGCAAAGCTCAGAAATGGTGCAGTACCCGAAGGAAAAAGATCAGAAACCACTAGCCAAAATACAAATGGTAAACTTCAACCAACTTATCCCAATGGCGACATGTTTCTCAGAAGTAGATCATGCAACAAAGATGCAGGCACTAAAAGATATCTCACAAAGAACTTACACCATCGGGAAGAAGAACACTCAAGTCGAGAAGATCACATCAAGCCATCTGGAAATCACAGACCTACTCCCCTCAGGCAACGCACCACTTAATCTTGATCAAATTAATAATTTGCTACAAAAGATACAGCCGTTACATTCCTTAGCTAGAAATTAAATAAAACTAGTAACGTTCCCTGAAAAATCTAAAACTACGCAAGCGATAGTTGAATTCTGATCTCCAGTAATACAAGGAATAATATTAAAGGAAAGTGAGACTCTTCACAAATACGGCTATGATTTAACCCCAGTGCAAAATGGTGAATTCCGAAAGTCAGAACTATTAGATGAATTTCTCAAAACTCAGCAATTGCATCAAAAGCCCAATGTCACAAATAATCCTTTAAATCCCTATGGGGAAAACATATTTGTTTCAATAAAGAACCGAGAAAGGAGAAGTTGTTTTTAAAAACATTCCAAAGAGGGAAATAACAACGAGGGACCACTCTTGGTCCTGGATCACAGAGAATCTAAATAGTAATAAACAGGACAAAGAACACAGGTTTGACCATCTCTTCCTGGAATATTGCCAGAAAAATACACGAAAAATTAGCTGTAATAACAAAACATCATCCAGGGATTGTGGCCTTACAAGACATCTGGTCTATAACAAATTTTGAGCATGAAGAATATTACGTATACAATATCCCCGCAGAGTAGGTCGACCGGGGACACTCGAAAGTTGGGATAGCGATTCTACTTTTCGAAGATTACAAGTGGGCCCAAGAAATAATCCCAACTGAATCAAAGATTTTTCAATGCTTTAAGATCAAATCTGGTATCAACCCCCCAGAAACCCTAAAAGGACTCCCTATCTTCAATGTTTATATCCCCCCGGGTGCAAAAATGGATGCACTTGCTATAGAAATTCTTGAGGATATCGAAAAGGTAGTAGAGGAACAAGGCTATCCATCACTTTTTATCACAGGCAACTTCAATGGAAAAATATCAAATTAGTTACTTGAAAAATGGGCAATCTGAGACAAAGAAGAAGCTCTGGCAATCTCCCCTCCTCTATTTCCCAAAGAATGCAAAGCCGACAAAAGAAGGAAAATCCTATTAGCCTCTCTCCCGACGTTAAACTGAGTAATATTAAATGACAATGTAGAAGGAAACATTCTTCCATCACCCACAAGACAAGGGAACTGTAGCTCATCAATCCTGGACTACATGATTTGTAGCACGGATCTGTTTCGCACCGTTCTACAACTCAAGATTAACTTTGCACGGGGATGCAACCATGCAAACCTGCAAGTAGATACAGAGTAGAAAATACAACTTGCAAAACCAGGTCATATCATGTAACCTCATAGTACAGTTATGGTGAATCAAGCCCAAGGACGGATTCAGTGGAATTCATCAACAATTAACAAAATTATTAGTGCAATTGACACGACACAGCCATTACAGACAACTCACTCTACAAATCCGATAAAAAACTGATACGAAAATTATAGGAAAAACTAAAACAACGGGACCCTATAAAGAACCAAAATAAAAAAACGAACTTAGTCACTAAGGCAAAGCAACTAAATAAATTGGTATGGTTGCAGTTTCATGAATACTCGGCATCTAAACAACGAGAAATCAACAAATTGAAAAACCAGCACAGGAGAGAAAAAGGAAAAAACAAGGAAAAACCCAGGATAAAAAACTGGGTTGACATCCAGATAGCAGCAAAACAGAATAACCAAAGTGCATACTGGAATATAATTACCAAAGAAATAGGCAGGAAAAAAACATTACAAGCTATTTTGGTCCCACCAGCAGAAGGGGAATCATATCTAGCAACCTATACAAATTAAATACTACCTCAGAAAGAACCAACAGCTTGGCTAGAACTCCTGGAGTAAATGCATCGGTTACCGGAGCACCAAGTCCCTTTTCAATAGAGTTACACAAAAAAAGGCAAGAACGTCGGGAGCAATCAAAGTCCTCCAAAGCAATCCTAAAGCATGGAGCAAGTTCTTATCTCCCCTCTTTAGCCACATTATCACACCAGGAGAAATCGCTACATCTTGGAAGGGAAGCATTGTAATTCCAAAACACAAGAAGGGTTCAAGGCTGCTTCCAGGCAACTTCAGGCGGATAGCTCTCCTTGATGCAACAGGAAAGATCTTTGCAGCAGCAGTATTAGATCACCTTAAAAACTGGGCTTTCTCATCAGGTCTAATCCCTTTATATCAAGCTGAATTTAGACCAAAGTACTCGATCACTGATAACATCCCTGCATTGCAAACCATATTTGAAAAATATGTGTCCTCAAAATCTCAGGTCGTGTATGCTGCTTTTGTCGACTTTACCGCTGCATTCGATAGGGTAGATAGAGGAACGCTTTGGAGAAAACTCAGCAAAATGGGTATCCCGGATCACCTGCTCCATGTGATAACATCACTACATTCCGGGACTTGGTGTCAGGTCCAAATTGGGAGGGAGAAGGGTCTCACAAGCCCAATTCCGACCCCAAACAGTCTTAGACAAGAATGCCTTTTAGCTCCCTTATTGTTTTCCCTATATCTTAGCGATCTACCTGAATGCTTAAAACAGATCTGCAACTTTACACCCAAAATTGCGCTCCACAAAATTTACACCATGCTGCATGCAGATGATGTAATCATTCTAGACCTATCACCATTTGGTCTCCAAAGAAGCCTGCAAGCACTCCACAGCTACACGAAGGAAAATGACCTACTACCAAACATCGCAAAAACAAAAATAGTTCCATTCTCGGGAAGGAAACAGAGTACCAAATTCAACGGGACTCTAGGGGGAAAATTGATGGAAGTGACAAACGAGTACACCTATCTAGGTCGAATCTTTACAAAGTCCCTACAAAATGTGCTCCATATACAGAATTTAAACCGGAAAGCCGACGTTCACACATGGGCACTATCACGTTTATATGCCTCGACCGGTCAACAACACTTCTCTTCGCTACTCCAGGTATATAGCGCCAAGATTCTGCCAGTGCTTTCATATGCTCAAGCACACATCCCATCAAGTCAATTGAAACACCTAGATCTAAAAGAAGGAAAGATCTTGCGGAAACTTACAAAGATGTCCCAAGCTGTCCCGGTTCAAGCACTTCGTCTTAAATTTTCACAAGCCAGTCCAATGCTAGAGGAATCAGCAATGTCATCAGATGGGCATATAACCTCCTCCATGCAGAAGAAGGAACGCTATGATCCCTACTCAAAACAAAGACATTTGACCAAGGATCTTTAAAATATGTATTCTGTAGAAACATCTCAGCTGCTTTTAAATTATCTAACGTTAATATCTATTTGTTACAATCCTGGACTCCTGCCCAGCTAAAGCTGATCTTAAAAAACTTCACTGCAAACTAAGCTTTGACCTTGATTGTCAGCATTGCGCCAAATTGTCACTGTATAAAAAATATGCAGAAACTTTGGTCTTCAGGAAAACACAACAGCATATATATTTTAACCTAAAGCATGGAGTCAGGAGATCGATTGTAATGCTCCGATTTGAGATACTTCCTCTAAAATCTTTCACTTACAAGTGGCTACCAAAAGAAAAATCTAGCAGTTACTGTAACTTATGTAATGGTGGGGAGCAAGACTTGGAACATTTGTTATTTATTTGCCCAAATCCGACAGTCGTAGCAGCAAGAAAAAGGTTTCTACAACCAATTTATATTAAATGTAGAATTACCTCTGTTCAGGACTTGATCTCGCTTTGCAAGGCTCCGCCAAATGAATTTGCGTGTTATAATTTATTTATATTTTTAAAATCCTTTTTAACTTTGTATTAGAATGAAAAGTTGTAATCATCTTATTGCCTAATCGTTTATATCATGTAGCAAATATGTGTGGTTCTCATCGAGAACTAAATAAAATAAACCTAAACTTGACAAACAAACTTGACAAACTTCATATTGCTTGTTTCTCTGCTACATCTCAGATTTTAGTTTTGTGGGACTGGTCAGCATTTCTTTGACTGGCTGGTCCTTTTTTCCCTTGTTGGCAGCAACGATGAGTAGACCAGAGCACTTGCGTGACTGAGCAACATTGTGCATGTTTTTAGTCTCTTCAGAAACCATGTATATTTAAAGTTAGGCTAGATCTGTTCCAGGTTCAGTGACTCAATTCACTTCAAACATATCACTCAGTTCTAGGGGTAGTCTGTCAGTTAGTGGATCTAGTTGTCATTTACTTGTGACTTCTTGGAATGCCCTTCACTCACTGGGGATGGTCACTACCCTATGTCTCTTGATCCAAGGGTTCACTAAGCTTTTTAGGAGTCCAATGTAAGACACTTTTTGTAGGATATAGGCGCCTAGTGTCCAATGGATCCTACCTTGCTGCTTTGGCGCTCCTGTTGCAAAACATGCTGCTCCCATGATTTCCTGTAAGGGTGTGACTGAGGGCTAATGTTTTACCTCCTTCCCATCTCATCTGCTTGCCTGTTCTCTAAATGAATCTTTACCACCATCCTTTCTTTCCAAGATGGTGAATCCATATCCTACCCTCATGTTAATGTTAGTGTGGCATCTCTGTTTAAGCTTGAGACCCCATGCTGAGTTTTCCCCTGGGTCACCTGCTGCTTTTTCCCAATTTAAAATGTGAGTTGCCACTACTGTATTCAGTGGTATTTATGTGGAATGCAGTCAGGCCTGTTAGGCATCTGTCCCACCAGTTATTTCGACTGCCCATATGGACCTTTCACATCCCTTTGAGTCAGTGCTATTTTTGAAGGTGTGCAGCTAGACCAGGTAGATGTATTGTCACCATATGCTGTGACTGCTCGCTGGTGCCTTCCACCATTTGCTAGTGCAAATCTGATGGCTGTAGGGTGGGACCTCCTTGCTATGTAGTGATGCACCTGCACCTTGTTTCTTCCAAGCTTCATTGAACATCCCAATTGCAGCTCTGCTGGAGCCATGGTGCCATCAGCACTGCCAGCTGCTATTTGTGACTGCTATGTTTGGCAGTCTAAGGGCTAGTTGTAGGTAAATCTATTTTACCACTTCTTAAATACCGAATTTTACCGATTCGGTATTTAAGAAGTGGTAAAATAGAGGGGGGGAGATGTAGGTAAATCCAGATGTGGAATTACCGAATCGGTAATATTCGGTATTTACCGATTCGGTAAATACCGAATCGGTATTTCCTATTGATTCCTATGGGCTGTGAAGCCCATAGGAATCAATGGGAAATACCGATTCGGAAATACCGAATTCTGCAAGGGTGAAGTGGGTGTCACTTTGACACCCTCTGGCACCCCAAAAATTGACATGTGCGCCATGTGGCACACAGACTAGCCCTAAGGGCATGACTGTCTGTCACATGGCATAGGTGTGCATGCACACATGTGCATGCACACCTGAATTCGGTATTTTAACACCCAATTGGATTGGGTGGTAAAATACCGAATTTGTAGGGCCTTTGGGACTCAGAAGAGTCCCATCTACATCTGAGATTTACTGAATCGGTAAAAATACCGATTCGGTATTTTACAGAATCGGTAAATTTACCGAATCGGTAAATTTACCGATTCTGTAAAAATGTGCCCCTACATCCCAAAAACCCATTTACCGGTCGATCTGGCCCTATATGTGTCTTCGGAAGTCTTGCAGGGTATCTGCGACTTCTCTCTGCTTTCCTGGGTCTAACTACAGAAGAGGTTCCCAGTTCTTGTTGCACCTTCACCTTTGACGATGTTCATTGTCAATTAGTGCTAGGCTGAGGTTTATTGGTTAGGCACATGTCTTACTGCTCCCTCATCTTGGGCATACCCCAGAATTGTGGTCTTAAGTCCGTAAAGTTTCAAGTATGTACTTTTCATCCACTTCCGTATGTTGGTTAACTCTGTCAGAAGGGTTCAACATGTATATTGAACAGTAAGGGCACTCACCTTTAGGTGCACCCCAAGTTACAACAATGGTTTTGCAGAGAGCTTCATCAATTTCTTTGAAGGGAAAGATGAGGATTTTGTGACCCTCTGTGTCTAAGGCTAATGATAAGTCGAAAAGAATTGGTAGACAAATGTTGTTGTGTTTTAACGAAATTCTCAGCGTGTCGACCACCAATGTCACCAGAAATGCTTCAGTGCTGTGCCCTGGGCAGAAACCAGATTGAATGCCACCAGTAATGTGTATTACTTATAAATAATCCTTGAGCTAAAATGCAACACAGATTTTCACGATTTTCATAACAAATAATAATATATTAGATCAGGAGGACTCAAGGTAGGTGTGGGTCCTCTGATAATTTTTCTGCCGCAGTTTAGTGTGCACAATTTTTAAGAAATCCGAAGTTCCAGCACCGAGCTGAAGATATCTAGTGAATTTGATACCAGAAGATGACTGATTTTCAGGACTGGACTAGAGATATGTTTTTCTGTTTCACCAACCTCATGTGATAAGAAAAAATGAGCTATTAAAGTACATAAATATATATTTACATAGAGGTGCTTTGAGTGAGCCCTCCTCATCCTTTGTCCTGTTCCTTTGTCGTTCATATTTTGCTTCTGACCTCTGCAGCTTACAGCATAAGCAGGATGTCAGCCCAATTCAGCCAGTGGCTTCTTGCTCTGTAAGTGACATAATTTGCCATTGTCAAACATATGCCTAGAAAGGAGTGCACTTCAGTTTCTTAGCTGACAGAACTCTTTACTGTGCAAGTTTTTTATTCTTTTTATAGTCGTTCTTGCGTGTTGAAACTATGGGCCCGATTTAGAGTTTGACGGACGGAGCATTTGCCATTAGCTAAAGCCTCTTATGGAAAAAATTGATGGCAGCCATTGCAGACTAGCTCTCTACTCCAGCTAGGGGGTTGGGCCAAGTATGGCTGTCTACTCATTTCCTGTTCCTACTTGGGTCACATCCTAAGTTCACCCCCCAGAGTGTGTGTCACTTTCCCATTAAGAAGAGGTTGGGGACAAAGGCAAGCAATAAAATCTACTCAGAAGTTGCATAATCCATAACGCATGCCACATAATTCATGTCGAACCACCACTGTGTTTGAAGTTGGGGTGCTCTTAGATTCTCACTCAGAAGGTGTTCACAGCAGTTTATGGTGGCTGGAAGGTCTATGCTGTGTCTGTTCCTGGGAGGTAACCCATTTTGTTCATTTTCCGCTTCTAATAGATACATTTTTATAAGGTACATCCTAGTAAGCCTTGGCAAGCAGAGGAGGGTGGTTTTAAGGTGTGGGTTCCCTTCAAGTATTTGCAAGATAGTAGCAGGGTAATAATCACACTTAGAGAGAGCAGGTGGCCGGCACAGGCATTTGAGCATCAGAAGGGTAGAAACAAGGCTTAGGAGAAAAAACAAGATTCTTACAGACACATAGCTTGAAGATAAAAGTGAGAAGGATACAGGGTATAAGAGACGTACTTTTGGAGAAGGCTCCAATGGCGTGTAGGGAAAAGCGTGGCGCGTTGTGAGAAGTCAGCTGGCCTTTTATGAAACTTGAGCCACACAATAGTTCAGAATTGCATTAATCAGCAAAAGTATAAAGTGACTAAAATCTGTGCCTGCAGTGACTTGCAACATTGTGTTAGGGTTGTTGTTGTTCCCTCTATTCGTTCTAGTTTGTTCCATCGACTTACAGGACTAGGTGGCAAAGCTAAAACAGTTATGGAGAATAGTCTATTGTCATCCTCCACAGCATTACATGCCTGGATCAAATTTGTCACCTGAATGACAAATTATAAGCCAAATTCTAAACCAGGACAGGACAAAAGTTACATACATATTTAAACAACAAGAGAGATAGGGCTAAGAATCACTCTTCTTCCCCTCAATATCAATGACCAAACAACGAAAGAGTGATTGACGGCGCAAAATAAAGGTGAGATATAAACACTGAGATTTGAAGCCAAATACAAACTCTAAACAAGAAGAAAGACAATGGAAGAGCTTGAACGTTCATACTCTTCCATTTTGTTTCTTCTTGTTTAGAGTTTGTATTTGGTGGCAAATCTCAGTGTTTATATTTCACCTTTAATTTTGCGCCGTCAATCACTCTTTCGTTGTTAAGCAAAAGTTATATACATCAATCACTACAGAGAATAACAGTGTTGAAGAAAGAATTGAGAAGAGAAATAAGGAAGGTAAAAAAGCAGTGCTACCATCCAGTAGCAATGGATATGTTAACTCAACTGAAGAAGAAATTTAAGAAACATGTCTGGCAGGAAAAAAGAAAAATGACAGACGAATTTTGCGCAAAGTTGCTCTACAATTGTAAACAATCGAATACCAAAGTGTTTTGGAAAATAATAAATGGCTTACACAAGGTAAACCCAGTATCACTATCTTCAAATGTTACGTAGCAAGAGTGGGTAGTCTTTCTCACAAAACTCTTTACTGATGAAGACCACCTACAAGCAATGAAAACTACCAAGGTCATTGAGACCGAGCAAATAATTAAGATTAGAACACAATTTGAGCTGGTAGATGCTTTAGACGTGACATCTTGCCCGCTCACAAAAGTTGAAAATGTGATCAAAGCAGGAAGAAGTGATCGCGCCCCAGGTCCAAATGGCATCCCTCAGGCACTATTCAAACTGGACCCAAAATACTGGGCCAACCCGATAATGCTTTTGTTCAAAGAGGTAGAAAATACAGGGATGACTCCAGATAGCTGGAGGGGATCCATAATAAACCCTATCTTTAAGGGAGGTGATAAAACAAATCCATCCAACTATAGATTAATAGCTCTTATTGACTCGGAAGCCAAATATTACGCATCATTAATATTAGATGATCTAATAAAGTGGTCTAATTCTAAGTCCTTGATCCCACCACAACAAATGGGATTTCGGAAAGGGTATGGCATGCTAATCAATATGACAACAGTAGCATCCATTGCGGAAAAGAGCAAACGCCAAAAGAAGAAACTGCAACTCTGCTTTATAGATCTGAAAGCAGCTTTTGACCGTGTTGATCGACCACTTCTATGGATTAAATTGCAACAGTGGGGAATTCAAGAAACAATGCTAAGAGCAATCGAATTTTATACACAGATACATGGATCCAGATTAAGATAGGGATGGCACCAAATTATTAAGAAAAATACCAACCGCAAGGGGTCTTAAGCAAGGATGTGTGCTAGCGCCATACCTGTTCAACCTCTTTACGGCAGATTTATCAACCCAACTAGATCAAGTCAATTCACATGCACTAAGGATAGATTCACTAATGTTATCCCATCTATTATATGCTGCGGATATTGCCGAAATTGGACTCCAAAGAT
This sequence comes from Lissotriton helveticus, assembly GCF_964261635.1. Classification (NCBI taxonomy): domain Eukaryota; kingdom Metazoa; phylum Chordata; class Amphibia; order Caudata; family Salamandridae; genus Lissotriton; species Lissotriton helveticus. Next base: position 1,144,310,668 of record NC_136059.1, on the reverse strand, counting down.
TGATAAAAGAAACTGTGGCATACACAAAACTCAATAAATTGGAAATTAACATTAACAAGACAAAAACCATGCGTATTGGGAATAATCCACATGCTGCACTAAAGATCAGGCTGGAAAATGTAACCATAGAAGAAGTCAGTGTTTATAAATATTTAGGTTTCAATTTTGATAAAAATTGTAACTTTCGTGCACATCAAGAATATATGGTCAGAAAAATAATGTTTTAACACATTCATTCTGTTTACTTGCTAAAAAATTAGATGGCCCCTCTTATCAACCACTGCTCTCTGTAATTGAAGCCAAACTGGTTCCATCTCTTACTTATGCAAGCACGATGATGCACGGTAAGGAATCCAAAATGTTGGATAGACTACAAGTCAAAACATACAGACGGGTCTTTGGTCTGCCTTGTAATACCTCTCCAGCACAAATTTGTTTGGAATTTGGACTGACACAACACACCATAGCAAGAAATATCACTTCATCAAATCAATGCATAAATTACGCAACAATCAGTCTAGTCCATTAATTAGTGCTCTATGGGAATCCGTGAACAACAATGTGAACTCAAGTTACAACAATTACATGTCATCATCTTTACAACTAACCAATACGGGTGACTTATGGAACTTGAATTTATTGCATACCACGTTTTTCCAAACCATGAATAAATCTGCAAAAATACATTCGCTAGTAGAGGACAAAAGCAAGTATTCGCAGAGATCACATGCCTGGATGACAATAGAAACCTAGGTCACATTGCAACCAGCGGCTTATTTACACCTAACATATCCGGTGTATCTTAAGAAAAAACGATTGGCCATGCGTTTAGGGGAACTGCCGTCCCTCTCAAACAAACCTGCGTGGAGATACAAAGGACCTAAAACGTGCAGGCTATGTGATGTTCTGAAGGAGGATTTCAACATCTGGTCACCATATGTCCTAAACTGAATAATGCACGCCGCACATTCTTATAGCATTTATTTAATGAGAGAGGGATACGTACGTGCAGAACAGCCATTATGAGAAGTCTGGCTTCTACAGATCCTCAGCTAAACTGCAAACTTCTGAAATTTTTACAAATTCATGATAAAGCAGTTAAGCAGAATTGTAAGCTGCATACTATAACATGAGGAATTTGCTTAGTAAAATGAGTACACAATATGTACATATGGTTAAAACAGCTCTGAGGTGTTGACACTTAGAGTTGTGGAATTTTTTATTGTGGCATACATCGATTCATAGCCACAGTGAAAATGTCTGAATACATTTTATAATGATAATGTTTTTTTTAACAACATTCTCCTGAGCTGTAGCATTATTAATTCATGTTGCTAAGATAAGCGAATCTTTAAAAAAAGGATTGTTTTATATGTATATTGTGATAGTTTTTATTAACTGACAACAATAAACTCTTATTTGATTTATTTTTTTATTTAAGGAGCGCATTATTTTAGATACAATTACCTGTAGGTGAAAGACCAACAAAGTAGTTCCAGAACATCCTGTAATTTTTAGACACCCCTTTGACCCTAGCCCCACATTCACCTCCAGTCCCCATTGCACTCAGGATCCCGGTTCCCATGTGTTTTTTTTAATACTCTTTGACTTTCGCCTTGGTGCCTCGCAATTCCTATTACCCAGTACCCTTTTCTTCCTTAATTTGTTGGCTGATTATTTTATGCTACGTTAGCTGTACACCAGCAGGTGTGCTACAGTAGCAGTTGTATTCCAGTTGGGCACAAGGTACTCTGTGGGATGCTTAATGGTCTGTCTTTATGCACAAAACTGGTATGTCTTCTTTATTGGCTTATTATGTCTTTGGCATTTTGTACTTGGTTCTGAAGACCACTTGCCATCCCCAGGGTTAACAATTCACTAGACAAGACAAAGAGAATGGAGAGGAGGCAGACTACCCGAGCATCAGGTCCAATCCCTATCCCGATCCATAACGCACTAACCGTCTTTATGACCCCTTGGGGGCAGATTAAGGGGTATACCCTGAATCCTCCCTCTCTACGAGGACAGAAACCAGTGTTTTTTTTAATTTATGAAAAGGAAATGAGGTGGGGTCAGGCCCATAGAGGCATAGATTCATACCCTAACCTGTAAAGGTCCCAGCAGTCTTTTTGTTTTGTCTCCCAGAGATTGTGCCTAATCTGCCTTCTCCAAAGAGACTGCTAGACACCCGGGATTTTTATAGAAAATAATGGGGTGGCCGACTCCACCCTGCGAATTGGCCTTCCCACTTTATCTAAAGGCATCAACAGTCTTTCTGCCCCCTAAAGGCAGATTGTGTGACTTACCTTCAATTTGCCTACCTGTGGGGCAGATAGTCTACTAGACGCCAAGGTTTTTTATATTTATGAAAAAGACATGGGATGGGGGTTGGCCTGCTTAGACATTGGTCTGTCCCCAACCCCTAAATCCCCCAGCTGTCTTTCTGCCCCCAAGAGGTCAGATCGGGGATGTTCCCTAAGTCTGCCCTCCAGGGGGGATAGAAAGTCTATTAGATGCCATGAAGTTGTATAGCTATAACAAATTATTGGGCTGTAACCTCACCCCTATTGACTCCAACAGTCTTTCTGTCTGCCCTTCTGGGGCAGATTAGGAGGAGTAACCCCAGCCGGCCCATCGGTGAGAGGGCAGAACTCACTCTCGACACAAAAAAGAAATAGGGTAGGGACTAACTCACTCAGGCATTGGGCCATACCTCCTTCCCCTAAAGCTCCAACTGTCCGGCTGCACACCTCAGGGTAGAGTGTTGGATTTACTCCTAAAATAGCACTCTGAAAAAAAGTATTTGGAGGTGGCCTGTTATCAGGTTATACTCCCCACCCCTAAAGTCCCAACAGTCTTACAGAGCACCTCTGGGAGAGATTGGTGATTGGGAGGTATACTTCCCATTTGGTCTCTTGGGGGAGGGGGCAGAACTCAAACAACAAGGGATAGATTATTTTAAAAAATAGAGGTGGGGGCTGGCCTGTCCTGGCATCAGGGTATACCCACACTTCTAGAGCCCCATCACTCTTCCTGCTCTCCTGGGCATAGAGAAACCCTATTCCTATGGCACGCAAGATAACATTTGGATTATTGTACATGCAGGTTTGACATATGTGCCCCCAGACAAGTATTAATCCTCCATCCTGCCTTCCCTGGTGACAGAAAGACTGGGATGCATTGCACTGCAAGCATGGAGAAATCCTGCATCCAGTTGTGTTTCTCCCTTTTTCCCTGATGTTCTGGTAGGCTTTCAGACCACCCTGGGATGGGCGGATACGTTGTAAATACCACAATCTACATATTTAGGAGGGCGTATTGCAAGCCATTGTGGCATTGGGTCTCGCAACCTAGCACCAGACAGTACCCTCTCTGCATCCTCATATGTCAAAACTATGCGCAAATAATCACAATTTCTCTTGCTTTCCATGGTGAATGGCTGCACTATTTGGACTCTGGGGTAGACATCAATCATACCCAGGTATATATGAAACCTTGCATGCATCCCAGGATATAAGCATATTTTCTTCTTCTCTTGATTGAAATGCTGTTACCCATGTGTAGGTGAGCCCAACGCATTTCAAAGGAGTGGGCCAAAACTGCAACCATGGAAAGACCTCATTCACACCTCATTGACTTTACACAGTCCAAGTTTTGACTGGTTCCTGTTATGGACCATAAGCCTCGTCACACAAGTGGGATACAGCTTTTATTAATCCACTTGTGGAAATACTAGGGGGTAGGAATTATGTAGATCTGCAGAAATTGTGCAACTTTCTGTCACAGAACCGTGAGTTTAATCTGTCATTTTACATCAGCAGGGCATTCTGGGTAAGGAAACGTAGTGGAATCCACTCAGGTCACACCATCTTGGACTCTTCTAGTTTGGAGAAATGCCTAGGGTTGGTAGGTTTTCCTGGGTGCCAGACGAGCCCAGTCACAAATACCACAGCCACCGACATCGCTGGCATGGTTTAACTTGAAAAAATCATAATGGTTCCTTGGTGTTTTCTGTGACCTTTCCTGTCGCTGGTAATAATCCAAGCCATACAAGTGGGGTACCATATTTATATCAGGAGAAATGTGGAAATGTTGGGTGGTAGGAATTTTGTGAATCCCTGGAGATTTCTGAATTTCCCTCCGGAAATGTGAGGAAAAAATTAGATTTTAGCCACAATTTGACATTTGCAGGGCATTCTGGTAAGAAATCATAGTGGCATACACACAAGCCACCTCACCTTGGATTCCCCCTAGTGTCTAATTCACAAACAATGTATGGGTTTGGTAGGTGTGCTGGGTGTCAGCCCAGCTTGGGCCCAAATAACACAAGGGCATATTATAAAAGACAGTCGATAAAATTATCGCCGCTTTAGCATCAGAAAACTGCTGCTAAAACGGCAATAAAGATCTTGATAATATGCTATATGGAATTCCAATTGAAGCCCATGTTAGATGTCCATCACATCTAACATGGGCTTCAACTGGAATTCTATAGAGCATATTATCAAGCCCATTATCGCAGTTTTAGCGGCGGTTTTCTACCGCTAAAGCAGCGATAATTTTATCGCCTGTCTTGATAATATACCCCACAGTTAGGAACTTTGCTAGACTTGGTGAAGTCCAATCAAAATTTCTGATTTTAAACCAGGTTTTACATTGGCAGGGCACTGCGGGAAAGAAAGCTTAGTGGGTTCCATGAAGGTCACACCACCTTAGACTGCTCTTGTGTCTAGTATTCAGAAATGTCTAGGGTTGGTAGGTTTCCTTGAGTGCCAGCCGAGTCCAGGGCAAAATACCACAGCTACCCACGTTGCTCAAAAAGTCTTGATGTTCCATTGCTGCATTTTTGGCCTTTTCTGTCACTAGTGAAAAAGTCAGCCACACAAGTGAAGTGACTTTTTTTCGGGAGAAATGAGGGAACACTGAGTAGTAGGAATTCTATGGATCCCGGAATATTCCAGAACTTTCACTCACAGAAATGTGAGGAAAACTGTGATTTTAGCCAAAAGTTGAGGTTTGCATGGCATTCTATGTAAGAAAACCTAGTGGGATCCATACAAGTCACACCATCCTGGACTTTCCTGGGCTAATAGTTTTCAGAAATTACTGAGCTTGTTAGCATTCCCTTGTTGTCACTCCAAATAACGCAGCCACGTTGCTCGAATGGGTCAATTTGAAAGGCAAAATCTTTGTTTCCTGTTTTTGTCAAGAGAAGTGTGGGTATACAACATTTGTTGTTATCAATTGAATGTATTTCTATTTTTGACTTCCAAATGTAAGACAATGTGCAAAAATGATCATATTTTTCAAAATGCCCTCTCAATCACATAATATTGGAATACCCAAATTCACAGTTGTACAAATAGCACTATTCCTAAGCACATTATCTTGGGCATGTTTCAAAAGTGCATGTAATCCTTCATCCTCATTCCTATTTCATTAGGTTTTGCAATAGGCATGGTCGTTATACAACAAACAATTCATTATATGCTGCAGCTCAGTAGTTGGCTATGAGTATTGCATGCTTTCTGACAACCAACAAACACTAATGGTCCCTATTATGATGTCGGTCGGAAAGCTTCCACCATAGGTCAGAGGCTTTCTGACCGACATCCCCAGTTTGACTTCTGACTGCCTAATTACAATCTAGACGGTTGGAAGTCAAACAGGCCGGCTTCCCCCGGGCTTAAGGAGCCCATCGGGTAGTCGGAACGGCAATGTAATCCCTTCAGGATGGCATTTCAGCTGTTGGGATTACAACAGCGGTTTCACACAGCCTTTCCATGCCAGCCTTTCCGACATGGAAAGGCGGTCAGAAAGTGACTTTGGAAACCCCTAACAGGGCCCCCTTGTCTCCATGGCCTACGGTTGTGGGCCCCCCCTGCACATCTCTGCACTGTCACTTATTTCTATTTTTTCCTACTTATTTTCATTAGTTCCTATTTTGATTGATTTCTTTCGGAAAACCATGAATGATCTATACAAATGACCACTGTTGAATTCAGAATTTTGTCTACTTGTATGGCTTTCTGGATTCATCCATGGATGTCAGATTTGTTTGCACCAATAACTGTTAGTAGGTAAAAGCCTCAAAAATAGGAACCATGGACTACCAAAATGGCAAAAATTGTGGTAAAAAATCTTTTTCTGCAACTCTGCCTGTTTATGAAAGCTGGGTCCATGGTGATCTTAGCGAAGCAACCCTTTTGCTGATGCCATTTATAGAAGAAAAAAAACCATACACTTTCATGCAGATCGCCTTTTTTTTGCTATTTTCTTGGCTCCTTCCTGGGAACTCCACAAATTCTGGGTACTTTTAGAATCTCCGATTTATGGGAAAAAGGACACTAATTTGGTCTTGATACTTTTTGGTTAAGATTTGTTATTAGGGTTGAAGCACAAACTGTCCCAAAGATCATAGCAGGACTCAACATGGAATCGGAAGGGGGAACGCCTCAACACTTTGGGGTTAAGGATACCCAACTCTATGGTTGTAAATAGGTCTTAACACTACTGAAAGAAATACAATAGAATTCATGATAGAGTTTGTAAAGCATGCGGCTGCTTCCGAAGAAGCGTCCTGGTGCTAGCGGAATGAGAAGAAAACAACAAGAACTAACAGACCCTCAGTACACAAAGCCGACACATCAAAAAGTAAAGTCTTCAATATTTTACAAAAAAAAGGTCAGAAGGAGCGAAATGCAGGGCAGTCAACAGGGAGCTCCAGAGCTTGGCAATCAGAAATGAGAAGGAACAGCCACCTCTTTTAGGCTCGTGGACCCTGGGACGCGCCGAAGTTTAAGTGCGTTGGATCGCAGCAATCTACCCTGATAGTAGGCTGACAATCTTCTTCTTAAATATAAAGGGCCCTTTGCTCCAAGGCTCTCTAGACAAAGATTAATGATTTGAATGTCATGCAGTTGGCAATAGACAGCCAATGTAGACTGCGTAAGGAGGTTGTCACAGATGAATGAGCTGGAATCTTGAAAATTAGATGTGTTGCCACATTTTGAATGATCTGCAAGCTATACAGCAAGTAGGATGGTAGACCCATGTACAAGCCATTTGCGTAGTCTAGCTTAGAAGTAACCAGGGCTTGAATGATGGTCTTACAATTGTCCTCAGGAGCCAGAAAGAGAATCTTTCTGAAAGATTTTAACCTAAGGAAACAACTAGCCGTAACAGCTCTAACCAGTGGTACGAAATACAGATTGCAGTTGAATTTGAAGCCTTGATTTCTTACCACTTGCAATGGAACAGGGGTATACTAAGTTCTGAAGGCCACCAGTTATAAGCATCAGTATATTTGTTAATGCCAAAGAAGGATATTTCCTTTTTGTCAGAATTCCCTTAGAGACAATTAGTATTCATCCATTAACTGACAGCCTTTAGACAGTCCTTAAATGAATTCAAGGCTCCAACATCCATCCACCGAAAGGAAAGCATCAATCGATGTGGTCAGCATACCAGAGCACCCTCATACCCCTTGATTCAACGAGATTAGCCTGGGGGACCAGATAGACATTTAAAAGGTCAGACTCAGAGGAGAGGACTGAGGCACCTCACATTCAGGTGGTATGAAGGATGACTTGAAGGCTGGGAGAAGTATAATTTGTGATCTGTCTTCCCGATAGGATTTGAGCCAAGCCATGTCCAGCCCATGGACACCCACACTCCACAACCTTTTCAGAAGAAGAGAATAGGAGACCAAGTTGAAAGCCACCGACAGATCCAAAAAGACAACCATAGCTGCCGCGTTTGGTTCAAGATTGTCCTTAATAAATTCAGAGACCTCCCAGAAAGCTGATTCTGTGCTCTAGCCTGCACGAAAGTCAGATTGCGAGACAAAAAGAGTTTACAAACCTAAAACATTTGCAGGGTTTATTAGCAGCAGTGGGGATAGAGGAAGGGATACATTCTTTATGTGCCTTGTGCAGAGCTCTACAGAAGTTGCCTGATGCTTTCTTGTACACCAATTGTGATTCCAAATCATATGATTTCCTCCACCGTCGTTCATGGTGTTTACAGTGTGACCTTTCATCTCTTAAGACAGCTGAGAACTACATCACTGAGGGTTTTGATCTATGCTGAGAAGCTGTTTTTAAAGGGACAATCAGATCATAGGCCAAGAAAAGCCACTTAGTCCCGATGACAGCCCACAACACCCGCAATTTTGAGCGGGGTCGATTGTAGTGCATCAGAAAGCAATGGTTCAGAGATTTGTCTCCAAGACCTGGAGACTTTCTGAAAAAGCAACTGCTGTTTCTTAGGGAGATTAATGATAAGTTTTATAGGCACCAGGGTGTGATCCAAGCAGATTAGCTTAAGAAGTCGATCGATATGAATGTTCAAAGAGTGGGAAAAAATAAGGTCCAGAGTATGGCCAGCCCTCTGGGTGGGACCTGGCGTATGTTTTTCTAGGTTAAATCCTCTAAAGTTGAAAGAGTCTGTTTAGCCACTGATCAGCTGAGCTCATCTATCTTCAAATCGAAGTCACCCTGCAGAAGGAAGTTAGAGCGGTGTATAGAGAGCTGACCTATCAAGTCCATTAATAAGAGCAGTTAGGAGGTCTGTAAATTAGCAGCCCGAGACCGTAAAAGATGGGTCTAAGGTAAAAGCAAAGGAGAGGCCTTCAATAGTACCAATATTAGAAAGTTAGAGCTAAAGCAATGAGAAGATTCCCTGTACACTATAGCCACACCTCTGCCCTGTTTGTCCACTCTGTAACTAGACTCAATTAGGAACCTAGACAGGATGGATAAAGCAATATCCGGCTTGGAGGAGGAGTCTGTAAGACAGGTTTCCTTCAAGAACAATAAGATATTGCATGTATCTTCTATAAGTAGTTCACAAATGTTCAAAAGAGTGTTTAAATAGAGAATGACAGTTAATTAGGGAAGCCAAGATGAAGGGGCCCTGTTGCTCCTTCAAAGGACAAGTATTGTCCGTTAAAGAAGTCCCGGGTGTAGACTCATGAAACCCAGTCAGCAAATTGAGGGAGACATCAAAAACGGAAAATGATTCCTACCCTCTTTACTGGACATGTTATCAAGGTTGAATTTGTGGCAACACAGGGGAGTGATAGGCAGATTTTGAACTGTTGTCAACCTATCTCTTGAATAAACCTTACTCATAGGCTCGATGGACTCACTGGCAGCATGGCTGGTGCTGGATGCTTTCGGGACGTGGACAGGCCCAGACAGGCTTGCCTTTGGGACGCCCGCTGCGTGTCCGCTGCGTATCCTGTTTCTATGGAGAGAGGAAACCCGATTCTAACCACTAGAGTGCAGTCACACTAAAATGGCATTACTGAGGTAAAATCGATAGAAGTGTTCAATAATTGAACCAAGCCCCTGTTTTTTAAAACAGTATTACAATTACAATTAAAATTAGTAGCTCTCCTAATTCCATTTACCCACTACAGTAAAAACACAGAATAAAGTGGAAAAAATTAGCAGAGTAACATGCTGTTTCTGGCAGAGCCAGCTGCTGTGAGTCTGCGGCATTGCCCAACTTATATGGAGTGAGGGAAACCCAATTCCAATCACTAGAGCTTGTCATACTAAAATGGCACCTCTGTGGTGGAAATGGTAGGAGTGTTAAAAAATTGCACAAAAAGCGATTAAAAAAAATAGTATTAAAATTAGCAGCTCTCCCAATCCCAGTAGCCCACTGCAGTAAAGACACCAAAAAAATGTAAAAAAATGAGCAGAGTATCAAGTCGTTACCGGCAGCCTCAACCGCTGCACATCTGGGGCATTGCTCCACTGATTTTGAATGAGGGTACCATAATTCCAACCACTACAGCGTGTCAACACAAATTGGCACCTCTGTGGTGGTGTCAGTAGAAGTGTTAAATAATAGCACAAACCCCCTATTTTTCAAAACAGTATTAAAATTAGTAGCTCTCCTAATCTCATTAACCCACCGCAAGAAAAAACACATAATAAAATGGCAACAAATTTGCAGAGTAACAAGTTTTTACTGACAGATACAGCCTCTGCGAGTCTACGACATTGCCTTGCTTATATGAAGTTAGGGTATTAATAGCCACAATATCAAAGAAGTCAAAGGGCCTGATTCACAAACTGCATTTTGTAGCACATAAAGCAGTCTACAGTAATACTACTTACTACAAAATGCAATGCACAAACCTAGATTTCCACTTCCACTGGTCCTATTTTTTTCTATAGGGAAATCTTCACACATATACGTTTATTACCTAGTATTAAATGTGGTTGGGACCAGGGAGCTGCTGAAAAAGGAACATACTTACTACTCAAAGGGAGGGATTTAAGGAGGGGTTGGGAGGGATGTTCACCCACCCACAAAAGAGTAACTCCATTTCTCTTCATAAATTGTACTTTTAAAGTTACTACAGCCAGCAAGGACCCAAAACAATAGTAAAGGACCCAAAACAATAGTGAAGTCCAGCACCACACATGGCTAACCACTAGTACTGCAACACCCTCCCACAGAAAATAATGGAGGTAGGAATGTAAAATAAAAGAGCATAATAAATATTGTTAATTTAAATGAAAGTATTTAAACTAGTTAAGAACAAGACCCTGTGTCCAGTATTGTGGTGAGAGTGTGCGACTCCTGCACCTCTGCCGGAAAGATCGACCAGATCTCGCGACCATAAGGGAGGGTTTGGCATATTGCAGAAACTGTCTCACGTCCATCTGCAACAGAGGACCAGCTTCTTCCAAAGTAACAATGGAGCTGTTCAGGTAGAGGTCCTCCAACCTCTGACTGCCACCCACCCCTCATTGGGATATATCCATCAACAACTGTATGTGCTGAAAAGACTTCAACCATCAGAGAGGGAGAAATGAAGCATACAGGTGTCTTCCCAAGACTCGCTTCACTGTTAGTTCCTAGACCTTCACCACCTGTCTCACTATATATGGGCTGGCCATCAGAACCCTTATGCTGCTAATAAGGAGTTTGGGAAGGCTTCCCTCCTCCACCAGTCCTGCCACCAGCCTTTTCTCCCTGTTACTACCTTCCATGCACCATAATGCCACGTATTGTTGGAGCCCAGACATAGAATGCAACTACAGATCTGGAAGTCCCAGCCCACTCAAAACAGGGTCCAGTTTCAGCATGTCCAATTTGACTATGCTCCTCTTACCCACCCACACCAAGGACACCAGGAGGCTGTTGAGTTCCGTGAATGCAGATTTCACAGTTTACAGAATGAATTCTTTACCATGTAAGACACTGATGCTGTACCACCATCTTACTTAGGACCACTTTGCCCATCACTGAGACCGGTAGCTTGTTCCAGAACTAATAGAGGTGCATAAATTATCAATGAACCGCCCCGTTTTTTATAGGTCATCCTGATGACCTGGATTGTGTACTTTTTGGTTGCCCAAATATTGTAACTTCTCAGTTTCCGAAGGGAGTTTCATTCTGGGAAGGTTTGCCTTCAGTCGACCCACCAGCCTTGCCAAAGGAAATAGTACCATCTTATGCCTGTGGACTTGTAGACCAGATGCCCGTCCGAAGTCCCTCATTTGTCCCATCATCACCAGCACTGAGCCCCTCCGGTTAGCTCATGTAAAGGAGGGTGTCTTAGGCATACAGCGACACAATGTGGATGGTGTTCTTGACTCGGATACCCCAGTTCCTAAGATCCAGTCTCAGGTGTATTGCCAGCAGCTACATCGCTAATGCAAGTAGGTGTGGGAACTCCGTGTACAGCAGCCACACCCAGGACAAGAAACTCGGACACAGCCTCATGTACCTCATCACCTCCCACATATATTCCCAGCTCTGGGTGTCAAAAGCTTTTTCCATGTCCAATGCTTCTAGTTCAGCTTCCATGTCTGCCCCTGAACTAAGACCATCACGTGTGACAGGCGGCAGAGGTTTATATGGGTATCCCGTCCCGGAATGAACCCACATTTGGTTCATTACAACCTGACCTAGTCTCATCTGCAGCAGTTTTGAAAGTATTTTCGTGTCAACACTAGAGGACACCGGGTCTCTCAGGCCTTTATCTGGCTTAGGTATCATCACATTTAGGGCATCCCGCATAGAAGGAGGTATTACACTTTGACACCTGGCCTCCAAAAATGCCTCCAGGAGCCGGTAGACAAGCAAATCAGAGTAGCTTTGATAATACTCTACCGGGAGACCATCAGGATTAGGGCACTTAACACAGGCCATATCACGTATGGCTGCTGCCACTTCCTCCTCTCTTATCTACCCCTCTAGTCCCTCCATCTGGAGCTCCTTAAGACGGGGCACATTAAACCAATCCAGAAGGCTATCATTCCATTCAGTGTGTCCATAGAGTAGGTAGAGGAGTAAAACCTCCATTTCTTCTGCAATTTCTGGGCCTCTGGGTTTCTTGTAACATTGCTATAGGTACACCTAACCTCCATAGAAAGGCTTTCACTCTGTAGTGCTTGACAAAAGTGTTTAGTCCCCACATGTTCCAGGTGACCATACACATGCATCCTACCATAATATGCCATAGGATGTATGACATTACAACGCCTGCTTTTACCACGCATGCTTTTACATCGCAGTTTTTACAACGCATACCCTTACAACGCATAGCGCTTTGGGGTGCTGGATAGTGAATAGTTTAATTTACTATTCCAACTCCAGTCCCCGTGGATAGTAGGGAAGGTGTTGGATAGTAAATTAAATCTATTCCCTATCCTAGAGTGCCCCCCAGCTCAATGCGTTGTAATGGTTTGCGTTGTAAAAGTTGCGATGTAAAAGCACTGCGTGGTAAAAGTTGCGTTGTAAAGGATGTTTCCCTATGCCATATTATATCTAATGAATAATCCTACCTCTGGTCGTCCTGGACCATTTCACCAACCCTGCATCTCTGGAATCCAGGTCAACCATCCATCCATTGCACACCCACTATATGGGTTTTGTTCACCATTATGCTATGTAGATCCAAATCTAGAAAACATACCCAACCCCATCCTCCTCCCTGGGTAACTACTCACAGACAAGAACTGGGTCTCCCCCATAACAGACTCTCACCCCCTCTTCTAACATGTGAAACTAAATGTGCATGTTTCAAGTAGCGTGTAATAGAAACAGAGCTCTTCACCTCCTGGATAACTTACTGGCACATGCATCAAGGATGGCTTTTGCGATTCCTTAATTGCGATTAATCAGGAATCGCAATTAAGGAATTGTAAAAGCATATGCATGTAAGAATCGCTAAAAAAAATAGCAATTTCTACACATTCCTTAATTGCGACTCGTAAATTTCGAGTCACAATTAATTAATAGCATCCCATTCATTGCTATGGACCTACAACCCCATAGGAATGAATGGGAATTGCATATGCAATTTCCGAGTACTCACTAGGTACTCGCAAATTGCACATGCAATTGCAAGGGTGCAAAAAGGACACCCTGTTGTACCCCTGAAATTGTGATGTGCATCCATGTTGCGCACACACATGCCCCAAAGGCATGTGTGTTTGTAACCTGGGACTTTGAAAAATGCACTTTGTACATTTTTCAAAGAAATCGCATTTTACCATCACCTTTCATTTGATGGTAACTTGCAATTCTTAATTGCAAAATCGCAATTTTTCAAACTTTATTCCATTGCATTTAAGGAATCGCAAAGTGCGGTTCTATAAATGCAATCGCAATTAAAGTAATCGCAATTTTGCGATTACTTAAATTGAGATTTTTGCATTTGGGATGATGCATCCCAAATGCAAAAATACCCGTCGCAAAGGGGCAGATTCTGAGAATCTGCCCGTTTGCGACCGTTTTTTCCTTTGATGCATGTGGGCCTTAGTATAGTACCAAGGGAACTTGCAATGCTTAAGGTCAAACCAGCAAAAAATCAGCCCAAAGTACACTCTGACCTCTAACTCCCCTTCATTACAGTCATCTCACACACCCCTCAGTGGGAGGTCACTGCACTCCACACTCACTAACCACACAGCCTTTGCAGTTCGCCCTGCAACTCTCACAGCACAGTAAGAACAGAAAATAGGGAAGGAAGAAAGGAAAGAAAGGAAAATAGAAAAAAAGAGGGTGGTGGTCTGAGAGATCATCCATCGCCCTTCCACAAAGTGCCTCTCCGCACTCAATGGAGCACCATACTTATATCATTACAATAGTCTATTTTACTCCTCCGGAGTTGCAGTGTCCAAATCGTCCTTTGCAGCCGCAACAGTTAATTATTCACAGTCCGTGCTGACCCCCTGCGTCCACACACTGCCGACTCACAAGTGTAAGAAATTCTCACCATGCGATATCAGTGTTTATGTGCCAGCCAGTTCCAGCGTTTCTTCTACCATATTGGATCTGCTCCCACTGGAGGTTGCAGATGTGACCTCCTCCTCCACCCAGGCTCTAGCTTTCTCCCATTCCACACACTGGTATTCCAAGTCAAGATTGCCATCCTGCCTCTCCACCACATTAGTTTCTGAGTGTGTCTTCTTCTTCCTCCTGCCTCATCACCTCCCCGTTAATCCGTTCCTTCATTTTCTCTGGCACCAAGCAAGGATCCCTCCAGGGATGGGTATCAGAAGCCTGCCAACTTCCTGAATCTCCAGCCAGTTCCACACTTTCTCAGACTTTGAAAACAACAGAGTTCCCATCGCGCAGCACCTTCAATTTTGTGGGGTATAGGTACATGTTTTTAGTACTACGGCCTTCAGATTTTGTTTAATGCCCCAAAACATTTGTCGCACGTACTGGACTCATTGTGTATAATCTGGGCAGATCTGGATAGTGCGGTTTCTTTAAGGTGGGATTCCCCAACGGCCAGAGCGCTTGCAAGATAGCATCCCTATCCGTACATCTGAGTATCTTCGTGATCAATGTTCGCGGCAGTCACCCAATGGCCGAGGCGGCACCAGAGTCCTATGGGCGTTCTCAACTACAAAGACGGGTGAGAGGCCAGCCTCCGGCAGCGATGTTCTGACATACTATTCAAGAAAGAGCTGCAGCGCTCCTCCCTTTGTGCCGTCGGGAGAATCCCACGAAGCGCAGGTTGCAGCACTGGTAGCGTCTCTCAGCATCCTCAGCGTGCATTTCTAGCTTCTGCATTTGTGCAATGAAGCTGGCAACCATTGTTTTCAGTACCATCACCCACTTGTGCAGGTAATTTACTTGTTGTTTCATTGTCAAGGACGTCTCAGCAACGTTGTGTAGGTCTACCCGCTGCAAGTTCACATCCATGGAGATTGAATCAATCTTGGCTTGTAAATTAGCACTTGAGGCCTAAATGGCCACTAGGATCTGGCATATTGGTCAATTTTTGTCTGCTGGGCTCCTTGGGAACCCCGTCCTTGCCCATTATCAATCCACTGTGAAGCCTCCAGCCCTGTCCTCAGGCAGAGATTAGGTCAGAAGCACACACAGTCTCTCTGGGTTCCAGTGGTCGACTCCAATCCACTCAACAACATTACTGGAGCAGGAAGAGGACAGCTCCCCCCACATAAACACACAGGGATCTGGTGCACCCCAAACAGTGGGGGGGCCTCTACAATCACATGGATCAGGCAAGCCACAAGTCACTAAGGGTAACCATAGTCCCACACCTCAAGGACCCCATTCTGGCCTCATCACCAACTCAAACGTCCGGGCCATAGCCCGATGACATCAATGGGGACACTACAGGGGTCGAGGCTCCATCGGCAGGCAGCACCACATCAACCAGCGGGTGTCCCTGACCTGTAGGCTCCAGTTCAGACACTTTACCACTGTCCCACACCCCATGGCCTTAGGAGTCAGCCTCTCACTGTGTGTTACAGCCCTGCAGGCACCATCACCCACTCCTGTCTTCACACTCGCTGCTTGGTGTGGGACACACAGGCCCACAGCGTCCCAACCGCCTCTACAGTAACTGATCACAGGCCCTCCTGCCTTCTCAGTGTCTCCTCATGGTGCCCCCGCGTGCGGGGGAACCACAGGCCAGACAGAGGGGTGAGGGTGATGATGGGGGTGGCAGGGTCTTCCCCCGACCCCACCACTTTGCAGGGTATTTTCCTCTGCCAGCTATGTCCCACCACTCCTTCTGCAAAATGCTTACAGGGCAGTGCTGACAGGCACAGGCCTGGCGACTAGACTGGACGAAAAACGATGTCCTCTGCTGTGCCCACAGCCAGCTCCAAATTCAAGTTGCAGTTCCTGGGAGCAGGGGTGGGGGGGCGCCCCACCATCCACCGACCATCTCCCCAGCAGTCTGGGCTCCAGTTCCAGCGCCTCCAGGCTCACACTCAGGGCTCTCAGCACATCTCCATCTTAAGGCCCGTTGCCTCTCCAGGTGCAGCACGTATACACTGCTTGTGTGCAGCTGCCTCTGCACTTTTTTCCGACCCCTGTGGTTCCCGGGAGTGCGTCAGCACTGCCATCAAGCAGCGGTTCTCAAATGAAAGCAATGTGGTGCAGCATAGGAGCAGGATTATATATGTGGTGCATTTGGGCCGGGAGCTCCCTGCTAGTGCCGCCGGTTGGCCATCTTGCCTCCACCCTCCTTATGTTAAGTTAATTTTTAAATTGAAAAAAGTTTAATAAAATCTGTTCATGTGAAATAAAAATGTTTAGTTTTTAGATAATTGTTTTACAATTAAATACAAATCATTCATATATTTAACTTCCTAAATAATTTCATTTAATTTAATTAACAATATTTCGTTTGGGAATCTATTTTAAGTCCCTGTCTCAATTATATTTTGGGCACCCGGTATTATGGTATTTTTTTTTTTAACATTTCCGTCTATATTTATCCATATTTATTTTATGTCAACTTTATCTGTATTTATCCATATGTATCACGGGTTTTGTGAAAAAAATAAAGCTGAAACTGGTATATTTCCACATTTATTTAACCAATAAATATTCAGCCATGCTTGAGTGCTTGCCAGGTTTCAGTGATAGGAATACCCGTGGAAGATAAATTAGCAGAACATAAAGCAACGCACTTATATGAAAATATGCACATTTCAGTATCAGCCTTGTGCATATCTACTGCTGTGTAAGGCTTAGTTCTGAAATTCCTTTCTTTTTTAAACCCCTTACCTATGAATCCGCACTTTTATTGGCCTGGCAGTCATGCCAAAGTGTATTTCGAATCACTCAAAAAGCACCCAATTAGGGGGCATATTTATGAGTTCTGGCGCATCTCTGCAAATCAGCAGGGATGCGCCAGAACAAATGCGTCACGCAAAACTACCCTTGCGTCACAGTGGATGTGCCGCATTTACAATGCAGCGCGCCGTGGCGCAAGGGTAGGCAGATGCGTGACACATCTCATGACGTAAGGGCGGCGCATCGCTGGAGATCGCTGGAGTCGCGTCAGCAATGCTCGGGTGTGTCCTATACTTAACATGCTGCGTCAGTCCTTACGCCTGCTTCAAGCAGGCGTAAGGAATTGACGTAGCAGCGTCGCACAAGTGCCTGCCTGAAATCTTGTAGATTTCACGCAGGCACTTTTGCGAGGCTCACCTGCCCCGGAACGCCCACCCTGCGCCGGAACACCCACATGTGGCGCAGGGCTTTACAAAGTGACGCATCTGCCTAGATGCGTCACGTTGTAAATGGGTCGCAGGGATGCGCCACGTTTACGCTGCAGTTGCGTGATGCCTTGTAAATCTGCTTCTAGGTTTTTATCCACATTTAAAAAAAAATATAGACAAGAAAATCAATGGGTTTCGCTCTGTATTTATCTGTAAAAATCAGTAAAAATGGAAAACAGGGAGCCTAAATGATATTGTATGAGCTGGTGTTGCAGTATCAGTGGTTTGCCATGTGTGGTGCTGGACTTATTACTGCTCCTTTGTGTCAGTAGTAACTTCACAGAAAAAGAATTCCACGAGGGCTAAGGATGTCAATTAAACCTATGTTGAATAGATTTCACCTTAACAAGGAGTTTATGGAGAGGTGGTATTCCATCTTAAATAAATGCTCTTTGGATTTGATTTTGTTACTGGTTGAGGAATTGGCAAAAGCTATTCATGAGTTAGCGCATGAGATCGAAGAAATCAAACAAAATTTGGAGTCACGGATGGATAAGGCAGACTGGGATAAATCACAGGAAGACATCACTTCTAAATTAGAGAAATATTCAAAAGAGCTGCAGGAAGGCAAACTACGAAAGTTCAAACGAGACACTTTGGACTACAAGTTGAACGAGGTATATACATGGGCTGAGGTATATGCCCAACGGAGAACATATCAAAAGAAAAAAGTAGTTACAACATCTGAAGAGAGCCTAGTTTCTGATAGTGATCTAAATACAAATAGACCAACAGCACAAACTCAAATATTGGATCCACAAGCATCAACAATCACAACTGATTCATCAAAAACAGCAGGCACCAGTAAGTCTTTTTTAGCCCAGGGAGGAGACTCCAGTCAACCACCAGGGAAACAACCACCAAAAAAGCAATCAGTGCAAAAACAAGGAGAGGAGGGCGAAGGAGCTCGCACAAGGAGCATGAGATAAATCTGGTCTTAAACATTTCTAAAACCGAACTGACTAAAGACGAATTGAGGGTACTCAATAAAGGATTAGGGTTTGTACCTACGTATGATACCAACAAGCTTGAAATTGAAGTAGCTTTTTATAAATTTATGCGTGTTCTGAAATTAAGACATTTTTTTACCAACATTATGCCACCTCTAACTGATAAAGAAGAACCTGAATTTCTGGAATTCAAACCCAAATCAAAATTTCAAGCACCATCAACACACAAAATCCTGGAAGCTTTTGAAAAATCAGTAATCAACGATCTGGAAAGTTTGAATTTGAGGAAATCCAAAAGAAAGAATCTTTCTGTATATGACAGAACCATTTTAAAAGGACTTCAAGAAAACCAGAGTATTCTTATACAGAAAGCAGATAAAGGAGGTGCCATTATAGTGATGGACAGAACAATGTACAATCAAAAGGTGGACGAACATGTGGCTGACACCTCTATTTATTTTGAGTTGGAAAAAGATCCTATTGAAGATTTACAAGTGACCCTCAACGACATCTTGACCAATGCCCTTGAATTAGGGCATATTACTGCTAAGACCAAACAATATCTGACAGTGCAATTTCCGAGAAGACCACGCCTCTATATGCTCCCCAAGGTGCATAAAAATCTATACGATCCACCTATGCGTCCCATTGTGACTGGATGTGGGACAGTGTTTGAACCACTAGGTCAATACATTGACAAATTTCTCCAACAATTCGTCCAGAAATGGCCGTCTTATATCAAGGACACTAATGATTTTCTACTCACACTAAAAGAGATTCAACTAACATGCTCTACTTTGGTGTGCACTATCGACGTAAAGTCGTTGTACACCTCCATCCCCCATCAATCTGGTATGGAGGCAGTGGAGTGGGCTCTGCTACAACAACCATCAGTAAAGGCGGAAAGAGTTTTCATTTTGGAATTGTTACATTTCTGTTTATACCACAGTTATTTTGAATGGGCATCAAAGTTTTATTTCCAACAGAACGGAACGTCTATGGGATTTGCTGGGGCCCCGGCATATGCTAATACCTTTATGGCAAAATTTGAAGTGGACCATATATACACGAATGACTCTTGGAAGGAACATGCAATCTTATATCGCAGATTCATAGACGATATATTTGTATTATGGTCTGGAACAAAAGAAAGTCTAGAATACGAAATCGACAGATTGAATCATTGTGAAGAGAACATTGAGTTCACTCACGTCATCAGTGATAAGGAATTGCCATTTCTAGACGTTTTGATTAAGATTGAAGATACCCAGATTAAAACGAAAGTTTTCAGAAAAGACACAGATGTGAATAATTCCTTGTTATTTCAAAGTTTCCATCCTCAGAACCTGAAAAACAACCTACCGGTGTCACAATATATGCGAATTAAAAGGATATGTTCTCATGAGGAAGATCTAAAAGAGAATCTCATAGTTCAACACCAACGATACAAAGAACGAGGTTACCCTGATGACATTTTATCTACAGCTAAAAATAGGATCGATACATACAGCAGAGATAACTTATTAACTCAGGAGCCCAAAAAAACTATGGACAGGCATGTGTTTGTGTCAAAATTCTCTACCTCTTCACAAAGAATGAAATCAATCATCAATAAACATTGGGATCTTTTAAAGAATGAAGATGATTTCAATGGAATTTTTGGCAAAAAACCAATATTTGCATACACAAGGTCAAAGAACCTAAAAGAATTGTTGATGACTCCGACTAGAGAGACAGAAGTGTCCCACAAAGGAATGAAGAAATGCCAGAATTGTGTGCATTGTTCTAATGTGATCGTAGGTAACAAGTTGCATCATCCACAAACTGGGAAAGAAATTGCACTTCATTACAATGGAGATTGCAATTCCAATAACTTAATCTATTACATCAAATGTCCCTGCGGCAAAATTTACGTAGGGAAAACAGAGAGAAAGTTAAAAAAAAGAATAACAGAACACAAGAGTACTATAAGGAACAAAAATGTAAAAAGCAATTTGGCAAAACATTGGAATGACAATAACCACAGCATAGCTCAAATCAGGTACTCCATATTGGAAGCTGTTAAGACATACGAGGGGGTTGATCTCACCAGGTCCCTCCTCCAAAGAGAGATACATTGGATCAGGCTTTTGTCAACACAAGAACCCAAAGGGTTAAATGAGAAAGTAGATTTATCGTGTTTTATTTGAATCTTTTTGCCCGCTGAACCTGCATCAGCAAGATGCGTGCACTCATAAAGATGTATATTGTAAATATCTGGAAAATGTATGAGTAGGAGAAGTTACAAATCACTTCACTATTTTTCTTATCTATTCTTTTTTTTCACTACGTTCCTTTTCCATTACTTTTCTTTAAAACATGATTTTGGGGTATTGGATTTCACCTTGAGGCTGTTTCATGTTGTCGAGTAAGCCGTTTTTTACTTCTTCAAAATGGCGCCCGCAGTTTTTTGTGAGCAACAGAGTTCTGTTAGAGTCCTTTTTCAGTGTCTATTCGTAGTCGCCACGCTAAATATGTAGCGTGAGCAATGGTAGTTGAGTGTAGCTGGTCGGAGTTCCGAGTGGCAGCTAGAGAGCAAAGACGGAGAAGAGAGTTGGATTTTGGAATTTCAGTATACCGAGCTAAGGTAAGAGGCTGAGAGACAGAGTGCGCGACAGAATAATCTTGGTATGGAGGGTTGTGAACCCGGTAGTGAGAGAGGTGTTTACTGTTATTTTTCCAGAACCTACAAGAGCCTCCACTGAGTAGAACATTCCGCTTTGTGCCACTGAGAGTTTTTTGCGGTAAGCGAAGGGTGAACACTGTGAGAGTTCAGTTCCATTCAGGTACCATGAGTTTAAAACAGCTGCGAGGTGCAAACAATATGTCTTTTGTTTATTTCCGGTATAGATTGATTAATTCGGTGACAGTGACAACAGTAAGTTGGTTCTTTCAGAAACTTTTGGTGATTAGGTCGCATTTCACAGTGGTGTGGGTTATCTGTGGTCTTACTACTCTAACATGTCTTTTCGAGTGACATTTGGAAATAACTCCCTGTACATAATGATGTTTTGGTCTTCTGTGTTCATAAACACTGTTGGTAGTAATGTAAAATTACCATTCAGTTTACAGGCCCCTGAGGAAGAGCTCCAAGAGCTTGAAATGCATTGGGCGCTAAAGAAAAAGTCATCTACGCAAAAGAAATATGATTGTTTTGAATTTGTGAATTTTGGAAAAATCATGTATTGAATGAATAATACTTTGTCAGAGCAAATTTGTATAATGTTTTGAATTATTTTTGTTTACAAATATGATAAAACTTGAATCTTGAAATTTAAAGTCGAGTATTATATGTGTTAATAATTTAAGCGGAGTGTCGCAGTGACAACCGCGCACAGCTACAGTGCGCTGAGGTTAAGGGTCACAGACTCTTAAGATAGGTACTTCAGTTCAGGCACGTGCAGGACAAACGTGCCACCCCGGCAGCACGCTTGGAGCTAAAAATAATAATCTGAAAAATAAGTTCAAATTCATACTTTTTGAGAAAAGATTTCGAGTGCTCCTCCCATCCATTATTCAGTAGTAACTTCACACCCATAAATTTGGATACAACCTCTGTTTCAGAGGGTGAAGGCATGTAAATCTACACTTTTGAGTAAGTTTATGCTCAAATTTTGTGAATGCCCAAAATAGCTTATTTACTTAAAAGTAAAGTAGGTGTACTAGTAGTAAACGTACATGTGTAGCTAAATGTCCACTGAGTATTTACAAATGAGCCTGATAGCAACAAGGGGGTCAGTTAGAGGGTTAAATCAGCGAGCTAAGGTGGATGTTGTAGCTAGCTGTAATAAAAACTCATACTGACAAAAACATCAATTTGTGTAATAGATGACATACCTAATGCCATTGGGAGAGTTGCTATTTTCAGGAAACACCAACGTAAAATGCTTTGAAACTGAACATTGCAATTAAGAGATGAAAAATGTATGTGGTGTGGCACGAGTGTATCTGGCTAGAATATTTTAACATAAATGCCATTTTAAATGTTTCAGAATGGAGACAGACTTTAAGTCTAATGAGAATGAGCTATTACGAGAAATAGAAGAGAAAGATAAAGTAATTGATGAACTCACCAATAAACATGGTTCCCTTTCAGAAGTAAAAGATAACCTTGAACAGGTAGGAGATCTTTGTAAATTACTACAGTGTACTGGGTGACGGGAATGTATTTAGAATGTTGTAGTGTGCTGTTTTTGTGGTCTTTAGTATTTTTCATATCTTTCGCATTCTGCAATAATTAGAGATTAGGTCAGAAGCACACACAGTCTCTCTGGGTTCCAGTGGTCGACTCCAATCCACTCAACAACATTCAGATTGGTATATTACTGGAGCAGGAAGAGGACAGCTCCCCCCACATAAACACACAGGGATCTGCATTTTGCATTTCTTATGAGGATTGAGTGCAAACAAGGGGAACATGTTCAAAATCCATCCCCAAAATGTAGTGAACCACTGAGGTTAGATACCATCCTCTTCAAATTGAACAGCCTTAGTAAGAGCCCACACCCATAGAGGTTTATGCTTAAATGAGACCTTTATTATATACATAAAATAGCTACAAATGCAACAACGTGCCACTATTGATTACCTTCTCTGGATTATCCTCCTACACTAGACAAAATTGAAAGTGTGAAATGGCATTTCTTTTTACCTTCCAAATACTTTGACTCCATCTGACAGACAACCCATTTAGGTAAAGGGCTTTTCTAAGGAAAAGGATGCAATAGACAAAAAGTGTAGCCATGATATGAGCACTCTGCTTCTGATTATTAACCCATAGAGTATGACATTGAGATGGGAGCTCTGAAATACAGACAGGATAAACCATTTGTTTGGTTATGCCCAAAGGTATTTTATGCAGTGTTTTAATACTTCTGCATCTTCCTCATGAGCAGTAATTGCCACTACTATAAGGACTGACAACAATCCTTGCCATATTTCGCCAAAATGTCTGAGGTGTTTCTTAAATTTGGTATTGCAATCTATGTGTCTTACATATTGAAGACATTTGTTGTCATAGCAGATTAGCGACTGCATACAAGAAAAAGAGTCTTGAAGACTCATTCTCTGTAAGCCATGCCCGGACTTATGGAAATGATTCAGCCATCTTCCACCTACAGCCATTTGCATAAAGGACAATTAAGTGATTTGCCCTGAATCACAGGAGGTTTTTAACGTCGTTACCTAGACTCGAACCCAGATCCCCAGGTCCGAGGTCGAGCGCCCAAGCCGTTAGGCCAACTCCTCTCCCCTGGTAGTAACTATCCAAGGCACACAGTTGTAATGTAGCAAATGTGTCAGACATCTGGGAAATTTAAAGATCGTTCAATTCAAAACAGTCACGGTTGAAGTATTAGTCATGCATAAATGTGACATTGCATGGAAATGGAGGTGGTCTGGCTACCCTAAATGTGTGTGCCAATCCAAAGCCATGTCTGGCCATTCCTTTTTCAAGGGTGAACTAGTAGGTGCCCCATTAAGCCCAGGTCTAAATGAAAACCAGTATCATAAATATTAACATCATTCTTTTGCAGATAGTACTCATTCAGTTGTAGTAGATAAAACATTACATTAAATAAGGTATACATGGCTATTTTGGAAGACATTACGTAACATAAGAGACCTTGGGATGACACATTTTAATTAGCGTATGCACTTATGTGTGCTGATGAAAGGTTCATTTATTAAGTCAGCTGTGCAGAGGAGGAGGAGAAGGAAGTACTTTGGAAGAAGCACTTCAGCAAGCTTTAAACGGAGGAGGTCCTGAAACTCAAGCCCACAGCTCTCTGAAGCCCCCAAAAGCATAATCTAGGAGGGAACAAATCAACAAAGGTCGACTCCCAGGTCAGCAGTGACCTGGGCAGTCTAGCACAAAGCCCTCCGCCATCTTAGGTTGCAACATGTGTGGAATCCAAAATGGAAATGCACTTTGAACAAAAGCGCACACAATCCCCAGACTCGGCCCTTACATACACATTTTGTATACACAGCTGCATGGACATGAAAGATCCCAATTAACAGAGACTGTTCGAACCTTTACATGGGGAGGCTAACAGGCACCTCTCCTTGAAATATGCAGGGGTAAAGGCATGCCCCTTTACTATCAGTTAAGTTGCAAGCACTGCCAGATCTACAAAGCTCAAAGAAAGAGGGCATGGGCCACTTTCAGACAGAGGGGTTGCAGATTGTGTGCCCTCATGACTTGAGTGCACAGCTCTGGGGTTTTAATCCAGTAAACAGGTATAAACCTCAGTGTCATTGCCTTAAACCATTCACTGGGAATGGTGTAAGGAAAAATGCTGAAAGGTTCTGTACAAAAAAGCACATAGAACAGCACACCCCACTCTCCAGAGACTTAGAGAGGACATGTCAACCTAAAGAGAGTAATTGCACCTCAGTAGTCAAGGAGTACTCCTCACTCGGTAGGAAATTCTTTAAGTACATTTTTGTACTGTTTTGTACTCTTTTTGCACTCTTAATTACTCTTAAGTATTCTGTAACAGATTTCCATCCTGTTGTGAGTGAGGGTCCCACAACAGGATAAGGTGGATGAATATTTTTGCTCTTATACCCCTGTTCTACATATCATACCAAGCGACTGGGGGAGGGGGCTTTGGGACATCCAAATGGATTAGGGTAATTCTAAGCTTTTCCAGTGAGGTAGATTTACCGAAGATTCACCTTGTCCCCCTACACTGATTTGGCCTTGAATGCCTTCCGCAGATGGTGGGAAGGTGAATTGAAGTTATATGTGGAGCCTACTTCTTCCCTCATCAGTAGCAGAAAAAGGCCAAATGTCAAATGTTCCTACACATACCCCCATAAGATGAGGCCACCATGACAGATTACCAGAGAAAAAGGAAGGCGCTACCAACACATATCGAAATTCTTCCTATCCACCAAACTAATCACAGAGGAATATATGTGCCAAGACACACTTTGCCCGACAACCTTCTCATTAAAACCACCCAAGATAGGGAGGAGTCTTTTCTAGAAATTCAGTGTACAAGGCAGCAGCTAGGTGGGAATCGGGTAGGAAGACAGGAGATACCAACAACTCCCTGATGGCAGACCCTTTCTCTCTTCTCTCCTTACAAGCAAAAGAGAAGGCGTTGCATGAGGAATGACTCTCAACATCCCATTGGCTTTTAGAAGAGGAAGAGGCAGGAATATTGGAGGCAGGAAGACAAGACAGACCAACAGATGCCTAATGACACACCTTTTTGTGTCTTTATTGCAATGGGGACCTTGCGAGACTACCTCTAAAAGGACCTTTCTTAGACAGAAGGTACTCCCATTCTCAAGCCACAAACCCGAATCCTCAGAACTCCTGAAAAGACCATACATGTCTCCAGCAACAAGGAAAAGCACTGTTGAGAGTTTGACAAAATATCTCTATAAGCCCAATATTTTACATTTGAACTCAATAAACCATGGATATGAAGTGAAAAACTGAAGAGAATTTTCTTTATAGTATTAGTGAGTGAAAACCATTGAAACCTACTCTTATATTAGCATTTCACAGTATTTACACCTCCTTGACCAATGTGCATCAAACTTAGAGGAAACAGCATCCAAAAATCAAGCCTCCTTTGGTGCAGATTGCTCAAACAGGTGTAAATGTATAAGACGGGTCCGACAAATTGTCAGTTTTCTGATTTCCATTCATGCTCCCATAGCGAATTTTGGTTGGTTCTGGCCCCCCAATTAATGTAGATCTCTCCCCAACCTGCCCAAAAAGCCAGGGGGGGATGTATGTCAGTACAACGCGATCTTTTAGATCGCGGTACATGACAACGCTGCCATTACAACGCAAGTCGTTACAACGACTTGCGTTGTAGGGCGTGGATTGTGGAATATTATAATTTTATATTAAAACACCAGTCCACGTAACAGTAGGGAAGGTGTTGGAATATAAAATTGCAATATTCCTTATACAACAGCGCCATCCAGCGCAAGTCGTATTAATGACTTGCGTTGTAATGGCATCGTTGTAAAGGCAACACGGTGTTTTCACCGCATTGTAAACGATGTTCCCCTGTCAGGCCTGGGTATTTAAAATGTACTGGGCGGGTAAAAGCAACAGAGAGGTATTTGTTTCACTCGTACATACCTTGCCTTTAGCTAATATGAACAATGTATAGACGTAGCTATAGGTGTGGGTGGAGGTGTAGCAAGGTTGCCATGGACCTGAATGCAAGCAAGTAAAATGGGCCTCCCATGTCGACAGCCCAAGTCTCATAACGTACCGCAAGTGAGTGGGTTTTTGGTTTCATGACTGGAAGTGGTTTTCTTTGTCCTCGTTATCACTTTGTTTAAGTTGTTGTAAGGACAATTTGTAAGACATGGTTGATTTTAACATGCGTTGGGCCTGTTCAGATTGTACACTTTATGTTATATAAACATCCCTGCAGCATGTGCTTTATCAAACAAAGCTGCAATACTGAAAACGTAACTGGGCGACCCATGGGTAACCCGAGTTCACTGAAGATGTTCAACGTCTTGAGCCATCCACTTTACAAGGGAAGGTAAAGTGCATATTTTTTGTGGAGGGAGCTCAACTAAATGATGAACTTAAGGTATATTTATACAACACAAAGAGGTCTGAAAGCTGTGTAGAGTTGAAGGGCTTCATTTTATTCCATTACTTGCAATTATTTATATAAGTGCTTCAGGTATCAGGAATTGTGAGCGCTCTGTGGAAGTCTCGAAAGTGTGGGAGCTGTGCCTGTTGCAGGTCAGAACTGGACTTCTGTATACATTATAGTAAAGGAGGATCAGTGCAGAGTGCAGGCTGTTTTAGAGGTGCATCCTAAGGGCACCATTACAGTAGATGCACCTTTGTGTGCAGCATAGCTCATGACAGCAATGCATGGTGAAATCTCTGAGAATGCCGAAGTACTGGAATAAGAGCAATGTGCAGGCCAACATAAAGAGCATTACGAGAGATACACCAGCTTTACAATAACTGTTTTTGGGAGCTCTAGCCCACCCGCTTTAGCGACAAACTCAGGAAGATGAGAAAAGAGCTTTGATTCTGCCCTGGAGATGTTAATCTACCTCATCTGTATGCCAAGACACATTAGACTTCAAAATCATAAGCTCTAGCTGCTTTTCTGGTGTCCTTCTGTGTCCAGCGAGGAGTGGCTTGGTGCGCTGCTTCCCAGCTGAGTTTCTTATTAGAGTAGGCGGTGGTTCTAATGTGAGAAGCACACCCTTCATTTGAGGCCTCCAGTATTGGCTGGATACTCATCGGTATTCTTCATTACTCCAATTCTCCTTCACTCGTCCCAGTAGTTCCATAATTGAGTAATGTTGCAGCATTAAGGCCACCTTCTACCCTTTCCTACATCTTTCTTCTCTTTCTAAAACTCTCGAAGGAGTTTACCAATAAAGCCCTTTTCCCACTTTCCCACTTCCTTTTATGTACAAAGCCCTTCTGAAAGAAAATCGGCTGAGAAATAATTTGGGGTCGGAGGGAGGATTGTAAGTACTGGGACGAGTGATCAAGAAGCGAGGTATTGAATATTACTGGTAAGTAATCCAGCCATTATCTCCTCTTCTCCTCACTCTTTCCATTCCTTATGTAATTGAGGTGTGACCAAGCTAATTCACCTCATCAGCCAATAAAAACACCACATGTGTGAAACCAACATAGACAGAAAAAATTGTTCAATTATTTATCCATTCTTCTATTGAAAAACTGAAACAAACATAAGTGCTGTAAGGCTGACAACTGAATCAATCAATCAATCAATAAATAAATAAATAAATAGTCCTGAATTATAACCAAAAGACATAGCACTCTTTATACCAGAAAGACCAAAGTCCCATTCAGGCTGCAAAGCTATATCAAACCTATAATGTACAATCAAGATCGATGGAGAAACCAAAGTTTCCACCTTGCATATGTCGCCCAAAAAAACCTTGGCCTACTTGGCCCAAGAAGTGGCAATGCATCCGGTAAAATGAGCCTGAATAGAATAGGGGGAGTACCTGGCGTTTCCCTCACAGGCAATACATATTACCATTTGGATCCATCTTGTTAAGGTAGAGGAAAATGGCTCCCTCCTCTTCTTACCAACCCAAAATTAACAAAAATACTGTCCAATTTTCTATATTCAGCAGATCTTCTATGGCAAATTGCCACTGCCTGTACTACATCTAAGGGATGATGTGAATCAGGATCATCAAGAACTGGGGAATTCAGGACTGGGAGAACTGTTTCCTGTTCCCTGTGAAATCTAGGATTGATCTTGAGCACAAATCTGTAATCTAGGGCTAACACAATTCTGTCCTTGAACATGTTTAAATACAAGTGTTGACAGACCAAAACCCCAGTCTCCCCTTTACATGTAGCTGTTGTGACAGCAACAAGAAAAAGTACCTTTAGGGTAAGGAGTTTCTCTGATATAGTCTAAGTTTCAAACGGAGAGGCCTGAGGAAATGAAAGAAGCAAAGGAAGGCCCAATGAGGAAAAGGATTCTTGACTTTAGGGCGTAACAAAGAAAACCTTTTAAAGAGCTTTGGAATTAAAGGTACAATAGTAGAGCCTCAGGAGCTAAAGCTGCAGTTGGTGAGATGGATCTTGCAGAGCACTAAGAAGTAAAAGATGACCATTGATAGTTATAAGAGCTATTAGTAGAATGATGTCTAGTCTGCTGAAGGAAGTGGGGCACAAGAATAGAAATACCCTTCTAGAGGAGCCCCTCCCTTTCAACCTCCAAAGAAATAGGATTAGAAGAGAGCAAGATTGTACTCACAGTGGTGGGTGGCTCAGAGGAAATGGACATTCAGGAAGAATTCTTGGTGCATCACTAGCTGACAAAGTAATGGAAACCAAGGTCTTCTTATCCTATACCGAACCACTAATGCCATTTCCACTGGTTCCCTCTATAATCTTGCAAGGATCCCTGGAACCAAGGAAATCAGTGGAAAAGCATAAAGCAGCTTGATTGGCCACGGACTGGATAAAGTGAGGATCTGGAATCTGGGATGAAACTTCATAGGAGTAACCCCGTGCAATGATACAATGATACAAAGGACCCTGCTGTCCAATAGGATGTCTGTTTACATCTGTGGAAAATAAATAAGGCAGATCACAACAGGACTCTCCAACTGTGCAAATTAGTCACTAAACTTTATTTTGTCGCTCTTTACCTCCTGACTGCTATAAAGGGGCATTAGAGTGGGCACCCTTGACTGAAATCTTTATCTATTTTGGTTAAAATTAGTTCTTCTTTTTCTGTATCCGAATTATCTTCTTTTCTTACCCTAAGATGATTTATGCTTTGAGCAAAAGGTTGAGTGTGCTTCTGGGACTTAAAAGATTGTCGAAACACCTCTTCTAGCTCCTCTCTGCAGAAACGATATCCAGTAGAGGGCATTCTCAGTAAGCAACTCTTCTGGGCAGCTTCAGCCTTTCAATTCTGCAACTGTAAATGACATCTACCAACTATCGCACCAGCAGGACCCATTGCTGATTCCCTTAAATTATCAAACACTAGATCTGATAGCCTGGACTTCCATCCTCCTGAATGATTGTGAGATACTTTTTCCCTGCGTATACTAGAGGTAAGTACCTTATAGTCTTTAACTAGCGACTGAGATGTATAGACGCCAAGATCGCAGACTGCAGGGCAAAACTAAGGTCCACATGAGAACGCTTCAGAGCAACCTCAACCTTCTTATCACTGCATAAGGCAAACTCACATCCTCTGACAGCAGGGAAAGCGTTCCAGTCAGATTTGAGAAAATAGGATCAATAGTTAGGTTCTGCAGAAGGTCAGTGTCTACCATGGCTAAAGTATGTAGTCTATCCTTGAATCTCGGTGCCAAAACGCTATCAGGATCTCTCCACTCTCTTTTCAGCGGAGTCATGGCTGTTGGTATGATGGGGACTCTAGGTAGAAGCAGTCTGTGAAATTGCCAAAAACCCGTCACTGCTAGTACCAGGCTGTTCATACTCCATAGGCAGATTAAGGTTAGAGGATAAATAAGTAACAATTGGCTTTATATTGTCTCTCTGAATATATTTCCTGCTTAGCGTAGGAGACCATGCAGACAACCCAACTTTGTCTTTTTCATAATCTGAAGACTCCCAAGATGAGACAAAGGAAGGGGAGGAGATCATAAACCTGCACTTGCCAGATGAAGAGGATGGACTAGAAACAGGAGAAGCCACTGCCTTGTGATGATTATAAGCATCAGACAAGGACTTCACTAATCATTGGAGGACCACCTCTGAAAGCGCCTGGAGGCCTTGCTCTGGTTCTTGATGAAACCTGGTTGTGTAGGTATTTATCACCAGGAGATAAAGGAGAAAGGTGACAAGCGTTATGCAAATGCTTCCCCATGGCTGTAAAGACTCAGGAGCATCAAACACAAACCTTGACTACTAGATCCCACCATACGTAGTGCAAGCGGCCTAACAGAGGGTGTACAGGAAGAATGCGTGCCAGAAAACTGCTTTTGAAAAGCAAAATGTATAGGGTAAACGTAACCCGAGAGTTACATAAAGTAAAATCACATGTGGGTGAACATATTTCCTTATTTATTGCCTGAAGAGGCTCTAATTATCCCCTCTATTGCTTCCTTCCTCTCGCCCTTTTGTTTTTCATCAGGAAGCAACCAATCTGAGAAGTGCATACAATCCGCTCTGTAGCCTCCAGCAACCTCAGGAATCATAGAGAGAGCTTGGCCATTGCTTACTTTTCTGATTGATTCCTCTAGCAGACCTGCTAAGAGCCCTTCCTGTTGCTAGTGCAGAGATTGCTGAGTTATTGTTGAGTTATAGCGCCATGTACCAGTGGTCGTCTGATTGAAAAAGTATAGCATCCTGATTGCATGGATGTAGCACAGTAAATTCCATGACTGTTCCGTGATTCGTCTGCAGGTACATATTCTTGTACTAAATGGGGGGCTTTATGGTGCACAGATATATCACTATGTACTACATGCAAGTTAACTGACTGAAAATATAGCTCCTATACTATATAAAACCGACCTGTCTGAACAAGCTTAGCTGTCTGTACTAAGAGTACATCTACTGACAGATATAGCGTACTGTACTGCATGAGTGACCTTAATGCACACATGTAGCGGCCTGTGCTTTTGGAGTGAAAGGATTGGAAGTATAGCACCCTATCCCGTAAAGATGACTATAGTGCACACTTAGTGCCTTGGGCTTTAGTGTGGTTATCCCATGTGCTGAGTAGCATGTTTCCATAATGCATTGCATTGCATTTTTTCATATTGGGATTCTTAACCCTAGCGAAGTGCCTGAGATGCATGATCAAAGTGTTACTTATTTGTTAGCTCTGGTGTGCCAAATCATGCTGAAAAAATGCACATTTCCTGACGTGACCCTCTAAACATTAACCGACTCGATACATTTGAATTGAAACTTTTGGCTCTGCCCTTCTGCGCCAGAGGAACATCACCACAGCCCTGATAACTAGCCCGCTGCAAGCGCAGAGGGTTCTCCTACTTTCTATGGGTTTCCAGTGAGTTTAAACCCCTTGTGCACAGACAGGTACTCTGGCATGCATTGCACTTACTTGCTGCGGTGTTCTGCTTTCCACTCACTTTAATTCACTTTGCGGGCTATTGGCCTCAGAGCATGTGGCTGCACTGCAGACACTGCTGCCTGCAGCCCTCTCTGTGCACTGTGAGTGGGGGGTGTGGTGGTTGAAGGGATTATGGAGAGGTAAAGGATGGGGTATATAGGAATAGAAAGATGAAATGAGAACAAGGTTTACAGGCCTGTTTACATAAATGGAGTGATTGAAAACACGAGCGCTCGTGTTAAGTTCTCAAAACAAACAAAAAAAAGTAGGTCCAAAAACACTTCCTAAAATGGGAGGAGTGGCTGGATAGTAATAATTGGTCCCTGCTCTCAGGGAGGCCCTAACATAGGAGGAGGCATGACAAATGCCGGCCATGGTCAAATGGGGGGGGACATTTAGGAAAGTGACAATGGAGACAGCAAATGGGAAGCCCATGGTTGGGCTGAGACCCACACAGTATATACAACATGTCTCTTTTGTGATGGTGCATGCGCTGTCTAGAGCGGAGAACTAAAAATAATGGTCAATGCATCACGCATTTTCCTGTGGGACACTGTACTCACCAGAGAAGGAAAGCGTCTGAGCAGTCTGCCTAGAAAGCCCAAACAGGAAGGGTACAAGTAAAAAAAAACAGAAAGGGGGAAAGTGGGAGAACAGCTTTACTGGTAAACTACTTCAAGAATTATAGAACGAGCAGAAAGCTATAGGAAAGTGTGGAAGATGGCTTTAATGCTGCTATATTGCTCAATTTCATAAGCAACGAGATGAGTAGGGTGAAGAGGAGGTAATGGCTATAGCTGCTGCTATAGAACGAGCAGAAAGCTATAGGAAAGTGTGGAAGATGGCTTTAATACTGCTATATTGCTCAATTTCGTAAGGAACAAGATGAGTAGGGTGAAGAGGAGGTAATGGCTATAGCTGCTGCACAGTAACAACAAAAGATGACCGGTGTACTTTATATTTGCTTTAACATTCAATCAAATACTGTTATTTTTTGACAAATGATTTACAAAATTTGTACACACTACTTATAAAGTGGCTTTTTACAGAATTTCTGATTTTAAAGCAACCATATAGTGACGATTGATGCCATTCCGCATTCCTTGACTTGTGTTCCATAGAAATATTTCCAATTACTGTCTGGCAGATATTAATTCAATTGATATATTATTGTTTTGAAACATAGTATTTTGTAACCCTGGGCATGGTACTACACTACTCTAACGGAGCATATGTAGCTTGTACTAATTCGCACTCCACAAATTGCACGTAGCACAGTTAAAAAACTGTGCTTAATCAGGTAGCATAGCAGCTAAATAAACAACATCCTGATAAAGCAATTTTACGTGCTATAAAGCATATAATCAATTCACAAAAGTGAACTGTTTCAGTGAAAACATTAGGCAATGAGAGAGGTGATGATTTTGCGGTCCCCCCCTAACCTAGGGGGAGGTCCAAGCAGATGCCTTGAACACAAAGAGCATAAACAAAAAGCACATCTTGTTGAACTTCCGTGGTGGTCCCATCCTCTTAGGACCACCCCAAGCACAGTTATTGGCAAAAAAACAATCCCAACCAAAGGCCCTGCAAAGCATTATGGGATGAGATTAGCAGTGGGCAGTGAATATTATAGTATCCAATATCAAAATAATTCTACAAAGACCTGCAGTTCAACTAGTCGTTACAATATGTCCCTCACGAGTCAAATGCAAAGCATTGAAATTATTCTTACATCAAGCTGCAGTTCCACTAGTCGTTACTAGATGTCCCTCACAAGTCAAATGCAAAACCATTGAAACCCTTTCATCAAGCATACTAGGTTCATTTTCCCCTTCCAAGAAAGTGTCTGTCATCTCATGATTTTCCTGGAGATCATCTTGTAGTTGTTCGCCAGTGTACACCTTCCTCATATAGATTGCATCTTTGTTCTGCATATTTTTGGAGGGGCCCCTAGGGTTCTATCCAGTGTATCATAATTCTGCTCTTAGTAAGAATTAATAGCAAGAATGATGTTCGACCTATCAGCTTTCAGGTGTTCTTACCCCAAATATTTTGCTTTACTCCTCTTGTTTTTGCTGAATCCAATTTTGTTGGTCTTTTTTCACTACTGTGAGTTCTACCTCTCCCATAGGATACCATTGGGTTACCTTATTACATTTAATAAGTGTTAACGTTCTATTGGGAGCAGGTAGAAATGTTGTGTTAGATCTCTAATGAATTGTAATTTAAAACCCTCTTTAATGGTAAAGTTGGATTTGAAGTCACAATTCTGAAAACGTAACTTTTAGAAAGTTGGCATTTTCTTGTCCTAACCATTTGGTGCCTCCTGCCTGTATCATGGGTCACATGACTAAGTGTAACTGACAGTTGGTCTTTGTGCATTTCTCCCAGGCAGTGAGACAAAGGGGGAATAGGTGTTGGCAGGATTGGCTATCTCGTCCCCTACCACACTTGCACATCACTAAGGTGCTGCCTCACCACACCCACATATGTTTCACACCGCTTTATTGTGCCCACAGACACGCTGACGCCAGGACATAGAGGCAGGAAATTCCAGAGACCCCTGTAGTGGAGGACTCTAGAAGCTTCACCCACTTCAAAGCTGAAGCCAAGTGAAAATATTGGGCCCTCAGACCCAGCTCTTCAGTACACTTCTGAAAACTCAGAAGGACTGCTGTGCTGCAGTGCAAGAAGGACTACTACTCTTCTGCCCTACTTTCCTTTTGCCTTAGGGGGAAGGACTTGACCTGTATCTTGGAGCCAGGACCGCAAGAGGGCTAGTTGACTGGTGTCCTGATCCGAACTTCATGGACAGAAAAGTATCCAGCCACATTGAGCCCAGCACCTGTACCTTCGCACCTTTGATTCTTGACCCCCCCAAGTGTTGCCTCCATGTCGTGGACCCTTGGAAGTGGGCCTGAAGATGCTCTGCCAGCCCAGCTGTTGTCTAAGCAGCACCAATGCAGTGCAATGCATTGCCTCACAGATTCGTATCAAGGAGATGTATCCATTTACATTCTCTAAGACTGAGAGTCCTATTGAAATCTCCCCCCCTAGCATTGGCTATCACTTTTTCAATAACCCTGCTGGAGCTCCTTTGGTGGAGCATTTCACCTCTTTTAAACATGAACCGAATAGCATCAAATGGTGGGTTATTGCAAAAGTGATAGCCAATGCTAGGGGTGGAGATTTCAATAGGACTCTCACTCTCAGTCTTAGAGAATGTAAATGGCTACATCTCCTTGATACGGTGAATAGGGGTCTGAATGAATCGGAAGAAATGAACAGACAGGTGGTACGAATCTGTGTGATGTGAACTCAAGTGTTTGCCCTGCATCCATTTAAAATCTATTGGTTAAATGTTTTCCTTGAAGTATTTTTCGAGTAACTACCAATACCAGATGTATATCTGTTCGTAATGATTTTTGGTAAGAATAAGTGTGTATTGAATATGTTGTAAATACGTTTTGTCTAATCTCCTTTGTGTATTGTATATATGTACATAATCCTTTTAAATTGAGAGGCGGCTTATATCCCTATGAAGTTTTCAACCTTTCCGAAAATACGGCCACCATCCAATATGCTATTTAGGACTGGCCATCTTCCAATTGTTTCACTCTAAATAATTCAGGGGGACTATTGGGAAGCCTAGGTTCGTTCCTTGATAAATTACCCAAACAAAAATGGCCGACACGGGTTGTCGTGACTCGTCGTAATTACCTCAGTATCGTGATTTAACTAACATATTTCTATATGATCGACCATGGATCATGTTGAAATTAATGAATTTTGACACGAACTGTGCCTTTTCTCCCCCCCCCCCTTTTTCGATATCACTGCACGGGGGGGCTCATGACCCATTCAATTTGACTACTGGGTAATATGGCTAGGATTGCGACTTGAATAATCTGCTTTTAACTAACTCGGCATATTTTCCATATATAATTGAATATGGATCATATTGTAATTAACTAATACGAACAAGGTCCAGTCCTTTTTCTATATCGCTGCACTGAACGGCCGTAATTACACGTACAGGGCCCTAGTCCCTTTTCTATATCCCCTTATTGAATGGCGTCTCGTTCAAGTTTGGATGGCCGGTAATGCTGTGCTGCCTCCTTGGACGCCCCGGAGAAAACGATTACGGTGAGCGGTTGCTATGGGGCTCGACTTAGAGTAACTCCCATCGGACTTCGGTAAGGGTTGTCTAACCCGTTGTTTTTACTTTGTAGTAATTTGATTACGACGATTACTGTCTCTCTTAAAACCAGTATGGTCTTAAAATTAGAATTGGCCAAGGAGGACATTTCATAAAGTTACAGAATTGAATTTGCAGGTAACTATTTCTTGTCCATGATGTTTGGATAGTTAGGGCCATATAGACCATTGACTGACACTAATATGTACCCTGTATGAATTTCTTCAGAAGTATTGAACTACTACCATCCATTGATATTCGGATTCGATCTGGAGTTCATAAGGTAATTGAACTGATCGTCTCTCTCTCTTTTTTAAAGTTGACCGTCATACCCGAATTGACCTTGATAGTATCTGGTCTGTTCATTCCTTCCCCTTGTAGGCTATAGAGTCACCAACTTGTTGCGGGGGATTCTTCAACACTTACACCAGTCGGGGTAAGTGAATTGAATCAATGGGCAATCCTTAGAATCAGTTAGGATTAGACAACAGTGTAAAATATGTACTTACCTTCTTTTGTAGGGACATCGATAATCCCTTGGTTGCCCCTTTTGTCCTGATGAAGACTCTCACGGGCCAGGCATAACACACCGTATGGCCTTAAGACCAGTCAAAACTTTGACGCTTTATATTATATAACCCGGACCCGATCAATATTCTCTACCTTGATGTGCAAAATTTATGATTTATTCATGTACAATGTATGAGAGTATTTCCTTTAAATAATTTAGTGGTGGAGGAGGAGCTTCGCGTGCATCCGAGATGGCCGCGTGAGCACAGGGCTCCCGAGGACCCTCGCTGCCTCCCGCATTTATCCTGGACAATATCCTTATTTGATGGAAGATCATTGAAGACACAACCCGGCTGATGTACTAGCAGGTTTTTGGGTCGGAATCGGACGCAGGGTCCCCGAGTTTCGCCGTCTTGAAATTTGCGGCCTTCTCCATGGAACAGCCTGGACCTTGAGTTGTGGCAGTGCCCAGGTCGTAATTTAACAACAACGGCTCGAGGGGATCAGACCACAGCCTCACTTCACTTTCGGTTTCGTTTCTCCGGTGCACTGCCTCATATATGCGGTGTGTCTGTTGATCGGACGAGCCCTGATGCCAGCTCATTGAGTTTCGAGCGAGCAACTGTTTAGCTGTGGACTCCACTTGGCTTACCTTTGCCTCCTGTATTCTTGTGTGTGAATTTTAAGGAACCATTTGGACCAGATCCCAAGCCTCCCTCCGGGGCACCCAATTCGCCATGACGGGCAAGCCTGAGGGTGAGAAACGGAAGGTCAAGACCACTATCCGTGGAGGTTCAAGCCAGACGAATGTCATGGATCGCTATACACTTTCTAAAGGATCCCCTGGTGGCGCACCTAAGACCCGGGAGGAGGTTGTTGACGATCCTGCTGTGTTGGCGGACTTAACGTTACAAGACGTGATGGGCGCCATTGCTGGTATTCAGTCTTCTATTGGCCAACAGTATGAAGCCTTGGCTCTGAAGTTGGACACAGTGGCTATTGATGTCAACCTCATTCGAACTGATCTGGCCAAGACGAATGAGAAAGTGAAGTCATTGGACCTAAAGACCTCCAGCCTTACCACGGATGTGTCCGACTTGCAAACAGAAGTGCGCAATCTTAGGTCTGCTAATGACTTTTTCGCTCGTCGCTTGGAGGATTTTGAAGGCCGTGCACGGCGCAATAACGTGCGTATTATTGGGGTCCCGGAAGATTCTAGTTCACTCGCCACTGATCTTCGAGTGGAGGACCTCATTCTTAATCATCTTGCACCAAAGGGCCTGAACAAATTCTTTGCCATCGAACGTGCGCACAGAGTGCCAGGGGGACAGGCGAAGCCCGGTCTTCCCCCCGTCCGATTATTGCACAGATCTTCAACTTTAGAGATCGCGACGCCATTTTGCAGGCGGCACGGACAAGTGGCCCTACGCAGTTCGAGAACGCCGCTGTGAATTTTTATCCGGACTTTTCTCAATCGGTCCAGAAACAACGTATGGGATTTCAAGGTGTGAAACGGCGACTAATAGTCATGGAACTAAAATACGCTATGTTATTCCCGGCCCGACTGCGTGTTGAATATGACAATCGAACATTCTTCTTTGTTAGGCCTGAGGAAGCGAGTGACTGGTTGGACACTTTGCCGATTCGCCGTGCTGGCCAAGAACATGCTGGTGGTGCTGAAGGGGGACTGATGGACCAAGAATGATTATGGTGCCTGTGTCCGGAACACTACTCAAAGTGACCAGCTGAAGCTCACTGACTTTTTTGATCATTCCATTCGTTTCTTGGGAGGTAGCGGGGATGGCGGGACCCT
The DNA here is from genome assembly GCF_964261635.1 of Lissotriton helveticus. Lineage (NCBI taxonomy): Eukaryota > Metazoa > Chordata > Amphibia > Caudata > Salamandridae > Lissotriton > Lissotriton helveticus. The sequence continues at coordinate 1,144,272,062 of NC_136059.1, read as the reverse complement.
TTCCTCCTCTGGGGTTTTCTTTGTGTAGATTAGTTCTTTGTTTGTAATTGTTAGGGCGACAGGCCCACTGCAAATTGGGGTGGCTTTTGAGTCGGTGCAGGGGTGCAGGGTGGGGGGAAGTTGTGTTGGGAACCTTGGGGGGAGGGAGGGACATGTTCTGGGATTGTTTGTTTTTTCTTCTTCAAGGCAAGATACTTTCATTATCTTTGACATTGGTGTGATGCTCGTTTTGCGATGGGAGTTTATTGTGGATCTGGATGGGGGGTAGAGGGTTGAGGGTATTATGCTGGAATGTGAATGGGCTGGGTGATCGTATAAAGAGAGGGGTGGTTATGCAGCTGTTGTGGCGCCTTTCGCCTGATGTCGTTTTGCTACAAGAGATACACTTGATAGGAAACACTTGTCACGCTCTTAATAGACGGGGTTATCGTCTTGCTGCCCATTCTGGATTTACATCTAGTTCTAGAGGAGTGGGTATTCTGCTTAGGGTTTCCCCCCCCTCGAGGTTGATGATGTGATCCTTGATGCCAGGGGTCAATATGTTGCACTTGTCGGACGGTGGGAGGGTAAACCAATCTCGTTGGTGTCAGTTTATGTCCCCCCGGGCTTACAATCCACGACATTTACGGACTGGGGCGGATGGTTCTGGGTCTCCCGGCGGGTGTTTTGATACTGGGTGGTGATTTTAACTCGGTCATTTCTGGCAGGATAGACCGCTATCCCCCCGAGATCTTCCTGCTGCGCAATCCTGGTTGGGTGACTTCCTGGAAACTTTGGGCCTCATAGACTGTTGGAGGCTAATGCATCCAGAGCAAACACAGTTTACTTTCCACTCGGGAGCTCATGGTAGTCTTTCCAGATTAGATTATGTCCTGATACCGGCGGCACTGTCCCCCTCGATTGGAGAGATTAGACACTTGGCCCGGGGTATATCGGATCATTCCCCTATTTGGTTTCATTTTAATCTTAGCGCCGGGGCCGAAGGGAGGGTGACTCCGAATAACCCCTGGTATCAAGAAATGTAAGAATGAGGCAATTGTTCGGCTCGAGACTGAAATCACAGACCTGGAGACTGCATTGGAGCGGGGGTGACTCGAGAAGCATTACACGTCCTCCGCCTTAAACAATTAGAATATAAAACATTGGTTACTGATGCGGCAAAGACGATGAGTAGGGAACAACAGGGACGGCTGTATGATGTGGGTGATAAAGCAGGGAAATTGATTGCATGGCTGGATAGAAGGGAGAGAGCGAATCGAGTGGTTCCGGTGGTTGAGACATGTGGTGGAGTGCGTGTAACGGACCCTGTTGAGATTGTTGAATGCTTTGCTGATTATTTTCGAAAGGTCTATACATCGGTGTCCGACAGGCCCGAGGAGGATTCGCAATTGTTGCTTCGGGATATAGCACTTCCATGTTTGTCGGAATCGGATCGGGACTGTTTGGATGCCACGCCCTCTGTGGATGAGGTGGCTCTCGCGCTGCGCTCCTTTCGCTCCGGCAAGGCTCTGGGTCCCAATGGCCTTCCTGTTGAACTGTATAAGTTACGCCCTGATACCCTAGCTCCCTATCTCCGTGATATGTTTTTGGCTGCGCGAGATAATGGCTCCCTCCCTAGAGATTAGCGTCTTGCGACCATCGTGGTGATCCATAAGGAGGGTAAACCACGAGATCGTTGCTCGTCCTATAGGCCCATTTCGCTCTTAAATGCGGAGCCCAAGATCCTCGCCAAACTGCTTGCTAATCGTTTGATTACGATTATTGGCGACCTGATTCATCCAGATCAATCGGGCTTTATCCCGCACCGTAACATGGCTTTAAATTTGCGACGTTTGCATGGTGTTCTCGCGAGGGCCCAGACGCTGTGTGAACCGGCCATCTTAACGTCCTTGGACGCCACGATGGCCTTTGATACAATCGAGTGGTCTTATCTCTGGGCGGTACTCGCCAAATTTGGATTCGGCGCGGGTTTTATTGGTTGGGTCAAACTCCTGTATGAAACGCCACTGGCACAGGTGGTGGTTAATGGCCGTGTCTCCATGCCTTTTACTCTTGGGAGGGGCACGCGGCAGGGTTGTCCGTTGTCCCCGCTCCTCTTTGCTTTGGCGTTGGAGCCACTCGCCGCTTGGCTACGGTGGGAGCCTTCGATGAAGGGTATACGCTGGACACCGAAGTTTGAGGATCGCATTTCCTTATACGCGAGTGATATTTTATTATACCTTACATCTCCCCAAAAATCGCTCAACGTATTGTTTGATGTACTTAACTCCTTCGGGAAGAACTCGGGCCTTATCATTAATTGGTCGAAATCCTACATTTATGTACTCGCGGGTGATGTCCCTCGTTTGCCTCGGGCTGTCCCATCCAGTTGTCGCATTCAGGCTTTAAGTACTTGGGTGTGTTTATTTTGATGGACCCGGCGGTTCGCTATGAAGGTAATTTACTCCCCCGCTCCAAAGGTTGCGCTCCGATGTAGCGCGTTGGCGTAAATTACCGTTATCTCCTCTAGGGCGTGCTGCCCTTTTTAAAACGATGTCCTTACCGCGGTTCCTATACGCCCTACAGAATAGTTTTCATGTCATCCCGTCAACGTATTTTCGGGAAGTAGAATCGTTGCAGAGGCAGCTAATATGGGACGGCGTTCACGTATCGCTCTTCCGAAATTAACACTTCCCTGGTATGATGGCGGTATAGCGCTCCCGGATATTCGTAGGTATCATTGGGCTTCCCACCTTGCTGCCATCAACCACGGGATGTATGGCCCGGCGTTGAATCCAGCATTTGAAATGGATAAGTGGCTGCTCCCGGGTGGTGATTACTATAGGGCACTCTATTCGGGACCGTCCCATTCACAACTCACGGGACCTACCGCTATAGCCGTGCGGGTATGGCATAGCGCAACGGCAGCTATGGGCTGGAATGATAAATTAACTGGTGCGACACCGCTCTATGCCTCTGCGAAGCTGGGTGGCCTATGGAAGACAAAGGGATTTGATAAGTGGGACATGATCGATATTGGTAAAGTGCGTGATCTCTGGGTTAAAGGAGGGGTGAAGGCCTTCTCGGATCTGCAAATAGAGTATAAGCTGAGTGACAGGGAAAAATTTTGTTATATCCAGGTACGCCATGCTCTTAACTCTGTGTTGCCAGTGGGTAGTGATATTCCGGATTCCTCCCCCCTCGAAGATCGTATACTAGACGGTTATGTGCCAGACAGTACTATCTCTGTGTTCTATAACAAAATGATTAATGACCGATCGAGTCTGCTCGATCGCCTCCGTGAAGCCTGGATTGCTGATGGTATTGAACTGGATGATGAGGACTGGCAGTCCGAGATCTCCTCTCCCAGGGAGGTGGTGATTCCGGCCCGCCTCCGTCTGGTCCAACTCAAGATCCTCCACAGAATCTATGTCACCGGTCCCCGTCTGATCCATATGGGCTACTCCACGGATGGCATGTGTAGGCGTGGGTGTGGTCTCCTTGGCACCTATCTCCATATCATATGGGAATGCCCTCTGGTGGTGCGATATTGGAAACGTATACATGAAGTGATGGATGAAGTTACGGGTGTTGTGATGTTGCCGGAAGCCCGACAATGTTTATTGAATGTATGGGGTCCGAACGACTATGACGTGTCGCAGCTTCGGTGGACGACTCTGGCCAATATGGTTGCGAAGAGGTATATTGCACACTTGTGGGGATCCCCGAGGCCGCCTACAGTGACTGCTTGGAAAGAGAGTCTGGACTGGTGCATGTTCAGGGAGAAAACAGTGTATATGGCAAGAGGCAGACCCAAGAAATGGGGGAAGATTTGGAACCCTTGGAACGCATACCGTGGAGGTATATGTATGCCCCCACTCACCGCTTTTCCTAGTCCTTCCCAGTCGCCCTGACCTACATTCCTTCTAGCTGTGGTATATTGAGTTGTTCATATGCAATTCTGCCTTTGCCGCCCTCCCCTCATCTGTATTCAAAGACTCTTTTCTCCTACTGTCATGTATCTCCCGTCCTCCTTGAGCGCAGGCCTAATGGCTGTATTATCACTGTATTGCCTTGCTTGTCTGTTTGATGTGTTGTTTCTTTGTGTTTTAAATCAATAAAAAGTTACAAAAACAAAATAATTTAGTGGTCAGGTTTTGCATGATGGGTTATTGATGATCCGTCACTGTGCTAGTCACTAACTTAAATATTTTGTGTCACCACTCATTTGATTTCTTTTTCTTCTCTAAATCACACCCCTCTTTTGCACTCTTTTGCTTTGTTGCACGCTCTTTTGGGGCAACCACCATGGACTGTAATGTTTTGCAAATATGAACTATTGTTAACTTGTGTAACTGTGGAGCAATGAATTAAAATATTGCTTTTCTATAGATACTGTTGTCTATTCCATGCCCAGACTTCTGTTTCACAAATATATGCATCTTTGGATAGAGCTGTCTAATGTATACATGCTCTAAGTTAATTCTGGCTACTTTTGGGCCAAGCTACCAGAGGGTTAAGCACAGGTTAATTTGGGATTTGCTTGTATTTCACTGTGAAAGAATTGCGGTTGCAGCTTCAGTAGAGTTTCGTCACCCTCAACCAGTAACCCAGTTTCCTACAACAGATTTGATCCTTTTTCTGTCAGGGCTGCAACCCAGCATACAATATGCCAAAGAGCAGTTGACACATACTCTCGGGACCCAGGACATAGCCTCCACCACCCTTTCCCAGTCAGCCTGATGATATGATAAAAATCAACCCTGCCTTGATGACAGAGAGGACACTCATTCGATCTCATTGGATATATTTTGCTTAAGGTATATGGGAGCAAAGCAAGCCCAATGCAGCATCTTAAAGTCAGGCAGAAGCAAGCATTACTGCAAATAATCTTGTCATACTGTATCACTCTCATACACTCGGATGTATGTCATTAAGACGCTGTGTTTACACTGCGCTACCATTACAACGCAGTTATCACAACGCAAGTCGTTACAACGACTTGCGTTGGAGGGCGCTTGATTCTGGATTGTTTTAATTTTCTATTCCAACTCCTGCCCACGTAACAGTAGGGAAGGTGTTGGAATAGAAAATTAAACTATTCCTTGAGCAAGAGCGCCATCCAGCGCAAGTCGTAGTAACGACTTGCGTTGTGATGGCTGCATCGTAAAGGCCCACGGTGTAAACACCGCGTTGTAAAGGATGTTTTCCCATCCACTCAAGGTCTGTAAATGGGCTGTCCCAGTCACACTCCTACGTAGTTTGTACCATCAAATGCCCTGTCATTTGACCTTGCAGCACAACTTTATAAAAGGAAGAGATTCCTGGCTGACCTGTAAGTGCTATGATTGCCTGCATGGTGGCCGATTCCAGACAACAACCCAAAAACTTGTCCCATCTGCGCCAAGCTGCTGCTGTTTTTCTGGTGAATGTCAAAAACTGACCCAGTCCTACCGAGAACCTTTGTCTACCCTCCTTAGATGTAATTAAGTTCACCCTATCATGAAGTTCCCCAAGTTCCCAACAATCTTCTTCCATCCACCCCACTGTCTCTGCCATCCACCTTAATGAGTAGTCCCGGATTTCCATCTCTGATAGAAAGTGGTCTCCCTCACCAGACCCTTGCAACAGTGTTTCCGGATCTCTGGTATTAACACTACCAGATGACAGATACAACGGTTTCAGCACTAGATGTGCCTATCTCAAAGTGTCCATTGGATAACAATCCGCAGGAAGATTGCGCTCTCTATTAGTATTTGTGTTCCTCCATATCAGCAAATGTTGCATCTGTACCTCCAGGTAATAACAATCAAAGTCTGGCAGGGCCACACCACTATCCTCACAAGGAAGCTTTAACGTCCCCCTCGAAATACAGGGTTGTGACCCACCTCATTGAAGGTTGGTCAGGATTTTGACAATTCTACAGAACACCATCCAGTGCAGCAAACACAATACGATACAATACTTCCTGGAAGGTGTACAGACACCACAGGTGTAATTTCATTTTACTACTAGCCACCTTTCCCATGCAAATATGGTTTCTTTGCTCTAATTACCCACTATGAAATTTGGAAAAACAATACTTGCCAAGTCTTTCAACTTTCCAGCAGATCTGATTGCTTATCTTGACCAGTCTCCAACTTGTCAATTCGCTCATTAATCCTTTCAGACATGTCTAGCTACAGTACACTCTGTTTTGCCCTCCATTAGGTCAGAGGTGTCACGTGTGGAGGGGACAGTCGGAATGCATGGATGATGTCCAAACGCATGCCTGGAACCTAAGTGTTTGGTGCTTGCTTCTTATGACTTCCTGACAGTGGTCTACCCTAAGTGTTTGGAGCTTGCTTCTTATGACTTCCTGACAGTGGGCTACCCTCAGCTAGGGGCACCTTCAACAGATGGAGTGTAATTACCTTATCATTTTGCAGTAACACTTGGGACCCATGACATGCAGATCTGACTCACATATGTGAGTTGCCTTGTTACTGTCAGCTTTTGAGAATACATAGATACAACAAAGCGATGCCTAGATGATGGCTGATAAGCCAGAAACCGGTCCCAGGATGCTTGTTTCCGGTCCAGGGAAGACATGGCTTGGCAGTTCGGGCTGGACTGTTCCCATGAGGCACAGGGTCAGACTGATTTGCATATGGCCATGTCTGAACTGGGGTGGTGGAGTGAGCTGAAGAATGATGATGGATTAAACCCAGATCAGTTGACTGTGGGTGAGTGTTTGATTTGCTCCAACGCTCCGTCCATCATCCCCTTTGGTATCGCTGTAGTGCCATCTCAGCATGCCATTTGCGCCTAATCAAACAACTGTTTTTAAGCTCACTGCCATTCATCAGTTTATGAGGAGACAACAGAATAAGGGCCTTATCTAGAGTTCGGAGGACGTGTTGCTCCATTTCAGATGTGACGGGTCTCCTTCCCGCCGGTACACAGACATAATTTCGACCTCACAAATATCGACATACACAAATATCGAGTCAAAAATATAGACTAGACAAAATATCGACCAGACATAATATCGACTACAAAAATATCGATCACTATCAATATTAATAGCAAAAATATCGAATCAAAAATATAGACTAGACATAATATCGAGTAGATAGAATATAGACAACAAAAATATGTCAAATTAGGTGTTTTATAATTTGTAATAATTGTGTAATATAAATCTGTAGCGGGTTGTGGGTTTATAGGGGAATAGGGTGGGAAGTAATTTAAATATAATTATATAAATATGTAATATAATAGTAATTGTTAATTAATTAATAATTGTTAATTAACTACATTATAAGTGGTAATCAATAATAATTGAATAATTGATAAATCATTACTTTTTACTATATTTTTTTTAGCGGGTTGTGGGTTTATAGGGGAATAGGGTGGGAAGTAATTTAAATATAATTATATAAATATGTAATATAATAGTAATTGTTAATTAATTAATAATTGTTAATTAATTACATTATAATTGGTAATTAATAATAATTGAATAATTGATAAATCATTACTTTTTACTATATTTTTTTTAGCGGGTTGTGGGTTTATAGGGGAATAGGGTGGGAAGTAATTTAAATATAATTATATAAATATGTAAAATAATAGTAATTGTTAATTAATTAACAATTGTTAATTAATTAAATTATAATTGGTAATTAATAATAATTGAATAATTGATAAATCATTACTTTTTACTATATTTTTTTTTTTAGCGGGTTGTGGGTTTATAGGGGAATAGAGTGGGAAGTAATTTAAATTTAATTAATTACATATGTAAATTAATAATAATTGTTAATTAATTATTATTTGGTAAATAATTAAAATATAATTGGTAATTATAAATATTTAAAGAATAAATAAATAATAATTAGTAAATTAATTTCTGTAGTGGGTTGTGAGTTTATAGGGGGATAGGGTGGGGAGTAATTTAATAATAACTAATTAAATATGTTAATTAATTAAATGTGTTAATTAATTAATTATTGACCATTAAATAAAATTTACTTAGTAAATAAAAGTAATTGGTTTTGGAAATTAAATTTAAGTTTTGGGTTTTTGGGTAAAGGGGTATTTTTAGGGTTCAGGGTCAGTTTTTAGTTTTTGGGTAAAGGGGTATTTTTAGGGTTCAGGGTCAGTTTTTAGTTTTTGGGTAAAGGGGTATTTTTAGGGTTCAGGGTCAAAGTCAAAAGATACTTTATTCGGTTTAAATCACAAAAACCATAAAAGTGTACAAGCATTAAAAAGGTCCACAGGTCACCAGGCTGCATAATATATGATAAAATACAACATATATAAAACACAGGGAATGCCCAATAAGATATGCAGTACATGGTGGCAAGAGTTTAAAAACAACATCATAAACATTGATCACCTAATTGAAGAATTCATACAGTGGTCAACATTTATGGAAGATCAACTAGGACCAAGCGATCTTTTTGCCAAGAGTCACTGCCATGGTTAAAAATTTTGCCACGTTAAAGATTTCCCATATCTCTGTCAAAAGTTGAAGGTACAACAAAGCTGGCTTCACTTGCCTAAAGCCTTTTCCTTTTAACAATGGTATAATAAATTTTGATCTAATGCCCTTGAAGTGATCACAGAAAAACAAAAAGTGAGCAGTGTCCATAATTGAACAGCCGTCACATTTGCATAAATCTAAGTCCGTGCTCCTGGTCCAGACAGGGCGGCCAGAAATTAGAAGGTGAATTTTATTCAATCGGAACCTCGTTAGCAAGTACCTATGATTAGCATCGTTTACAACTTTAAGGTACAGTTCCGGTTCAGAGCCAGAGGAAACGATCAGCTGATGGGTCCTGACAGAGGGCTTTAACAGCTCCCTGCCCTCTCTGTCCATTCCTCTGTGCAGCAAAAAAGTGTTTTTTGCCCATTTCAAGTCTCCTTTCACCAAACTAGAGGGTTTATCGAACAATTCGGGCCAGCCCAGCTTTTCGTACATTTGTTGCACATATTTCAACCAGGGAATCTTTTCCCAGTGATCTAGCAATAAACAATCTTTTAAAATTTCATGGTTTCAAGCTCTGGATTTAACCAGATTGCCAACCATTTTAGTAGGGGGGCCATGGCAATTTTATCCTCCAAGTAACCCACGCCGCATTCCTGATGAACTATGAAGCTTGCAGTGGATCTTGGGAGGGAAAGAAGTGTTTTTAAAAAACTTGTCCTCTGTGACCTGAAGCGATGTAACTGGCCTAAAGCCCCACAAATCGGCCCCGGTTCAGGGTTCAGGGTCAGTTTTTAGTTTTTGGGTAAAGGGGTATTTTTTGGGTTCAGGGTCAGTTTTTAGTTTTTGGGTAAAGGGGTATTTTTAGGGTTCAGGGTCAGTTTTTGGTTTTTAGGTAAAGGGGTATTTTTAGGGTTCAGGGTCAGTTTTTAGTTTTTGGGTAAAGGGGTATTTTTAGGGTTCAGGGTCAGTTTTTAGTTTTTGGGTAAAGGGGTATTTTTTGGGTTCAGGGTCAGTTTTTAGTTTTTGGGTAAAGGGGTATTTTTAGGGTTCAGGGTCATTTTTTTGTTTTTAGGTAAAGGGGTATTTTTAGGGTTCAGGGTCAGTTTTTAGTTTTTGGGTAAAGGGGTATTTTTAGGGTTCAGGGTCAGTTTTTAGTTTTTGGGTAAAGGGGTATTTTTAGGGTTCAGGGTCATTTTTTAGTTTTTGGGTGAAGGGGTATTTTTAGGGTTCAGGGTCAGTTTCTAGTTTTTGGGTAAAGGGGTATTTTTAGGGTTCAGGGTCAGTTTTGGGTTTTTGGGGTACAGGGGTACAGTGTAAAAATAAAGTAAAATTAAATTAATTTAATGAAATGAAATGAAATGAAATTACATTATATTAATATGTTTATTTAATAATATGTTTATATATATATATATATATATATATATATATATATATATATATATATATATATATATATATATATGTATTATTTTTGGTGATATAATGTTTTTATTTATATTAATTATTTATTAATATTACATTTATTTAATAATTATTTCTAAGTTTATATTAAATATATTTATATATATTATTTTTAACTTAATTTTAAGACATTTAAAAAAATTTATATTTTTACAGTCTATATTTTTGTAAGTCGATATTTTGGAGTCGATATTTTGGTACTTACCTGTTTGAAGATAGGCTGTCGATATTTTGTATTTCGATATTATTGACTCGATATTTGTGTAGGTCGATTTTAGTGAAATCGAAATTTTGTCAGAGATCCCTTCCCGCCATATTACAGCCGGAAGCAATGCACTTGTAATATGGAGGACAGGATAGCTGTCATGTTGGTGACCGAGTAACCACTTCTCTGAACTCTAAATCAGGTCTGATGTTCCTTCCCATCCATTTGTCTGTCATGCATTGGAATCTTATTATGGTGCTTACCTTTTCTGCGGGTCATCCTTTTGAACGTAAGCATTCTAGTGACCTGTCATTTCTTATTTGTATGACAGCTTTCCTTCTTGCCAGCACTTCAGTCAAGTCTGAAAACTTCAATCATTTACATCATTTCCCCATTCACTGTATTATCAAACTATATGGTTGTTCTAAAGGCCAGACCTCTTTCCTTCTAAAGGTGGCAATGGAATTTCACATTTCTTTTTTGTCTTAGTTTCTGCCACCTCACCCATCCAAGGACGTGCACTGGCTACATCCCCAGCCTTTTCAGGATACAACCCTTCAGAGTGGATGATACTTGTAGCTTTTTAGGGTTCCCAGTTAGGGAAGGCAGTGAGGAAACAGACCATCTCTAGCTGGCTTTTCATGATGGTGAAGCACTGCTACAAATTGGCAAGGAAGCCTGTGTACTAGGGATTTTCAGGTCCATTCTAACAAGGGAATGCAAATCCATTTAAACTCTTTTCATTTAAATTGAGGTGTGAGACAGTTCATATAAGGTGCAATGCAGACTTGTGGTCTTTCAAGCCTTTTTTAGCTAAAGTTATTAGTCTTGTCTCAAAGAAGTGGGTTTAGTCTCACTTTTTCGGACAGTGTAGCAATCTTACTTACTACAATTGATGATATGATCCTGAACTCTACTTATTCCTGGATTTAATGCTTCTTTCTGATCAATGTGGAAGCGCTTGCAGATTCCTTATGACCCTCACTCTTCCAGGACTGGACACGGAACCAAAGACAGACCTGGCAAATTGTGTCAGACCAGCCTCCATACTTCATGTAGCAAGATACTGCAGCGAACTAACCCTACCACTGGAGAGGGGAAGTGGATGTGTTTTTAAAAAAGAATGCAAAATGGTGTTTTTTACTTCTTATTTTTCATTATTGAACCATGTCCAATCATTGAATGGATTGAATGAGATTTGAGACAGGACAGGCTGGCTCAATGAATGAAAAGTTGGACGGTGAGGGGTGGGGGGTGAATTAATTCAGGAGTGAAAGATAATTGATTAAGATTTTTAGCTACAGGGAGCAAATGGTCTCAATGCACTGGCCAAGAGGGTGTTTGTGCAAAATATTGAGTTATTAATATCCAGATGCATACATATTGTGTCAAACTATTTTTGGTATAAAAATATTGTGTCATGGAATAGTTCATAATTTAAAAGATTTGATTTATTTATGTTTTTACTTAGATTAGTAGTATATTATTAAGTAGCTGGTTATTATTCGGTTTGTGATGAAATAGAGAAGGAAATAATTTACATTCTTAATTATTTATTTGTATTGTCTATTTTGTATTGTAAAATGAATATTTAATTGATTAATATTCACATGAATTGTTTAATCATGTTATTGTTATTTTATGTAATTGAGTTTATTTTATATTGATAACTTATATTTATATTTTTACATTTTGATTAATCATTTTTGTTTTGTAGCGAGTTATTGTTTTTTTGGGGGAATAGGGTGTGAACCTTTTTATATTACTTATAATAATCTTTTAATTGTAATTTATTTTTAATGGTTTAACAATTATGTAATTGATTATTAATTATTTAAGTTGTTTTATTTTAAACATTTACAGTAAATTTAAATGTTTTTATGTTTTTTGTTCATTTATCTTTTAGTAGCATTTTGTTAGTTTAGGAGGGGATTAGGGTAGGATGTTAATTAAAGTATAAATAATTTCATTTTGAATAGTTGTTCATTTTTTAATTTATGATTAATTATGTAAATTATTTAATTTTGTTATCCTTCTATGAATTTATATTATTTTACTGTTTATAATATAATTAAATGTTAGCATTTTTGTTAGATGTAGATTTTAGTCGCGACATGTTGGTTTTGTAAGAATATGGGGTGGGGAGATATTTAAATTGCAGTATTAAAAAAAAATGATTAATTGACAGTTATTTATGTATTTTTTTTATGTAAATATTACATACATTTTGTGGTGTTATTTAATAATTTAGTGTTATATGCTTTGAATATTAATGTTTGTGGAATGTTTTTATGGTAAGGTAATATACTATAAAAAAGTTTGTTGTATTAATTGTGTAAGTAATGTTTGTTTTGGTGTGTTCTTATTTGTGATAGGGATGCACATTTTATTAATATTTTATCCTACAATATATTTTTACATTTCTTTTTTACTACTATATGATATGTATTTTTCATTTGTGGTATTTTTTTCTATTATTTTAAATATTTACATGTTTTGTAAAAAATGATTAAGAGGTGGGATGCTACTTGTAGTCCCTCAAGAGTTCTACATCTTCTGTACTGGTGATTAGACTGGTGTGCTTTCCTTACTGTTGTTACATTGGAATGGGAATTAAAAAAATGGGACCCCTCCAAAGTCCAACACTTACCCTACTGTTTCAGAGACTGTAGTGTACATAGTAAATAAAACTCCTCTAGAGTCCAACTCTTTCCCTACTGTTGCTTAGATTGAAGTGGGAATGGTAAATATTACCCCTTCAAAGTCCACCACTTAACTTTCTGTTTTATAGGATGGAGTTCTAGTACTAGAAATCATCCTGTGTAAGTAAAATGCTTTATGCAATGTTTGTCCACCTATTTCTAATGTCATTTATAGTAATTTTGTTTTAAGTGATATTTGATATTGTATGTTTCTGGTTTTTAAATTATTTATGAACATTCTATAATTATTTTGTATATTTTATTTGAAGTGTTAATTGTAAAAAATGTTATATGTTTAAGTTAATGTATGTTTCAAGTTAGTTATGCATTTTTGGGTTGTAAACACATTTGAAAATGTTTCATAAACTTTACATTCACTGGTTTAATTTTAATGAATATATATATTGCCCGGTATTACTCAGAGGGGAGTCTGTGATAATGGCTTTCAGTTGAGTATTTATACTCATATATTATGCGTAATGGATTTGTACACTATCATAATTTGCATAACGCACTTTACATTTGTGTCCTAAACTGGGGACAGTTGTGTGGTAGAATGAAGGGCAGATGATTAGCACATACAGTAGTACGTGCAAACAATCTTGGTGATACTGTACTTTCTGTACTGTACTGTGATACTGTACTGTCATCTGTTTAGCTGTTTCTAGTGTATTTATCACTAAGGTGTGCGTAAAACTATTAATATTTTATTATTGGTTTTAAATACTTAAGCTATCTAAATGCTTCAATGAGAACACAAATGTTTTTTTTTTAAATGTTAACACAATTGGCAAGTTTGGAGACAATCACCTTGCACTGACACTTTGGTTTATATCAAATTGGTATTGCTTGTTGCTCAAAATGTGCACTGTCACTTTAAATGTTTCACTAGTATAAAAAGAGAGAAAAATGGCGCCGACTCCAGGTTTGAAAAAGACGGAGGAGGCTACCAGATTTGTAGCCTTAAATAAACAGAGCGTGCTGGAGTCTGTATCAAATTCTACAGCAGACGATGTGACGAATATATATATATATATATATATATATATATATATATATATATATATATATATATATATATATATATATATATATATATATATATATATATATATATATATATATATATATATATATATATACCTACTAGGAAATCCACAACATTCTATTTGGAATAACTTTGGCGCCGGTTGACAAATCTTTGCGAGATTTTCAAAACTAGTGGGGCTCTCCTGTCCGCTCGTATCCTAAAAGTCTTGGGGTGATTCGTGAAGCGGGGTCCTAGAAAAAAGGGGGATCCCAAAATGTGTTTTCCCCATGCAATTTTCCGTTGGAACCGTTCATCGCGGCTACAGCCTGAACTGCTGTACGGAATTACACCAAATTTGGCAAAGAGGTAGTCCTTGGTTCAGACTCAAGCCTTTTGCTTAAATGGTGTCAATCCGTTCAGTAGTTCCTAAGAAAATCACAATTAAAAGTACATATATATCTATGGCCGCGCAGGATCCGCGCACCCTACTGAGCACGAGTTGTATGCTAATTGGCTGTCAAAACTCCAAACCAGGAAGTGTTGGCAGCCATCTTGAGCTTCGTTGCAGAGTGCTGTTAAAAGGGGCGTGGTCTCTGAGCACCTCTCTGCAACGCATGCCCCTGGCGCATACTGGAGGTACCTGGTGGGCTAGTTGGCCCGCAGGGACCCATATGATTGAGGAGGAATTCATTCTCTAACTTAAAACGCGCCACAGGGTGTTTTTGCACACATGTCACGTCAGGCCATACCCCCTTCCTTCACCATTGTGCAAACGCTCCCCGTGGAACGTTTTAGGTTGGGGAATTAATTCTCTTTCAATACTGAGGGTCCCCGAGGGCCAAATAGCCCAATAGATATCTCCAGTATGTGCCAGGGAGCTGCATTGCAGACAGGTGTTCAGAGTCCACGCCCCTTTTTACACCTCTCTGCAACACAGCTCTGTGGCACTTATTGGAGGTACCTAGTGGGCTAGTTTGACCCTAGGGACCCTCAGGATTCAAGGGGACTTAAACTCCCAACTTAGGGGCTCATTAGGATGGAGGATTTTCCGCATCCTCCGGGCCGGCGGAAGCCACCGCCGGCCCGGAGGATGCGGAAAATCCTCTGCGGACCCACCAAAGACCCACCGCCACATTAGGATGGCTGGTGGGTCCTGGTTTCAGTCCGCCGCTTTTCCGCCGCGGTTGACTTACAACCACGGCGGAAAAGCTGTAACATGGCTGGCGGTGTCTATCAGACACCGCCAGCCATATTAGGATAGTGTAAAAGAGATGCTTTTCCACGGCGGCTTTTCCGCCGTGGAAAAGCATACGGACTTTGACTTCGGGGGCTCGTTGCGGGCCCCCTGGGTGAAGGGGGGATGGGGGGTGCACATGGGGGGTACCCTTGGTACCCCCCTGCATTTGTATGCAGAAATCGGCAGGCACCGCGCGGTGCCTGCCGCTTTCTGCATACAAATGCAATGTGTGCATTTTTAACATTGCGGCGGGTGCAGCTTGAAGCTGCACCCGCCGCAATGTTAAAGATAGAGGATGTGACCGCCACCCTGGCGGTCACATCCTAATCTTCACGGAGGCTACGCCGCTGCCCATTCGGACGTTCCCTCCTACTCTGGGGTCGCGGACGGACTCAAGTCCGTCCGCGATCCTAAAGAGCCCCTTAGAACGGCCACAGGGCGCGTTTACACAGTGGTGAAGGGAGGGGACGGGCCTGAGGTGACGTGTGCAAACACGCCCTGTGGTGTGTTTTAAATTGGGGAAAATATTCCCCTTCAATCCTGAGGCACCCTTGGGGGCAACTAGCTTACCAGGTGCTCCCAGTAAGCGCCACTGGGCTGCGTTGCAGAGAGGTAGTCTAGGCCGTGCCCCTTTTTACATCTCTCTGCTACGCAGCTCTGTGGCACTTACTGGATGTACCTAGTGGGCTAGTTGGACCCTAGAGACCCTCAGGATTGAAGGGGAATTATTTCCCCAACTTAAAATGCACCACAGGGTGTGTTTGCACAGTGGTGAAGGGATGGGATGGTGTAGGAAAGTGGCTCTATATATACTGGACCAAAGTTAAATCAGCCGAACTATGAATTCTGATTTACTTACCTGTTATCAGGAGAGACCTCAGTGCTGCATCTTTGAGCTCAGTACTGATCCTGAAAAGTAATTTTAACCGTACTTACCAGTAACTTGTATTTCCTTCCATAGGATCTCATTGCATGCTTTTTGCTGAAAAAGTTTCTGTCAATTTTTGAAACTTACAAATATTCCACTAAAATCAGTCGAACGACGAATTCCGATTTACTCACCTGCTATCAGGAGAGACCTCAGTGCTGCATCTTTGAGCGCAGTACTGATCCTGGAACGTAATTCTAACCGTACTTACCAGTTACTTGAATTTCCTTCCATAGGCTAACATTGACTGGTTTCACTTGGAAATTCTTCTAAGTGTGGAGTTTTGGAACTTTGAAATATTCACCTAAAATCATCCAAACAACGAATTCCGATTTACTCACCTGTTATCAGGAGAGAACCCAGTGCTGCATCTTTTAGCCCAGCACTGCCCCTGAAAAGTAATTCTAACCATACTTACCAGTAACTCGTGTTTCTTTTTATAGGAATCCATTGTCTGGTTTTCACCAGAAACGTTTCCAAGGGGCCCATTAGGATCACGGGCGGATTGCCACTGCCCGCATGGCGGTGGCGATCCGCCCGTGATCCTACCCCACCCGCCACCCAATTCCCCCCGCCATAATACTATGGTGGGGGGAACCGCGTCGGATGGAAAGACCGTCCGCCGCTTTTCCGCCCGATCAATGAGTTGACAGGGCGGAAAAGGGTTTAATATGGTGGCGGTGTCTGTTAGACACTGCCATCCATATTACTATGCAGGCGGGGACATGCCTTTCCGCCACGGAAAGGCATGCAGTGTTAGACATTGGGGGCCCGTTGCGAGCCCCCAACGGACTCTGGGGGATGGGGGGTGTACATCTGGGGTACCTATGGTACCCCCCAGCAGTTCCATGCACAACATGCCTTCCTGGCGGGCTTCCTGTAGCGGGCTTTGCTGAGTGCACTGCCCACCACAATGACAGGAAGGCAGGATGCGCCCGCTACTGTGGCGGCTGCATCCTAATTGCCCCCACGGCACCCCGCCCTTATGGCGGGTGATTCCGTTTACCGATAGGGTCCGCCCGCCATCCTGATGGGGCCCTAAGTGGCGTTTTTCACAAACTACAAATATTTCTTAAAAATCGCCTGTATAACTTAAATGCATTCTTTCAACTGTTTACAGGAGATACAGCAGTGCTGGATCCAGGATCCACCACTGAGTAAGAAAAAGTAACGATAACACTACTTACCTGCTAACTGAATTTCCTCCCGTAGGATAACATTGGTGATTCTATGTGAAAAAGTTTCTACGTTTCTAAGTGTCAACTTTTAAAATACAATAATGTTTCTTAAAAATCACTACGGTAACCAAAACGCTTTTACTCAACTGTTTACAGGAGATGTCCCAGGACTGAATCTAGGATCCAGTCCTGGGGTTAGGAAAGTAATCCATAAAGTAACTAATTGCATTTAACTAGAAATTCCCATTGAGCTCAATGTTGCATTGTTTTTGAAATTGTGTTGCCCATTGCAACAGCTGTAACTACTGTACTTAAAAGTCTTTTGTCTATTTGCAAAGTATTTAAACTAAAGAAATTTATTCTGAGAAAGTATTTTTTGTAATGTATAATGTAATTAACCCCTTAAGCGTTGCCGTCGGCCAACGGCCGACAGCAACGCTACCTCCCCAGTGCTGCGCACGACCGTTGGCCGACGGGCCAGCGCTTGTTATTCGAACGTTCAGCACTGGGTGCTGAACGTTCGACACAGCTATGAGGTTATAATGTAATGGAAAAAATAAAATATCTAAAAATAAATAGTTTTATCATTTTTTGTAAATCAGTATCAAAAAATAAATATAACAATTAATACATTTAAAAATTGTCATTTACAAAACCTTTGAAATTCACTGAAAAAAAAAGAGGTTTCAGACATGTTATAGTTAGGCATTAGCAATCAAAAAACCTTTGAAATTCACTGAAAAAAAACATAGGTTTCAGACATGTTATAGTTAGGAATTAGCATTTAAAAAACCTTAGAAATTCACTGAAAAAACCATAGTTTTTAGGGGTGTTATAGTTAGCTGGACATTTCACTCGTCCAAAACCATTGAAATTCCTCAGTTATTAACTATAACTCGCGCGCCTGCGATCTACTGCTGATGAAGTCATGACATGGTCAGTGACATCACTGATGACATCACTGATGACATCTCAAATAACATAACTGATGACATCACTGATGACATCATCCACGTGCCAATCAGATACACCTCATCATACACTAGTATAACCTTTCATCACTCACTCACATTGACACACCAATATAAGTTTCTAAAAACCCACTCAGTGATTCCTAGATCTACACACACATCTAATCACTAACCTATAGATTCAATCATACATTCTGTCAATGATCAATAGAACACTATCAAATATACTTAAACACCTATATCTACATTACACACCAGCACACATCCTATTCACTTATGCAGTCATCCTACTCACTTATGCAAACAATGGATCATACTTACATTTACTCAGCTACACACTTATACAAACACAACTTCATTTATTCATATAGATTGTAACTCATACTTAGTGTGTTATAAAATCACTATTACAAGTATACAGTTATACATACAGTCACTCATACAATCACTGAGTCTTATGTATACTTATTTATATACAACAGCTGTCACATACACTGCCTTTTATATTTCTACTTTGTTGGACATGTATCATTGAAAAATATATTTACTCATCACCACACCCATAAAGAGATTACCTCATCCAAACAACTGTTTCCACATACAGTCTTAACCTCATATACCTACTAAATCAACTATTCACACATCTTTGGGCAGTCACACCCCCCCCATCGAAACACACACACACATTCACTCTCCCATACAAATACTAAACTAACTAATCAATAACTAATATAGACTTTCAAGTAGCTACTAACCAACCGATGCAGCATTTTACAGAACAACTGACAAAGTGATACAGATATTCACACAGTTTAGTTGTGGAAAAGTAAATTTTGCCATGTTCTGTGTCCCTACGTGTCATCCATCATATGTTATGTGTGCATGATTAAATATGCATATGCATTCCCCATGTCCGATTAATGACGCAATTACAGTTGTGTCCACCTCTAGTATGCCAGTTTCCAGTCCTCGTGAATACTACGAATATCAGGCCTATGTAAAGCTACGTTGCCACGTTTCTCAGTGTGCACGTTATTCTATTATAAAATCCCAGTTTCTAGGCCTCAAAAGGGCCTGGACACCAGATTCAGCTCCTGTCTCCTGAAGCCTCGCTGAGGAGCGATACAGCCCCCACCTGTATCCTCGACCCTTCACTTACTTCCTGCCTCGCAGTGCCCGGCCCAGCCTGGCTCAGTCTCTGAGTCTGCCAAGAATATGTTATGATTCCAGTTATCAGTTCAGTCCTCCTTCTCTGCATTCCTAAGCTACTGAACTGCATCAATAGTTTCCGTCATTGTCTAGCCTTCACGTCTCCACGTTAGAGAAATACTGCATTTAATGGTCATTTAATATTCTTCATCACGCACTACATGTAGAATAATGCATGGTCCAGTCTTAGAATCAAGTTAGCCTTTCCTCTCCTGACTTCTAGTTTATATCAACATGTTCTCTAAACATCAGATACTAGATACTGTTTAGGTACATGTCGCCCTGACTCTCCAGACTTCAGTCTCTGCTCCTAGCACAGAGTTCATAGCCCCCAGCTTCTCCTAGTGATACGTCATTGCTAGTTTGCGCGCACCATCAGGTTAGAGGTCCCGGCTCCTTAGGTAGCCCCCTCCATGGTTTCCGCCCCATTCATGACATATTCTGTTACGTTTGCATCACATGTCCATGTATACGCCCAGTTACACCTACTTTCGCCCTTATCTTTCGCGACTGCTACGCGTCACGCCTTCTGTTCCACCCACTGCTACGCCTACTGCAATGTAATGCTATGTGTTTGCGTTATGTATATATGCTCATGTATTGTTATTAAAAGTCAGCGCGCTCATCCCAGACCCAGCCCCAGCAGCTGCTGGGCCCTGTCATCCTAGTCCTGTGCAGGTTGTCCTGTTCCTGTCCTTATGCTGTATTAAACCTGCAAAACTCCTACTACCTCGAATCTTGACTCTTATTTATTGAGCTATCTGTTATGATATATGTCTAGTCAAAAATAGGGTATTATTTATTTATTTACCACATAATGGCGCCCGAATAGGGACTTGCCCTTTCCCCACGCGTCGGTGAAGCCACGCCGACCCCCTGACCCTCTGCGGTCGTGACGGAACTCTTCTGTGCACCGGCAGATATTTCTGCTTCAAGTATCCCTCAGGCCCACGGAGGAGACGGAGGAGGCGGTCCAGCATCCAAACGAGACGGTGGAGAAACGCGGCGAGTCCCGACCAGAGCCCAAGCCAAGAGTCCAAGGTCCGAGGTATCCGGAGGCCCACCCGTAACTGAAGTCCGAAGTTCGTCGTCCGTCGTCGTAGCAGTCCAGTCCAGTCCGAGGCCTTCCGTTCTTGCTGCCCGGTGAGTACCATTACTGGGGTAGTATCTAGACAGGGTCAATCTAAATTGACTCTGGTCCGTGGGTTGGTGGTACACAGACTCACAAACGAAGTGTTCACCCAGGTGGATACGGGTCTTGATGCGTCCCTTTATGGGACCGGTATGTTCCGTACTGTTTCAGCAGTGCATCCAGTAAACTCTAGTCTGTTCCGTTCTCGAGAAATTCTTGTGTTTCTGTTCTCAGTATTCCAGGTAATATTCTGTCCGAACTGTTATGTTATGATGTTGTTCAATGTATTTTCAATGTCGTGGTATGCCTGAATTGTTCTCCAAATTGTTATTGTTTCTCGTGTATTGTATTGTGTTCCGATTCAAGTTTGCAATGTCTCTCTTTTCGAGATTACGTCAGCTAAAAACTAGAAAGGGTTTGTTAGAAGAAGCAGTTCCTGTTCCGCCGAGGGACAGTCCAGGTCATTTTATGTATCAGAAGCATGGCATAAGCGCCATATTGTATCTAGATTTATGGGTAGAGAACACCAAACAGTTAGAAGAAAAGTATAGATGGCCCGTATCGGGTACATGGGATGCTGAGTGCATCATGCGAGTAGAAGAGGCATTATGGAAAAAGAAAGCCAGACAGTCACAGAAAGATGCCATCGAGTTATGGCGTAAAGAATCTCATAAAAGAACTGAAAAGGAAATCAGAAAGTCAGAATTAAGTAGAGAATCCTTAGAACGAGCACAAGAAAAAGAACTAATCGAGATAGGTGAACAAGTCAAAGCCGAACAGTCAGACAGACAGAGGCATGCCCTTATTAGGGGTATGTATCCTCTCCTTGCCGAGGGCTTGCCAAAAGCGACCCCAGAGGCATCCAGTAATTTCCCGCCACCATTAGTTCCGACCAAGCTACGTCACAAACAGACCGCAGCTGATATTTTTATTTCGTCCTATTTGGACGACACAGTCCCAGAATATGCAAATCCTGTTCGCGCCCCGCCAGTCCCTGTAAATCAGGCACTTCCCGCTCCTCCAGACACCGGAGTACCTGTTACGGTACCCCCGGTCCAGTCCGTCATACAAGTCCAGCCTACATTTCCATTTCCCACTCTGCCAGGACGAAGAGCCTCAGTAGACCTAGACTCCAGTTTAGGGGCCGCAGGGGGAGGTACTCCTCAAACCCCGCCGCCACACAAGCGTTTAACGTTATCCGAATTACATGCACAAGCGTCACAGCGTACGCCCAGACATCAGACTGTAGCAGAAATAAGAAAATCCCTTGCCGAATGTGGCTATGATCCAGTCCCAGGCGAGGATAATATGGTTTTATATTCATTCCGCGTAAGAAAGGTGGCCGAGTATCTAGTCACCTTACCGAATATGAAAGAAGATCTAGACAGAATATATCGTTTCATCCGTACAGGGGATGATCCAGAAAGTATTAGCGAGGCCATGTCTCAAAGGAAAGCCGAGATCCAGCTCATGATATTAAAGTTTCTGATCAATTGTCTAATAAGAGAACAAGATTACCCGTCTAAAGATCCGGCCGAAATGAAAATCCTGACAAGGTGGAGTGATAATATAGCCGAGGGTAAGCACAAGACCGTCGGTGCTATGGAGAGTATGTACAAGAAAATCCGTAGAGAAATAATAAAGATACACGAACAGCGTAAAGCAGCACAAGTAAGCGAGAAAGAAAGTAACTCTGATACTGAAGAGGTAGAGGACGAGAATCCCGCCAGAATAGCGTATGTAGGAAAATCTAGATTTCCAGATCGCCATTTACGCCTAGAACACAAGTCTATT
This sequence comes from Lissotriton helveticus, assembly GCF_964261635.1. NCBI lineage: Eukaryota > Metazoa > Chordata > Amphibia > Caudata > Salamandridae > Lissotriton > Lissotriton helveticus. Next base: position 1,144,249,757 of record NC_136059.1, on the reverse strand, counting down.
TTTCATTCTCCAGCACCAGAACAAGGTTCCCTAGAACAAGTATTCCAAGCTACCGATCACATTCTGAAATCACGAATCGGTTACAGTGAGTTAAGCACTATGCATGAACAAGAACTAGCCCGATCAGCAGTCCGATGGATTACTGATTCTACCACTTTTCCAGACGAAATAGTGGCACAAATGTTTCTGAAAATGCCCCCAGCCGAACAACGACTGGTGGGTATGTATATGATCCAGCACCTCATTACTTTGTATGAGGGTCAACACTCTGATCCAGGTCCGTTACATGATGTCCTGAACGAGTTACTCCAGTATAGATGGAAAGGTTTAGGTACCGATTTAATTAGTGTCATTCTAGAACAGCGTCACAAATATAGAACGTTTTTGAACCCGCATTTTGTTCATGCCTCACCTCCAGAAGGTAAACCATTTTACATGGAGAGACAGAATCCGTTACGAGAAGTCCACCCAGTTAAAGGAACGGGTGGCGAAATGCAGCGAGTGTTTGTATACACTCCAATAACAAAGATGGAACTCCTCGAGATGAAGAAATTAATTCCCTGTCATGACAAAGATCCAGCAGGGTTCCATAGAGAATTAAAAGACATGCTCCGTATGGGAGAATACACATATCCAGATATAATCAAAATGCTAAAGGTTCTGCTGCCCGCAGGGGTGTATGAGAAGCTCAAGGAAAAAGAATGGGAGGTGGGAGAGAAAAAGATCGATTGGGCAGTTCTAGAAGCCGAAGACAAGGCACGAGTACCAGGTACCGGTCTTGGAGATAAATGTAAAGAATTACCAGAATTATTAATACAAGTTTTACCCAGATTATTGACAACGAGAAAAGAAGACTGGGATGCAATCTCAGCCTGTAAACAGAAGCAAGATGAGGATATTAGTGATTTTTATTCTAGATTTGAAAAATGTTTCAGCATCAACAGTGGCCTCAAGACAAGTAGTGAGTCATACCCTCACCTTTTTGTTACTAAATTAGTCGAGAATTCAAGCCCACAAATTAAAAATCGAGTTTTGAAAGTCGAAAGTACCTGGCAAGCTAATACCCCGTCCCAGATGTTGCAAATGCTTCAATACCACCAGAATAGAATCAGAGAAGAGCAAGAACACGAAAGAAAACGTATGAAAGACACGAAAATGAAAGTACTAGTTGCACAATCTGTTCCTCAAGACAGTCAGAAGAGGGGTCCGAATCAAGCCAGTCATCCTGCAGCTCCCGTTAAAGGGAACTGCAATTATTGTAAACAGCCAGGTCATTTCATAAATGAGTGTGCAGTTCTGAAACACAACATAGCTACTGGTAAGACTAAAGAAAGACCACGTCCGCCTAGACAAGAACAAGTTTCACAGATTCCTCAGTCACAGAATGCACCACAGACAGTTACAGCACCGCAGCCTATTGCTGCAACACAGCATGTTACATCGCAGATGTACCAGTATGCACAGTCTGAGTATCCAGAGTACCAGCAGTATTCATGAAACAGCCTAGAGAGGGAGGTAGGCTTGCCTCTCATCGAGATACCTGTAGATCAAGAAGGTCCCTATGTTCATAGTCAAGTATTAGGGAAAGACAGAAAGTTTTTGATTGATACAGGGGCAAGTAGGACCACAATTAGTCACGCCGAAGTTCCAGGGGCTCCGCTCTCAGGCTCAAGAAATGTTTCCCTTGGATTTTCAGGAAAACCTATCGTAAACGAGATTTCAAAGCCAGTTACTCTAGAAGTAGGTCCATTGTCCCGCACTACTGATCTGTTACTTACTAAGTCATGTCCAGAAAACCTATTAGGCATTAAAACACTGAAAGAGTTAGGTGCAGTTATATGCTGTTCCCCAGAGGGAATACGATTGTTCCTACGTGACTTTAAGGGTCACTATGTATTACGAGATTTTGATTCAAGACTGTCTAATGTTCCGCAGCACTTATGGGCGCAAGGTCCAACTGATGTAGGTTACATGCAAATCACACCCTATCGTGTGACTCTCAAGCCAGGTGTAGTGTTACCACGAATCAGACAGTACAGATTGCCACCTGAGGCTGTAGCAGCCTTATCCAAAATTATTGACGAGCTCATGGCTCAAGGAGTGGTTGTAGAAACTGACTCCAATGTATGTAATTCTCCGATCATTCCAGTCATGAAACGTACTGATCCAAATGCACCCCCAGTATATCGATTAGTGATTGACTTACGAGAGCTTAATAAATGTATTATTCCGCAGTACCCAGTTGTCCCAGACATCTCTTCCCTATTGACAGCCATTGATTCCGAAGCCACGTTCTTCACTGTCATAGACCTCAAGAACGCATTTTTCAGTGTTCCTATTCATCCAGACAGCCAGTTCCTTTTCGGATTTTGTTTAAATGGAAGGAGCTATATGTTCACACGAGCTCCTCAAGGTTTCACAGAAAGTCCTAGTATTTACAGTCAAGCACTCAAGAGACAACTAGACAACATTCACATGCCAACTGACACTGCCCTGCTCCAGTATGTCGATGATCTACTGATCACAGCCCGTTCTGAACGTGCTTGCGAGCGGGCATCACTTACAGTCTTGTATTTCCTAGCCGAGATGGGGCACAAGGTGTCCCCTTCTAAGCTTCAATTCTGTGTCCAGCAAGTGGTCTACTTAGGACACTTACTGTCCAAGAGGGGTAGGCAGTTGACACCAGACCGCATCCAGTTAATAGCGAGTCTTCCTCAGCCCAAGACCCAGAAGGAGGTACGTGCTTTTATCGGCCTCACTTCTTACTGTAGACAATGGATTCCCCAGTATGCATTTCTAGCCAAGCCACTGATACAGTTAACGACACAGGAGGCAGCCGTATCGACTGTCCTCCCTTGGACATCTGAACATACACTTAGTTTCAATGAGTTAAAGAAAGCCCTATGCCAAGCTCCAGTTCTAGCGACACCGAACTACAGTAAGCCTTTTACACTTTTCGTCACTGAACGCGAAGGTACAGCATTATCTGTTCTCACACAAGATCAAGCAGGACAATACAAGCCCTGTGCTTATTTTTCGAGCACATTAGATCCTGTAGCCCAGGCTCTGCCTGCGTGCCTCAAGTCAGTTGCAGCCACAGCACTAGCTATCAGACAAAGTGATTCCATAGTCTTAGGACATACCTTGACAGTACAAGTTCCACATTCCGTGGAAGTTCTTTTAAACCGAACACAGACTCAGCACTTGACAATTGCACGTCTAACAGGTTATGAATTGACACTGTTCCAGCCTCACATAGAAATCAGACGCTGCAACATCCTGAATCCTGCTACACTGTTACCATCAGTTAATTCAAATCCAGCCACACATGATTGCGTGGAAGTAGTTAACATTACGACAAAGCCAAGACAAGATCTGACAGATACTCCGTTACCAGACCCCGACCTGACACTTTATGTGGATGGTTCATGTATGAGAACTAGTACAGGAGAACTAGTCGCCGCGTATGCAGTGACTACTGACACTAAAGTTATAGAGACACACCGTATTGATACCCTGTCCGCTCAAGCAGCAGAGCTAGTTGCTCTGACACAAGCCTGTATACATGCCAAGAACCAGAGAGTTAATGTTTACACAGATTCACGCTACGCATTCGGAGTTGTACACGACTTCGGAGTGCTCTGGCAGGAGAGAGGTTTCATGACTTCTCATGGAACCAAGATTCAGCATGGTCTCCTTATTCAAGCTCTGTTAGATGCCATACACTTGCCGACATCTATTGCTATCATGAAGTGCAAAGCACATACGAAAGTTACTGACATTATTTCCCAAGGTAATGATCTAGCAGATCGCACAGCCAAGCTTACAGCACAGACTCTAGACATTCCAGTTAATCAGACACACACTCCAGATCCGACCACATGTATGACAGTTAAGGACCCTACACAAGATGTCATAGATATCCAGTTACATGCTACTCCCGAAGAAATCAAGAAATGGTCCGAACAAGGAGGGGTCCAGACAGATCAAGGATGGTTAACGAAGGGTAGAGCCACATGGTTTCTCCCCGACTCTATGGTTCAAGTCATTATTAATACCGCACATAGTCCAGCACATTTAGGAGAAAAAGCTATGTTAGACAGTATCCAGAACATTTGGTTCAACAAGCATTTACGAGCTGCAGCCAAGCAGAAAGTCCGTACCTGTATGATATGCTGTCAGTTTAATCCAGGTAAAAGTGTCCCGGTGGAACAAGGTGGATTCCAGCCCCCTGACCACCCTTTTGAAGTCCTCCAGATGGATTATATTCAGATGGAGCGATGTCGAGGTTTCAAGTATGTCCTTGTAGTTGTATGCGCTTTGTCCAGGTGGACAGAAGCATATCCAGTCCCAGATTACACAGCCGCGACCACTGCCAAGCAGTTGGTTCGTGAGTTCTTCCCCCGTTATGGACTCCCTAGAGTCGTATATTCTGACAACGGCCAGCCATTCTCATCTGAACTCATGAAGCATGTTTCCCTTTTGTTAGGGTACCAGTGGAAGTTTCATTGTGTACGCCATCCTGAAGCAGCCGGTCTCGTAGAGAGACATAATCAGACTCTGAAAATCCGTATTGCAAAAGTGTGTAAAGAAAAAGGTGTGGACTGGCTAGTAGCTCTGCCAGTCGCTTTATTTTATATGCGCATGGTCGCACATTCCAGATCAGGTCTGTCCCCGTATGAGGTCGTTTTCGGCCGCCCCCCTAATATGTGGGGTACTCCTAGACCCCGAAGTATTACCGATGTTTCAAGTAATATGCTGACAGATTACCTAGCTTCCTTGATGTCTGCCCTCAACTCATGTCGTTCACAGGTTGCTGCCGCATTTCCAGACAATACCGAGGTGGCACCGCATGAAATCGTTCCAGGATCCATGGTGATGGTCCGCAACTTTGACAGATCAAGTCCGCTGGAGCCTCGTTGGAAAGAGCCCCGACAGGTCCTCCTCACTACCCGTACAGCCGTGAAGTTGGAAGGACGCAAAGGCTGGGTACACCTTTCTCATGTCAAACTTTTTAATGGACTGAAACCCGTCTTAAAGAACATTTCCCAGGATTTGAAGGATTGCCAAGGCATTGTTCTCAAGGACTGTCCCGCAAAAGACATTGCTACAACCCCTCCCCTGTTAGAGAAAACTCCACAACAGGAGTACAAGCTAAAACTCCGGTCTAGTAAAATAAGTCAGTCAGTTTGATTGTCTAAGTCCTCCCCTAGGTGAAACGGTTAGACTGTTTCTGACATGTATAAAATAGACCCCCATAGTGAGAGAGTTAGTCAAAACTCAATCCGATGTATCGTTTTTCTATGTTTCATATTGTTTTCCAGCCTTATGATTTCCTGCACCAGTTATGCATTTTACCTATGTTTCCCAGTTTCACATGTTAATAAGTCTGCTAATGCTACAGTAGAGCACACGTTTAGTGATCTGCCTCCTCATGAACTCTCTTACCGCCTCGCTATGCGAAATAACTCATTTATCCGCATGTTACATTACTCACACCAGTCCAGCAATACCACTAATTGTTGGGTGTGTGGTCGACTCCCCCCTTTCCAGACACCGAAGGGAGTCCTGCCACTTTTTCCTTATCCATTTTCACATAATGGTTCGTGTGGAGCATGGTCCACGTTAACGACATCCTCAACAGATATGTCTTTTCTTAACAGTACATGTTTTCCAGACAAGCAAGGTCTCCCCCACAGAACAGGTTTAGATCTAGAAAATGAAGTGCATAATTTAGGTAATTATTCGTCGAATTTCATGGTCCTGAATGTTCAGTCTGATACTACTCCAGACTTACCTGCTATTTCAGTACTACCAGTCAAAGGCGAATTATGTGTCCGTAATTATGGTTCCATACACGTAGGACATAGTGATTGTACTACTATTGTCAAGTATAGTGACAGTGGGAAATCTATTTTCAAAGCTTCACGTCATTCTTATTTTATTTGTGGTCAAACCGCATATGTTCGTTTGCCCCTCGATTGGGAGGGAACCTGTTACATTGCCTTCCTACTGCCACCAGTTTTCCTAGCCCCACCTGATTATCATAGAAACACACATCTAGTACACATTAGACATAGAAGGGAGTCCCCAATTGTCGATTATACTGAAACTGCTCTAGAACAGTATACAGATTTCAACAGAGGTTTCTTTTTCTTTATAGGACCTATCCAGAATAGTAAACTGATCCGTAGGTTAACCAGAACCCTCGAAGCTGTAGTAAATGAGACTGCCTCTGCTCTAGGTAACTTAACCGAAGAGCAATCTGCTATGAGATTTGTCGTTTTACAGAATCGTCTCGTCCTTGACGTCATACTGGCCGATAGGGGCGGGGCCTGTAGAGTCATCGGATCTAGTTGCTGCATTTTCATTCCAAATAACGCGCCGTCTGTTTATTCAGCTATAACCAGACTCCATAAAATTGCCCATCTGATACACCAAGATCCAGGCACCTGGACATGGTCCGGTTGGTTCTGGAATATAATTTCCGCATGGGGATGGAAAATATTGTCCTTTCTAGGTATTTCAGTAGCGATCATATTCAGCTGCTGCCTCTGTATACAATGTGGCCCTGCGATTTGCGGCATTTGTGCTACCTCTTGTATTCCTAGTCCCAAGCCCCGTTCTACATCCCGTTCCAGGATAATTCGAGACGAGCAAATGATACTGTATGAAATAATAGATGGTATCATGAATATTGATGTTTCCTGATGGAAACGTAGTGACAAGGAGGGAATGTGGAAAAGTAAATTTTGCCATGTTCTGTGTCCCTACGTGTCATCCATCATATGTTATGTGTGCATGATTAAATATGCATATGCATTCCCCATGTCCGATTAATGACGCAATTACAGTTGTGTCCACCTCTAGTATGCCAGTTTCCAGTCCTCGTGAATACTACGAATATCAGGCCTATGTAAAGCTACGTTGCCACGTTTCTCAGTGTGCACGTTATTCTATTATAAAATCCCCGTTTCTAGGCCTCAAAAGGGCCTGGACACCAGATTCAGCTCCTGTCTCCTGAAGCCTCACTGAGGAGCGATACAGCCCCCACCTGTATCCTCGACCCTTCACTTACTTCCTGCCTCGCAGTGCCCGGCCCAGCCTGGCTCAGTCTCTGAGTCTGCCAAGAATATGTTATGATTCCAGTTATCAGTTCAGTCCTCCTTCTCTGCATTCCTAAGCTACTGAACTGCATCAATAGTTTCCGTCATTGTCTAGCCTTCACGTCTCCACGTTAGAGAAATACTGCATTTAATGGTCATTTAATATTCTTCATCACGCACTACATGTAGAATAATGCATGGTCCAGTCTTAGAATCAAGTTAGCCTTTCCTCTCCTGACTTCTAGTTTATATCAACATGTTCTCTAAACATCAGATACTAGATACTGTTTAGGTACATGTCGCCCTGACTCTCCAGACTTCAGTCTCTGCTCCTAGCACAGAGTTCATAGCCCCCAGCTTCTCCTAGTGATACGTCATTGCTAGTTTGCGCGCACCATCAGGTTAGAGGTCCCGGCTCCTTAGGTAGCCCCCTCCATGGTTTCCGCCCCATTCATGACATATTCTGTTACGTTTGCATCACATGTCCATGTATACGCCCAGTTACACCTACTTTCGCCCTTATCTTTCGCGACTGCTACGCGTCACGCCTTCTGTTCCACCCACTGCTACGCCTACTGCAATGTAATGCTATGTGTTTGCGTTATGTATATATGCTCATGTATTGTTATTAAAAGTCAGCGCGCTCATCCCAGACCCAGCCCCAGCAGCTGCTGGGCCCTGTCATCCTAGTCCTGTGCAGGTTGTCCTGTTCCTGTCCTTATGCTGTATTAAACCTGCAAAACTCCTACTACCTCGAATCTTGACTCTTATTTATTGAGCTATCTGTTATGATATATGTCTAGTCAAAAATAGGGTATTATTTATTTATTTACCACATAATGGCGCCCGAATAGGGACTTGCCCTTTCCCCACGCGTCGGTGAAGCCACGCCGACCCCCTGACCCTCTGCGGTCGTGACGGAACTCTTCTGTGCACCGGCAGATATTTCTGCTTCAAGTATCCCTCAGGCCCACGGAGGAGACGGAGGAGGCGGTCCAGCATCCAAACGAGACGGTGGAGAAACGCGGCGAGTCCCGACCAGAGCCCAAGCCAAGAGTCCAAGGTCCGAGGTATCCGGAGGCCCACCCGTAACTGAAGTCCGAAGTTCGTCGTCCGTCGTCGTAGCAGTCCAGTCCAGTCCGAGGCCTTCCGTTCTTGCTGCCCGGTGAGTACCATTACTGGGGTAGTATCTAGACAGGGTCAATCTAAATTGACTCTGGTCCGTGGGTTGGTGGTACACAGACTCACAAACGAAGTGTTCACCCAGGTGGATACGGGTCTTGATGCGTCCCTTTATGGGACCGGTATGTTCCGTACTGTTTCAGCAGTGCATCCAGTAAACTCTAGTCTGTTCCGTTCTCGAGAAATTCTTGTGTTTCTGTTCTCAGTATTCCAGGTAATATTCTGTCCGAACTGTTATGTTATGATGTTGTTCAATGTATTTTCAATGTCGTGGTATGCCTGAATTGTTCTCCAAATTGTTATTGTTTCTCGTGTATTGTATTGTGTTCCGATTCAAGTTTGCAATGTCTCTCTTTTCGAGATTACGTCAGCTAAAAACTAGAAAGGGTTTGTTAGAAGAAGCAGTTCCTGTTCCGCCGAGGGACAGTCCAGGTCATTTTATGTATCAGAAGCATGGCATAAGCGCCATATTGTATCTAGATTTATGGGTAGAGAACACCAAACAGTTAGAAGAAAAGTATAGATGGCCCGTATCGGGTACATGGGATGCTGAGTGCATCATGCGAGTAGAAGAGGCATTATGGAAAAAGAAAGCCAGACAGTCACAGAAAGATGCCATCGAGTTATGGCGTAAAGAATCTCATAAAAGAACTGAAAAGGAAATCAGAAAGTCAGAATTAAGTAGAGAATCCTTAGAACGAGCACAAGAAAAAGAACTAATCGAGATAGGTGAACAAGTCAAAGCCGAACAGTCAGACAGACAGAGGCATGCCCTTATTAGGGGTATGTATCCTCTCCTTGCCGAGGGCTTGCCAAAAGCGACCCCAGAGGCATCCAGTAATTTCCCGCCACCATTAGTTCCGACCAAGCTACGTCACAAACAGACCGCAGCTGATATTTTTATTTCGTCCTATTTGGACGACACAGTCCCAGAATATGCAAATCCTGTTCGCGCCCCGCCAGTCCCTGTAAATCAGGCACTTCCCGCTCCTCCAGACACCGGAGTACCTGTTACGGTACCCCCGGTCCAGTCCGTCATACAAGTCCAGCCTACATTTCCATTTCCCACTCTGCCAGGACGAAGAGCCTCAGTAGACCTAGACTCCAGTTTAGGGGCCGCAGGGGGAGGTACTCCTCAAACCCCGCCGCCACACAAGCGTTTAACGTTATCCGAATTACATGCACAAGCGTCACAGCGTACGCCCAGACATCAGACTGTAGCAGAAATAAGAAAATCCCTTGCCGAATGTGGCTATGATCCAGTCCCAGGCGAGGATAATATGGTTTTATATTCATTCCGCGTAAGAAAGGTGGCCGAGTATCTAGTCACCTTACCGAATATGAAAGAAGATCTAGACAGAATATATCGTTTCATCCGTACAGGGGATGATCCAGAAAGTATTAGCGAGGCCATGTCTCAAAGGAAAGCCGAGATCCAGCTCATGATATTAAAGTTTCTGATCAATTGTCTAATAAGAGAACAAGATTACCCGTCTAAAGATCCGGCCGAAATGAAAATCCTGACAAGGTGGAGTGATAATATAGCCGAGGGTAAGCACAAGACCGTCGGTGCTATGGAGAGTATGTACAAGAAAATCCGTAGAGAAATAATAAAGATACACGAACAGCGTAAAGCAGCACAAGTAAGCGAGAAAGAAAGTAACTCTGATACTGAAGAGGTAGAGGACGAGAATCCCGCCAGAATAGCGTATGTAGGAAAATCTAGATTTCCAGATCGCCATTTACGCCTAGAACACAAGTCTATTTTTCATTCTCCAGCACCAGAACAAGGTTCCCTAGAACAAGTATTCCAAGCTACCGATCACATTCTGAAATCACGAATCGGTTACAGTGAGTTAAGCACTATGCATGAACAAGAACTAGCCCGATCAGCAGTCCGATGGATTACTGATTCTACCACTTTTCCAGACGAAATAGTGGCACAAATGTTTCTGAAAATGCCCCCAGCCGAACAACGACTGGTGGGTATGTATATGATCCAGCACCTCATTACTTTGTATGAGGGTCAACACTCTGATCCAGGTCCGTTACATGATGTCCTGAACGAGTTACTCCAGTATAGATGGAAAGGTTTAGGTACCGATTTAATTAGTGTCATTCTAGAACAGCGTCACAAATATAGAACGTTTTTGAACCCGCATTTTGTTCATGCCTCACCTCCAGAAGGTAAACCATTTTACATGGAGAGACAGAATCCGTTACGAGAAGTCCACCCAGTTAAAGGAACGGGTGGCGAAATGCAGCGAGTGTTTGTATACACTCCAATAACAAAGATGGAACTCCTCGAGATGAAGAAATTAATTCCCTGTCATGACAAAGATCCAGCAGGGTTCCATAGAGAATTAAAAGACATGCTCCGTATGGGAGAATACACATATCCAGATATAATCAAAATGCTAAAGGTTCTGCTGCCCGCAGGGGTGTATGAGAAGCTCAAGGAAAAAGAATGGGAGGTGGGAGAGAAAAAGATCGATTGGGCAGTTCTAGAAGCCGAAGACAAGGCACGAGTACCAGGTACCGGTCTTGGAGATAAATGTAAAGAATTACCAGAATTATTAATACAAGTTTTACCCAGATTATTGACAACGAGAAAAGAAGACTGGGATGCAATCTCAGCCTGTAAACAGAAGCAAGATGAGGATATTAGTGATTTTTATTCTAGATTTGAAAAATGTTTCAGCATCAACAGTGGCCTCAAGACAAGTAGTGAGTCATACCCTCACCTTTTTGTTACTAAATTAGTCGAGAATTCAAGCCCACAAATTAAAAATCGAGTTTTGAAAGTCGAAAGTACCTGGCAAGCTAATACCCCGTCCCAGATGTTGCAAATGCTTCAATACCACCAGAATAGAATCAGAGAAGAGCAAGAACACGAAAGAAAACGTATGAAAGACACGAAAATGAAAGTACTAGTTGCACAATCTGTTCCTCAAGACAGTCAGAAGAGGGGTCCGAATCAAGCCAGTCATCCTGCAGCTCCCGTTAAAGGGAACTGCAATTATTGTAAACAGCCAGGTCATTTCATAAATGAGTGTGCAGTTCTGAAACACAACATAGCTACTGGTAAGACTAAAGAAAGACCACGTCCGCCTAGACAAGAACAAGTTTCACAGATTCCTCAGTCACAGAATGCACCACAGACAGTTACAGCACCGCAGCCTATTGCTGCAACACAGCATGTTACATCGCAGATGTACCAGTATGCACAGTCTGAGTATCCAGAGTACCAGCAGTATTCATGAAACAGCCTAGAGAGGGAGGTAGGCTTGCCTCTCATCGAGATACCTGTAGATCAAGAAGGTCCCTATGTTCATAGTCAAGTATTAGGGAAAGACAGAAAGTTTTTGATTGATACAGGGGCAAGTAGGACCACAATTAGTCACGCCGAAGTTCCAGGGGCTCCGCTCTCAGGCTCAAGAAATGTTTCCCTTGGATTTTCAGGAAAACCTATCGTAAACGAGATTTCAAAGCCAGTTACTCTAGAAGTAGGTCCATTGTCCCGCACTACTGATCTGTTACTTACTAAGTCATGTCCAGAAAACCTATTAGGCATTAAAACACTGAAAGAGTTAGGTGCAGTTATATGCTGTTCCCCAGAGGGAATACGATTGTTCCTACGTGACTTTAAGGGTCACTATGTATTACGAGATTTTGATTCAAGACTGTCTAATGTTCCGCAGCACTTATGGGCGCAAGGTCCAACTGATGTAGGTTACATGCAAATCACACCCTATCGTGTGACTCTCAAGCCAGGTGTAGTGTTACCACGAATCAGACAGTACAGATTGCCACCTGAGGCTGTAGCAGCCTTATCCAAAATTATTGACGAGCTCATGGCTCAAGGAGTGGTTGTAGAAACTGACTCCAATGTATGTAATTCTCCGATCATTCCAGTCATGAAACGTACTGATCCAAATGCACCCCCAGTATATCGATTAGTGATTGACTTACGAGAGCTTAATAAATGTATTATTCCGCAGTACCCAGTTGTCCCAGACATCTCTTCCCTATTGACAGCCATTGATTCCGAAGCCACGTTCTTCACTGTCATAGACCTCAAGAACGCATTTTTCAGTGTTCCTATTCATCCAGACAGCCAGTTCCTTTTCGGATTTTGTTTAAATGGAAGGAGCTATATGTTCACACGAGCTCCTCAAGGTTTCACAGAAAGTCCTAGTATTTACAGTCAAGCACTCAAGAGACAACTAGACAACATTCACATGCCAACTGACACTGCCCTGCTCCAGTATGTCGATGATCTACTGATCACAGCCCGTTCTGAACGTGCTTGCGAGCGGGCATCACTTACAGTCTTGTATTTCCTAGCCGAGATGGGGCACAAGGTGTCCCCTTCTAAGCTTCAATTCTGTGTCCAGCAAGTGGTCTACTTAGGACACTTACTGTCCAAGAGGGGTAGGCAGTTGACACCAGACCGCATCCAGTTAATAGCGAGTCTTCCTCAGCCCAAGACCCAGAAGGAGGTACGTGCTTTTATCGGCCTCACTTCTTACTGTAGACAATGGATTCCCCAGTATGCATTTCTAGCCAAGCCACTGATACAGTTAACGACACAGGAGGCAGCCGTATCGACTGTCCTCCCTTGGACATCTGAACATACACTTAGTTTCAATGAGTTAAAGAAAGCCCTATGCCAAGCTCCAGTTCTAGCGACACCGAACTACAGTAAGCCTTTTACACTTTTCGTCACTGAACGCGAAGGTACAGCATTATCTGTTCTCACACAAGATCAAGCAGGACAATACAAGCCCTGTGCTTATTTTTCGAGCACATTAGATCCTGTAGCCCAGGCTCTGCCTGCGTGCCTCAAGTCAGTTGCAGCCACAGCACTAGCTATCAGACAAAGTGATTCCATAGTCTTAGGACATACCTTGACAGTACAAGTTCCACATTCCGTGGAAGTTCTTTTAAACCGAACACAGACTCAGCACTTGACAATTGCACGTCTAACAGGTTATGAATTGACACTGTTCCAGCCTCACATAGAAATCAGACGCTGCAACATCCTGAATCCTGCTACACTGTTACCATCAGTTAATTCAAATCCAGCCACACATGATTGCGTGGAAGTAGTTAACATTACGACAAAGCCAAGACAAGATCTGACAGATACTCCGTTACCAGACCCCGACCTGACACTTTATGTGGATGGTTCATGTATGAGAACTAGTACAGGAGAACTAGTCGCCGCGTATGCAGTGACTACTGACACTAAAGTTATAGAGACACACCGTATTGATACCCTGTCCGCTCAAGCAGCAGAGCTAGTTGCTCTGACACAAGCCTGTATACATGCCAAGAACCAGAGAGTTAATGTTTACACAGATTCACGCTACGCATTCGGAGTTGTACACGACTTCGGAGTGCTCTGGCAGGAGAGAGGTTTCATGACTTCTCATGGAACCAAGATTCAGCATGGTCTCCTTATTCAAGCTCTGTTAGATGCCATACACTTGCCGACATCTATTGCTATCATGAAGTGCAAAGCACATACGAAAGTTACTGACATTATTTCCCAAGGTAATGATCTAGCAGATCGCACAGCCAAGCTTACAGCACAGACTCTAGACATTCCAGTTAATCAGACACACACTCCAGATCCGACCACATGTATGACAGTTAAGGACCCTACACAAGATGTCATAGATATCCAGTTACATGCTACTCCCGAAGAAATCAAGAAATGGTCCGAACAAGGAGGGGTCCAGACAGATCAAGGATGGTTAACGAAGGGTAGAGCCACATGGTTTCTCCCCGACTCTATGGTTCAAGTCATTATTAATACCGCACATAGTCCAGCACATTTAGGAGAAAAAGCTATGTTAGACAGTATCCAGAACATTTGGTTCAACAAGCATTTACGAGCTGCAGCCAAGCAGAAAGTCCGTACCTGTATGATATGCTGTCAGTTTAATCCAGGTAAAAGTGTCCCGGTGGAACAAGGTGGATTCCAGCCCCCTGACCACCCTTTTGAAGTCCTCCAGATGGATTATATTCAGATGGAGCGATGTCGAGGTTTCAAGTATGTCCTTGTAGTTGTATGCGCTTTGTCCAGGTGGACAGAAGCATATCCAGTCCCAGATTACACAGCCGCGACCACTGCCAAGCAGTTGGTTCGTGAGTTCTTCCCCCGTTATGGACTCCCTAGAGTCGTATATTCTGACAACGGCCAGCCATTCTCATCTGAACTCATGAAGCATGTTTCCCTTTTGTTAGGGTACCAGTGGAAGTTTCATTGTGTACACCATCCTGAAGCAGCCGGTCTCGTAGAGAGACATAATCAGACTCTGAAAATCCGTATTGCAAAAGTGTGTAAAGAAAAAGGTGTGGACTGGCTAGTAGCTCTGCCAGTCGCTTTATTTTATATGCGCATGGTCGCACATTCCAGATCAGGTCTGTCCCCGTATGAGGTCGTTTTCGGCCGCCCCCCTAATATGTGGGGTACTCCTAGACCCCGAAGTATTACCGATGTTTCAAGTAATATGCTGACAGATTACCTAGCTTCCTTGATGTCTGCCCTCAACTCATGTCGTTCACAGGTTGCTGCCGCATTTCCAGACAATACCGAGGTGGCACCGCATGAAATCGTTCCAGGATCCATGGTGATGGTCCGCAACTTTGACAGATCAAGTCCGCTGGAGCCTCGTTGGAAAGAGCCCCGACAGGTCCTCCTCACTACCCGTACAGCCGTGAAGTTGGAAGGACGCAAAGGCTGGGTACACCTTTCTCATGTCAAACTTTTTAATGGACTGAAACCCGTCTTAAAGAACATTTCCCAGGATTTGAAGGATTGCCAAGGCATTGTTCTCAAGGACTGTCCCGCAAAAGACATTGCTACAACCCCTCCCCTGTTAGAGAAAACTCCACAACAGGAGTACAAGCTAAAACTCCGGTCTAGTAAAATAAGTCAGTCAGTTTGATTGTCTAAGTCCTCCCCTAGGTGAAACGGTTAGACTGTTTCTGACATGTATAAAATAGACCCCCATAGTGAGAGAGTTAGTCAAAACTCAATCCGATGTATCGTTTTTCTATGTTTCATATTGTTTTCCAGCCTTATGATTTCCTGCACCAGTTATGCATTTTACCTATGTTTCCCAGTTTCACATGTTAATAAGTCTGCTAATGCTACAGTAGAGCACACGTTTAGTGATCTGCCTCCTCATGAACTCTCTTACCGCCTCGCTATGCGAAATAACTCATTTATCCGCATGTTACATTACTCACACCAGTCCAGCAATACCACTAATTGTTGGGTGTGTGGTCGACTCCCCCCTTTCCAGACACCGAAGGGAGTCCTGCCACTTTTTCCTTATCCATTTTCACATAATGGTTCGTGTGGAGCATGGTCCACGTTAACGACATCCTCAACAGATATGTCTTTTCTTAACAGTACATGTTTTCCAGACAAGCAAGGTCTCCCCCACAGAACAGGTTTAGATCTAGAAAATGAAGTGCATAATTTAGGTAATTATTCGTCGAATTTCATGGTCCTGAATGTTCAGTCTGATACTACTCCAGACTTACCTGCTATTTCAGTACTACCAGTCAAAGGCGAATTATGTGTCCGTAATTATGGTTCCATACACGTAGGACATAGTGATTGTACTACTATTGTCAAGTATAGTGACAGTGGGAAATCTATTTTCAAAGCTTCACGTCATTCTTATTTTATTTGTGGTCAAACCGCATATGTTCGTTTGCCCCTCGATTGGGAGGGAACCTGTTACATTGCCTTCCTACTGCCACCAGTTTTCCTAGCCCCACCTGATTATCATAGAAACACACATCTAGTACACATTAGACATAGAAGGGAGTCCCCAATTGTCGATTATACTGAAACTGCTCTAGAACAGTATACAGATTTCAACAGAGGTTTCTTTTTCTTTATAGGACCTATCCAGAATAGTAAACTGATCCGTAGGTTAACCAGAACCCTCGAAGCTGTAGTAAATGAGACTGCCTCTGCTCTAGGTAACTTAACCGAAGAGCAATCTGCTATGAGATTTGTCGTTTTACAGAATCGTCTCGTCCTTGACGTCATACTGGCCGATAGGGGCGGGGCCTGTAGAGTCATCGGATCTAGTTGCTGCATTTTCATTCCAAATAACGCGCCGTCTGTTTATTCAGCTATAACCAGACTCCATAAAATTGCCCATCTGATACACCAAGATCCAGGCACCTGGACATGGTCCGGTTGGTTCTGGAATATAATTTCCGCATGGGGATGGAAAATATTGTCCTTTCTAGGTATTTCAGTAGCGATCATATTCAGCTGCTGCCTCTGTATACAATGTGGCCCTGCGATTTGCGGCATTTGTGCTACCTCTTGTATTCCTAGTCCCAAGCCCCGTTCTACATCCCGTTCCAGGATAATTCGAGACGAGCAAATGATACTGTATGAAATAATAGATGGTATCATGAATATTGATGTTTCCTGATGGAAACGTAGTGACAAGGAGGGAATGTGGAAAAGTAAATTTTGCCATGTTCTGTGTCCCTACGTGTCATCCATCATATGTTATGTGTGCATGATTAAATATGCATATGCATTCCCCATGTCCGATTAATGACGCAATTACAGTTGTGTCCACCTCTAGTATGCCAGTTTCCAGTCCTCGTGAATACTACGAATATCAGGCCTATGTAAAGCTACGTTGCCACGTTTCTCAGTGTGCACGTTATTCTATTATAAAATCCCCGTTTCTAGGCCTCAAAAGGGCCTGGACACCAGATTCAGCTCCTGTCTCCTGAAGCCTCACTGAGGAGCGATACAGCCCCCACCTGTATCCTCGACCCTTCACTTACTTCCTGCCTCGCAGTGCCCGGCCCAGCCTGGCTCAGTCTCTGAGTCTGCCAAGAATATGTTATGATTCCAGTTATCAGTTCAGTCCTCCTTCTCTGCATTCCTAAGCTACTGAACTGCATCAATAGTTTCCGTCATTGTCTAGCCTTCACGTCTCCACGTTAGAGAAATACTGCATTTAATGGTCATTTAATATTCTTCATCACGCACTACATGTAGAATAATGCATGGTCCAGTCTTAGAATCAAGTTAGCCTTTCCTCTCCTGACTTCTAGTTTATATCAACATGTTCTCTAAACATCAGATACTAGATACTGTTTAGGTACATGTCGCCCTGACTCTCCAGACTTCAGTCTCTGCTCCTAGCACAGAGTTCATAGCCCCCAGCTTCTCCTAGTGATACGTCATTGCTAGTTTGCGCGCACCATCAGGTTAGAGGTCCCGGCTCCTTAGGTAGCCCCCTCCATGGTTTCCGCCCCATTCATGACATATTCTGTTACGTTTGCATCACATGTCCATGTATACGCCCAGTTACACCTACTTTCGCCCTTATCTTTCGCGACTGCTACGCGTCACGCCTTCTGTTCCACCCACTGCTACGCCTACTGCAATGTAATGCTATGTGTTTGCGTTATGTATATATGCTCATGTATTGTTATTAAAAGTCAGCGCGCTCATCCCAGACCCAGCCCCAGCAGCTGCTGGGCCCTGTCATCCTAGTCCTGTGCAGGTTGTCCTGTTCCTGTCCTTATGCTGTATTAAACCTGCAAAACTCCTACTACCTCGAATCTTGACTCTTATTTATTGAGCTATCTGTTATGATATATGTCTAGTCAAAAATAGGGTATTATTTATTTATTTACCACATAGTCACTATCCAATATATTTAGTGAGACACTATAAATTAGACAAGTAAACAGTCAATCACACTGCTACTAAATCCTCCATCCAGATATATATATATATCCACTCATTCTTCAATGCAGATTGCTATATATATAATACATATTTAAATAACAAACCAAACCACATTCACTGGATGATGATGTCATTTGAGATGTCATCAGTGATTTCATCAGTGATGTCACTGACCATGTCATGAATGATGTAATATGTGACATCATCAGCAGTGGATTGCGGGCGCGCAAGTTATAGTTAGCAGAACTAACTATAACGGAGGAATTTCAATGGTTTTGTACGAGTGAAATATCCAGCTAACTATAACACCCCTAAAACCTATGTTTTTTTCAGTGAATATATATATATATATATATACACACACACACACACACACATACATATATATATGGAGGTAGTTATAGTTAGGACCTAGTTTTTGATATTAACTTTGACCGTATTTAACAAATATTCACAACATTTAAAAAAAACGAAGCTGCTGTTAGGCGGTGATACGTCAAGTGGGTGGCGAAAAAAGGGGGGGGTCCCTAAACACGTTTTCACCATGCAATTTTCCATTAGGAGCTTGAACACAACTACAGCCCGAACCGCTGAACAGAATGACACCAAATTTGGCATAAAGCTACCTGTTGGTCCACAAACAGCCCTTTTTGTAACTTGGTGTAAATCTGTTCAGTAGTTTTGGAGTTATTAAAGAAAAAATAATTTGTATACCTAGTAGGAACTCGAATCCTCCATGCATCCAACAGATCTCATGCTGACGTCTAATTGGATGCCATCACATCAAGTAGGGGTGGGATAAAAAAGAAGGGGCCAAGGTTGGAATAACCTGACCCCCAACCTTTCCTGGGGCCAAAAACATATATTTTTTTTCAATTTTGCATTGTGTTCAATGAGAATCTATGGTAAAATTGGAAAAAAACACAAGAGCAAGGTCCTGTGCATATTTATTTACATCCCCCCTGGGTGAGCCATATCCTGGAGGGGTGGTTTCATTAAAATAATAGTGGCAGTAGGGGTGCGCATGGCCCCCTCCCCTGGTTGATTTTGGCCATGGCCCCTAGGCAGTCCCTCTCCCAGGCCAGAGCGGCACCAAGGACCCCAATCCCCAGGGCCTGGCCGTGCATTTGAAAGATGTGGCCCCCATCCACCAGGACCAGATATGCCCTGAAGTGCCCACCCCGGAACATGGCGATTTCCCTGCCCGCAAGGCAGGGAATACATCTGTTTGCTTAACTTAAAGCTCCTGCCAAGCGAGAGTGAACAGTAAGTTGTCTCCCAGCAGGCTGGAGTAGAAAAATGCTCCGGCCTACTGGGAGATGACTTTTTATCTTTTTTCCTGCCCACTATCAAGCAGCCAGAGAAACAGATGAAAAAATTGCTCCTGCACGCAGGTAGCAGCACACTTGTGCTGCTCCCTGCATGTGGGAGCTAAGCCGACTTCCGCTGGAGGCAAGGTGCCAGCAGGAGGCACTGGGACATTTGGGCTCCACCCCTTACCTCTTTGTAGTCTTGTTATATTCTCTGTGAAAGGATTCATGTTATCGCAGACGCTTGAGAAACAATCAAATTGCCAAAACTAAACACATACAAGGTCACTGGAGACATTGCCTTGTGGTCCATTACTAATCTATAGTGTACAATGCGCACAAAACATTTACCCAATGAGGTAGTACTTACTAATTAACTAGTAGAAAGTGCTCTCATCTTAAATGGGAAGTTGTAACTTCTACTTTGTGCAGCACACATAGAGGTTGCAATTCGTCATTTTTAAAATGATTGCTTATGTGCAGGAAGGGACACATAAACAATAATGCATGGCATTTTGCTGTTTCACCAGTCAGTCAGTCAAAACCACTTTATTTGATTAGTTAAAATCATAAAAGTACAATACAAGACACAGAAGAAAACAATGCATTTGGGTGATACAAAAATATAAACCATTACTACAATATAAATGATAAAACAATTTCATAATATTTTAAAATTCAGATAAAATTCATAATTCAACCATCACTGGGAATCTTTTCCTCCTCGAACTAACAGCAGCTACCAGAAAACTAGCAATGTTAAAAATATTCCTGGATTGAGAAACTGTCACAGTTACACGGGGCTGAGTCCCCGGGTTTACACCAACCTGGAAAGTTACCCAATGAGAAAGGAATCAGGTTGAAGCGAAATTTGGTCAGGAGCCAGCGGTGGGAGGGCTTAGTCACAATTCTTAGGTAGGGCTCTATTGAAGGTGATGAAATTAATAGATAATGGGCCCTAACCAGAGGTTGTTTTATTTCCTCGCCCTCCCGTTCCTGTTCCGGTAAGCTCAAGAGATGTGTTTTAACCCACTGTAGGTCAGTTTTCTTAATTCCTTCAGGAGCATAATAGATATCCGGAAGCCCGAGTTTAAAGAACATATCCCTAACATACGACAGCCACTGTATTTTGCTAGCATTGTCTAAAGCGACACAATCCCTTAAAATCTCATGGTTCAATGTAATTTCAGGGTTCAGCCAAGTTTTTATCCAACAAACTAGGGGGGCCAGACTTACCAAGTTAGATATATATCCCAACCCTACTTCCTGGTGGACGGCAAAAGTTGGGGTGGATTGTGGGACGGACAAAAGCGAGCGAAGACATTTATTTTTAGCCATCTGCGCCCCTATCACTTGCTTATACCCCCAAATAGCTGCACAATATTTCGCTATAGCCAGACATTTTGCTCTGTAAATGACAAGAATGGCTTCACAGGGCTTGCCTCCCAATCGCCGTGTGAAACTAAGTAGGGCTGGCGACGATCTCACCACAGCGTTTTTTTTTACTCTAAGCTGGGGAGCCCAGGAACATCTGTCATCAAGCAGGACCCAAGGAATGTAAAGACTTTCACCCTTGTAACCTCAGCCCAGTTACAATAGAAAGTTCTGACTTTATTCTTGCGTCAGTACATGTGATTTAGGGATATTGACCACCAAATCCAAGGAATTCATAAAGGCCCCAATGGAATTTAATAATCTCTGAAGACCTATAGGGGTTCGAGCCAGTAGCACAGGGTCGTCCGCGTATAGGAGTACCGCAATGGACCTATTCCCTACACGCGGAATGTCCAGGCTGGCTTTGTCCAGTGTTTTATCTAGGGCATTAATATATAATGTAAAAAGTAGAGGGGCTAGAATACAGCCTTGACAAACCCCTCTACCAGATTTAAAGTGTTGTGTGCATTTACCCTCCTGCTTCACCCTAACAGCTGCAAACAGAGCCCAATACAAATCAGCTAAAAAATATACCAGGGATGGATCAACCCCAATATCAAGCAGAATGGACCATAGCCTCGATCTATTCACAAGATTGAACGCTGTAGATAAATCCATAAAGCCCAAATATAAGGACCCCTTGGATGCCACAGTGTATTTGTTTATCAATAGATACAAATTAAGGCACTGGTCCAAAGTGCTTCTGCTTGGTCTAAAACCATACTGAAGATTGGACACAACCTCATTTTCCGTGACCCAATCCGAAACCTTGGCCAAAATCACCTTTCCTAAAATTTTAACGGCAGAGTCTATCAATGAAATGGGCCTATAGCACCTAGGGTCCCCTCTCTGCCCTTTTTTAAAAACAGGAATGATGATGGACTGGGACCATGAATCAGGCAACCCCTGAACAACTGTGGAATTAAAGACGTTAGTTAAAATTTTGGACCATACTTTAACATAACCCTTATAAAGGTCGGCAGGGACGCCGTCTGGGCCGGGAGCCTTATTACTAGAGGATTCAATTATTGCCCTCTCGACATCTTCTTCTTTGAAAACCAACAGGGGAAGATCTTTGCCAGTGTCGGGTGCTAAAAAAGGCTCATACACCTCATTACTCCCGTAGATGCCTTCAAAATGGGTTAGCCACTGTTCCTCTGAAATGTTGGTTTCCAAACTACCATTCTCCTGCCCAGAGAACAGCGGACTGTTGATGATAGCCCAAAACTTTGCGCTGTCCTTTAATACTTCAACGGACATTAAGGCGTCCCAGGCCTCAGATTTAATCTCGTTTTTACGGGTCAAAACCATTAATTTATAATCTTTTCTAAGCCTAGCTATCTGTACCCTGTCTCTAGGTTTAATCTTCAGTGCGTTTATTAAATTCTGATGGGTCCTTGAGCATTTAGAGTCGAACCACCTTTCCCCTAGGCTGGATTTGGGCTTGCTAGTAATAGTTAAATCTGTTGCAACCTGTCCACAGATAGCTTCAAAGCTAGGATTACCGCATCCTTCGGGGTGGAATAATCAACACACTTTGGGATGTCATCTTTAACCTTCAAGCATAAACTGGCAAAAAATTGATCGGGGACTACCTTAGCTCATTTTAACCTCTTCCCTTGATCTTTAGTTAACACAGGTTTAGGCCTCCCGGGATTAGCTAAGGCACAAAGAAGGTTCAGGCTCTTCTCCAGCTCGAGAGTAACAGGGTTATGGTCACTAAAAGGAGAACTTTTCGCGTTATAAAAAACTACATGCCCTAAAAGGGAAGGAGATACAAATATGTAGTCAATTATAGTCTCCATATCCCTCGCCTTAAACGTTGCCACCCTCTCGCTAGTGTCGTGGAAGCCTGGCTCGAAGAGATCAGCACCCAAAAGAAGATCTTCAAGGGCATCCCCTTTTGAGCTGTGTTCAAAGTGGGATGGCGACGAGTATGAAGGTCCATAGGCCACATCAATTTAACAGTTAATATTGCACAAATGAACATTAAAATCGCCCATAAATATAACATGAACATAACTCGTTTGCTTTGATCTATACATTTCTAAAAATCGTGTTAGGTAAAAAAGATGCTCATTACTATGCTCACTTTCCCCTGAATTATAGAAATTAATAAGCAATATTTTAGGGTAGTTCATGGTAGTAAGTTTAGCTATCAAGTAGTTATGGGAGGTTACCTCCATCAGTGTTACTGACCCCCTTAGCCTAATGGAAAAGAGAAACATCAATCCACCCTTTGCTCTACCTGCCGGCGTTGGGCGAGCGGGCTGGAAGTAAGATTTAAATCCATCTATCCAAAAATTACTCTCCTTATCCCAGGTCTCTTGGAGTGCTACGATTTCATAATTTCTGATAGACTTTAGCCAGTTCGGGTCCTTCCTTTTTGCTCTAAGCCCTGCGATATTCCAACTAATTACCCTACAGTTATATCCAGCTTCAGGATCGATATTATGTGGGCTGGAGTTAGGAACCCGGGAACAGACAACTGAGGGCTCTAGTCAGTCATTCTCATCCAACTGGGCCAAAGGGGAGAACCTATTATATAAGGCCAGAGTCTCCTTTCTCTGACTTAACTGGTTACTAAATGCTTGGGGTGATGAAATGTCTCTAGCACTAACACATTCAAGAAGGGGATCTATGACGCTATATTTAGGGGTAGTACGTGGAGCCCAGGGTAATCTCCTCAATGGCAGTTCTGAGTGAGACTTAACATCTAAGATTGGTCGTCTGGGAGGGGGGTAAAAGAATCCCACCGGTAGGGCCCTGATGCTCCCCTCCCCCCTCTCCAACTCAGAGGCATCCCACAGTAATTTGTCAGCAACACGAGGTTCATTAAAATTAACTATAACACAATCCCCTTTTACTTCTTTCTGCTGTTATGATACTAAATGAAATTTCGGTATTGCCACAGCAGTTAAAATCACACCATTTTTTAGTTTTTGTTATCAGGTCTACGGTGGATTCTTCCTCTCTAGCCTCCAGTGGTGGAACCCTTACAAGAATTGCAACCAGGGGGGCTGCTTCGGGGGGAGGTTAATGTTGGATTGTATAGCTATTTTACTCCTTTCCTGGGGGGCAGTAGGGTTCCCACTGGAGTTGCAATGAGCATGGGCCTTAGCAGCCACAGGGTTCCTTACTGTAATGCTACAGTTCTCCCTGTTCTTAATACAACCCTGGCGACCATTTACTCTAGGTAACCCTAAGACAGATTTCTCTTCTAGTGGAGGAATTAAAAGGGCGTTCGTAGCTTCCTCACCCGTAAGTGGCCCATTGCCTAGGTTGGGCTTAGGGGGCTCAGTTAATTTAGACTAGCCATGTGCACAATTGGATGCTGTTAGAAAAGAGTTAATGCGTTCACATTTTTCTAATATGCCCGCTACGCAAGTGTTCATTGTGTCAATAATGTCTTTTGCAATACTAGTCAAAACCGACTCCAAACGAGATGTAACAATTTCTTCCACCATGTCCCGCACAGTCACGTCTAAAGATTTAGGTACAGCAGGCTACAATGTTTTTTATCTGTGCTTTTATGTTTTTCACATGAAATACGAATAAAGCAATTTTGAGTTGACTTGAGGTACAGCAGGCTCTTGGGTCGAGCTATTACTTTTTGAGACTCTATCCCGTTTACATAATCTTCTAGTTGGTTTCTTTATCACAATATTTAACTTGTGGGGCTGCCCTTTGGGTACTGCTACCTGGACTGGAGAAGGGATTTTGATTAAATTCACCTGGTCCGCAGCCTCAGTAGCATCATCGGGCAATTTAAGAGCGCTAGTTGGAGATGTTATACGGACAAGAGGCCCTAGTGGGACAGGATTTTCAGTCACTAAAACAGATGACGATTTCTCAACGGCTTCAACTTCGATCGTGCCCAGCCCGAGTTCCCTTTCTGCATTAACAATTTCTTTACTCAGTACTCCCACAGCCGATGTTAAATATGAGATAATGGTGGCCGATTTCCTTGGTACTTTTGCTTGTACACCCCCCCCCCCGATCTTGGGAACAGAGAAGTTTCCGCTTACCCATGATGGAAAGCAAATTGAAGGGGGGTGGCGCTGGTGCTCTGACGCGGAACTCTGCGTCTGCTGGGGCCGCTGGGAGAGTTAGTCCCCGCTGTGCGCGTGGTGTGGCGTGCGCGGTCGTTGCAGCCCCCCCGAGACTGAATTTGGGCAGAATGGATCCGGTGGCGTGTGGTGTGCAAAGACCGAATGGACAAGCGTCCCCACAATGCAGCACACATAGAAGCAGCAAAAATTAGGAGAAATAATGTATGTCTCCTCCTTTCGTCATGTTAAGACCAGGTGTTTTTTTATATTAATTTTGGCACTGCCTCCTATTTGCACCACCCATCAATCGATGTTGTGCCAGGACGCTCACCCTTTCACGCTAAGTATATCATTAAATCCTTATTTATGAGGCAGCGTTATGCCATGTTAAGTGGCTTAACACTGCCTTATAAATAAGGTGAAGCCCATATTGCCCCAGGAACTTCTTTAAAAGTGATATTCCTGTGGCGATAGGGGTTTGAAATTATGCCCCATGGTCCGCAATGCCTCTGCATTACACACATTTAACTTTTCATCATGAAAAGGGAGCACTCATGATGCCGCTTTGCTAACAGATCCCTTTTTGGCCCCCTGGGTTGTGCGAACCAAAGTGGTAAGCTACCGCTCCACCAAAATCTTGACCCTCTCAGCCAAACTTTACTGTAGACAAAACCTTGCTTTTTAATTTTATTTTTATTGTTTTCCATTGATGCACAGTGTTTACTAAGTTTTCACATGTGCGTTACACTTTCCCATTCCGTGTCACCTTACCTTCACCAGAAGAAGTGAGTTAACTCACTCAGCTGCAATGGATGCTTGTTTTAACAGCCTGCTTCTGTTTTACTGTTTCCATTGTCCTGTCTGCATGCATTTTGAATCAGCTTTTAACATTCTTGCCTCCAACATCTAATAAATAATGATGTCGTTTTTCCCACATTGTATTTATGCCTTTTAACTGCTTATCTCTTTTTTTCAACAAAAGGGTGAACTATTACTGTGGCCACATCACACATTTTATGGGTATTTGCTGACTGTAGATTTTTTTACCTTTTTTGGCCTCTACTAATTTTGGATTAATTTGCTCTTTTATCGTGCATTCTGTACAATTTTGTTGTGGCAAGTGCGTGCATTTTAAGCCTGTTGGCGGCCTGCATTTTTTTACAAACGTTTCAGTAAATTACATTACACAACTAATCACAAAACTACAAATTACAACAAAAAATATTAAGAATCACATAGGCAAAACCTAATGCATTTTCCAATGCTTTTTCAAATGCCTATGGGACCTTGCACACACCCAGGTCTGATTAGAAACGAAGTTTGCGAGTTTGCCCTTCATTTTAAAAGATGCTTTTTTGGCCCTCTGGGACTCCCCTCAAGAGGGCGAGAGAGTAAGGGTGTTTCTACCCTGACCCCTTTTGTTTTTGTTAAACTTTCTTTCTGTGACTTGGTTCAAACAAGTCACAAGATGGTTGCCAGCAACTCCTAGTTTGAAGTGTTGGCAGCCAGCTAGATCCCACCACAAGATTGGGAAGGGTTGCAGATCCTCTGCATCCCTAGATATACAATTTTGAATGTCTTTAAATAGCTTTGCAACTACTGAACGGATTTACACCAATCACAAAAAGGCACTTCCCTGAACCAACATCTACCTTCCTGCCAAGTTTGGTGTAATGCTGTTCAGCAGCCTTGGCGTGTCTAAAGTTCCTATCAAAATTAACATGGGAAGTGCGTTTTGGACCCCCCTTTTTCTCGGCTCCCGCTTGACAAATCACTCCGAAACATTCAAGACAGCAGCTGAATTGAAGGTTTTGAAAAATTTGTGAGGATTCATCATGCAAAACCAAAGTTGTTAGCAAATGAAAAAACACTCTTACCTAGGACTATACATATTTTTTTCACTGTATCATTCACACATTGTTAGTCAATTGGAATTGCATCAAATTTTAGAACTGCATCCCACTTCAGCTTTAGTTTTATTTTTGTTTACAGTATAAAGTAATACTTTGTTATTGTATGGCACTAATATGCTGTAATATTTTCTTCGAATCCTTTCATTTTTTTTAAAGCTTTTATTTTTTTAATCCAATATCATATGTTATTTGAGTTTATTTGGTTGCACTCCCTTTAGTCCTTATTTGTTGTCCTTTGTCTATGTCTAGGTATTTTTCAATATTTATTCTTTGTACTTTATGATTGCCATCATGTGATCAAGAGTCCACGGAGTCAAGACATGTTATATCAGTGAAAAACCTTTGTGTTCTTTTGTTTTGCTTTTGCTTTGTTGGATTTTCATCTCTATATACACACATTTTTAAACCTTTATTTCTCCAGAGCTATTCAGCTTGGATTTACACCAAATCATCATTTTCAAAATACTTTATTTGGTGTTTTTTAACCAGAAAGTTACATAGACAAATACAGTACATGTAGAAAAAACACACAAAAGCTTGCTTTGAAAGCACATCCCTTGGTCATATCAGTAAGATATTCTGATGATCAATAAAAAGATGCTTTTAAATTATGTTATAATAAGTAGCAATATCAAAGCATTCCATAACCATTTATGAACAAATACCTTAAATTAATTAAAACTGATTTTAAAAAAATGACTGTTAAAATGCATCTTATAACACTGTATAGGCATTGCAACACTTAAAGAGGCATAGTAGATAAATGAATCCTGTTAGCTACTCTAACGCCCAACACCTAATGGACCAACTCCAATGAAGATCCTTTGATTCTGCACATTATCTGAGAGGACTGTGTGTCAATGCTTTCTTTGGGTGGATGTAGCCAGAACAAAAGAAAATAAAGGGCATCAATGAAACCTCTGACTGCTGGCAGACTGGCCATACAGTACTTACAGAGGTTAGATGATTCCATTTTACTGATAAAAGCATTAATGCTAATGTTCCATAACGGAACATGAGGAACAGTGACTTTGCAGCCAATGGATCAATAAGATCCAGAAAGGCCTCAAATAAAAATTCAGGTTTAAAATCTAGGAATAGAGAAGTAAGTGTCCTCTCTGGCCCATTTTGAAATTCACTAAGCTGGATGTGATCCCAAAATGCATTATTTTTTCCCCCTTTTCCAGCGAAACATGTGCGATCTTGGCCAAGTATTCATTGCGGACCTCATCACTGTGCGCCACAAGCGAAGAATATAGCCCAGCATAGTAGTCTAACAATACATCCCATATCTCACAGGTATCAGTCAGTGTCCTGCCATCAGCGGTGCGAAAACAGGGTATGGAAGAGTGGCCCATAACAGGCTGCAGGAGACGTGCAGGGTACGGCCATGTCTATCACCCTCACCATATCGCCCTGCAGTGGCGTATTTGCTTAAAATAAGTGTCTCATGTTCCGCTGCTTCTTTGAACTCAAGTTAGAGCAACAAACGGCAATTTTGATCAACCTGAGCAGGATACTCCCTATGCTCCATGTCTAGTACCTCGATCTGCTGCTCATTGCAAGACAACGTGCTCCTTGGATTCTTCAACACTCCGGAGTGTTGCGCAATGCAGACTCCTTGCATATACGCTTTAAATGCCTCCCATAGTACTGCCCACAACCTTACTGAGCTGTATTGAGCTCAAAGTATTCTATAATAGCTGCACGGACTTCGGCATTGAACACTGCATCCATCAGCACCTGACCTGGGAATCTTCCCTCTGGCCTAGGAACCTTGAACATAAGTACATCTGGGGAGTGGTCGGAAAGCGTTCTTAGAAGGTGATTCAACTCCCGGAACCAAGAAATTAAATATGGGGTTACCAATCAAAAATCAAGTCTTGTCAAAGTTTCATATTGTGCCGCGTAGTGAGTGTAGGCTGTTTCCCTTGGGCGGCGGAGTCTCAACATTTCTAACAAACCCAGCAAGTCACAATGCTCCAACAATGCACTGTAAGCATGCGGCTTGGGATCAGAGCAACCATCCTTACTATCCCTTCTTGGTGGGTCTAACAGTAAATTAAAATCTCCGCCCATACAAATGTAGTCTGCGTCGATTTGTAAGAGTTGCGTGTGGAGGTCCTGAAAGAAATCTGGGTTGTCTGTATTTGGAGCATGAACACAAACAAAGGCCACTCAACCCCAAAATGCATTCTTGACTGTGGTCTTGGAAAAATAGAGCATGGATGCTGAGGAGGATCAGTAGTCTCCTAGACTAATGTGCACTAACATCTTCATGGTCATACATAGCATGGTCACTTGATTTTGCCTAAACTGTGCGGGGAAGCTACTTCCTTCAGGGCTCCACAATAATCGTCCAGGGATACAGAGTACTTCAGCCTTCTCCTATAGATTAGTGGCTTCCATTGGGCCTTATGTATCAATAATTTCTGACCACAGTAAGAGGCAGAATAAAGGAAGCAATGAGCAGAAAGAGGCAAGATAATGGTGAGAAACTAGCAGAAAGTGGAAGAATAAAGGTCAGAAATGAGCAGTAGGTGGCAAAATAAAGGTGAGAAGTGAGCAAATAAAGGCAGAATAGAGATCAGAAATTAGCAGAAACAGCATATTGGAGGTCAGAAACGAGTAGAAAGAGGCAAAATAGAGGTGCAGAAAGAGCCAGGATGAAGTCCAGAAACTTGCAGAATGATGCAAAATAGAGTTCAGAAATGAGCAGAAAGAGGCAGCATAAATGTCAGAAATGAGCAGAAAGAGGCAGAATAAACATCAGCAACGAGCAGAAAGAGGCAAGATAAAGGTGAGAAACGAGCAGTAAGAGGCAGAATAAAGTTCGGAAATGAGCATAAGGTGTCAAAATAAATGTGAGAAGATGTCAGAAAAATGCTAAATAGAGGTCAGCTATGTGCAGAAAGAGGCAAGATAAAAGAGAGAAACTAGCAGAAAGAGGCAGAAAAAAGGTCAGAAATGAACAGAAAAAGGAAGCACAAAGGTCAGCAATGAGCAGAAAGAGGCAAGATAAAGGTGAGATACAAGCAGAAAGAGGCAGGCTAAAGGTGAGAAATGAGAAGAAAGAAGCAGTATAAAGGTCAGCAACAAGCAGCAAGAGGCAGAATAAAAGTGAGAAACAAGCAGAGAGAGGCATAATAAAGGTAAACAAAGCAGAAAGTGGCAAATATTGAGAAATGAACAGAAAGAGGCAGACTAAAGGTCAGAAATTAGCCGAAAAGCACAATAGATGCCAGGAGTGAGCAGCAAGAGGCAGAATAAATAGCAGAAACGAGCAGAAAGAAGAAGAATAAAGGAAGCAACAAGCAGCAAGTGACATGATAACGGTGCAAAACGAGCAGAAAGTGGCAGAATGAAGGTCAGAAATGAGCAGAAGATGTCAAAATAAAGGTGAGAGAAGAGCAAAAAGAGGCAGAATAAAGGTCAGCAATGAGCAGAAAGAAGCAAAAAAACTGGTTACAAAAGAGCAAATAGAGGCAGAAAGAATGTCAGCAACGAGCAGAAAGAGGCAATATAATGATTGGAAAGGAGCAGAAAGAGA
Organism: Lissotriton helveticus; assembly: GCF_964261635.1. NCBI lineage: Eukaryota > Metazoa > Chordata > Amphibia > Caudata > Salamandridae > Lissotriton > Lissotriton helveticus. Next base: position 1,144,219,450 of record NC_136059.1, on the reverse strand, counting down.
CACACTAGAGGTCAGAAAAGAGCAGAAAGAGACAAAAAAGGTGAGAAACAAGCACAAAGAGGCAGACTAAAGGTGATAGATGAGCAGAAAGAGGCAGAATATAGGTCAGCAACAAACAGAAAGAGGCAAGATAAAGGTGAGAAACGATCAGAAAGAGGCAGAATAAAGGTCAGAAATGAGCAGAGGTTGGCAAAATAAATGTGAGAAGAGAGCAGAAAGAGACAGAATAAAGGTCAGCAAAGAGCAGAAAGAGGCAAGATAAAAGTGAAAAGCAATGAGAAACATGCAGAATAAAGGTTTGAAATTAGCAGAAGGTTGCAAAATAAATGAGACGAGAGAGCAGAAAGAGGCAAACTAAAGGTCAGCAATGAGCAGGAAGAGGCAAAACAGAGGTCAGAAAGTTGCAGAACGAGGGAAGATAAAGGTGAGAAGCTAGCAGAAAGAGGCACAATAAAGGTCATAAACAAACAAAAAAGGAAGAATAAAGGTCAGCAATGAGCAGAAAGAGGCAAGATAAAGGTGAGATACAAGCAGAAAGAGGCAGGCTAAAGGTGAGAAATGAGAAGAAAGAAGCAGTATAAAGGTCAGCAACAAGCAGCAAGAGGCAGAATAAAAGTGAGAAACAAGCAGAGAGAGGCATAATAAAGGTAAACAAAGCAGAAAGTGGCAAATAATGAGAAATGAACAGAAAGAGGCAGACTAAAGGTCAGAAATTAGCCGAAAAGCACAATAGATGCCAGGAGTGAGCAGCAAGAGGCAGAATAAATAGCAGAAACGAGCAGAAAGAAGAAGAATAAAGGAAGCAACAAGCAGCAAGTGACATGATAACGGTGCAAAACGAGCAGAAAGTGGCAGAATGAAGGTCAGAAATGAGCAGAAGATTTCAAAATAAAGGTGAGAGAAGAGCAAAAAGAGGCAGAATAAAGGTCAGCAATGAGCAGAAAGAAGCAAAAAAACTGGTTACAAAAGAGCAAATAGAGGCAGAAAAAATGTCAGCAACGAGCAGAAAGAGGCAATATAATGATTGGAAAGGAGCAGAAAGAGACACACTAGAGGTCAGAAAAGAGCAGAAAGAGACAAAAAAGGTGAGAAACAAGCACAAAGAGGCAGACTAAAGGTGATAGATGAGCAGAAAGAGGCAGAATATAGGTCAGCAACAAACAGAAAGAGGCAAGATAAAGGTGAGAAACGATCAGAAAGAGGCAGAATAAAGGTCAGAAATGAGCAGAGGTTGGCAAAATAAATGTGAGAAGAGAGCAGAAATAGACAGAATAAAGGTCAGCAAAGAGCAGAAAGAGGCAAGATAAAAGTGAAAAGCAATGAGAAACATGCAGAATAAAGGTTTAAAATTAGCAGAAGGTGCAAAATAAATGAGACGAGAGAGCAGAAAGAGGCAAACTAAAGGTCAGCAATGAGCAGGAAGAGGCAAAACAGAGGTCAGAAAGTTGCAGAACGAGGGAAGATAAAGGTGAGAAGCTAGCAGAAAGAGGCACAATAAAGGTCATAAACAAACAAAAAAGGAAGAATAAAGGTCAGCAATGAGCAGAAAGAGGAACTATAAAGGTGAGATATGATCAGAAAGAGGCAGGCTAAAGGTGAGAAATGAGCAGAAAGAGGCAGTATGAAGGTCTGCAATGAGCAGCAAGAGGCAGAATAAAATTGAGAAACAAGCATCAAGAGGCAAAATAAAGCTCAACAATGAGCAGAAAGAGGCAAACACATACAAAATGAGCAGAAAGAGGCAGAATAAAGGTCAGAAATGAGCTGAAAAGCAAAATAGAAGCCAGAAATGAGCAGTAAGAGGCAGAATAACGGGAACAATAAGCAAAAATAGGCAAGATAAAGATGAGAAACTAGCAGAAAGCGGCAGAATAAAGGTCAGAAATGAGCAGAAGATGGCAAAATAAAGGTGAGAAGTGAGCAAATAAAGGGAGTATAGAGATCAGAAATTAGCAGAAAGAGCAGAATAGAGGTCAGAAACGAGTAGAAAGAGGCAAAATAGAGGTCAGCAATGTGCAGAAAGAGGCAGGATAAAGTCCAGAAACTAGCAGAATGATGCAAAATAGAGTTCAGAAATGAGCAGAAAGAGGCAAAAACAAGGCCTGCAACGGGCAGAAAGAGGCAAAATAGGGATCAGAAATAAGCAGAAAGAGGCAAGATAAAGGTCATCAAAAAGCAGAAAGAGGCAAAATAAAGGACAGAGACAAGCAGAAAGAGGCAAAACGAAGCTCAGAAATGAGGATACGGAGGCAAAATATAGGTCAGAAGCTAGCATAATGAAGCAAAATAAAGGTCAGAAGTCATGAGAACAAAGCCAGTAAATGAGGAGAACCCATCCAGGCACTCATTCACCCACTCACAGAACAACTCAGACACTCGCACAGCCACTCACAAACCCATGCACCCACTTGCAGATGAATTGAAATACATACATCCACTTACAGAACTCGTCAGGCACTCATGCAACCTCCGATAGAATCGCTTATACTGCACTGACTCACAGTCCCACTTAGAGACTCACACACCCACTCACAGACCTACTCAGACATTAATGTCTCACAGGCTGACTGGCACACTCATGGAGGCATTCAAACACAATAGAGCTGCTCCAGGCGGGAAAGAAGGGCTAAGTGCAAATGTTCCTTAGTTCATGAGTGTAGGCATCTCACAAAAAGTATAGGACTGGTCTCACACACCACCTGGTGTCATGCTTCATCATTGACCAGTCCTCGCCCTCCAAAAACTTGGTTTGATTGAGGGCGGGCATACACCTGACGACAGGGATGCACTTCTAAACTAAGTAGGGGCCCAAATAAAGAAACAGTGAGTTAAAAATCCATTACAGGCACCACATTACTTTTAATATTGCTGGCACCTGTATGGTATTCTAAAAACATGGTCGGTGTGTTGGGGATATAATTGTCCCCCCACCGATATCAAAAGGTCGACATGTTTCTGCCAGGTGGCCCAAAAGGGTCCGTGGCATTCATCAGGACCTAGGTGTAAGTAACGAATGGGGCTCCACCCTTACCAAACTGTGGTAGGAGGGTATCCACTGTGTGGGGTGAAGATGAATACACTCCACTGTGAGGTGGCCTTAATATCTAAAGCCCTAATAGATGGAACTCAAGGCCCCATAGGAGGGTGAAGGATCGCGGACCCCTTCGGTCCAAAGCTCAATGTAGTTAGGGATGTTCTCCGCTGCTCCACCTGTGCGTCCTCCTCCTCTCCTCAATGTGTACCTATTGTGTTTGAACACTTTTGTCGGAGGCCACTAGCTCCTAGTACCCCGTGCTTCTAATTCCCTCATCCCAGACATGCTCTGGGATCTTGTGGTTACACACTCATGGAGGCACTCGCAAACCCACTCACACACTCACACCCACTCACAGACCCACTCAGACAATCATGCACTCACTCAGATACTCACACACCCACCAAAACACTCACCCCCGCTCAAACACCCACTCAGACACTCATGTGCTCTCTCACACACTCACTCTGAAAGGTTACAGGTTACAGTGAAAAAATAAATACCATTAGCAAACAGATTACATTTATTGAAAAAAACAAAGGTTACAGGGATGTTACAGTTAGGAAATAGAATTTGAAAAACCATATTAATTCATGAAACAATCAAAGGTTACAGGAACGTTATAGTTGGGAAATAGACTTTAAAAAACCTTAGAAATTCACTGAAAAGACAAAGGTTACAGGGACGTTTTAGTTAGGCTCAGATTTCATTTGTACAAATACATAGAGATTTAGCAGTTATAGTTATTTGAACTAACTATAACTTACACCCCCGCAATGAACTGCTTATGACCTCACATATTACATCAATCATACTCATGACATGGTCAGTGACATCACTGATGATATTATCCACAGAACCACTCACACGCCCACTCACATCCCATACAACCCCTCAAGAACCCACTCACCCACCCAGACAACTACTCACACACCCATTCATAGACCCATACAAGTGCTCACACAACCACTCATTCATCCATAGAGCCACTCACGGACTCACTCATACAGTCACTCACACAACCACTCGCTTACCCATACAGCTACTCATACAAGTAGTCACTCACCCATACAGCCACACACTCACCCGTAGAGATACTACACACCCACTTATTCACCTATACAGCCTCTCACACACCCACTTACTCACCCATACATCCTCTCAACCCAGCCACTCACTCACCCATACAACCACTCACACACCCACACAGCCACTTCTTCACCACATCCTTCCCTGCTTCACTTGGAGCTGGTGCTGGAGATTTGGAATTTATTTCGAGTTGGTTGCTCCTGCTTCTGAGTCATTTGGTATCTGTCAAGATGCCCCATTTCACATGGGATGTTTCAGTCAATACTATCTGGTGTGTTTTGCGCCTGGGACTTGTGGTGTCACTTTCCACTCTCCTAGTATGGGTCTGCACATACTGCATGCAAATTGCATGACTTTTAACTTGTCAAAGTTATAAACATGCTTCACTGATTCTGAAGTTCTGTGTCATTGGAATATACTTCACCAAGGTCATTTTGGAGGGCAGCTTTATGTTAAAACACGAAGGCTGCTTGCGTACTGGCCTCCAAAAGATGATGGCCCAGTGCCAATGTTTATTGGAGATCAGTTCATCAGCATTGCTCCTGTTATAAAGCAGATATTTTGCAAAATTATTTGAAGCATTAAAAGAACCTGCTGTGCAGAGACTGACATATAGGGGCATATTATCAAGGGACTTATCGCCGCTTTAGCGGGACTCTTTCTCGCTAAAGCGGTGATAATTTCATCGCCCTATTAGCAAGCTGTCGCTAACAGCAGTTAGCGACAGTTTGGTGGCAATAGCGAGTGGTTTGGGGCCTGCTTTGCATGTCAGCAATATTTATCGCTAATGACATGCAAAGTGGGCTATCGCCTATTATTAACGCAGGCACAGCGATAAAAATTTTTGCACTAAGCGCAAATATCGCCTAAAACTAACGCCTGCTCAGACCACTTCTTAACCTGTATATCCAATGGGAGTTGGATATTCAGGTTAAGACCCTATTGGCGTTAATGCCTGAATATCGCTGGATTTCCAGCAATATTTACGCATTGAGCCGCTATCTCCGGATATGTTATCGCATTTCAGATAAACGCTGCTAATAGCATGTTATCTCTGCGATAAAATCCGGCGATGGGCGCAATAAAAATAATATCGCTAAGCTCATTTAGCGATAAATATCGCTAGTTGTTGATAATATGCCCAGTTGTCAATGCATTGTCATATTTTTCAGCAAAACACACACAAAAAAGTAAGACAAAGTAAAAGACGCCTTGTACTGGCAAAAAATACATTCAGCACCTAAGTGGGCTGGGATCACGGTTTATGTGGACCCTAAGTAGTTAGTTCCTGGACTTCGAAAGTTTGTGTCTAGCTGCTAATAGAACGTCCAGTAATTTGAGGTGAGGGGGGAGTGTATATTACAGGGCTGTCTAGATTTGCTTTTTGGCTTCTTGGTTTAATTCTGACCACATGCTAAATAGATTTGTTTTAGGGAAAATTAGAATGTGGCTTGGTGAGAGAGGGGAAAGGGTCTGACCTCTGTTACCTGGTGGAATGGTGAAAGAGAGGTGGGGTTTGCCCTCCTTTTCATAGTGGTAAAGAGATAAGATGACACTGACAGCCGAGGGCTGAGCTCCAACCAGTGGCGTAATATAAAATGATGTCCCCCCCACAACAGATTGTGACAATGTGACCGAGTCTCCGATATATCTCAAATATTTATAGACGCTGGGCTGAATGGAAGAGAGCTGAAGGGTAGGGGGACTTCTGAAATGTTTGAGCGCCTCCTCCGCCACTGGGGCTCAAGTAACTCCCAGGCTCAGATCTGCTTTTCCTAGTCAAAAAGGAGAAGGGTCTCAGGTGGGTGCTGATCTGAATTCCACGCCCCGTGGGAGAGGGGAAAGTTTCATGCAAGGGCAGGGTCAGAGTGGTTTGCCATAGTTTAAGAGGGGAAAAGAGGAAGACAAGTGTTAGATTCTGGACTCCCAGTCCTGGTGGGAGAGGTAAAATGGCAGATGGGGGTTGGCATGGAACTCCAACTACCATGTGCCAGAGGAGAAAGGCTGCAGTCATAGGCCGGGTATCATGTCCTTTGGTTGGGACCAGTGTGAAAGCGGTTTCAGTCATGTGCTGTTTCTGACCATCTTAAATGGTTGAAGCAGTGGTTGCAGTGGGGAGAAAAAAGTAGTTGAACTGTGGGCGGATAATCAGAGGGCGGGAATAACCCGTGGATTGGGTCAATGGGTGAGTCAGAGGAGTGGCAGAAAGAGCAAAATATCCATTTTTTTTGTATTTGTTTCCCATTTCGCTAACCGGTTACAGCTTATTACATTATTTACTTTAACCAATGGATACACATGTTTATTTAAGGTTTAATATGAGTTATTGACATTAAAATACATTCATAAAGTGGGATACGTTTCCAATCACTGAATGTCCCAAAAAACCTTAAAAATGGAATCCCAAGCCATTTGTCTCCCAGCCATGGAGTTTCTGTCATCAGCACTTCTCCTACCTTTTTCCACAAGAGCAGTTCAAACATGAATGGCAAAATATCCTAGTTTGCAAATGTATTCCACATAATTATGGCTCTGCCATATTTGCCACATGATACATCATCTGCTGTATAATCTGATGATAATAACTAATAAATTGTGTATAGCTCAAATGGATCAAAAACAAATTTGACTTGTGCTGCAGTGAAGTGGAGGGCCATTTGCAGAGGTTGACTGGTCACCTTTCTCACTGCTGCAGTTGTATGTTCCACTGGTACTAAAAAGGAAAAATCTTTGCAGAGACTGTTAGCATGTGTAACATTTTCAAAATAATAAAGTATCAGAAAATGTACAGCACCACTAATACCATTGTAGGATGTCAGAGCACTTTACATCACACATATTACACAGAGACAATCAATCATACGTGTGTAAATCACTGTATAGGAAATGTTACATAAGACAACAGACTACAAGGTGTAGCAGTCACATGACAACCATACTAGTAGGCAGCATAGTTTAATAGTGATAGGTCTGGAGAAACACAAACTCAGAATTTAAAATGTAATAACATGGTTGGGGGTTCTTTTTAATAATCAGAATTGATTTCTACCCAAATGAACCCATTTTGCAACCTTAGGATAAGTAAAGGCTGGGGAAAAACATAACACTCTAATTTATACATTGCAGTTTGCGTGCAGCTCTTACATGACAGTTAATAGCTCAATGTTCTATGGGGTCCATTAGGATGGCGGACGGATCGCCGCCACCATGCAGGCGGTGGCGATCCGTCTGCCATCCCTGCCCGTCTGCCACCTTTCTTCCCCCCGCCATGTTACGATGGCGGGGGGGACCGTGGCGGAGGGGAAGACCGTCTGCCGCCTTTCCGCCGCGGTCGGCTTGCGACCGCGGCGGAAAAGGCCTGATATGGTGGCGGTGTCTATCAGACACCGCAAGCCATATTAGGATGGCCGGTGAGGAATGCCTTTCCGTGGCGGCAATGCCGCCACAGAAAGGCATACGGTCTTTGCTTTGGGGGCCAATTGCGGGCCCCCAGGGTGAAGGGGGGGTGGGGGGTGCACATGGGGCTCCCCAGCATTTCAATGTACACCATGACAGGCACCGCGCGGTGCCTGTCATGTTGTGCATTGAAATGTACAACATGCATTTTTTGCATTGTGGCGGCCGGTGCTTCAAGCACCGCCTGCCACCATGTAAAAAATGCGGGGCGGATGCATCCTAATTGGGGGCACGGTTCCTCCGCCCTTGTGGGGGACGGTACTGGCCCCCGACAGGATGGCGGACGGACTTCGTCCGTCCGCCATCCTAATGGACCTCTATGTTAGGATTTTAACTTATTAACTGCAAGTAACAATAGGGTGTCTCTGACAAAATCAGTACCCCACTGACCTATTTACATTATGTGCACTTTGTGATCTGCATGGTACATGTTCTTAGCAGCAGGCACATTAACTCTCTGTGCTTCCTTTCCATGAGTCAAAACATCCATTAGACAAAACACCATCTCCCTATACTAAGAACATAAACATTGGAGTTATCATGACATTTTTATTGTTGCTGACAATTGTTGGAGGCCAGGAAGGAGGCAGCAAGTGCTTTCAAAATCATGTTATACTTGCAAACACGACATCCCCCACCTGAAGTCAGCGCCAGACGCACTAGACAACAGTAAAATTAATTATTAATTTAATTTTCCCTCTGCATCGTACCTCGAGATTCCCCCTTACCCTGCCCCTCTGCGCCACCGCTGTTACCTGCACGGACGGCGGCTGGTCAGTGCCTGGTGCAGTCGCATTGCCCTAGAGCCACCCTGCTCAAGGGTCCTGTGACCTCAGTGACAGAGTGACTGTCACTCTATGGTGTGCTGCTTCACAGGCCTAACTGCAAGACTGGAGGTGAGCTTCAGAATGAATTGTGGCAGACAGGCCTTCAAGGTTAACCCACACTTGCCACTGCTAGGGTTCACTTGCTGGTGCTATGACACCAGGGCTTTTAAGAACTTGCGGGGCCTTCTAAGGTCCAGCATGGGAATGTGCTCCCTGAGGGGGATTGGTCTGGTGGACTGGTAATAAAGATCATATCTGCGAAATTATTACCTACCCTGACATACGGCTGTGAGGTAATAAATGGGAAAGATGCGGAAATAATTAATAACGCAGTTGCTAAAACGTATAAAATCTTATTTCTCCTACCGAACAATGCCTCGCGAGCGCAGTTGAGGTTGGAATTTGGGATAAATAACCAGCTATATGCAAGACAAGGTCAAGCCCTTAAAGTGTGGAACCAAATAAAAAACGATCATGACAATGTTATGTTATGTTAATTTCGATTTATATAGCGCCAAATCACTGACAGGTCTCTTAGCGCTTGCTTTGGGAACCAGTCCTGGCTTTCCCTGCGAGATAACCCCTCCTGGGCATCCCCAAGGTGAAGACCAGGCATCCCATCGCAGTGGCAAGATATTATGGCAAGAAGTCAAAGATAATCGGAAACTGCAAGCCTGGTCCTACCTAAATAAAGCAAGGGAAGAATTTGGTGTAACACCAATTTGGGAGAATACAATTACCCAGTAATGTTTTAAAAAAACAATTAACAAACTCACTAATCAACTGTCGCTGATAAAAGATAAAGATATATTTGTAAAAAGAAGACATGCATGGCCAATTATAAATGGATTTATGAAAAAAAAGTCCAAGAATATCTTGAAACATCATGGTCGCAGCAAAATAAACAAATCTTTATCAGAGCATGTTTTGGATTATTGCCGGGTTTATGTCATTTACCTACATGGAAGAGCAATGAGGAGAACACTATATGTAGGTTATGAAATGTGGACAAGAGAATATTATACATTTATTATGTCTATGTCCTGAATTAGAAGTTGAAAGGAAAATCACTCTTAAGAGACTATTCAATGCTCCTGGAGTAAGGACATGTAGACAAGCATTGATGGCATGCCTCAACTCTAAAGATATATTTATGAACTCTGCATTTGTAAAATTTGTATGTGTTGTTGGTAAAAAACTTGAAGATTAATTCTTGAACTATCAAGTCAATGTATCCAAAAATATACTAAGTCTTGAACTTTAGTAACTATGCGATATGAGAAAAATTGTGTATATAGTGTTTTTACATTCTTTTATACTTAGTGATATTTTAAGCATTTTTTGTAAGATTTTAATTAATCAAACAAATAAATAAATTTGAACTTGACTGGTCATGAAGGCTGAACTTGTTTCCCCAGTTCCAAATTCAGCAGCTCAACACCATTCTGCCCCACTGAGAGAAACTTGCACTGCACTGACCCGCTATAAACACCTGGATGTGACTCAAATCAAATTACGCACTAGACAAGAGCAATGGGCTGCCTAAAAAAATATTAACATCATAGGGAATGCCAAATTAAGTAAAGCATGTGAAATGTAAGCAGGAACAACATGGTTACCTTTTTCTTTTTACACTCATTATTGAGAAATGAGTGAGTGCTTTTGCCTGAAAAGTTAAGGCCATGACTACAGAAGGGACACGTTTCAATGCCCATCCCTTATATATTTACAAAACGTAAGCAGTATGGTTTAAAAAGACCACATTCGTGAACACACAGCCACTGTACACATGTTGTTTTCCAATTCACCTATCAAGCAGGTATTTCAGGAGCTCCAAGAATAGTGCACTTTCCCACCCAGAGAAAACAAAAGTAGCGCTTCCCTGGCAAACACATGAATGTGGCAATAATGTGTTTAGGTGTGAATAGATCAATCTGGCCACCTTGCAACCGATCTGTGTTGCTTCAGTTAATTAATTTTTATATTTTGAATGTTGTATTTCTCTCCACCCGGAGGCTGCACTTAGAAATTGAAAAATGTCAGAAAAAGACTACGTTTCCGGCAAAAGTGTTTTTCTTTTTTGGATCCATTTCACAGGGGAGCAAATAAACGAAAGGCGGAAAGCGAAGCTAATACCTGTTTCTTGAAGTCTTGGTTTTCGCTAAATAAAGAGGAGCAAGACAGAAAGAGAGGGAAGAGGAGGAACAACAAGAGGGGGGCAGCTGGCAGCAGCAGGAGAACTGGACACTGTCCTTGTCTTCTCTGGGCACGAAGGAAAAGACGAAGTCATTTTCCTTCTCTGCCCGTTCCGCCCCTCCACAAAAGCCGAGCCTTAACTATCGGCCTTGGCAATTTCTGCCATCCGGGAGGCATATTTAAAATAAGAAAGTAGGGGAACGGACTCTGTGAAATGAAAGAAGTAGGGCCACGCCATGCCCTGCTGATCCCGCTTCTTCGACCACTGGATTGAAGAGGGTAAAGGAGGTAGAGAGGGACCGGGTCGGGCCTAATCGTCAGGGTGCGACAGGAAAATGACTCACCAGGCTGCATTGGTTGCTCTCAAACAATCCTGAATGATGGGCAGCGGGGGAGAAATACTTTAATAAAAACACGGACTGCATAATGGAACAAAATATTAAAAGAGCACTTACCAACCGCTGCCAGACACTGCCTTGCTCTTCCACTCCTGTCCCGATCATTGCCTCCTGGAGGTCCTCGAACTGCTGCACACTGCGCAGGCTCACAGATGCAAATCCCAACAGCTCATGCATGAGAAAAGTGCTAGGTTTGGTCGCCGCTCATACAAGGTCCGAGAGCTTGCATCACTCGGCTGTTTGGCCAGCCTAAGCCGGCTGGCCAAACTGTCATGCGCACTTACAGTGCCCACCACTACTTCTCCTCCCTGCTTCTGACTCTGTCACGATGGCCCCGTTACTAGCACAGGTGACCTTCTGCACAGATTTAGAGCTTTTGCACAGATTAAGAGCTTCTAATCATGTTTCGATCACAGGTACAGGTTTGAAACTTCTGTGCAGTGGGGCGACGCTCCTCCGCCATAACGAAGGAGCCTGAATATTTAAAGTCACAGTGTGCTACAAGGGACTTGTTTTTGAAACAGAGAAACTTAGTTGTGAGTCGTACATGTGTAACAAACTCAAGTGTATCAACAGAATATCACATTTACTCATTGACTTGGATCAATCAAAGGAAGGAAAACGAAGAAGGAATACACGGAGAAGGTAAATTATTATTCTGAAAACTTATTTTGTATTAAGTAATGAGACAATGGATTTACATCTTAGGAGACGGATACACAAAAATAAATTCAAGCAAAAGCTGGGAATAGAGGTATAGATAACAATCACCCTTCAGTTTTCCTTCCTTTGATTGATCCAAGTCAATGAGTAAATGTGATATTCTGTTGATACACTTGAGTTTGTTACACATGTACGACTCACAACTAAGTTTCTCTGTTTCAAAAACAAGTCCCTTGTAGCACACTGTGACTTTAAATATTCAGTGCCCAAGCCTACAAGGGTTGATTGGGTTTCCCCTGCCTCTAACACATAACGAAGGAGCCGGCGCTGCCTGTAACCTTTGTTTTTTTCAGTGATTATATGAAAAACTATATATATAAATATGCTATTGGGTGATTTATGTGTGTGTGTGTGTGTATATATATATATATATATTATATATATATATATAAAATACATATATATATGGTTAAAACTACGTAGTTTACATTTTATTATGTGTAACTAAGGTATAATTATGAAAATATTACTTTGCAGTTTAAGTTTATTGAAAAATCAATATTCTTATCATGCTTTGGACGGTATTCCCCTCCATGTTATTTGTGCCATTCCTATAATGAGTACAGGAGGACAATGTTAAGGTAAGCAATCGGTTTTCCATTTTATTTATTCGTCTCAATATTTTTCAACACAATATTTTGTCATGGAACTGACCAAGAGTGGGTGTACTAGTTTTCATTTCGCTTTCCCAATCAAACAACACTCTTCCCAAACACCACCAAACTTTATGAAACATGGATGCATTTAACAGAGTGTACTGATTTAGCTCGTCATGGAATTAAGCTCATTGAGCTTTGATCTAAAGTAGAATAGAGAATGGGATTGACCCACCCCTTACAGTAGTTGAAAGAAGAAATTGGATTAGTTGTGAAGAAAATCATATTGGTGCACTTTGACATGTATATATTTATTTTGTTGCGGAAAGGGGAGGAGTTTATTCTGTTTAAATCCATTGTATTTATTATTGAAATCATTCTTTTTTTTTACTCTTTTAGAGAATGGGATAATAGGCTGGTCGTTCCTCTTGACCACACTGTATGATCCTTCCTCGGCAAATACTTTTTTATTTTTTTCCACAGTGCCCTCTTTTCCATCATCATCACACGAGAGCACCTTGAAATACATCAGTTCGGAGGGTGCTCTGCACAATAGCAAATGACTATGATGTTATTCTAACTATAGTAACACTTCAGGCCATGTATGGGGGGGCAATAGGCAGCTTACTTTTTGATTCACAACTAGCATTGTCATCAGGGTGGTGGTGGGGTCATGAATCTTTTTAAGTTCTCGATTAGAATCTGTCACTTCTAACAATTGCCACTGAATGTAAATGGTATATTTTAATAAACTAAACTGAAATGCTGTGCAAATATTACATTATTAATTTGAATTTTGAAGATTATTTATCATATATGTACTGGTTTGTCTAAGGCAAGCAACAGTAAACCCCCCATAAACCCTCAAAGCCCTGAAGGTCAGGACTGCTCGTGGCAACCCTGCAGGAAACAGGAACCACCCACATGCAAAAACAAATGCTTTTGAAGCACGTTTTAAAATCCTTTGTTGTGCATTGTTATTTTGTAAACAGCACAGCAATGCAGACAGGGAACGTAGCCGCCCTGTCTTCAGCAACAAAACCAGACTGCACCGCAGTGACTTTGGGCCCACTATGCTAACCCCCAGGAAAACGACCACAGATCAGTGGGGCCAGTCCGGGCCTGCCCTCTTCAGTCTAGAGCATGATTTTCTTTTTTTCCCAATATCCCAGTATTTCTATTTTAATTTGGTTCTGTTCCCTGCGTCCTTTGCCTAGTTGGAATTGAGAAAAAAGTTGTCAGTGACACGAAATTATTACATCAATAGAAACGTGCATATTCATGATACCATATATATATATATATATAATATATATATATATATATATATATATATATATATATATATATATATATATATATATTTTTTAAATCGTATCTCTTTTTTTCTTTTGGAGAAATCCTTTCTACTACACCCCTTTGTTTTGTGGATTCTCTTCCTCTTTCCAAACTTGGATAGGGAGTTACTCCTGCCCTTAACTGAACTAATGCTTTGACTGCATGCAGATTTGGGATACACCAATCTTTCAAGACATTGCCACCCTGAAGAGCCCCAACTCTCTGCATACATTTTCACAAATGCTAAATCATACCATACTACAGAAATGCAACAGGTATGATATTATGAGGACCCTTGGTCAAAATAACCTGATATTAGATAAGCTAAATGGTTATTCACTTAAGTGGGAAAAAGTGGACCCGTTGGATATTACTGCAAGACTGGTCAGAAACTCAAGATCAGTGATCGATAAATGTCTCGATCCTGCTACCACTAATGAGGGAGTTATGGCTAACTTTGCAACATTATTAAAATCAATAAAGGAAATTCTATTTGTTAACCTGAAAACCAGTAAGTTCAGAATTAAGGGATGGTTCGATAGTAGCTGCACAACTGCCCATCAGAACCTGAAGTTAGCTTTACACAAAAAGGATAGAGACCCAAAGGAAACTGCTACTCTCAGGAAGATTTATAACCGGGCCTTAAAATGCAGGAAGGAAAAATTGAAAAAAGATCTCTGGGATCAACTGCACAATTCATGTACCCTGAGGGATAGTGCCTCCTTCTGGAAGGTCGTTAAGTCGCCATTTCTATCAGACTCAAGGGCTAACCCCAGTATTGACGTTGCGATCGATGAACAGCTATGGGTTGAATATTTTGAGCGGATATTCGGCCTCCCATTAACCAAAACGCAAACAACCCCAGTTTTGACCAGCATTAGACCAAAGATAAATCCCTTCCCGTTAGCCATCCACATATCTTACGAGGAGGTCGAACTCGCACTGTTGCCTATTTCCTAATTACTGAATTGGTTGTTGTAACTGGTATGGGTATCTCCATTTTTTTGAAAATGTTAGTTTCTATTTATGAATATGTGTTTCAAGGGTTACATTACAGTGAAAGGAGGTCTGTCACTCTGTCACAAGGATGGTGTCATCAGTGATGTCATGAGTGATGTCACTGACCATGTCATGAGTGATGTAATATGTGACGTCATCAGCAGTGCATTGCACGCACAAGTTATAGTGAGTCCAACTAACTATAACGTGGGAATTTCATTGGTTTTATGCCAGTAAAATTTCCAGCTAACTATAACTGGTGTGAACCCTATGGTTTTTTCAGTGAATTTAATAGGTTTTTTAAATGCTAACTCCTAACTATAACTGGTGTGAAACCTATGGTTTTTTCAGTGAATTTCATCGGTTTTTTAATAGCAAATCTCTATAGGTATGAAATAATATTTTTATAATGAATTTTATATTGTATAAATATGTAATTGAAATTATTATTTTTTTTTTATATTTTTTGCCTGGGGCGCGTACCGGTGACCGCACGGGTAAGCGCAATGTTGTGGCGCGCCCCAGGGCACGTACCGGTGAGCGTCCCGTTAGCGCTATTCCCGCGAACGAAAACAACATCGTGACGTATCGCGTAGCCGCGTGATGCGTCATATGATGTAGTGTAGCTCCTATTTTCCCAATAGGCTCTGCGCATTGGAATAGTACCTACAGCAGTAAAGGCCTAGGCCAGACGTTAACTAGGTCTACTACTGTCGATACTAGACTTAATTTTTGGGTTTGCCAGCTAAGCTCAGAGTTCGCTAGAAACTTTCTCGAATGTTCAAGGAAGGAATTAACTCCCCTGATTAGACAAGAAGGGATTTAGTTTCTGACAACCATAGAACATGACAACTTTGCTCTCCCCTAATCAAGAGTCAATCTCGAGAGTCGTGTGAGCACAAGGCAATTATTTTACTCAGTCAGTACGTGCATTCTTAGTCTCATCAGAATGTAGAGAAAAGGAAGAGACGGGCGTGTTCAATAAAAAGGTGTTATTTATTGATCAGTCTCTTTTCTCATACATGAGAAATGGATCGATATTATTGCAATACTTATAGTTAAGTAAAGTGCATACATTAAAAGCAATAGTATAAAATAATACTGTAAAAACATTGATATGGTTTCTGAGCCATATGATGTTTGAAATGATTAAAATATATTTACATACACATATACATTTGACTAAACGTACTCAACTGGTGTTTCTAAATACGCCTACCTCGTGTACCTGACCTAAGTCTAATGCGTGGGCGGGAATAGAAAGTTACAGTTTAAGTTAAGTTTGTTTTTGCCAAGTGAATAACTAAAGAATTCTCTGTGAGGGGTTATTCAGTTCTGTACCTGGAATTTAGGATGGATGAGGAATAGTATCTCTTTCTCTGCTCTCGATATTCCAGGCTGCCTGCGAGGGCTGCCCGAAAGCGCCGGTGCTGGGTCTCTCGGCTTGAGATAGCAGCGCGTCTCTCAGCGCGTCAGGAAGGCGGGGCTGCGCCAGCGGGGTCTGCTTCTGCTCTCGGCTTCGGCAAGTATGGCTGCTCCGTCTTGTCACCACGCGTGTGTTTGCATAGGGCAAGATCGGCAATATTTATACCTTAAAGGTGCCGAGATTGACGTAAGGATGGACATAGATACGTCAATAAAGATGTCATACGACTTGCTCGTTAGCACATTCTTTACTAAAGTTCTCTGTGAAATCAAAACAATGGCCGCACGGATTTTCCAGGTTGTCATAGGTTTGATTTGTTATGAGAACGTCGTATGCCTTATCAGGGGCTGGAGGAATGTCGCTTGTCTAATTAGATCTCAAGCGTTATGACCTAATCAGATAACACGTTCCTGTGCCGTAGTTCGACTGCGTCAGATAACGGTATCTGCATCATGGGGGCTTTTCTTGCCTCATGGGCTGACTGTTAGTTAACTTGATAGTTAGTTTAACCAGAATAGGGTCAGGAATAGGGGGATCGATTCAGAACCTATAGAAATACACGACACCCACTCCACGCTAACTATGGTCATATCTACTAATCTATGCATAGTATAACATAGTACAACATACTATAGAGTATAGTGTATACCTTACCACCCCAAAATACATAAATGCATTTCGAAATTTTCAAATATACTGAAAAATTGCAGTCATATATATTGTATGCACTTAAGCTATGGTTTAAATGCAAAAGTAAATACGCATTTGTATGCATTATTGCTTATTGGTATATGAGAAATACACATGAAATGGCTCTTAATATGGCTATACAGAAAGCAAGTTCGAGACCATTTCATCACATAATAAAATATTTGTGAACATCCCAGTGGGCAACTAAAGTTTATAGAGTATCTAAAAATAGAAATGTTAGTTCTCTAGGAATAGTTTCTTACTTTAAGCAGAAGATAGGTGTCCCGAAAAATTTGTGAAAAGTAATTTGCGGCTGCTAAAAAATTGTTGTCCGTGAACTGGTGGGAAGAATTGTTCATGTGACTTTATTTTTAAAGTTGAAGGCCGAATTCAGGGAACGCCGTGTGCGAGTTTACTCAAAAAGTCTCTATTTCTGTTCTGGAGAGAACATCATATCATTCAGGCTTTCGAAAAAACTGTCAACAGCTTCATGGGAAAGTTCCACTAAGTCGGAAATAGGTGTAACCATGCATTCGTGCGCATGATTGTCTGCATTGACATTCTGTATCGCATTGCTGACAGAAGGTCGTACCTGTTCGATGCTGCTTTCATCTTGAACTTCACTACTCTTCAATCGCAGTGGTGAAGATTCCAGGAATGCCGTCATCAGGATTGGCAGCCTTTGAGGGCAGCAAAAAGCGTGAACCTTGGTAGGAACCAACAGTGTATCTGCATCCACTGGCGCATCCGATTGTAGCGTCAGACAGGTGTCTAACACGCATTCTTCTCCGCATAGCAGACACCTTAGTACAGGTAAAACACACCTTTGCCATATTGGTCGAAATGATAGAAACCAAGTCATGTTTAGGTCTCTAAGCCGGGAGAGTCCCAGGATTTTTGATATCCGGTCCCGGTATCCAATGGCTAGGATCGTATCTTCCATTGTCGCGAGAGTTTGATCTGTGACATGGGTTGCCATAACGAAAAATAAGGACTAAGAATAGGATTCCTGCAATTAGTCCCAAGATCAGGGGAAGTCCGCCAAAAATCGAATGGACGAAATCTGGAAAAATACCCATTATGGCTTTGAATGGTGTTAATGCCATCGAAAATACTGTCTTAAATACCCCTGAGATCCCATTGGTATCAGAAATATTTAAGATTTCGCTCAGGATTTCCGCGAAATGTACGGGGGAATTAGTTGATAATAATGTATGTATCTCTGCAGTCGTCCTTGCGACTTGTAGATCATACGTTTCTTTTGATGACGTGAGCCTTGTAGGCGTCTGAAGAAGCACTGTTTTCATTCTGCTTAAAGTATCTATTCGAATAGAAGTAATTTTCAAATTGGGCCATGCCCTTGCCTCCCTGTCTGGAAAGGAGCTGGGGAATAAAGAACGTCCACAGCACTTGACCTTCGCCGTTGTAGTTACTAGATAAGGAGTCCCGGGCATAAGACTGCAACATCTGCGGTCTACAATAAGAATGTAACTCCCATTATAGAGTCTTTGAAAGAATGGTTTTATTTCAGTTGCAGGTGCGCCTTGCTGGTGACATGAAAGGTTGTATGAATTCCCTTCACAGGCTCCATGCAAACTAATTCCGTTACACAGAAGTGTGCCGCTTAGTGACATAGCACAATTGTTGCCACTAAGAAACACTTTCTGTCCTTTATTACTGACACATGCATGTGAATAGGGCAGGTTCCAAGTTGTTTTACGGTACCCCTTTCCCAATTTCTCGTACATGCCAGCCTGTATATGTTTTTGGCAGTATTGAAACCTGAAGGTTGAGATTGGAATATTTATGATTCCGTGGATTATCCATTCACTGACAGGTCGTTCTGACATTGTCATTGGTAATCTTTCTAGTTTTTCAATGCTCAAGATTGTATAATCAGCACCCTTTTGCGCCATACCGATTTGTCTATCAGTAAGGTTAAAGATTTGGAATAGTGACGTTGTGTTGATTAAACGGCAAGGCACGTAGCCTGAACGCAGATTTTGTAACGTCCAGCCAAGCTGTACAATGGAACGCAATTGTGACTGACCATGTTGTAATAACAGTAAGTCTTGCGATAATATATCGATTGCTGAAGACACAATGCTGTCCAATGAAAAAATTCTGGAGGACAGAGTCATTAACCCATTGTCCACTACAGAAAGTGGTTTTTCCAAATTGATACGGTCAATTTCCCGTATTCTTTCTGCTGTCTCAATTTGAGTAACCTTCCAGGCCTCATTGTATGCTGCATATACAGAGGCTGCTATGAAACGCTTTTGACGCTGTTTGCGTGGTCCCAGTATGAAATCACGCAAGTCAGCACCATCAGTAAGTAAAGTTAGGTGTTGCTTAATTTCAGGCAGTGTGGAAGTCTGTAGCCATTGAAGGCATAATTTGCCCACACTGTAGGTTGTTATTATCCCTGGGTGATGTCTTTGGGGATATCTAGGGTCTGGCCTGGTCATTTTGAAACCCTGTGTTTTATTCAGGAATCTATCTTGACAGTAATTTGTATCTGTGGGCCAGATCAACCATTGTTTCCAATCAGGATGTGTTCTGTTTTGGTTTAATATATGGTTTACGTCTATTTCTTCATCTGTATCAGAGCTATTGCTAAACATTGTTGGCTTTGGAATAGACGGTTTAATTAAATCTTTGATTTTGGCTAAGCCAAGACAGGTGGTTTGTTGAACAGTGTCATTTAAAAATATCATTTGTTCTGGGATCATGCAGGCTCTAAACAAAGCTTCTATACCCTGTACTTACCATTCTTTTGTACCCCAAACACTTTTCAAATCAACATTTTTGTCCCAATAATCAAATCCAAATGTATTCATTTTTTCAAAGAATGAATCTGAATATATCAATTTTGTGTTGGTTATCATGGTTTTCATCCCTGTCTTGTTTGACAATTTAAAATAAAATGTTTCAGCATTACTTATGTTAAAACCTGAAAAATATGAATATTTGTCATATACGGTTCTAGAGCTTCCTTTTGGAGGTGTAGCACAATGTTCCCATTGATTATAAATTAAAACATTTCTAGGTTGTGCAGATTTATGTAAAAAATGGTTACCATAATGGTTATAGCAATACATACTATCATAATTTGTAGAACCTTGAAAATAATCACGTTTTGTAAATTTAGCAGACATTACTAAGTCAGACATCATGTTGTTAATACTTTCGAAGTCCCAATCATCAGCAAATGAGTTTGGTTTTGCAAAGTCACTCAAGGAGATCTTGATTTGGTGTGGATATTTCAGGATCTCGACCGGACCATAAATTTCATAGTCAGTGTTGTCCCAGGCTACCCCACCAGGTATAGGATTGGCTGTGAAGTTGGCTGAAGAAAGTTCTCTTTTCTCGACGTGTGAAGATGTGTGTGGTTTGAGGACCAAGTTGATGTTCTGACTTGCTGTGTCCATTTTAGCATATTTTCCCTCAATGAAGCGTCCCAAAGTAAATACCATGATGAGCCAAAGTATGAGGATAAATGCACCAAAACCCACCCAAAATTCAATCCATGGAGAAACCAGATATGTTTCTTTCAGTTGTTTCAAAAGTTCCTTAGCTTTGTCTTTAAAGGATTTTGATGATGGCTGTGTCTTTGATTCACTGAAGCCGTCAGAGGAATCATCGAAGTTGATGAAGTAACCGGATGCAGTTCTGTCAATTGTTCCAATTGGTTCAGGATTTCTGTTTTTTGCATTTTCACTTGGTACTTCAGTATAGATTGGTGTGTCTCTGCTAAATGTCTTTATTTGGGTTTTAAGAGGTCTGAGTTCTATTGCATTGTTGCATAGTCCTTCTTGTTCTTCTGCAGGCGTTTCGAATGTGATGAGCCTTTTTGATAGGACCTCTGTACTGGTAGCAAACCTAGGTGTTCTGCTACTTATTGGGAGTCCACTTGGCCTACTGTTTGTTATCGGCCACATGTTGTGGTTTTACCAGGTCGATGGATACAACTCGGTTCTCCTTTTTACCAGCAAGTGGCGGTAGTACAACTGATCTTGTCCCGTTGACAGACAAGACAGGAACTGCTTTTCTGTAAGAAGGCCCAAATTCCTTCTTTACCGCGATCTTCTCCCTGACTAGATCCCCGACTTTTGGAATCCAGACAGGTCTTGCTGGGACAGGTGGTGATTCTTCAGTGGTCGTTGGCTGTTGTTTCAACTGTATGTTGCTCAGGTCTTTTCTTGTTTTGTTTAAGTCCTGCAAAATAGCCAAACGGTCTTTGACATCAAAGGTTTTTTCTATTACCACTGAAGTCTGACTATCAAGGTCAGAGATCAACATCCTAGTTCCGAATAATAATTCGTACGGACTGAATCCCTTCAGAGAATTTCTTGGCAAGTTATTTAGACTACGTTGGACACTTATTAGATGTTTGACCCACCCAGCTCCCGAACCTAATATCCTTTCTATTATAGATTGCTTTCTGCCTTGGTTTTTTCTTTACACCATCCCGTACCCTCAGGAAGGAAGTGAGAAGATTCCCGCTGGACTGTGCTCATTTGGCCATGTTTCCCCCCAGGCTGGTTTGCCGTGAGTGAAAACAATGGTCAAACGTAACATGCTCTTAGCGTATATGCCAATTAGACTCGCAAATCTTGTATAATAGTCCGGACGTCAGCCGAGTGCTGGTGATCTACATTATAAGTGGAAACTAGCCTGTATATGTTAATCGCAAGCCATTCTTTTTGCTGGTAATATTATCTGCCTTGATACGACGAGGTATTAAACTGCTTCTCTCCCCACTGCGATCTCTGTTGCAGTTTGGGCAGTTTTTTACAAACATGGTGTAGTGCAGGCTCATGCCTGGCCACCAGTACCGTGATTGTAATTCTTCCAGAGAATCTTTTAATTTAAGGTGTCTGAGACCCTCGCCCATGTGTGCGTCTGCGATTAACAAGTTTCTCCTGTCCATGTTTGGAATCACTCTATCCCCCACTCCAGGGATTCGAGCAAAAGGGACGGAGTTTGCATCGATTATGTATGTATAATTGAGTGGATAGTTGATCGGTAGTGCTGAGCAGTCGCCGTTTGATGACGTTTTCACCGCCAGCAATGTTTCACCGTCAATGTATTTTAATGTACGCTTTTTTCGATCTACGGGAGCCGGTTTAGTGGCTGCCGCTGCTTCAGCAAATGAATTCCCTACAACGTGAACGCCATCACGCTGATGACTCAGTGAGTGTGTCACGTGAGTCTTTGGTAGTTCTTTTTTCAAAAGAGCTACTTGTTCCCAGAGCAGTTTCTGCTTTATTGGTGCATCTGTGTCATCTTTGTAACCGTTCTGAATCCATGTCTGCAAATCCTTGTTATATGCTTTGACGCAGTAATATGAATCTGACACTATAAGTGTCGGGAATTCGCGATCCGCATTATCTAGCGCCATTTTCAAAGCTATTATTTCAGTTTGTAGTTCTGAATTAGTTTCTACTGAGTGTGATTTTGTTAATAGAGGTCTCAGTTTACCTCCGCGCCACACTTCTTTTGTAATCTCACATGTGGGGTTGTATGCTTGTTCTCCCCAAACGGAGGGTTGAGCATGTCCGTCTGTATAGATTACACAGGCGTAATGTCGTAGAGGCAGAATGTCGATTGGCAGAGGATACGTCTTTTCATATTTTAGATTTTTTAATTCTTCTAGTTCTGGATCAAAGTAGTAGTATACTTTGTCCGTTGTGATTGAATTTACCCATTGTATCCATTCCGGATTCAATGTTGTTGTTGGTAAATTACAAGGTGTTGTTAGTGCCTCAAAGGCTGATTCTGCTGTTCTGACTGTGATATGTCTACCGTCAGCTATGTCTTTTTCTCTAGCTATTGCGGTTTGAACTGCACGAATTATTTTTTCTGTATTACTGAATTTCTGTTCAGCTTCTGTGTACAAGTGTGATTTAAATGCAATTGGTACCTTTTCTCCCTCATTAGAGGTCAGGTATGTGAATCCGCATCTCCCTGGGATGACTCGGATCACAAGGTTGCGTGTGTTATCACGTGTTTCTAATTTTGTTTTAATTAGCATGTCTGTTTGTAAGGATCTCAAAATTTCTGTGTGTGTTTGAGTCCAATTGGATCTTTTAAAGTCTGGTTTAATTAGATCATAAAGGGGTTTGACCCTTTCTGCGTAATTTGCAATGTATGTTCTTCTGAAATTTAGGAAGCCTAGAATTGACTGTAGGTTTTTTAGTGTTTTAGGGGCTTGGATTACGGCACATTTCTCTAGGAAATTGTCTGCCAGGCTTTTGCCTTCACTTGATAACTCATATCCTAAGAATAGGACTGTCAGATGGGCAATTCTGGACTTTTTGAAGTTGAATTTGTAACCCTCTGCAGCGAACCCAAGTATTATGGTGTTCACCCTTTTCAAGTGAGTCTCCAAGTCATCATCTGTTAGGTAAATGTCATCGACATAAGATAATGCTTCATCATCATATAGTTGTAGTAATTCTGTTACTCTCGCTGAGAATACCCCCGGGCTAACCGACAGAATTGTTTTTGAGTGCCATTTACTGAGAATGCAGTTAAAGATCTGCTCTCTGGAGCTATGTTTTGACAAAAGAATCCATTGGAGATGTCCAAGGTTGTTTTGTATTTTTTGCGCACTATGTTATTCATTAGTGCAGCACTGTGTGAGTTTTGCACTGCAAAGGTTTTGCAACATGTGTTAAGGTGTCGGTAATCCAAAACTAGACGATATGAATTGTCTGGTTTGGAGACCGGAAACAAAGGATTGTTCATTTGTGAGGTGCAAGTTTCAATCACCCCCTGGTATTCTAGCTGATCTAGTATTTCATTTACTTGTTTTTTAGCTTCTTGCTTAATTGGGTACTGCCTTTGTGCAGTAGGTTGTGATTTTAACTGGATTTTGTGAGGAGGGGAGTCCTCATCCCATCCTACATGATTTTTATATAAAGCAGGTGCTAAGGCCACTGCCCACTTTCTAGCAAGTGTGTATTTTTTATGAATCGGTATTTGATTCGAGAAGGCAGGCATAATTACTTCTTCGCCATGAGGGCACTCCCTGACAAACTCTGGTGGCCAGTCTTTTTCAGCTAGAAGGATGTCATAACCCTTTGAGAGGTTATCCCAAAATAGTCCCCTTATTTTCCTAGTCTTATCTTCTCTATACGTAATGTTATCTCGTATATCTTGTGGGGCTTGCTAACTCTGGTGTCTGTAGTTTCCACTTGAAGGTATTCATTCGTGTCCACTGTCTCCAGATGATTCATAAGGACTTTGCGAGCTATGCTCACCTCTGCTGCGCTGTCTAGCATTGTCTGAGCCCACTCTCCGTTTTTCAGTTGTGTCCTCAGTATTCTCGGCATTGTTAACTACCTTGATACTGGCTACCTTCTTTTTTGGAAATTGTAATTTCTTTTTTAGCTGAGCAGGTTCCTTGTCTTTGGACTTGGCGTGCTCTTCTGATCGTCCTCTTCTTTCCGATTTCTGCGAGGAATTCTGAAAAGATTGAGAGGGACGTGTATCAATGTCTTGATATCTATCAGGTTTTTTAATATTATCCCTATTTCTAAGGTTATATCTATTCCCCGAGGGGTGACTCTGCGGTGACCTCTGTCTTTGGTTTGGAGATTTCTCTCTTCGCCTAGGAGACCTTCCTCGGGACTGGAATTTCTTTTCTTTAGGATTGGATTGTTTGTTTCCATCCCAGTTCTTTTTTGGTGAATTATTATTATTAAAAAATATTTTTTCTGGACTTGTAGTCAGTTGCGGTTCTACTGGTATTCCACCTAGACTATCTCTGCCTAGTTCTTCATAGGATTTTTCTATGATTCTGGCAATTTCAGCTGGTTGGTCTGCTATATCTGTCTCTTTTAACCTCTGGCGGATCGCCACGTTTGCTGCTTCACCTTTTATATTGGCTAATAATATAGCTGTGGTAGTTTAATCGCTGGCTGAATTGTTGAAGTCCGCATTACATACTGAACTAATTGTCTATGAATTTTTAGTAGTTGTTTTAGCTGTATTAACAGCTCTGCTGCAGGCATTCTTTCGATGTCTGGATGTGGTGTGTATCCGGCTAAGACCGGCCACGTTGCTCCTGGTCTACCTAAAGGACCGAGCCTGGTAATGTGATTGTTATGTTTTAGGGCGCCATCAAATAAGAGCAAATGCTCTTGGAATTTGAGTGGTACTTCCACCTCCTCGAAAGGAGTGTATGTTTCAGGAGGTTCCTCTACTTTGTAATAGTGGAAGTACTTTGTTACAGCATTTGCTGCCGGAAAATGTATCCATGAATAGTATACCTCTGTCTGCCGATATTCGTGTGCCTCAATTACGAATATGACTGTGCCACCTCTAGGTGTCAGTCCATTTTCTATAAGTTTTAAGGTTATAGATCTCCTTTTAATGACCGGAATGAGTGTTATATTCGGGTCTGCTGCTTGCATGGTAGCATCAGCATCTGCGAGTTCAGTAGCTAATCTAACTGCCTCTCTTTCTTCATCACTGTCTCCCATTTTACAGACAGGATGGTATTATGTCTATTTGCAGATCAGGTTTCTTTATGGAACAAAGATTAGATACACAATATTTTGGAACTGTTTATCCTTCAACGTTGACTTGACCAAGAACCATACATAGGAGTTCCCTCCTGCGAGGTTTTGGAGGATATAACCTTTCACCCACTCCAGACGTCTTTGGAGTATTTGGGAAAAGGGGTCTGAGTGAGAAAGCACGACTGAGTTACTCTAAATGTCTTACGTTAGTTTTATCGCCCTTTCCAAACGCGTTGGGCGCCATGTAGTGTAGCTCCTATTTTCCCAATAGGCTCTGCGCATTGGAATAGTACCTACAGCAGTAAAGGCCTAGGCCAGACGTTAACTAGGTCTACTACTGTCGATACTAGACTTAATTTTTGGGTTTGCCAGCTAAGCTCAGAGTTCGCTAGAAACTTTCTCGAATGTTCAAGGAAGGAATTAACTCCCCTGATTAGACAAGAAGGGATTTAGTTTCTGACAACCATAGAACATGACAACTTTGCTCTCCCCTAATCAAGAGTCAATCTCGAGAGTCGTGTGAGCACAAGGCAATTATTTTACTCAGTCAGTACGTGCATTCTTAGTCTCATCAGAATGTAGAGAAAAGGAAGAGACGGGCGTGTTCAATAAAAAGGTGTTATTTATTGATCAGTCTCTTTTCTCATACATGAGAAATGGATCGATATTATTGCAATACTTATAGTTAAGTAAAGTGCATACATTAAAAGCAATAGTATAAAATAATACTGTAAAAACATTGATATGGTTTCTGAGCCATATGATGTTTGAAATGATTAAAATATATTTACATACACATATACATTTGACTAAACGTACTCAACTGGTGTTTCTAAATACGCCTACCTCGTGTACCTGACCTAAGTCTAATGCGTGGGCGGGAATAGAAAGTTACAGTTTAAGTTAAGTTTGTTTTTGCCAAGTGAATAACTAAAGAATTCTCTGTGAGGGGTTATTCAGTTCTGTACCTGGAATTTAGGATGGATGAGGAATAGTATCTCTTTCTCTGCTCTCGATATTCCAGGCTGCCTGCGAGGGCTGCCCGAAAGCGCCGGTGCTGGGTCTCTCGGCTTGAGATAGCAGCGCGTCTCTCAGCGCGTCAGGAAGGCGGGGCTGCGCCAGCGGGGTCTGCTTCTGCTCTCGGCTTCGGCAAGTATGGCTGCTCCGTCTTGTCACCACGCGTGTGTTTGCATAGGGCAAGATCGGCAATATTTATACCTTAAAGGTGCCGAGATTGACGTAAGGATGGACATAGATACGTCAATAAAGATGTCATACGACTTGCTCGTTAGCACATTCTTTACTAAAGTTCTCTGTGAAATCAAAACAATGGCCGCACGGATTTTCCAGGTTGTCATAGGTTTGATTTGTTATGAGAACGTCGTATGCCTTATCAGGGGCTGGAGGAATGTCGCTTGTCTAATTAGATCTCAAGCGTTATGACCTAATCAGATAACACGTTCCTGTGCCGTAGTGTGACTGCGTCAGATAACGGTATCTGCATCATGGGGGCTTTTCTTGCCTCATGGGCTGACTGTTAGTTAACTTGATAGTTAGTTTAACCAGAATAGGGTCAGGAATAGGGGGATCGATTCAGAACCTATAGAAATACACGACAATGACGCACTGCGTAAGCGCACCCGGAAACACGCGATCGCATACGATCGTGCAACGTAAGCGCCCTGACGCGCTTACGCTACGCGCCCCTGGACACGCCCCAGGGCGCGTAGCGTAAGCGCGTCAAGCCATGTGACTTTAAAATAACACTTTTCATTGGTTCAGAACATTTTTTTTTCAAAATATTGAGAAACCCACCCATTTCTCTCCCTATTGCTTTGTACTTGAAGAGAGCAAGAGCTGTTCTTTGCATTATCTGCTTCTCAAAGTTTCCTGATCTACAGCAATGGCTGCAAGGGAGTAATCCAGCAGTGATTCTGATGGTTTTTTGCGTGAGGACCCTCCTCACCACAAAACAAAGGACCACTTCATTTGGATATTTTATGACATCCCTGAAGGAAAAAAAAAGGTTAATGCTGCTAAGGTAACCTGCAAGATATGCGGCAGTATTTTATCCAGAGGCAATCCTAATAAAAAATATAGCTTTGGAAATGCCAATTTAATTAGGCATGTCCAAAGAAGACACCCAAAAAACTATGCCAGGGAGAGTGTGAGGGACCTGGCACGGAAGTTACCAAGAGATGGCAGCAGCACCTCCACTGGTGGAGCAACACCTTCAGGAACACCACGTGGAAGAATGGTCCCTAACGTGCAGCAGGTGTTTGCAGGCATAAAATTTCTATGCGTGGACTGTGATGAACTGCTCTGTTATGGGGAGCAGAGCGTTGAACTCATTGCTATAAAGAGACAGGAACACCGCTGCCCTCCCCGTCCCTAATTTTTCAAATTTTTTTGCTCCTGTTGAGCAGTTTTTGAATCCCTGTTTTTGTTTTTCCCCTGAAAAAAATCCAAAAAATATATAAAATCATTTTAAAAAAGTATAAAAAAATATAAAAAAACAAAAATTTAAAAAAAGTTCTTTGCAAAATTTTTTAAAAACTGTAATTCTTTTTTCCCCATAGTACGCTCCCCGGTACGCTCCCCGGTGCGCGTACCGGGCGCTCCCCCCGTGAAAATCGAAAAAAAATTAAAAAAATGTTTGGCCCGCGGGACCCTTTTATGGCCCCCACATCAAACCTAGGGGTCAGGGGGGGTGTACCCTGCCCCCTTTTGGTAATTTCCCCCTTTTGTTTTTAGCCACCTCTTGAGTCTCGGTCCTACCGAGACACAAGATGGTGGCCGCTCCGGACTGTTTCGAATGTTTACAGACACCCGAGAGCCAATCTGCTTCTCGTGCGCAAGTCGCGTGGCGCGCCCGGAGCGCTCCCCGGTGCGCGTACCGGGGCGCGGCTCTAGATATATACATTTTTTTGAACCTAAATTACTCAAAATCCTCTGGAGCACATATCTTAAAACATAGCAAAGGCACATCGGGCTACCAGTCTCTACAATTTTGCCAAGTTTGGTGAAAATCCATTCAGCCGTTCGAGCTATAAGTGCGACCGACCGCCCTATGGAAATTAACATGGGGAAAACATGTTTTGGGACCCCCTTTTATCTCGGCCCCCACTTGACGAATCCCCCCAAACTTTCACAGAAGGAGCGGAGCGCCGCGAGGCAAAGTTGCTGAAAAATTCAGGCCGATTCCTCAACCGGCGCCAAAGTTATTCCAAATAGAATGTTGCGATTTCCCTATGGAAATCAATCCTAACTATAACTACCTACTGGCGATCGCCAGTAGGTAATATATATATATATATATTCACTGAAAAAACCATAGGTTATAGACCATATATAGTTAGGAATTAGCATTTACAAAACCTTGAAAATTCACTGAAAAAACCATAGGTTATACACCATATATAGTTAGGAATTAGCATTTAAAAAACCTTATTTTACTCACACAAAACCATTGAAATTCCATATATAGTTAGTTGTACTAACTATATATCGCGCACCCGCAATCCACTGCTGATCATGTCACATATTACATCATTCATGACATGGTCAGTGACATCACTGATGACAACCCTGATGACATCTCAAATGACATCACTGATGACATCACTGATGACATCTCAAATGACATCACTGATGACATCACTGATGACAACATCCAGTGACTGTATGTTTCTGTAAAGTTAAAATATGTCTTACATATTGAAGAATGAGTGGATGTATAAGTGTCTGAACAAAGGATTTAGTAGGTGCATGACTGACTGTATGAGTGAGTGATTAAATGTGTCTCACTGAGTGCATGGGTTAGTGACTAAACTGTCTTAATTTGTGCATCATTATGTCTGTTGTTCTGTAAACTGCTGCATGTGTTGATCAGTAGCTATATGATTAACTATATGGGTCATTAATTGGTTGCCCAAGTAATTGTATGGGAGACTGAGAGTGTTTATGGGTGGCTGGGAGGTGTATGACTCTCTGCATAGATGTGTGAGCAGTTGATTCACTAGGTGTATGGGTTCAAAAGTGCATGTGGAAACATCTGTATGGGCGGTTGACTGTGTGCATGAGTGTATTGGTGAGTGAATGGATATCTCAGTGCTACATGTCAAAGTAAGTACATATGTAAAACACAGTACATGTGAGAGTTGACATATATAAATAACTGTGCATAAGAGCCAGTGAATGTGTGAGTGGCTGTATGGATCATTGTGAACTTGTATCCAGGATTGTATAAGTGAGTAAATATGTGTTAGTATATGTTTCAATAAGTAAGGTGTGTATAACTGTATAGTTGAGGAAATGGAGGTGTGATTGATTCTTTGCATGACTGACTAGGTGTGTGAGTAACTCCATGGATGAGTGACAGTCTGTGAGTGTCGGTTTTCACTGAGTGTATATAAGGTTATATTAGAGTCTGAAGAGGTTCATCGTATTATCACATGAATGATGTCATCAGTGATGTGATCAGTAATGTCAAATGAGATGTCATCAGTGATGTCATCAGTGATGTCATTTGAGATGTCATCAGTGATGTTATTTGAGATGTCATCAGTGATGTCATCAGTGATGTCATCAGTGATGTCATTTGAGATGTCATCAGTGATGTCATCAGTGATGTCATTTGAGATGTCATCAGTGATGTCATCAGTGATGTCACTGACCATGTCATGAATGATGTAATATGTGACATGATCAGCAGTGGATTGCGGGTGCGCGATATATAGTTAGTACAACTAACTATATATGGAATTTCAATGGTTTTGTGTGAGTAAAATAAGGTTTTTTAAATGCTAATTCCTAACTATATATGGTGTATAACCTATGGTTTTTTCAGTGAATTTTCAAGGTTTTGTAAATGCTAATTCCTAACTATATATGGTCTATAACCTATGGTTTTTTCAGTGAATTTCATTGGTTTTTTAAAAGCTAATATCTATAGCTGTAAAATGTATTCTTCTTTAAATCCAAAAATATATTTTATATGTTTATTAATAATTTTTTTTAAATATTTTTTTTGTTTCGCTCCCGGTCCGCGAACCGGGAAGCTTCCCGTTAGCTCAATTTAAAGCCGCGACCCGGTCCGCGAACCGGTAAGAAATCAACATAGTGACGGTATCGCGTTGCCACGTAATGCGTCTTATGACGTACTGCGTTAGCGCACCCGGAAGTGCCCCGGGGCGCGGACCGAGGCGCGAAACGCAGCTCCCCGGAAGCGATCCGCGGCGCGTCGCGAAAACGCGACGTATCGCGTTGCCGCGTAATGCGTCTTGTGACGTACCGCGTTAGCGCACCTGGAAGTGCACCAGGGCGCGGACCGAGGCGCGAAGCGCAGTGACCCGGAAGCTATCCGGGGCGCGGACCGGAGCGCGTAACGTAAGCATAACAGGTCATGTGACTTGTTAATAACACTTTTCATTGGTTCATTTCACTTTTGGTTTCATAATGATGTAAGGCTAGGTCAGGTGACCTAAAAATAACACTTTTCATTGGTTGAGAAGTATTGTTTTTCCCAAATGATGAAAACCCCTCCTTCTTTCCTCACTCTGACTTTCATCATTGTGAGAGGAAGACCTTTACTACTATATGAGAAATGGCTTCATTGGTAGCTTCAGCTGGTGGACCCCCACCACCACCTCCACCTCCTCATGGGAAGAGAGGACCACCTCCCCAGGTCATTACCAACACTGAGGAGGAAGATGAAGAAATGGATGAGGAGGGAGAAGAACCACAGTTCTTAGAAGAGGTGCCCCGGGTTTCCAGAAAGAAAGCCAGTTTCATCTGACAGTTTTATTCGATCCCTCGTGGCCAAAAAAAAGTCAATGCGAGGTATGTCACCTGCCGCATATGCAAAGAACAATTATCAAGAGGGACGGACAAGAAATATAGCTACGGAAATCACACAATGCACAGGCACATGACAAGGAAGCATCCACTAAATTACAGCCGGGCGGAAATAAGGGATATGCAGGACAATCCAAGACCAACTCCTGTGGCCAGACCAAGATTACCAATTGCATTAACACCAGAAGAGGCACGGGAAACTGTGCCAAATATACAAGAAAATTTTGACCACATGATACACTCTTGTATGCACTGTCGTGCGTTGTTAGCGTGTGGCAACATGAGCATCAATGCTATAAACCTGGCGTATGAACACCATGATTGCCCTAACCGCCCCCAGTAATTTTTTTTTTGCTCCTGTTGAGCCCTTTTCAACGCCTGTTTTTTGTTGTTTCCCCCCCCTAAAAAAACCAAAAAAAATATAAAATCGTTCAAAAAATACAAAAAAAACAAAAAATGTTCAAAAAATACAAAAAAAATATAAAACAACAAAAATATTAAAAAAAAGTTCTTTTCAGAACTACCTTCCCTTTCAAAAAAAATTGCTAGAATGTTTAGCACTCTGGCAAGCTCTATTTCTTTTGGTTCGCTCCCGGGTTAGCTTCCCGGTACGCGGACCGGGAGCTAACCCAAAAAAAAAAAAAAAAAAAAAAAAAGAGTAAGTATAAGGAAAGTAAACAGAGAGTGATGTTAAAAGAAAGACAGCTATAGGGAGTAAAGAAGAGATACTGTTTAATAGATCTATTTACCGAAGAAAAGACGGAAGAGGGTATAATTGTGAAAAACAAAATAGATAACGAAGTGAAAGAAAAAAAAAGAGAGTATAACATTAACAAAGAAGAGTTTCTTGGAGAATGTGAGTGAATGTTCAAAATAAGATTAAAACATGAGGAATAACAGAGAGAAAAAATAGAAAACAGAAAACAAAAAATAACAGAAAAAGATTAATTGAAACAGCAAAGAAATGTAAGTAACATAGAGCCATATCATCAACATAGGCAATAAAAGTTTTGCAGCTTTTATTGGCAGAAATGTGTCGCTAAAGCTGCTGTTAGCGGCAGAAAACTGCCGCTAAAACCACTTTTGCACCAGTTTTCTGCCAATAAAAAGAGCAATAATTTTATTGGCTGTATTCATAATATGCCCCTTAGTGTGCTTCAACTACACAGAGAAAGCATTATGAACAAGTAGTGATAGAGTGATCAGTCAAAGACACTAAGAGTAATAGAGACGGAGTGAGTGAACAAGAGTGAGGAACTATGAGAAGAGAGGGACTGAGAAAAAGAGTGGAAGGAGTTGAGTAAGTAGGTAATAGAGAAAGGAATGAGGGAAGTAGCAAAGGCAGGAAACTGAGGGTTAAAGAAATGAAGCAGTGGAACTAATAGTAGGTGAATGTGATAGAAATGTAACGAAAAGAGTACAAAGCATTTACCTTATAATTGTCGTTAAATTACTCACTTTTTGTTTTTATACTTTCAATCTGTGAAAGAGAGAACAAACATTTCAAAAATATTAAAACATGTATTTAAAAATTACAAAAGACAAGGGAAAAGATTGAAGGACAAACAGTTTTTCAACAACTTTGACACTTACAGAAGCTTCTGCTTCTCCAGGCCCCCTACACAGTCCTAAAGATATACATTTTAAACTAACAGTATCTTGATGCAGATGAAGTGAGGCCTATCTTAAAACATTGTGCATCTTTTGCATTGCTGTTGTCTCAGAAAAGTGTCGCAAGACACTAAAATTTTAAATAATTGCTTCAGGATGCCAATAAGATGTGTCCTATCCAGAGGTTTGTTTGAGGTGAGGCCTACTCAGGGTTGCAGATGAAATTTCGAGTTGTTGAAGAGAATAGAGGACATAATACATGTAAAGGTCTACCAATGAAGTGAGTCATGTCCACTGCACTCTTGAACAAAGTCCAAACCTCCTATGTTTCCCTGGACAGACCTAAACTTGATCTGCACAATGTGATTCGTAATGATAGGAAACACAGGTGATGTAATTGAAATACGTGCAATTTATTTTGCTCATTTCACAATCACATCACTTGTGTTTCCTTTGCTTAGGTATCTCATTGTGCAGATGTAGTCTAGCATATGAAAGAATACGCAGAAGTGCAGCACTGCATGCAACAACTTTGACACTTACAGAAGCCTCACCTTCTCCATGCCTCCTACACAGTTCTACATATACATCATAAATGCAAACAGTACAGAATTAATTATACATGTTAAATGGTTTATTTTTGCTGTTCTCAGAATGTATCAAAATTCACTAAAAACAGTGACTTGAAGGTATTCATCATATAACAGCGGGGAAAAAAAAACACAATCAAAATGATTGTGTTTAAAAAACCCATACAACATAAGAAATCAGAATTCAGAACTCCTTAAAGTTAACTTACTTTCCATGACGTCAAAGGATGTCCTATGAACAGCTTACACTCTTTTGTGCTGTTATTACTTTCAGCCCGCCACTTTCTGAAAGAAAATCTCCATTGTTTTTAAAAACATGTTACATGCAATAAATGACTTCTTGCTCTCTACCACAAGTTTCCACAAGGCCAAATCTTGTCAGACCCATTTATAACTCTTGGATTTCTTGTAAGCCAATCCCGTCATTTGGCATTTCCGCAACTTTCAGAATTAAAATGTTGAAGATCATTTTCACAATCCTGGAATAGTAATATCTTCCCCTTCTTGCTCAGTCATGTTCTACATTTCCTATGACACTGATACTGCTTACTATGAAGCAGACTTACACTAACTCTATGACTACTACAATTATTTAATTCTCTACATCACTTTCAATCACAAAGCAATGTAAAACAGTAGACAGCGTTGCAGACTTACATTCCCTCTACTCTATGTTTTGATTGGCTGCTTCAATTAGCTTATAAAAAGAAATAGTTTTTCTGAACTCATTCAAAGTGCATTTATTTCTCCATGACGTCCAGTCTTATGGTTAGAACTTATGTCTCTGAACTACACTTATCCTCAAGGCCAAATTGTGTAGGAGACATTAGAACTTCTTGAAATTCCACAGAGCACATCCCAAGATTATTTCCCTAAAATTTTGGTTTTAAAAACACCAGGTAAGAGTTTTTAAGGTCATACGGCAATTTTTTTTTGAAAATTAAAACAGAATCGTTGCAGAATGACCAGCCATTTCTAGACTTTAAATAAGCTGTGTAATGTCCTGATGTTATTGAAGGGCCGTCATGATATATAATTGCTGCAGTTACAAAAGTCCTTCCTGATATTGACAACTGCGAAGCTACAAAGTTTTTAATTAAAGTTGTCAATTTTGTTCCATCAGGCCTACATCGTTGGAACATTAAAATGACATACTGGCCATATGTTCGTATAAATAATGTGGACATCATTTCAGATTTACATTGGCTACACTCCATGTTGTGATCAGCTGCTTTTACTAGCTTATTAAAGGAGACTGATTTACTGTCTGGCAAAGTTAAATATATAAATCTTTCTGAGTCTACACTAGTAGTACTTGATACCATACAGTTCTCGCAGTCATGCTGCCATTGATAAGAAAGCCCAAACAGCTGATCTACATCTACACCTTCAGCATGCAATACATCAAGCATATACATTAAAAACTCCTTACAATCTTGCTGAATATTTTGAGAGAATTGTGTTTGGCCTGAACATCTGTCTAACAGATTTCGAATTTCAGACACACTTTCTATGTTTCTTCTATCAGTGCTACATTTCTCTAACACAGAATTTAACAAACTGCAAAATCTTTGATCAGAATTGACCACAATCTCTTCTTTTACATTTTCTAGAGAAAACAAAACATTAACCACTACATTAGCATAGCAGTTGACACCAGAACTGTTTTCAAATTGAAAACCAACAACATCTTCAACAGAATCCTTTTTGTTTCTGATTGTAATTTTAGGTTCATCGACTTTTCGTCTTTTTGCTACAACCTCCCCAGTATTGGTCACATTTCTTCGTTTCCGGCCTACCACACGTTTCTCAAACAAAGGATACTGAGGCAAATGTGACGCATACTCTCTTCTTAACCTATTGTATTCCTTAACACAATCTAGATCCGCACAAATGTTTGTGACATCACACTCAATCAAGTACAATCCCGATAAAGTTCTAACTCGTGACAATGCCACGTATGCCATACCCTCCTTGAACACAGAACTGCCAATATTCACCAATGCACAGCCTACACTTAAACCTTGCGATTTATGGATTGTCACCGCATATGCCAAGCAAACAGGAAACTGCTTACGGCGAACATATAAGTCTTTTACAAGCAAAAATCTAGCAGAGCAACGACCAATTAGCTGTACTTCCTCAATGCCATCAAATTTAATTTTTAAAAATTCAATTCCATCTCTATTTCTGTATTTTACAAAATCAACAACATTACCCATTGATCCATTTACCAGACCTCTTTCAACATGTAAATTCCTTCTTAAAATTATACGGCAGTTCAAGCACACATTCAGAGTCTTTTCAAAACCTGCAGTTTTAGATATACTCTTCTCTAATGAATCCAATTTTGTTTTCAGATTCTCAGACAAAATAATTGTTGATCCCATATGCTCTACTCTGTCAATAGCTTCCAGTTTCACAATCTCTTGCTTTTCTAAATGCAACATTTTGTTGTTGAATTTGGCACATTCTGCAAGAGTTGGCATCAAACATATTCCAGATTTCTTATCAGTAATTTTCTGAAAAATATTCTCAGGCACAACATCTTGTTCTGGATATAAATTTGACAGTAATTGTGCATGTAAAGCTTCTTTCCCATGCTCGGTCACTTTTCCAATTCTAACATCTTGTAGAATAGTCTTGTAAACTTCATCCTTCGCCTGACGCATATTTTCATGCAGTTCAGCATAATTGAAGTTTAACCATATATTGACGTTGCCAATGCTGCCTAGGCACTTCCTGGTATCTTCATGCGTGAGCATTTTGAACACAGGTTGCCCTTTCACTGGTGTCAGCTGCAGAAGATCTCCGAAAACAATGATGTGTTTGCCATCAAATAACACATCATACTCTGTTTTGAGAACTTCTTGCATCCTCAAATGCACAAAGGCAAGCATGACATTGGAAACCATGCTTACTTCGTCAATGATAAGAAGTTTCATTTTCCTCAAGATTCTTGAAACTTCAAAACAAGCATCTCCAGATAGCTTGTGATATTGTAATTTGTTGTCATGCTCCACTGGCAGCATCAGTAAACGATGTAAAGTAATCGCTTTAATGTTATGTGCTGCCAGTCCAGTTGGAGCGGTGACAACACAAGACAGCGATGACTCTGTCCTTTCCTGCAAATAGCATGAAATTGCTTTAATGAGGAAACTTTTTCCAGTTCCCGCTTCTCCACTCACGTACAGTCGGACAGGCTTCAACGACGTACATGAGCACTCTTTCTTGTCATGACTTAATCCATGATCAATTTGCATGGTAACTTCGTCATATATTTTCCTCTGCTCAACGTTGAGTTGTCTTTCCAACTCTTCTAAGTTAACCGCATCCTCCTGAGCATGTGCCATGGCTCTTTCCACTTCATTCATGGCAGTGGCAGCTTCATTTTCGATAACAGGTCCTCCTAGTGGATCCTGACTCAATGAAGCAGAACTCTGACTGTCCTGAGAACTGTCTCTGGCAATCTCGGCTGCAATCGTTGCTTCCTGCTCAATTTCCGCATTCAACATTTCTACATATTTGGGAAAAGCAGGACATTCTATGGTCTCCTTGGCGGCATTGAAAGAGTCTTCGTAACAGAGGAAATCTCCAAGCAGTTCCTCTTCTGCACGCCAAGGCTTGAAAAGTTGCAAAAGTGCTAAATAGAAAAACTCCTTTTTTCAGGAGATTCGCCACTCAATTTTCGATGGTTTACCAAGTGGCATTTTCTTTGCTTGACCAGACATCCCTCACTTCCTATTACAGCATACACTCCTTTCTCAGTATCTTCTTTGATGTTACTCTTGAATATGTAATTTTGAAGAACCTCATACAGACAAACATTGTCGAGGTGCCTGCTTCTATTTGGATAATATGTATCCAACATGTTGGTCTTCAAAATGTCGGTACTGTTTGGCTCCTTTTCCGCCAAATACTCAATTTCCCGCACAGGTTTCAGAACTCGATTACGCGTTGCAGCAAGACCAAGACTCGCCCAAACGATACTCCTGGACTTGGCATAGAGACTTGCTGAAGACAACCGGTCAGAGCATTCGTAAGCTCCAATTTCTCGATGCGACAACATCTTCAGACTGAAACTGTACAACTTCTTGCTGAGGCTCTTTTCATGGGAAATGTCCTCCCACATATCCTTCAATTCTGTCTTCTCTTTTTTGGTGATGTAAGACGTCACATACCGAGCCACAGCCATACAGTTATCAGCCACAAACTGTATATCCATGTTAGCATTCCACATGGACAAAATCACCGGGTTGTAGTCGTTGATGTACTTGGACTCTTCGTTCCTCTTCAAATTGTATGTGTTTTTAGGTGATTTCTTCATGACATTATGTCGCAGCGAAGACATCAAACTGTTTACTCTTCCTTTAGAAATCACCGGTCGTGGAAAGCCGAAACGACATTTGGTGTAGAACTTGTCCTTGTTTCGGAATTTACGACGGCAGTACTTTTCACATCGATGGCTTTGGAAACGCAGAACTTTTTCTCTTAGGCTTTTCTTCTCCTTTGCGTTTGGAACAGCACACGTAGAATACTGTTGGATGAAACTCATCACTGAGTCTTCTGGATCCGTTCCAAATTTAGGTGCATCCTTGATCCACAGCAACATATGTATATGAGGAGCACCTCTTGCTTGGTACTCCATCTCCAGAAGAAATCCAACACCTCTCCAAGAGGTGGATTCTTCTTATTCATGATGAAAGACATCATAGCTTCAAATCTATGATTGAAGTACCTACATACATTGACTGGATCCAAAGAGCACAGTTCTCCGGGTGTCTTGAATTCGATGTTATCTACGTTAGCATTTGCCTCTCGTAGAAATTCAAGTAAGTCTTCCCAGCCATACTCGGCACAGCTCAGAGTGAGGAACCATGTGGGAGTACCTAAGTTCCTCAGCATACATTTTAAATCACCATGACGACGGTACCAGTACTCATTAGTACCACGCTGACACGCCATGAGATTAATCAGGTGAGAATCCAAAATACTGTCTTGGACATTGACTTTATCCATAAAGTCACTTGCCGAGATGTTTTGCATGTGTATACCACTTTTCAAGATGTGGTTCACTGCATATGACAGTCCAGACAGATCGCTTTCAAACAGGAGATGAAACAAATAGGGAATGCATTGTCGAAACCTAGCATCTCCTGCATACAATCGCAAAGTCCGGTATTCAGAAGCAGGAATTTGATGAGGTCGCTCATCATATCTTCCTCCCTGACCTGTTGGAAAAAGCTGTGGGAAACACCGAGCTTCCAAACTTTCCTCCCAAACACTAATGGGACTCCCTTTGGCTTGTTTCATTTGAAACAACTCAATAGCATTCCCCATGACTTCTTTGGAATGCAAAGGATGAACACTATAATGTTCATATATTTCTTCACTAGTAGAGGGTTCTACTTTCTCAATTTGACCAGCACACAAATCGCTATCCTCTTCCTCACTTACTTCCTCTTCTGCAACATATACATTCTTATAGTATTTATTATTTTTTTTCAAATACAATGTACCTTTTTAACTTTCCTAACATCTACTAAATCTTGCCATATTTTCTTATTCTTTGTCGGAACCCCATTAACTAAGATAACCAGAGGTTCCTCTTCCACTTTTTCTACTCCAATTGTGTTAATGTTTTTCTTCAAATCTAGAGGCAAATAAACAACTCTTCCCTTTAATCCTCTCTGTAAATCTGATGGAGGCAATTTCCCTGTCTTTGGCTCCATTCTTACAATAGCCTGAAAGGGATGGATACTTTGAATCAAAATAGATTCATAAGTATTTAAATCCTTCAATTCAGAAGGAATCTCAACCAATTCCAGATTATTATGAACTGCTCTAGCAGGCATCTGGTTTTGATTTAATTTGCAACAACAATAAGTACACACACGTTGATCAAATCCCAAATCAAAACAATTTTCTACCATCAAGTATGTTGCAAAATCCTTCCATTCACTATTATTTTCCCTTTCACTTTTTGCATATAAATCCACTAACTTAGTCTGATTCTTATAATAAGTGCGTCGACAACACACACAAGTGAAATTAGGCCTCTCACTTGATTTCACCTGAAACGTCGCAATTTCCCTCTGGAAATTATCTGTACTGGAAACCTGTACACTATCTTCCACATTACCCTCTTCTTCTGGGTCAATTTCAACATTCTCCTCTTTACTTCCAAAGTAACAAAACTCAATTTCTTCACATATGTTCTTCACATCTATTTCAGAACCATGCAAAAGAGCAGCGCATAATTGTTTAAGCATAATTGCTGGACTCTTAGCATAATACAACATTCTAACTAATTTCCTCACTTTATTATGATGCACTGCTAGCATCCTGAAATGATGAAAAACACTCTGGCATACTCTCCTGGAAAGACAAGCCAGTGAATGACCATGCAAACCTGTCACTTCTCTCACTCTGCAAGGATCTAATTCTTGCAACAACTTCATTTTCTGCTTCAAACTTTTCTTATTAAATGACCGTACAAAATCACAAAGCAAATTGATGGAATCCTGTCGCACACTGCAAATACTACTACACTTCCAGGTGTACACAGGACCCTTAGCACGTCTTCCTAAAACCTCATTACCTAACACCTCTTCTGCCTCTGTTGTCACAAGTTTTTCTTTTTCAACTGGACAACCATCTTTCACTTCATAAGCACGACCACTGGTGTCAACTGCATGCACCAAATCATTATCCTGGAAATAACTCTCCTCATTAAAAAATGCCTCACAGCTTGAACTATGCATCCATTCTCCAGAAAAAACTTCACAAAAATTACTACGATTAACTATTCTCTTCCATCTACTATTTCTTTTGAAATCATAAATTGCCTTGTTTAGCTTCCTAATTCTATTGATTATCAAAATAAATAACTTACGTTTAATTTCAAATGCCTGATCAATAACTTTCTCAACTTTTTTTTTCTCTTATAAAAAACCAGTTTCTGTTGACCTTTCTTAATATTTTTTAACAAATTGCCAATTATCCTGTTGCGGAACATTCGTTTACGAATGTCCCTAAACTGTTGTTTCCTTCTACTATCATGCACAGAGTTATCTCTTGCTCTAGCAGTAACATTTTTGATTGGCCTTTCCTTTCCATTTGATTTGCTTATCTTTTTATGGACTGAAACATTTTCTATAGTAATATTTTTTTTACTACACATATTTCTTATGAAATATTTTGTGCTCTTACCCGGTGCTTTCTTCGTGACTTGACAAATCTTTTTGTTAGAGGACTGCTGCTTATTTTGTTTCACCTGCTGTCTTTGACGTTTTGCAGCCTTTCTCTGTCTTTCTATTGTTGGCATGGTGAAATCTTGAAATGATCTGCAGTTGAATCTGTGGTAAAATATAATAAAAAATGTTATTAACCATTATTACCAAACAGTAAATCAATAACAATGATCAAAAACTTAACACACTACTTGACATTTTAAATAGAAGATTTTTTAGTCCTTGGCAAATTTACAATACAGAAATAGCAGAAAAGAAATGACATTTATATTTATGTTACCTGTGCTATTTTATATGTGAATCTGATCTAATTTTATGAGCATATTTTAATATTTTATTGAAGACACTACACATAACCTGTTTTTGAAGGTGTCTTTATTTTTAAATTAAACGGTTTACATTTTTACTTTTTATTAATTATACATTTTAAAAATAAATGTTTATATTTCCATAGGCTCAAGCAGATCAGCT
This sequence comes from Lissotriton helveticus, assembly GCF_964261635.1. Taxonomy (NCBI): domain Eukaryota; kingdom Metazoa; phylum Chordata; class Amphibia; order Caudata; family Salamandridae; genus Lissotriton; species Lissotriton helveticus. Next base: position 1,144,178,366 of record NC_136059.1, on the reverse strand, counting down.
TCCCACCCTATGTCATATAATTCGGACAAATCTGCATCCTCATCACGCTCTTCTTCATCCTCAGGATTTAAATCATCCAATGGATCAACATCCACTGATGTTTCAATTACAAGTTCAATGATGAGGTCAAAATCAACTGATTGCAGATTGTCACTCATGTTGATGTTGTCTTTATCTTTAAAGAAAGATAACAACAATGAGATGTTGCAGAGTAAGAGACAAATCTCAGAGATTATAATAGTAAAATTGTTTAACAAGAGTAATATTTTGCAGCTATTATTTAGCCATGTCCAGCAATGCTGATTAGGTGAAGACTATGTCTAATTTTTCAGTGAACAGGACTCATCTCTTCTTAACCTTGGATAAGCCTCACCGACTCTGTGTGTCCTGCACATACTTAAATGTAAAGGGGCAGATTTATGTTAAATGGCACATCCCCAGGCATGCACCAGTTAACGTGCACCGCTGCTCTGCCACCCATGGTGTGCCGTATTTACAATCAGATAGGAGAAAACTGCGTCAAAACCCTGCGCCTGCTTTAAGCAGGCATAGGTCTTGACGCAACATTGTGGAGATGGGGCACCCCTGAGCCTTGCTTGAGCTGCATCGCACTTGCGATACAACTCCAGCAATCACTACCTTTACATCACAGATACATCACGCATCTGTGCCATTTTTGCCCCATGATGCCCCGCATTGTAAATGCAGCACACCATGGGTGGCGGAACAGCGGCACAGGATGACTGACACATCCCTGGTGATGCACCAGTCATCATAAATCTATCCCTAATCTTCTTATCTTGTTACAGATGAACCGCCATATGTACCATCAAACTATTTTGCATTTCCTAAATAGCAAATTTTAAGGAATAAATAGCAATTCTTTACCATTCCTAATTTGCAATGAGCAAATTGCTAATTGCAAGTTACCCATTCATTTCCATGGGCTAGGAGCCTCATAGGAATGAAGGTTTAATTTGCGATTAGCAATTTGCTCATCACAAATTAGGAATTTTTCCAAGGGTGCAGGGGTGTCTCAAGAGCACCCTGCTGCACCCCTGAAAAAGAAATTTGGGGGCATATGGCACACATACATGCCCTAAGGGCATGTGTTGGCGTCATATGGGACCTTTTGTTTTTTTGAAAAAAAGCTTTTTGAAAAGAATTCACAAATTACCACCAATTTACCACAATAGTTTCCAAATCCTTAATGTCATTTTTTACATATTTTTTGTTTGATACATTGCATTTAAGTAATCGCAAAATTTGCAAATCCTTCAGTGCAATCGCAAAATAAGGAATAGCAAATTTTGCTATTCCTTATTTTGCATCAAACTTGTTTGATACATACCATTTGTCTAATTAGCATTCGCAAAGGCCGAAATTAGCAGAATTTTGATCTTTGCGAATGCTAATTAGCTTGATACATATGGCCCCAAGTGAGGCCTGTCTTGCAACATGGTGCATCTTTTGCATCACTGCTGCATCGGTTTCATGTGGTACGTTTTTTTTACACCATGACATATCTGCCTAAAAGCATCAATTTGTAATTTTGTCGCCTCATAGCAAATCTTTTGCACCGCCGCTGCATCATAAAAGTGACGCACAGTGGCGCAAAAGAGGCATACACCTATCATAAATCTGTCCCTAGCATTTTAAATGATTAATCCAGGATGATGATAAGGTGTGGCCTATCCAGAGGTTTGTTTAAGGTGAGGCCTACTCAGGATTGCAGATTAAAGTTACGCTTGATGAAGAATACAGAAGAGATAATACATGTAAAGGCCTACCAATGAAGTAAGTGATTTGCACTTTATTTCGCCAGTCATCATAAATGTATCCCTAAGCTTCTTATCTTGTTACAGATGAACCACCATATGTACCATCAAACTATTTTGCATTTCCTAAATAGCGAATTTTAAGGAATAAATAGCAATTCTTTACCATTCCTAATTTGCAATGAGCAATTTGCTAATTGCAAATTACCCATTCATTTCCATGGGCTAGGAGGCTCATAGGAATGAAGGTGCAATTTGCGATTAGCAATTAGCTCATCACAAAATAGGAATTTTTCCAAGGGTGCAGGGGTGTCTCAAGAACACCCTGCTGCACCACCTGAAAAAGAAATTTGGGGGCATATGGCGCACATACATGCCCTAAGGGCATGTATGGGCGTCATATGGCACCTTTTGTTTTTTGGAAAAAAAGCTTTTTGAAAAGAATTCGCAAATTACCACCAACTAGAAGTTGGTGGTAGTTTCCAAATCCTTAATGTCATTTTTTTACATATTTTTTGTTTGATACATTGCATTTAAGTAATCGCAAAATTTGCAAATCCTTCAGTGCAATCGCAAAATAAGGAATAGCAAATTTTGCTATTCCTTATTTTGCATCAAACTTGTTTGATACATACCATTTGTCTAATTAGCATTCACAAAGGCCGAAATTCGCAGAATTTTGATCTTTGCGAATGCTAATTAGCTTGATACATATGGCCCCAAGTGAGGCCTGTCTTGCAACATGGTGCATCTTTTGCATCACTGCTGCATCGGTTTCATGTGGTACGTTTTTTTTACACCATGACATATCTGCCTAAAAGCATCAATTTGTAATTTTGTCGCCTCATAGCAAATCTTTTGCACCGCCGCTGCATCATAAAAGTGACGCACAGTGGCGCAAAAGAGGCATACACCTATCATAAATCTGTCCCTAGCATTTTAAATGATTAATCCAGGATGACGATAAGGTGTGGCCTATCCAGAGGTTTGTTTAAGGTGAGGCCTACTCAGGATTGCAGATTAAAGTTACGCTTGATGAAGAATACAGAAGAGATAATACATGTAAAGGCCTACCAATGAAGTAAGTGATTTGCACTTTATTTCGCCAGTCATCATAAATGTATCCCTAAGCTTCTTATCTTGTTACAGATGAACCACCATATGTACCATCAAACTATTTTGCATTTCCTAAATAGCGAATTTTAAGGAATAAATAGCAATTCTTTACCATTCCTAATTTGCAATGAGCAATTTGCTAATTGCAAATTACCCATTCATTTCCATGGGCTAGGAGGCTCATAGGAATGAAGGTGCAATTTGCGATTAGCAATTAGCTCATCACAAAATAGGAATTTTTCCAAGGGTGCAGGGGTGTCTCAAGAACACCCTGCTGCACCCCCTGAAAAAGAAATTTGGGGGCATATGGCGCACATACATGCCCTAAGGGCATGTATGGGCGTCATATGGCACCTTTTGTTTTTTGGAAAAAAAGCTTTTTGAAAAGAATTCACAAATTACCACCAACTAGAAGTTGGTGGTAGTTTCCAAATCCTTAATGTCATTTTTTTTACATATTTTTTGTTTGATACATTGCATTTAAGTAATCGCAAAATTTGCAAATCCTTCAGTGCAATCGCAAAATAAGGAATAGCAAATTTTGCTATTCCTTATTTTGCATCAAACTTGTTTGATACATACCATTTGTCTAATTAGCATTCGCAAAGGCCGAAATTCGCAGAATTTTGATCTTTGCGAATGCTAATTAGCTTGATACATATGGCCCCAAGTGAGGCCTGTCTTGCAACATGGTGCATCTTTTGCATCACTGCTGCATCGGTTTCATGTGGTACGTTTTTTTTACACCATGACATATCTGCCTAAAAGCATCAATTTGTAATTTTGTCGCCTCATAGCAAATCTTTTGCACCGCCGCTGCATCATAAAAGTGACGCACAGTGGCGCAAAAGAGGCATACACCTATCATAAATCTGTCCCTAGCATTTTAAATGATTAATCCAGGATGACGATAAGGTGTGGCCTATCCAGAGGTTTGTTTAAGGTGAGGCCTACTCAGGATTGCAGATTAAAGTTACGCTTGATGAAGAATACAGAAGAGATAATACATGTAAAGGCCTACCAATGAAGTAAGTGATTTGCACTTTATTTCGCCAGTCATCATAAATGTATCCCTAAGCTTCTTATCTTGTTACAGATGAACCACCATATGTACCATCAAACTATTTTGCATTTCCTAAATAGCGAATTTTAAGGAATAAATAGCAATTCTTTACCATTCCTAATTTGCAATGAGCAATTTGCTAATTGCAAATTACCCATTCATTTCCATGGGCTAGGAGGCTCATAGGAATGAAGGTGCAATTTGCGATTAGCAATTAGCTCATCACAAAATAGGAATTTTTCCAAGGGTGCAGGGGTGTCTCAAGAACACCCTGCTGCACCCCCTGAAAAAGAAATTTGGGGGCATATGGCGCACATACATGCCCTAAGGGCATGTATGGGCGTCATATGGCACCTTTTGTTTTTTGGAAAAAAAGCTTTTTGAAAAGAATTCACAAATTACCACCAACTAGAAGTTGGTGGTAGTTTCCAAATCCTTAATGTCATTTTGTTACATATTTTTTGTTTGATACATTGCATTTAAGTAATCGCAAAATTTGCAAATCCTTCAGTGCAATCGCAAAATAAGGAATAGCAAATTTTGCTATTCCTTATTTTGCATCAAACTTGTTTGATACATACCATTTGTCTAATTAGCATTCGCAAAGGCCAAAATTCGCAGAATTTTGATCTTTGCGAATGCTAATTAGCTTGATACATATGGCCCCAAGTGAGGCCTGTCTTGCAACATGGTGCATCTTTTGCATCACTGCTGCATCGGTTTCATGTGGTACGTTTTTTTTTACACCATGACATATCTGCCTAAAAGCATCAATTTGTAATTTTGTCGCCTCATAGCAAATCTTTTGCACCGCCGCTGCATCATAAAAGTGACGCACAGTGGCGCAAAAGAGGCATACACCTATCATAAATCTGTCCCTAGCATTTTAAATGATGAATCCAGGATGACGATAAGGTGTGGCCTATCCAGAGGTTTGTTTAAGGTGAGGCCTACTCAGGATTGCAGATTAAAGTTACGCTTGATGAAGAATACAGAAGAGATAATACATGTAAAGGCCTACCAATGAAGTAAGTGATTTGCACTTTATTTCGCCAGTCATCATAAATGTATCCCTAAGCTTCTTATCTTGTTACAGATGAACCACCATATGTACCATCAAACTATTTTGCATTTCCTAAATAGCGAATTTTAAGGAATAAATAGCAATTCTTTACCATTCCTAATTTGCAATGAGCAATTTGCTAATTGCAAATTACCCATTCATTTCCATGGGCTAGGAGGCTCATAGGAATGAAGGTGCAATTTGCGATTAGCAATTAGCTCATCACAAAATAGGAATTTTTCCAAGGGTGCAGGGGTGTCTCAAGAACACCCTGCTGCACCCCCTGAAAAAGAAATTTGGGGGCATATGGCGCACATACATGCCCTAAGGGCATGTATGGGCGTCATATGGCACCTTTTGTTTTTTGGAAAAAAAGCTTTTTGAAAAGAATTCACAAATTACCACCAACTAGAAGTTGGTGGTAGTTTCCAAATCCTTAATGTCATTTTTTACATATTTTTTGTTTGATACATTGCATTTAAGGAATCGCAAAATTTGCAAATCCTTCAGTGCAATCGCAAAATAAGGAATAGCAAATTTTGAATTAAGGACATTTTAAGTCATTTCCACATGTGCAGTGTTTTCAAATTATGATTTGAAAATCGTTTTTGGGGAAAAGTAATGGTTTGCAAATTTATGACAAGGACATAATGGTGTATGCTTCTCTATAAGGCATTTCAGTGTCTCTGATGTCATTTTTCCCATATTACATTATAAGACCTTTCCCCATGGAGCACATTCCTTGTAAATATGCTCCCACCTGTGCATGGTGAATTTAGATTTTGACTGTTTGAGTCACATAGCCATGTTAAAAGTGACCCAAAAAAATTGCAAACGCTTTAAAAAAACACATTCATGTGTCTTAAGGACATTTTAAGTCATTTCCCCATGGACAGTGTTTTGTAAGTGGCGCAAAAGAGGCATACACCTATCATAAATCTGTCCCTAGCATTTTAAATGATTAATTCAGGATGACGATAAGATGTGGCCTATCCAGAGGTTTGTTTAAGGTGAGGCCTACTCAGGATTGCAGATTAAAGTTACGCTTGATGAAGAATACAGAGGATATAATACATGTAACGCTCTACCAATGAAGTAAGTGATGTCCACTTCATTGCGCCAGTCATCATAAATCTATCCCTAAGCTTCTTATCTTGTTAGACATCAACCGCCATATGTATCATATAACTATTTTGCATTTCCAAAATAGCGAATTTTAAGGAATAAATAGCGATTCTTTACCATTCCAAATTTGCGATGAGCAAATTGCTAATTACCCATTCATTTCCATGCGCCAGGATGCCCATAGGAATGAACACCCTGCTGCACCCCTGAAAAAGAAATTTGGGGGCATATGGCGCACATAAATTTTAACAACATTCCTTTACCTCAAAAACGATTTTCAATTCATAATTTGAAAACACTGCCCACAGGGAAATTACTTAAAATGTCCTTAAGACACATGAAAGTGTTTTTTTATTGCCTTTCCAGCATGGTTGGGTCACTTTTAACATGGCTATGTAACACAAACATTTAAAATCTAAATTTGCCATGCACAGGTGGGAGCATATTTACAAGCAATTTGTGCCACAGAGAAAGGTCTTACATTAAAATGGGAAAAATAACATCAGGGACAGTCAATTGCCTTATAAAGAAGCATACACCATTATGTCCTTGTCATAAATTTAAAAACAATTCCTTTTCCCCAAAAACGATTTTCAAATCATAATTTCAAAACACTGCACATGGGAAAATTACTTAAAATGTCCTTAAGACACATAAAAGCGTTTTTTAATTGCCTTTGCAGCATGTTTGTATCACTTTTAACATGGCTATGTAACACAAACATTAAAAATCTAAATTTTCCTTGCACAGGTGGGAGCATATTTACAAGCAATTTGCGCCACATAATTAATAATTTTCTCCTTAAAGCACACTATTCTCTATCTAAATTAAAGAAATATTTTCTCACCTTAGCAAATACTTTGAGTTTGAAAACAGTCTCAGAAACACACCAATTTGTCTTCAGCAGAGCAAAAGGTATGCACTCCAGAGTCTGCAGCTATCAAAAGCACAGAAATGCTGTAATTCTTCACACATATCTCTCATGTCACCCAATCAAAACTCTTCCCTCACTTTTTTCAAATGAAAACCCTTCCCCCCTCTGCCCTTTCTGCCTTTTCTGCATGGCAACCACCTCTTGGAAGACTTCTGGTGTTTGCAAGTTCACACAACAATGTTGCAATTGAACTCTGAACTCTCAGTGCACCTGCATATCCAGTGCATTCTTTCATTTAATGATTTTTTATTGACCATTCAAAATACATCTTTCAAATAACTCATCCGTGCACCCTAACTTTCTGTTTTCAGCAATCAAAATCCACCAATCACTGTTACTGCTTCATGAACACAGAAACTCCACAGTTTTTTTCATTTTAAACTCTCATTTTTTCAACTGCCATTTCATTGCCACACTTCATCTGACTGCAGGAGAACCTTCTCTCACCATGTTTTCTGTCTGGATTGTTGGACATAGTTATATTCACTGGGCTCAAAGGTACACTGAAAACAGGAATTTACCTAACCTCAATTTACAAGATGTGGAAATTAAGTGGTTTGGCCACAGAGGATTAAAATGTCACCAATTGATACCATTGGTGAAAACCTTTATGCATTTGCCCAAACCTGACCTGTTAATTGTGCACTGTGGAGGTAATGACTTGGGCACTTTGACTGGTGTAGGTCTGGAAATGCTTTTAAAGGACACCTTTGAGCAATTAATGGCACTTTTTCCTCAGACTGCCTTGGTATATTCAAATATATGCCAGAAACAGAAATGGAGGTGGTCAAACCAATTTTGTCCACAAATTGAGAAGTCGAGGAAGCATGTAAACAAATCTGTTTCAGCTTACATGAGAGACCATGAAATGGGCTCCCTGTACAACAATAACTTGCGTTACTACATGCAAGATATCTACAGAGGAGATGGAGTTCACTTCTCAGATGAGGGCAACAGAATTTTCACTCTGAATTTAAGAATGTGCATTGGTACCTACTTATAAGTACCTAAATGTACCATAAACCCAAAAGCTCTTCTCAGAGCTACCCTACATCTGATCACTCACAATTATTATTTTACTCTAACATTTTTCACTAATTTTCAACAAAGTACGCTCCCTGGGGCGCTACCCGGTACGCGAACCGGGAGCTAACCTCGCGAAATTTAAAAAAAAAATGTTTTTTTTTCGCACATATGGGCCTCCTCAGCCACCCTCACAAAACCTAGGGGGTCAAGATAAGTCTACCGTGCCCCCTTCTACCCATTCTGAACATTATTTGCCCTCCATCTTGTATCTTAATTCGACCGAAACACAAAATGGTGGACTCCCGTTACGCTTAAGGTTCGCGAACCGGGGCGCTCAACGGTTCGCGTACCGGGTCGCTCCCTGGGAAGCGCACCATCAAAAAAGGTGGGAAAGTAGTTCACAGAAAAGCCACTGGAGACAATTTCACCAAATATAGACTAGCTCATACTACATACCAATCCCTACCATTTTCACAAATTTGATTGGAATTCCATTTAGCCATTTAGCCTGTAGACCTCTCTAAATACCGTGAGGTAAATTACTTCACAAAACACATCTGAAGTGTTGGAATTGACAACCAATTAAAATGTTACTTTCATTTTCTACTTTTTTTACCTGACATTTGATTGGTTATATACCTGAATATATATAAAGGAAGAGAAGAAAACACAGCCATTTTGACTACTACTTCTTGGGGTACATTTCAATAGGATTTTCACTAATTCCTTCAACTTCTATCTAAAGGTAAGTTTTTATTTTTAAAACTGAAGTATATTGTGCACTATAAGTTAATATGGTAAACTTTTTCTGATAGTTATATACTATCCCTCTGTAGTAGTTATAGATTTAGATAGACTTCTCTGTTATAGTTATGGATGGAGTTAGGCTTCTCTTGTATAATTATGAATTTACTTACGTTAAATCACATACACTTTTTTATATTCCTACTTCCACTCTGATACTATACACTGCCCAAAATTAATCCCAACAGTGCCCTATCTCTACTAATATATATTTTTTTAATCTAAATTTCAGGCAAAATGGAAGGCGAACAGAAAGTTGAATTTCAAATTGTCCTGCAAGAGAGCAGCCAAGAAATCAATGATGAAAATGATATTGAATTTTTCGATGAAACTTTAGACAAAGAACTACTGCAATGTGTACAAGCAGTAGATAACCTCCTTGAAAATGAGGACATTTTACACCCTCAGAGACTACAATGTATATTCAATGATAATTATGAAATTTCTGACAATGAAATGTTAGAAAGTTTAATAAATTATGAAACACAATCACAATAAAAAAAAATGCTTAAAAAATAAAGAAAATAAAAAATAATCAACAAAACCAACAATCAATTAACATACAGCATTTGAAAAGTCTATCATTCATTTTTCATTGCAGTACGCTGCCCAGAACGCTTCCCGGTTCGCGGACCGGGCGCTCCCCACGCAAAAAATAAAAAATAAAAAAAAATTGTTTTTTTTGCCCCGCGGGGCCCTTTTAAAACCTCCACATTAAACCTAGGGGGTCAGGGAGGATCTAGTATGCCCCCTTATGGTTATTTCCCCCTTTGTTTTGGCCTCCTCTTGTCTCTCAATCCTACCGAGAGACAAGATGGCGGCCGCTCCGGACTGTTTAGAATGTTGACAGACACCGGAGAGCCAATCAGCTTAGCTACGCGAAGTTCCGGTACGCTTAAGGTCCGCGGACCGGAGCGCTGCCCAGAGCGCGCTTACAGATATATATCTTTTTTTAAACGTTAATTTCTCAAAATCCACTGGAGCACATATATTGAGACCTAGAAAAGGCACATCGGGCTACCAGTCCCTACAATTTTGCCAAGTTTCATGCAAATCCATTCAGCCGTTCGGGCTAAAAGTGAGGCCAACCGCCCTATGGAAAACTCAATGTTAAAAACACGTTTTGGGACCCCCCTTTTTTCTCGGCCCCCCCTTGACGAACCCCCCCCAAATTTCCAAGGGCTGCTCAGAAACAAAATGTTCCATTTTCCAGAAAATTTCAGCCAATTCCGTCCACAAACGCCAAAGTTATTAGACATAGAATTTTCAAAAATCCCATAGGGAAAAAATCCTAACTATATATACCTACTGGCGACCGCCAGTAGGTAATATATATATATATGTATATATATATATATATATATATATATATATATATATATATATATATTCACTGAAAAAACCATAGGTTATAGACCATATATAGTTAGGAATTAGCATTTAAAAAACCTTATTTTACTCACACAAAACCATTGAAATTCCATATATAGTTAGTTGCACTAACTATATATTGCGCACCCGCAATCCACTGCTGATCATGTCACATATTACATCATTCATGACATGGTCAGTGACATCACTGATGACATCACTGATGACATCTCAAATGACATCACTGATGACATCACTGATGACATCATCCAGTGACTGTGTGTTTCTGTAAAGTTTAAATATGTTTTAGATATTGAAGAATGAGTAGATGTATAACTGTCTGGACGAAGGATTTAGTAGGTGCATGACTGAATGTATGAGTGAGTGATTAAATGTGTCTCACTGAGTGCATGGGTTAGTGACTAAACTGTCTTAATTTGTGCATCATTATGTCTGTTGTTCTGTAAACTACTGCATGTGTTGATCAGTAGCTATATGATTAACTATATGGGTTATTGATTGATTGTCCAAGTATTTGTATGGGAGACTGAGTGTGTGTGTGGCTGGCTGGGAGGTGTGTGACTCTGTGCAGATCAATGTGTACTTGTATCAATGATTGTATAAGAAAGTAAGTATGTGTTACTATATGTTTGAAAATGTAAGGTGCTCTATGTTTAACTGTATAGACAAGAAAATGGAAGTGTGATTGATTCTTTACAGGACTGACTAGGTGTGTGAGTAACTCCATGGATGAGTGGCAGAGTGTGAGTGTCTGTATAGGTGTATGAGTGCATATGATAGTGTTGTAAAGATGAGTGATTGTATGTATGAATGATTGTATGGGTGAATGAGTGAATGTGTGTGTAGACGTAGGAATCAGTGAGTACGTATGTAGTAACTAGTATTGGTGTGTCAATGGTTTCAAAAATTATACTCTGTATTTAACACTGGGTGAAACAGAGGTTATATTAAAATGTGAGGAGATGCATTGTATTGTCACATGAATGATATCATCAGTGATGTGGTCATTGATGTCAAATGAGATGTCATCAGTGATGTCATCAGTGATGTCATTTGAGATGTCATCAGTGATGTCATCAGTGATATCACTGACCATGTCATGAATGATGTAATATGTGACATGATCAGCAGTGGATTGCGGGTGCGCAATATATAGTTAGTGCAACTAACTATATATGGAATTTCAATGGTTTTGTGTGAGTAAAATAAGGTTTTTTAAATGCTAATTCCTAACTATATATGGTCTATAACCTATGGTTTTTTCAGTGAATTTTCAAGGTTTTGTAAATGCTAATTCCTAACTATATATGGTCTATAACCTATGGTTTTTTCAGTGAATTTCAATGGTTTTTTAATAGCAAATATCATAAGCTGTCGAATGTCAAGTACGTGGTAAGTGAAAACATTTTCGTGTTTATGCACACTGATCTGCTTTGAATGGTGCCCCCCCCCCCCCTCATTTCTATTAGGAGTACTCTCTCTTTGCAGATAGTGAAAGGTAGTTAACGCAGGCCTTTGCCCCCGTTGTAATCCGTCGTGCCTGCTTCTCTCTCCATTTGATTGATTGTTATCCAAGTATTTACTGTTTTAGAATTAGTTCTCTTTGGTTCATTCTCTATTTACAAACAAACACAGAGTCTGTTTAGTCTTTGCAGATAACGAAAAATTGTGTAAAAAAAAAGAAAAGGAATCGAGCAAAATCAGTAGGCCACTAATGGGATCTCTTTTTGACCTCGCTAAAATAGAAACATTAGGAACAACCCCTCATGACAAATACAAAACTAGTGAGATGAACTGAACTCCACACAATGATGGCTGCAAAACAGCTCGGCTCCGCCACCCACCCCGCCCAAAATAACGATAAAGAGCGGCTGCCATGATTGGTTGCGGAATGGCCACAACGGAGCTACGAAATGGTGCTGCTCTCATGCTAACCCCAGCTTCGGTCTGAAACATCCAGAAACACTGTAGACTACCAATTCGATCAGTTCCGGTAGCGCCCCAATGTAACCCGGTAGAGAAGAACTAGCCCTCCCCTCTTTGACTGATGGTTCTTGTTGCCTGTCCCTTCTGTTGTCATTTAACAGAACTATTATCCTGCTGAAAGGGGTTGTGTTTCGACCGCTGGTTGGTGGAGACATTTTGACTATATTCTGGACCTGCGTTGTCGCGTAATGCGTCATATGACGCGCCGCGTTAGCGCATCCGGAAGTCATCCGGGGCGCGCAGCGCGTAACGTAAGCATAACAAGTCATGTGACTTGTTAATAAAACTTTTCATTGGTTCATTTTACTTTTCTTATTCTAATGATGAAAGCCTTGGTCATATCACCTAAAAATTACGCTTTTAATTACTTCCGAACATTATTTTCTCTTAAATATATGTTATAATGTTCCAGGCTAATGTACTTTCCCGGAAATTTTACAACTGTCCTGCAAGTAAAATATATTCTTTTTTCGAGAAAAAGAGCGTTTCTTCGTCCCATGACGGAGCCGTTGAGCAAAAGAGGGTCGACCTGCTGTCTTAGTCGCCGATACGCCTGAATATGAGATTCTTATCGATCACTTTATGTTGCAGGAATAGAAAACACAACAGCCCTTGACCATTTATCTTTACTGCGTTCCTTCGTATTATACCTTTTACCCTTCATGTAATTGGTCTGCTTTATTTCACTTGCCTTTTAATGATTCTAAAACAGTGACTATTATTAAAAACTTTACCAATGTATACACTACTACCATGTTTTCTTTTAAAAACCTTTATTGTGAAAACTTCATTATACAAATACGAGCCTATAACCACGTGGGCCTGCCACGGAGCAAACTGTAATCGTATATGATGAATAGACATTTACACTGTAGAGGAACGTAACGGGCGGGCCATTAGGTTGCAAAAACTAAGGTGTCTAACAGTTACGGAATCGGTGGACGTACATTTTATAATTAAAATACGACAGGGCCAGTTACAATAAAATTATCTAGATATACATTTGCGGGCAAGTACCATGGGTGACGTTAATTCGAATTTTCAACAGTACAGTAATCAATAACACATCAGAACTTAATATCAATAGGGATGTCGAAATATTCAATCAATTCTCGTCCCCGCCCGCCATGTGCTTCAAAACTGCATACGTATCTCGTGATTTCAAGGTTCTGCAACCAGTACACAACAAGGAGTTACGAGTCCCATTTATTCCGGCGCCATTTTGGGCGACGACGGACAGGTCCAGGATATAGTCAAAATGTCTCTACCAACCATCGACTATGATGATGTTCATATGCTGTATTTATTAGAGTAACACTCATCTGCCCACATGAAATTAATTTACCACAATCTAAACATGTCATTTTAATCTTTCCAAAGTTCTTCTAAATATTTGGGACCGTTTCCCTTGCCTCTGAAGCTCTCAGTGCCACTTCTTTGATGAATGTACTAGCAGGTCAGGGGTTCTCCTCCAAATCTCTCTTTTATGCAGCACTATAATTAATTGGTGCCACCTCTCCATATGACGATGCATGGTATAGTTACCACAACTATATATTTTTTCGGTTCCTCTGGAGAGTTCATCGTGGCAGATGAAGCGTGTAACATACCGGGCATTTACCTTTTTTTGCATGTACAGGAAAGGAAAAAAAAATCGAGCGTTCGAGTTCTTAGGTGTCCCAGGGCCATTTTAGTGGACCAGGCCCAAATCCAAAGAACAGCTATCTCACAGGCTAATGGGGCGACCCACGCCGAGTTTCAGCATTGTAGGATGACCACACAAGTACAGCAACTTGCTAGACATCACCTCGGTGCCATCCGGATCTCGGCGCCCCACTGCAGATGAAGTGCCTCTCAACTATGAAACCACCACGGTGACATCCGGATCTTGGCGCGTTGTGCTGCCTTCGGCCTATTCGCACATCGGTCCGCTACTGACGCCATCTCACAGGCTAATGGGGTGACCCACGCCGAGTTTCAGCATTGTAGGATGACCACACCAACTTGCTAGACATCACCTCGGTGCCATCCGAATCTTGGCATCTCAACGCCTAGTGGTATCTTCCATACAGAAAATATTGTTACGCTGCCTTTGGCCCCATTCGCACATCAGTCCGCAACTTAGACATCACCTCGATGCCATCCGGATCTTGGCATCTCAGCGCCTTGTGGTGTCAGTCAGAAAATATTGTTGCGCTGCCTTTGGCCCCATTCGCACATCAGTCCGCTACTGACACCATCTCACAGGCCAATAGGGCGCCCCACGCCGACTTTTACCATTGTACGATGGCCACACCAGTGGCACAACTTGCTAGACATCACCTCGGTGCCATCCGAATCTTGGCATCTCAACGCCTAGTGGTATCTTCCATACAGAAAATCTTGTTACGCTACCTTTGGCCCCATTCGCACATCGGTCCGCAACTTAGACATCACCTCGGTGCCATCCGGATCTTGGCATCTCAGCGCCTTGTGGTGTATTCTCTTCAGAAAATATTGTTGAGCTGCCTTTGGCCCCATTCGCACATCGGTCCGCAACTTACACATCACCTCGGTGCCATCCGGATCTTGGCATCTCAGCGCCTTGTGGTGTCTTCTACTCCGAAAATATAGTAGAAAATATTGTTGCGCTGCCTTTGGCCCCATTCACACATCAGTCCGCTACTGACACCATCTCACAGGCCAACAGGGCGCCCCACGCCGACTTTTACCATTGTACGATGGCCACACCAGTGCCACAACTTGCTAGACACCACCTCGGTGCCATCCGGATCTTGGCATCTCAGCGCCTTGTGGTGTCTTCAAATCAGAAAATATTGTTGCGCTGCCTTTGGCCCCATTCGCACATCGGTCCGCTACTGACGCCATCTCACAGGCCAACGGGGCGCCCCACGCCGACTTTCAGCATTGTAGGATGGCCACACCAGTGCGGCAACTTACTAGACACCACCTCGGTGCCATCCGGATCTTGGCGCGTTGTGCTGCCTTCGGCCTATTCGCACATCGGTCCGCTACTGACGCAAACTCACAGGCCAACGGGGCGCCCCACGCCGACTTTCAGCATTGTTGGATAGCCACACCAGTGCGGCAACTTACTAGACACCACCTCGGTGCCATCCGGATCTTGGCGCGTTGTGCTGCCTTCGGCCTATTCGCACATCGGTCCGCTACTGATGCAAACTCACAGGCCAACGGGGCGCCCCACGCCGACTTTCAGCATTGTAGGATGGCCACACCAGTGCTGCAACTTGCTGGACACCACCTCGGTGCCATCCGGATCTTGGCGCGTTGTGTTGCCTTCGGCCTATTCGCACATCGGTCCGCTACTGACGCCGCCTCACGTGCCAACGTATTTTCTCCGCATTTTACACCCTATGCCGCATAACAGGTCATGTGACTTGTTTATAAAACTTTTCATTGGATCATTTTACTTTTGGTTTCCTAATGATGGAAGGCATGATCATGTGACCTAAAAACAACACTTTTCATAGGATGAAAACTTTTTTTTTTTCCCAAACGATGAAAGCCCCACCTTGTTTCTGGATGTTTCAGACTGAAGCTGGCGTCAGCATGAAAGCACCACCATCTCGTGGCTCCGTCGTGGTCATTCCGCGAGCAATCATGGCAGCCGCTCCCCACCAGAAGCCTGCAGGAGTCGGAGCCCCCAAAACTTTTGATGAATTCTCAAGGCGGAGGGGACGCTTTCGAGAATGGGGTCCAAGACCTAGCAGACAAGCGTCCGATTTCCAAGGTGTCCCAGGGCCATTTCAGTGGACCAGGCCCAAAAAGGAAACAGCCTGCCGCCATTTTGAGAGTCCTGTGACAGCCGCCTATCGCTGCACCGCAAGAGTGGGCGCAACTCAGCTGAATTGCGGCTTTTGACACAGTGGACCAAAAACGGACGGAATGGCAACTGAAACGGTAAAGGGGCGCCCCACTACAACAGATGACACTCCACCTGGAGAGGCCCGTTCACGCCGCCTCCCCCGGGGCGCTCCACGCCGTTATTCGGAGCAGCATTGTAGGATACCAAAACCAGTGCGGCAACTTACTGGACATCACCTTGGTGCCATCGTTCTGCTGCCTTGGAACTATTCGCGCAACAGTTTGCTACTGATGACCCACCCCCCGCGACGCCCCATGCCGTTATTTGCTGGGTGGCAACTTACTAGACATCACTTTCGTGTCATCTAGATTTCGGCGCGTTCTGCTGCCTTGGAACTATTCGCACAACAGTTTGCTACTGATGACCCACCCCCCGCGACGCCCCACGCCGGAAATCTGGACGTTGTGCTGCGTTGGGACTATTCGCACAGCCGACCGCTACTTCGTTGTTTTTCCCTAAAAATGTTTATATGTTATTACTATTTTTGTTTTCTTGTATATATTTATAAATTATTAAAGTTTTATAATCTTACTACTTTGTCGGAGTGCTATATATTTTTAATGTGACACATAATTGTAAAAACTTTGATGTACAAACAGTCATCCCTGGAATCTTCCGCTTCAGGCTCGGTCCCCTCCCCAATCACAATACAGGATGGTTTTCAGATAATAGCAACGCTTCTGCTGTGACGGATCTCATCGAGTGTGGGCCTTGATCTACTATAACTCCTTTGAAGAGGGGTGATTCTTTACAGCTGTGGCCATAAACTACATCTGCAGGGCTAGCTGATACCCTAGGACCAGCCTGGACAATCGGACACAGAGGAAAAGGAGTGTCAGAGGGTGCGGTAGTGAATAGGGCGAAAGGGAGGTGTCGGGCGGGCACAGGGTGTGATTCTCAGGGAACAGCAGCGCAGATGGGGGAGGTTTATTACCCATGCATAAGACAGAGAGCGGGGGTGACCACTGCCTGGGGGAGATGCTTGCGAGGGTGGGGAGCCATGCTAAGGATCGACAGCGTGCACAGAGTGGGTCTGGTCAAGGCATCTAAAATGGCTGCCGTGCACGACAAAAGTGTGGCATTTGAAAAAAGACAAGATGGCGCAGACAATGTTTTTCAACACTTCCTGATTTCCTTCGAATCGAACGTTAACAGACGTTGGGGCATATTACCAAAGTTAAGCGATATTTATCCCTAACGATGCTTAGCAACGATTTTTTTACCGTCAGAAATTATCGCAGATAAACCTTGCTATTATCAAGGTTTATCGGAAATACGATAAAAAACGACCGCAATGCTTTAATATCGCTGAAAACTCAGCGATATTCATGCATTACCGAGCTAATGCTCTTAGCCATGTTATCCACCTCCCATTGGATAACATGGCTAAGAACTGCTCAGGGCAGGTGGTAGCTTTTGGAGATATTCGCCCTTATCTCGAATATTTCCAAAAGTTGATAATAGGAGATAGCGATGTTGGCGACTGTTTCCAGTCGCTAACATCTTGGCATGCCCACTTTGCATGTCATTAGTGATAAATATCACTCACATGCAAAGTGGGGCCCAAGATGGTCGCTATCTTCTACTAGCCGTCGCTAACTGGTGTTAGCAACAGCTAGGTAATACACATATAATTTTATCTCCGCGAAGCGGAGCGCTGTTACAGATATATATCTTGTTTCTGAACGTTAATTTCTCAAAATGCACTGAAGCACATATATTGAGACCTAGCAAAGGCACATCGGGCTACCAGTCCCTACAATTTTGCCAAGTTTCGTGCAAATCCATTCAGCTGTTCGATCCTACCGAGAGACAAGATGGCGGCCGCTACGGACTGTTTGGAATGTTTACAGACACCGGAGAGCCAATCAGCTTCGCTTCGCAAAGCTCCGTAACGCGAAAAGTACACGAAGCGGTGCGCTGTTACAGATATATACCTTTTTTTGAACGTTAATTTCTCAAAATCCACTGGAGCACATATATTGAGATCTAGCAAAGGCACATCGGGCTACCAGTCCCTACAATTTTGCCAAGTTTCGTGCAAATCCATTCAGCTGTTCGATTATTATTATTATTTTTTTTTTTTGCCCCGCGGGGCCCTTTTAAAACCTCCACATCAAACCTAGGGGGTGAGCGACAATGTACTATGCCCCCTTATGGTCATTTGCCCCTTCGCTTTGGCCTCCTCTTGTCTCTCGATCCTACCGAGAGACAAGATGGCGGCCACTACGGACTGTTTGGAATGTTGACAGACGCCGGAGAACCAATCAGCTTCGCTTCACAAAGCTCCGTTGCGCGAAAAGTACGCGTAGCGGAGCGCTGCCCAGTCCGCTGTTACAGATATATACCTTTTTTTGAACATTAATTTCTCAAAATCCACTGAAGCACATATATTGAGATCTAGCAAAGGCACATCGGGCTACCAGTCCCTACAATTTTGCCAAGTTTCGTGCAAATCCATTCAGCTGTTCGATTATTATTATGTTTATTTTTTTTTGCCCCGCGGGGCCCTTTTAAAACCTCCACATCAAACCTAGGGGGTGAGCGACAATGTACTATGCCCCCTTATGGTCATTTGCCCCTTCGCTTTGGCCTCCTCTTGTCTCTCGATCCTACCGAGAGACAAGATGGCGGCCGCTACGGACTGTTTGGAATGTTGACAGACGCCGGAGAACCAATCAGCTTCGCTTCACAAAGCTCCGTTGCGCGAAAAGTACGCGTAGCGGAGCGCTGCCCAGTCCGCTGCTACAGATATATATCTTTTTTTGAACATTAATTTCTCAAAATCCACTGAAGCACATATATTGAGACCTACAAAAGGCACATCGGGCTACCAGTCCCTACAATTTTGCCAAGTTTCGTGCAAATCCATTCAGCCGTTCGGGCTAAAAGTGAGGCCAACCGCCCTATGGAAATTAACATGGGAAAAACGCGTTTTGGGACCCCCCTTTTTTCTCGGCCCCCCCTTGACGAACCCCCCCAAAATTTTCAGGGGCTGCTCAGAAACAAAATGTGCCATTTTCCGGAACATTTCAGCCAATTCCGTCCACAAACGCCAAAGTTATTAGACATAGAATTTTCAAAAAACCCATAGAGAAAAAATCCTAACTATATATACCTACTGGCGACCGCCAGTAGGTAATATATATATATATATATATATATATTCACTGAAAAAACCATAGGTTATAGACCATATATAGTTAGGAATTAGCATTTAAAAAACCTTATTTTACTCACACAAAACCATTGAAATTCCATATATAGTTAGTTGCACTAACTATATATCGCGCACCCGCAATCCACTGCTGATCATGTCACATATTACATCATTCATGACATGGTCAGTGACATCACTGATGACATCTCAAATGACATCACTGATGACAACATCCAGTGACTGTATTTTTCTGTAAAGTTAAAATATGTCTTGAGTGGATGTATAAGTGTCTGGATGAAGGATTTAGTAGGTGCATGACTGACTGTATGAGTGAGTGATTAAATGTGTCTCACTGAATGCATGGGTTAGTGACTAAACTGTCTTAATTTGTGCATCATTATGTCTGTTGTTTTGTAAACTGCTGCATGTGTTGATCATTAGCTATACGAGAGGCTATATGTGTTATTAATTGGTTGCCCAAGTATTTCTATGGGAGATTGAGTTTGTGTGGGGGTGGCTGGAAGGTGTGTGACTCTATGCATAGATGTGTGATCAGTTTATTCACTAGGTGTATGAGTTCAAGAGTGCATGTGGAAACAGCTACATGGGCAGTTGACTGTGTGCATGAGTGTATTGATGAGTGAATGGATATCTCAATGCTACATGTCATAGTAAGTACATATGTAAAACACAGTACATGTGAGAGTTGGCATATATAAATAACTGTGCATGAGAGCCACTGAATGAGTGAGTGGTTGTATCGATCATTGTGAACTTGTATCAGGGATTGTATAAGAGAGTAAATATGTGTTAGTATATGTTTCAATAAGTAAGGTGTGTTTAACTGTATAGTTGAAGAAATGGAGGTGAGATTGTTTCTTTGCATGACTGACTGGGTGTGTGAGTAACTCCATGGATGAGTGGCAGTGTGTGAGTGTCTGTATACACTGAGTGTATCTAAGGTTATATTAGAGTCTGAAGAGGTTTATCGTATTAGCACAAGAATGATGTCAAATGAGATGTCATCAGTGATGTCATCAGTGATGTCATTTGAGATGTCATCAGTGATGTCACTGACCATGGCATGAATGATGTAATATGTGACATGATCAGCAGTGGATTGCGGGTGCGCGATATATAGTTAGTGCAACTAACTATATATGGAATTTCAATGGTTTTGTGTGAGTAAAATAAGGTTTTTTAAATGCTAATTCCTAACTATATATGGTCTATAACCTATGGTTTTTTCAGTGAATTTTCAAGGTTTTGTAAATGCTAATTCCTAACTATATATGGTCTATAACCTATGGTTTTTTCAGTGAATTTTCAAGGTTTTGTAAATGCTAATTCCTAACTATATATGGTCCATAACCTATGGTTTTTTCTGTGAATTTCATTGGTTTTTTAACAGCTAATATCTGTAGCTGTAAAATGTATTCTTCTTTAAATCCAAAAATATATTTTATATGTTTATGAATAATTTTTTTTTTTTATATTTTTTTTTCTTCGTTCCCGCTTCGCAAATCGGGAAGCTTCCCGTTAGCTGACCTTGATGCCGCGAAATAGACCGCGAGCCGGTAAACGTTTCTTTACCGCAAGTGCCGCGTTACAAAACAACATCGTGACGCCTCCCGTCCGCATGACGTTTCACGTTGTCGCGTGATACGTCATATGACGTACTACGTTAGCGAACTGGTACGCGAAGCGAGTCGCAAAGCGCAGGTTTCTGGAAGCAAACCGGGAGGCCCTGCAAAGCGCTTAACGTAAACACAGCAAGTCATGTGACTTGGTAATAACACTTTTCATTGGTTCATTTCACTTTTGGTTTCCTAATGATGTAAGACTAGGTCATATAATCTAAAATGAACACTTTTGATTGGTTGAGAACTCTTGTTTTTCCCAAATGATGAAAATCCCTCCTTCTTTCCTCACTCTGACTTTCATCATTGTGAGAGAAAGACCCTTTGTGATCACTGAGCAATGGCTTCTTTAGTAGCTTCAGCTGGTGCTTCCCCACCACCTCCACCACATCCAAGGAAGAGTGGACCACCTGCTCAAGTTATAATTCAACAAGAAGAAGAAGAAGAGGAACAGGAGGACGAGCACGAAGAGAGGCAGTTTTTGCCTGAGCAGACGTCTCACCGGAAAGAAAACTTCATTTGGCAATTTTTTAAAATTCCCAAAGGTCAGAAAAAAGTAAATGCAAGATACGTAACTTGCCTTATATGTCAAGATAGACTGTCCAGAGGGACCGACAAAAAATACAGTTTCGGAAACTACACAATGCATCGCCATATGACTAGGTGGCATCCTAACAACTACAGTGCTGCACAGTTTCGGAACGACCTAGATAATCTCCCTATTATGGCCAGAAGATCTGTTGTACCGGAAGTAACGGGACCAGAGGGCAGGGAGATGGTGCCAAATATACAAATGAGATTTGGTGATGTAAAACACATCTGCGCATTTTGCGATGGATTCATTTCCTACGGAGAAAAAAGCATCACTCTGATCAACAGAGCTATTGACTATCATATGCAAGTTTGTCCGAAACGCCCAAAATAATAAATACTTCTTTTTTTTGTTTTGTTGCTCCTGTTGAGCCCTTTACAATGAATCGTTTTCATTGCCCCCTCCAAGAAAAACCCAAAAAAATATAAAACTGTTCCGAAAAATTCAAAAACAGTAAAAAAATGTTCAGAAAAATAAAAAAAAAAGTTCTTTTCAGAACTACCTCCCCGTTATTAAAAAATTGGTACAATATTTGGAACTGTGCCAACCTCTATTTCTCTTAGTTCGCTTCCCAGTTCGCTCGCCGGTACGCGAACCGGAAGCGAACCAAAAACAGTAAGTATAAGGGAAGGAAACAGACACTTATGTTAAAAGAAAGACAGCTATAAGGGAGTAAACTAGAGATACCATTACCCGTAATCCACTGCTGATGATGTCACATATTACATCATTCATGACATGCTCAGTGACATCATCAGCAGAGGATTGCGGGTTTTTTGGCAACATGCCTTATCCACGGTTTAATAACGCTGCCTTTTGCTTTATATAAGTTTTCAAATTGTATGAAATATATACCAATAGGTCGTTATGAACCTTTAGGTAGTGCTTTTTTCTTCATGAGGTCTGGTCGCTTCCATACACATACAGATGTTTCAAAGATGATCAAGAAGTTTATCTGAATGGAGAGGAATGCACTGAGACGCCAGATCATTCACTAATGTGTAGGCACATACAGTTACACGGTTCATGCAACAAACACCGACCAAATATGGCTTGCGTGTTGCAAGGCACGCCAGTTCCTGCTATCATCCCCACGTTCAAGTTGTTGGAAAATGGTAGTTATTTGATGCTCAATAATGAAGATTGTTCTGAGTTAATTAAAAGTATTCCTTTTATCGTAACAGTAAGTGAACGGGTTATTTGCTGCAGAAATGTTCTATTTCCTCCCACACATGAACATAGGGAGTTTTCAATCTGGCCACAAATACCAACCTTGGGACACGTTTCAACGGCATGGCAAGAATAAGAGCTCTTTTGTCTCAGAGAGAGGTGGCCTTGAGTTCGGCCCGTGAAACTTTCGTACTTCACATAGCGAACACCCGTACAGAGGTGCACACCCTTTTCAATTAAGATTTGCCTTTCAATTTCAGCAACATGTTTCCGACTATCTTTAACGCATCCTCCACAAAGTCCCTGGCGCACTTTTTTAAAGTTGTTACCAGTGGTCTCGTGACTTCATTTGAGAAAATCTTTGGAGTCATCCCTGCTTCCTTTCATTCTATTTTCTGCACTCTGGTTCGTGGATTGGCATTTTTACTTGCATTACCAGCGGACGCTCTTGTGCTTTTTTACATTTTTAAATATGGATGTCCCTCCTATGCAACCTCCCACCCTGCAGCTGCCGACACTGTTCCGCAATCGCATGCTAGAATATTATGGCACAATGCCGTTGGCGATATTAAGCACGGCATATGGATTATCTTTTCGATTCTCCTACTTCACCTGTGTCCAGCCTGTATTTCACTGCCTGACCTGTGATTTCGATTGGGCCATTGATTTGTGTCTCAGCGGACCGGTTTCTCCTGACGTCGACTTTAATCAGCTGATGACTCCTATCATTACTCACGAGTTGGTTTGTCCTGGCGAAAGGATTATGGCTGTGGCATTGATGCATGGACTACTTGGTCCCTGGAATTTACTGGCGGCAGCACAGTCTTTCTTGGAACAGAGCTTTCTTGAAAACCCACCGAGCTGTCCTCTGATGGTGATAGAGGATCCGGTGGTGGGAGAGCACGTATGTTCTTTTCCGCTTTTAAATTGGATGGCTGAACTGTTTTCGGATGAAGACGGTGACTTCCTATTGGAGGCTGTTGCAGCTTATTTTGCATACACAGTTATGTCATAGACCTTTTTCATGTTTGATATGCTGAGTACTAGCATTTCATTGACAATTCATTGACTTATTTGTCAAGTTTTTATTATTTACCTTGCCTATTGGCTTAAGACTCGATAAAGTACTTGGCTGTTTTATTTTTCTTTAGCATTAAATTTTCCTAGTTTTTAATGCTTTACCTTGCGGACCGTCCACATATAAACTTGCAATCTGCTCTCATGAGATGGCACTTCTATTATCTTATTCAGTTCGTTTCCGGATCATGAGGAGGTGTCATCTAGGTCCTGGATATCTTTACACCGTGTTAAGTTAGCATGGGCTCATTACCGGTTTAAACGCCATTTTTCCTTTTTTGCAACTTCTGCACACGACACTTAGTTGTTGCTTTAGCTTTCCACCTAGTAGTTCATCGTGGTTTACATGAGAATAATATGTTATTGGTCTACTATCTGCTTTACTTGTTAAACTATATCTGTACAGCGAGTGCTAAAGTTTCAAGAACAACACGATACAGAATTGTTATGAGGTCTGATCTCCACGACTTCATACTCATAACATAAGTGCAACTTCTGCCAATTCTGGGCATGAGGCGGGTTTTATATTGCTTTGCCGAACACACATACACAACAGTTGATGCGGTTCACATGAAGAGAGAGCTGGTGTATGCTGATGTGATTCCTTCAAATCTAAGACACTAAAGTATGGGCACGCCCTAAACCAACACAAAGAGACCTTCTTAGCAAATAATATAATATGTGTATTAGGGAGGGTGAGATATAAGCAGCCGCGGGCCGTGGAGGGAGTTACGATGGGGCAGGGAGGCGGGGAGGGGGAGAAGCAGGGTGGAGCCCTCTCTACCTTGCCCCTCCCCCTCCCCACCTCCCTGCCCCACCGTAACTCCCTCCACGGCCCGCGGCTGCTTATAAGTGTTGCTAACTCTTATTCATTTACAGCATGTTAACATACTGTCACCATTCGCTTTTTATGTACTAGTAACTATGCTGGTAATTTTGCTACTGATAATATGTGTACTTGTATTCTCCACCCTGCTTCTCCCCCTCCCCGCCTCCCTGCCTCACCGTAACTCCCTCCACGGCCCGCGGCTGCTTATAAGTGTTGCTAACTCTTATTCATTTACAGCATGTTAACATACTATCACCATTCACTTTTTATGTACTCGTAACTATGCTGGTAATTTTGCTACTGATAATATGTGTACTTTTATTATCTAAGGTACTACGCCTGAGAAGACGGCATTAGTAAATAAACATTTCAAATACACATCTGTTCTTCTTAACTCCATGTTCTGGTTTCTAAGAAATCTATAACGACCGACTGTTCATGAGTTCCACGTATCCTGAGGTACTATAAGTTCATATTCTGGATTGTCTAAACATTGAGAGTTTGTTATATCCAATGTGACACTGTACCTAGCTTGCTAAGGAGTTTTTGATTACTAACGTGAGTTTTGGGACACCCTAATTCGCCGAGGTTCCAATCCTCTGTCCACAGTTCTGTGTGAGAACAGAAACCCTGCGACAGGGGCACCCCCGACCCTTGCTGGAGCTTCATCACACTTGCGATACAACTCCAGCAATGCGCCACCTTTACGGCACAGATACATCACGCATCTGTGCTGTTTTTGCCCCATGATGCGCCGCATTGTAAATGCAGCACACCATAGGTGACGGAACAGCGGCACAGAATGACTAACACATCCATGGTGATGCGCCAGTCATCATAAATGTATCCCTATGCTTCTTATCTTGTTAGAGATGAACCGCCATATGTATCATCAAAGTTTTTTGCATTTCCTAAATAGCGAACTTTAAGGAATAAATAGCGATTCTTTACCATTCCTAGTTTGCGATGAGCTATTTGCTAATTAGCCGAATGTAGCCCAATGAAGCCCAATGTAGCCCAATGTAGCCCAAAGATGGCCGCCAGACACACAAAAAAACAAATGTAGCCCAAATATCAGCCAGATGTAGCCCAACTATAGCCCAGTGACAGAATGACCAATCAGCTTCGCAAACCTCCGTTACGCGAAGCGGAGCGCTGTTACAGATATATATCTTTTTTTGAACGTTAATTTCTCAAAATCCACTGGAGCACATATATTGAGACCTAGCAAAGGCACATCGGGCTACCAGTCCCTAATATTTTGCCAAGTTTCGTGCAAATCCATTCAGCCGTTCGATTATTATTATTATTATTTTTTTTTGCCCCGCGGGGCCCTTTTAAAACCTCCACATCAAACCTAGGGGGTCAGCGAGGATCTACTATGCCCCCTTATAGTTATTTCCCCCTTTGTTTTGACCTCCTCTTGTCTCTCGATCCTACCGAGAGACAAGATGGCGGCCGCTACGGACTGTTTGGAATGTTGACAGACGCCGGAGAACCAATCAGCTTCGCTTCACAAAGCTCCGTTGCGCGAAAAGTCCGCGAACCAGAGCGCTGCCCGGTCCGCTGTTACAGATATATATCTTTTTTTAAACGTTAATTTCTCAAAATCCACTGGAGCACATATATTGAGACCTACAAAAGGCACATCGGGCTACCAGTCCCTACAATTTTGCCAAGTTTCGTGCAAATCCATTCAGCCGTTCGGGCTAAAAGTGAGGCCAACCGCCCTATGGAAATTAACATGGGAAAAACGCGTTTTGGGACCCCCCTTTTTTCTCGGCCCCCCCTTGACGAACCCCCCCAAAATTTTCAGGGGCTGCTCAGAAACAAAATGTGCCATTTTCCTGAAAATTTCAGCCAATTCCGTCCACAAACGCCAAAGTTATTAGACATAGAATTTTCAAAAAACCCATAGAGAAAAAATCCTAACTATATATACCTACTGGCGACCGCCAGTAGGTAATATATATGTATATATATATATGTATATATATATATATATATATATATATATATATATATATATATATATATATATATATATATATATAAAATATATATATATATATTACCTACTGGCGGTCGCCAGTAGGTATATATAGTTAGGACCTAGTTACCATAGGAAATTCCGAACATTCTATTGGGAATAACTTTGGCGCCGATTGAGGGATCTGCCTGTAATTTTCCTTAAACTTGCCTCGCTGCGTTCCGCACCTTCCCTGAAAGTTTTGGGGGGATTCGTCAAGCGGGGGCGGAGAAAAAATGGGGGTCCCAAAACATGTTTTCCCCATGTTAATTTCCATAGGGACATTCTGACAAGGCTACAGCACGAACAGCTGAACGGAATTATACCAGATTTGGCAAAATGGTAGGGACTGGTATGCATCAGTGCCTTTTGTATGTTTGGTGTAAATCCCTCCAGTAGTTCTTTAGAAAATTGAATTTGAAATTTTTCAAATGGCATTTTCTATGGGACCTTTAGACACGGCTACAGCCCGAGCGGCTGAACGGAATTACACCAAACTTGGCAAAATGGTAGGGACAGGTATGCAGTAGTGCCTTTTCTATATTTGGTGAAAATCCCTCCAGTAGTTGTTGAGAAAATGAATTTGAGCAAATTATATATCTATATGCGCTCAACATTCTATTGGGAATAACTTTGGCGCCGATTGAGGAATCTTTGTGTAATTTTCCAGAATTTTGGCCAGCTCCGCTCCGCTCCTTCCCTGAAAGTTTCGGGGGGATTCGTCAAGCGGGGGCCGAAAGGGAGGTCCCAAAACGTGTTTTCCCCATGTTAATTTCCATAGGCACCTTTAGACACGACTACAGCCCGAACGGCTGAATGGAATTACACCAAACTTGGCAAAATGGTAGGGCCTTGTATGCAGATGTGCCTTTGCTATGTTTGGTGAAAATCCCTCCAGTAGTTCTTGAGAAAATTGAATTTGAAATCTTTCAAATGGCATTTTCTATGGGACCTTTAGACATGGCTACAGCCCGATCGGCTGAACGGAATTACACCAAACTTGGCAAAATGGTAGGGACAGGTATGCAGGAGTGCCTTTTCTATATTTGGTGAAAATCCCTCCAGTAGTTGTTGAGAACAAGAGACACAAGAGAGCACAAAACAAGAGTGGAAAACACGAAAAGGGGGCACGGTAGAAACGCCCCAACCCTCTAGCCCTTCTCAGGGGGTCCCAAAAGGACCCCCAGGGGCAAAAAAAAAAAAAAGAATTGCGGGGTACGCGCACCGTACACGTAGGGTACGCGTACCGTGCCGTACCCCGCGATTTAAAAAAAAATAAAAAAGTTTTTGCACTTGGTGGTCCTTCTGGGACCCCCTGAGAAGGGCTAGGGGGTCAGGGGGTCTCAACCCTGCCCCCTTTTCGCATTTTCCACTCTTGTTTTGTGCTCTCTTGTGCCTCACTTCTCCTGAGAAACAAGATGGCTGCTCAGGTGGTCC
Organism: Lissotriton helveticus; assembly: GCF_964261635.1. Classification (NCBI taxonomy): domain Eukaryota; kingdom Metazoa; phylum Chordata; class Amphibia; order Caudata; family Salamandridae; genus Lissotriton; species Lissotriton helveticus. Next base: position 1,144,150,259 of record NC_136059.1, on the reverse strand, counting down.
CAGAAGGATAATAACATATATAAACGTTATCCGCTAATAGAATTAGCATTTACAAAACCTTTGAAATTTATTGAAAAAAAATATAGGCTTCACGCCTGATATAGTTAGGAATTAGCATTTAAAAATCCTTGCAAATTCACTGAAAAAAACATAGGTTTCAGGACTTATATAGTTAGGAATTAGCATTAAAAAAACCTTGCAAATTCACTTAAAAACCATAGGTTTCAGGCCTTATATAGTTAGGAATTAGCATTTTAAAAACCTTGCAAATTCACTTAAAAAAACCATAGGTTTCAAGTCTTATATAGTTAGGAATTAGCATTTAAAAAACCATTGAAATTGCTCCTATATAGTTAGTTGTACTAACTATATTTCGTGCACCCGCAATCCACTGCTGATGATGTCACATATTACTTCATTCATGACATGGTCAGTGACATCACTGATGACATCTCAAATGACATCACTGATGACATCACTGATGACATCTCATTTGACATCTCTGATGACATCACTGATGACATCTCATTTGACATCACTGATCACATCACTGATGATATCATTCATGTGATAATATGATGCACCTCCTCACACTCTAATATAACCTTTGATACACCCAGTGTTAAATACAGACTACCATTCTTGAAACCATTGACACACCAATACCAGTTACTACATACGCTCTCACTGATTCCTAGGTCTACACATGCATTCACTCATTCACCCATAGAATCACTCATACATACAGTCACTCATCAATACAACACTATCATATGCACTCATACACCTATACAGACACTCACACACTGCCACTCATCCATGGAGTTACTCACACACCTAGTCAGTCATGCAAAGAATCAATCACACTTCCATTTCCTCAACTATACAGTTATACACAAAACAACTTACTTATTCAAACATATACCAACACATACTTACTCTCTTATACAATCACTGATACAAGTACACAATGATCCATATAGCCACTTGCACATTCACTGGCTCTCATGTATAGTCAACTCTCACATGCACTATGTTTTACATATGTACTTACTTGCACATGTAGCACTGAGATATCCATTCACTCACCAACACACCCATGCACACAGTCAACCGCCCATATAGCTGTTTCCACATGCTCTCTTGAACTCATATACCTAGTGAATCAACTGTTCATACATCTATGCACAGAGTCACACACCTCCCAGCCAACCACACACACACTCAGTCTCCCTTTCAAATACTTGGGCAACCAATCAATAACCAATATAGCCACTCATATAGCTACTGATCAACACATGCAGCAGCTTACACAACAACAGACATACTGATGCACACATTCAGACAGTTTAGTCACTAACCCATGCATTTAGTAAGACACATTTAATCACTCACCCATACAGTCAGTCACGCACCCACTAAATCCTTCATCCATACACTTATACATCCACTCATTCTTCAATATGTAAAACATATTTAAACTTTACAGAAACACACAGTCACTGGATGATGTCATCAGTGATGTCATCAGTGATGTCAAATGAGATGTCATCAGTGATGTCATTTGAGATGTCATCAGTGATGTCATCAGTGATGTCACTAACCATGTCATGAATGATTTAATATGTGACATCATCAGCAGTGGATTGCGGGTGCGCAAAATATAGTTAGTACAACTAACTATATAGGAGCAATTTCAATGGTTTTTTAAATGCTAATTCCTAACTATATAAGGCCTGAAACCTATGGTTTTTTAAGTGAATATATATATATATATATATAATTTTTTTTTTTTAATCGTATATCTCTTTTTTTCTTTTGGAGAAATCCTTTCTACTACACCCCTTTGTTTTTTGGATTCTCTTCCTCTTTCCAAACTTGGATTGGGAGTTACTCCTGCCCTTAACTGAAATAATACTTTAACTGCATGCAGATTTGGGATACACCAACCTTTCAAGACATTGCCACCCTGAAGAGCCGCAACTCTCTGCACATTTTCACAAATGCTAAATCACACCATACTAGTATGATTTAATGCATGAGTGAATCAGTTTGCAGGTGTATATATTTAGTGAATCCCAAGGGTGCATTTAGACTTGTAAGTCAAGGCATTTGTGCTCCTCATCGCTTCCACTTAGATGTGCAAACAACAGGAATTGTATTGGGGCAAGATGGCGGCCGTGTTGATGGCCGTGTGAGAATGTGTTCTCACCTCCTCCGCAGTAAAGGACGCCAGGAATCTGCTTACCCGTTTCTTTTGTTTCGGCTGTGGCGGACCTGAGGTTCCCTGGGTGTGGAGGTTTCCAGTGCGGTTCTTAATCCGCTGGTGGTCCGTTCGGCTGTACGAGGAAACCGGGAGTGAACAGTAATGCGAACAATGCGAACAATGTGAACAGCAATGCTGCGAACATCGTCAATGCCCCGAATCTTGCTGACCTCATGACTACGCCAGCTGGTGCTGGAGCTGTGACCCCGTCTGCGCCTACACAGAGTGTACCGGTTGCTACTACGTCTTCTAAGGCTATTCAAGGTGAGACAAACGTGAACGTAAGCAAAAAAGGGTCTAAAGCCCCTACAGTTCACACAATATTCATAAAGAAGGGTAACACCGCTAACGCGAAAACTAACATCGCGATAACATCAAGTGGCAGCTCTGATACTATTAACATTACTGACACCCCTGTAAATATCAATGGCTCTGCTCCCTCTGTGTGCATCACCAACCCAGCGGCCGAGGTGAATAAAGTTCAGCGAGTGGTAAATGAAGATCTGGGTGACGCGGAGTCCGCAATTTCAGAGGGCAAGTTTTATTCTATGACAGACCTTTCAGTGGTTTCTGAGGATGATGGTAATAGCTTGCCAGGAGAATGAGGAGATGAAGACGAATTTATGGGGGTAGATGACGATGATATAGAGCAGTCGCCTATCCAGATTCAGGGTCTTGTTGATGATCAAGAGACTGTTAGATGGAATTTAGAGGCAGAGAGATCGACACAAGTGATGTCTCCTCTGGTTCAACCCGCCTGGGAAAGTGGAGCAAGTGGGGAGCAAGAACTAGATCACAACCAGGATTTGGTGGAGGAGAAAGGAGATGGGGCTACTCTGGACATTATCTATAAGAGTATTATGGCACATTGTGCAGAGACCAAAGTCGAAAGTAGTCGCACCCAGGGGGCAGTTCGGAAGCTCCAAAACACGATGCGGCGAATGGTCAAATCAATTAATGAGCTGACCACGAGAGTTACTGAAACAGAGGAGTGCATTGCAAGCGTTGAGGACTCATTGATAAAACAACAAGTGGCTATAGAGACTCTGCAGTCAACGAGATCAGATGTAGAATGGAAGTTGACGGACCTAGAAAATCGCGCAAGGCGCAATAATTTACACGTTTTAGGCATACCCGAAATGAGAGAAGGGAAAGATGCTTGTAAATTCATTATTGAGGTCTTCACAGAAGCCTTTCTAGCTAAGTGAATGGCAGTGGGAAAGCGAGGTCATCAGGGCACATCGATTCCCGTTTACCCAGCGAAAAAGTCATGGAGAATTCAATCCAGCAGGGGGATCTAAAGGGGGATCTAAAGTACAGGCACGAGCGATACTGATATGTCTTAATAATTTTATTCTGAGAGAGGCATTATATGACCAAGCACGCTCGGACAGGCGTCGCACAGGCAGTGGATGTGAATTTTTTGTCCGTCCAGATTTTTGCCCTACAACTGTGAGGCTAAGATGACAATTCCGACAACTGATCTCGCCGTTTCAACTGAAGGGGGCACAAGTATTCCTGCTAAATCCTGCGAAGCTGAAAGTGATCTATAAGGGACAGTCTAAATACTTCACTTCAGAGACTCAGGCACAAGCATAGTGGAAGTCCATGGACATCAATACTTGAATTTTCAATCAAAAGGGGGGGGGGAAGGGGGGAAACATTATTTAAAATGCTTCACAGGGTGTGAGTTTGGTACTACAAAGAACTCAGCTGACTGCGGTCAATTTAATCTCAATTTTTTTTTTTCCTTCTTAGATCTTTTTTTATCAGCTGACCTTAGTCTAATTCAGTAACACAAATTAAGATCATTATAGTACTTTATGAACTCTGTTTAAGTGTAGAATAATGGGACCACTTATAACTGAAACAATCAGATAGGCTTGATAAGATATCTGTTTTCCTTTCTTTTTCTTTTTTACTAGTTTCAGGATATTGACTAAAGGTTTAAATGCAATAGAGATGCTTCTTTTTTTTCTTCAGCCTGACATTTAGTAAGGAACGCTGGTTAATACAGTCGCCTCGGATTGGTTAGAGGTAGTTTACTTTATTTGTTATTTCTGACGAAAGACATGGAAAAAGCATTAAAAAAGGGTGGCGGCCTGGTGGACTTTCTGTGGAGTGGGGCACTCGCACACTCGCATCACCGAGGACTATGTCCTTACGCCCTGTTGTGGGTGGTAGGGGAGGGGAGGGTGGAAGGGAGGATGGGGTCTGTTGGGGGTGGGGTGGCTGGGGGGGTCAAACATAAAAAGAGTTCATGAGCACATTTTTTTCTTCGTTGTATTTCTTTGTGTGGTATGCAAGGCAGTGATGGAATGTCTAGCTGTTTTTTTAAGATTATGGAATGGCAGCTGGAATGGTAAGAATAGGTACATTGAATGTCAGGGGTCTCAATGCCATACATAAAAGGCAACGGGTCGCCAGGGAACTGCAGTGGCTCTGTTGCGATATCATTTGTCTCCAAGAGACGCATGTAGCTTGGACTAAGCGGACGTTTTTGACTGAACTTGGGTACAATGTTTTAGTATGCACCAAACAAACTTGTACGGCTCGTGGGGTTGCCATATTAGCTAAAAAGCATGTCATCAGCACGGCCCGTGTTTTGGAGGACAGTGGTGGCAGATGGGTAATTATCGAATGTATCATAGGCTTTTTTAAATGTACGTTATGCTCCATTTATGGCTCTAATCTTGATGAGTCCGCTGTTTTAGATCACCTTAATGTTGAGCTAGCAACTTGGCCAACCCCAGTAATATTTTGTGGGGATCTGAATATTAATCTTCAACCAGATTCATTAGGTAATGATGACTATTTGTATGTTGGAAGGAAACCAAAAGTATATAGGTCACTACAAGCACTTCTCACTTCACATGGTTTGGTCGACGCTTGGTCCCATCTCAGGGGTGGTAACCCCGGCTATACTTTCTTCTCGGCACCTCACCAGAAACTGGTGCGGTTGGATTACTTTTTTGCACCACAATGTATACTTTCCGGTGCACAAATACAAGTTTATCCGCGAGCCACGTCAGACCATGGCCCTGTTGTCCTCTCTATCAAGTCAAGTTCCCCTGTCAGTAAGCCCTGGGAATTTACGTTTGACCGCAAGCTGCTGTTGGATATAAATTTCCAGGAGTATATGATGGATTGGGTAGTAGAGTTTTTCAATCATAATAGAGGGAGCACAGAGATGGGGATAGTGTGGGCCACGTTCAAAGCTGTTTAAGGGGGGAGGTTCTAAGTTATGGGTTATTCATACAAAAGCAATTACGTGCTCAGCTGCAGGCGCTATACAGTGACCTAGGAGAGGCCGAAGAGCGGTTGGTGCAGGATATACGTTCAAGTAGAGATACCCAGGGCTCGGCAGCGGAGGTAGCTAGATGTAAGGCAAAGGTAAACCATAAATGGAGCAGAGAGGCGGCAAAAACCTATACTGTCAAACGACAGCTTCTTTATGAGTATGGGGAGGCAAGTGGCAGGTGCTTGGCCCAGAAAATGAGAACGAGGGAAGCCGCACAAAGAATCAATAGTATCAAGGATACAGTTGGGCAAGTGGTAGAGAGTGAAATGGAAATAGTGGAAGTTTTCAGACAGTTCTATACTCGATTGTATACCAGAGAAGATTATGATAGCAGTAAAGCCACATCTTTGCTGGGACAATTGAAATTTCAGCTAAGCTAGAGGCCCCAATATTGATGTCTGAACTTGAAGCGGCAATTAAAGGACTCCCAGCAGGAAAGGCAGCGGGTCCCGATAAGCTTCCGTTAGAGATGTACAAATGTTTTTTTCAAGCTTTGAAACACGACATGTTAGCTACATTTAGGCTGGCGCAGACCGGATCGTATCCTAAAACATGGGATGAGGCCAGTATAGTGGTTTTTAGGAAAAAAGGGAAAACCTGCAGGTCAACTAGCCTCATACCGGCCTATCTCATTGTTAAACACTGATGGAAAAATGTATTCGAAAATATTGGCGGCAAGGCTTTCAGGTGTGATATCTACGCTGGTTTCTGTGCATCAGCATGGGTTTATTCCCAAACGAGGCACAACCGATCACATTAATCGGGTTATCGCTTTAATAGACTATGCAAACGGTTTGGAAGTACCGCTAAGCCTTATACTACTGGATGCCGAGAAGGCTTTTGACCAAGTGTCATGGGCTTTCCTATGGGATGTGATGAAGTCTCGAGGGTTTGGTCCAAAATATATAAAAATCTATACAGACATTGTATCAACAGCCAAGAACACGGATCTATGTAATGGGGCTGCAATCGGCATTGGTTTCAATACAAAGTGGAACAAGGCAAGGCTGCCCGTGTTCCACTTTGCTATTTGCCCTTTACATCGATCGTTTTTAAAAATGATGGAGAACAACTCTCGGATTTCGCCAGTCATGGTACATCAGCAACAATATCGGGTACTAGCGTATGCTGATGATGTTGCTGTACTCTCTCCAAAGCCTGCTGTGGCGATGCCCGAGATTGAACATCTAGCAGCGGTATATGGCTCAGTATCTGGGTACAAATTAAACACTGCTAAGACTCAGATTCTATGTGTTAACATCAAGTCTTTTTTAGATACTAGGGTTCTTACAGAGGTCACATATTTAGGGGTACAGATAAGAGCCCTCGCCTCCACTACGATACAATCTAACTGGCAGAGATTACTCACTGAGATCCGAAAACAACTGGATCAGTATGAATGCCTTCATCTAACCTTCATCTAACGCTAGTTGGCAGATGTAATACTCTAAAAATGATGGTATTACCCAAGATCCTCTATTTTTATCGGTGTGTACCATTAGAGATCCCCCTTAGTTACATTGCACAATGGCACAATTGCACAATTGCAGTTGATCTGTATGAAATTTTTATGGTCTCAGGGAAAGGAGACGCGTGCAAAAAAATATATGGTTTTGCCAAGGGCTGTAGGAGGGTGGGCGGTACTGGATTTTCTTTTAGATTACTACGCTTGCATGCTCCATCACATGAACATCTTACTTACAGGGGTAGGACCCCTGGAGCCAGCACTACAACCCTCAATATACAGTCTACTTCTTGGTGTGGAAGCTAGGAATTGCCTTTTCCTCCATATGGACTGGAATTATTACAAATGCACCAGATTTAAGGTGGTTGCTGCCGCTTATAAATTATGGAAGGCAATTAAAAAGATCTATAAAATGGAAAAGGTCTCTAGATATACTCCATTGACTGCCCTGTTTTTTTATCCTAGTATCTGTTGGGATTGTATAGTGGTGAACTGGCGAACGAAAGGCTTAATAATTTTGGGGGACTTATATACAGGGGACGGTTTAAAATTATTTACCGAGTTAAAGGAACAATATCAACTTCCAACTACACATTTTTTTAAGTATTTGCAATTACGTGATTACTTACTGAAAACTACTGTATCCATCTCACCCAATCCTCTCATTGACGCCAACAAGAAAGGAGCTCGGATCGGGGTATTGTATAACTTAATGCTAGAGGCCATGCCTAATGATCTAGAAGCACAAGCAAGCAAATGGGAAAATAGGCTAGGATGCCATGGTATTCTGCTTGAAAGGTCAATCGAGCTTGCTGGACGAGTTCTTATGTCCGCCAACCTTGTGACTCAACATTATAAAACCGTATTTTATTTGTACCACACTCCAGATAAAATTTCAAAGTTGGGTGGGGACCCGGATGGGAAATGCTTTAGGTGCAGTACTCAACATGCGGATGTGATGCATATTTTTGGTACATGTGTTAAATTGAAGGAATTGTTTAGGCATGTAAATAAGTTTCTTTCTGAGATTCTGGGTATTCCTTTTCAGCTTACACTCACGCAGATTTTATTGGGTATAGATTCGGGGAGTGCCCAGGCTGTGTCTAGTGTTAACACTGGTTATTTGATATTTGTCGCCACAGCGGTTCTAAGGATATGCATCGCCTTGTGCTGGCTACAAAGTGATCCCCTTTCATTTGAAGCATGACGGGCCCGGTTTCTACTTACCTATAATATTGAACATAGTTTGTATGCGCTGAAAGGAAGGCGGAAAAGGGCACTCGGGCAGCAAATTTGGGGTCCGGTTAGAAAATATATACGCAGAAGACTGATTATTTTAGATTTTTCTTTGTACCATGATATATATTAATATTTTCTCTACGTCTTTATCACCGCCCTGATGTTTACCTATCTTGTATAATTGTATAATCTCTGAAATAGCGGAATTTCTCAGCATTTAAGCTTTGATTTTGTCTTTTGCTTTAATTCCTACAATATATTGTTATGTACACTGTTCTTGCAATCCCACAGTCGCATGTTGAGAAGCTCAAAGTTCGATTATGTGCTCATGATCTTTACTTCAATAAAAAAAAATAAAAAAAATAGATATGCAAACAACTCTCAAAATCAGACCCTGAATGTCTTGAATGATGATTTGTTGTTTGATATTTCAACCCTGTAAGATGAATGTTTTAATTTACATGACTTACATTTTTTAGCTTTTAACTTTCACTTTCGATGTGTTCTTTTCTGCTGTACCTTTTTGCTGTCATTCTGTCGAATATGAAAAGGTCAAGACGCGCAATGCCAACCTTGAGGAAGCTCTCAAATGTTACGCCACAAACTTGCAGTCGCTAGCGGATCACTATCTAAATCCAGGTTAGTTGAAGGTGAAGAAGGACAGATGAGTATGTCAATGTACAATGCCATTGCTGTGTGGGATTTCTGCGGGGTTCATCTTGTAGTCCCTTCTCTCTCCATGGTTTGATTGCATGACATGGTAACAGCGATCTTCACAGCAGTCAAGTGTCCTGGCTGGCTGGGAAACGGTAATGAAATGTGGGCCTGCTGTTTTACTTGATGTACACGTACTAAGGCCAGCAAGAGCTGACAAGAAAGGTCTTGTCTGCAGTGCTTTGAACCCAACAGAGAATGGATCCGTGCAGAATGCCTGCAATGAGAACAGATGTTTTGATTGAACTGAGCCAGATTCAGGAAGCAACCTTCGCCAGCTTTAAGGTCACATATTCAAAATCATAACGAGAACACATGACAATGAAAATGGCTTTTTTCTTATCCTTCTTATAACGACACATTTTTTGTTCTACATTAGCATTGCATGAATTTCTAAAAAAACATCTAGAGATCTTAGCCCTATACAATGTGAATATAGCTACACACTCTGCCCTCAAGGATTAACTTGAAACCCACGTTCAATGCTTACTAAACGTCTTCAGAATGATTGGTTTATTTGTTTATAGAATTTAGGACATAGCTGCGATGAAGACTGGCAGAATATTCTGCATCAAATATCAATCAATTGTTTATTTTGGATATAAACAATTCCTACAACACCTACATCTAAAATCCAATTCATAAAAACGGAATAAAAACATGAATAACATTCTAATATCATTTCAGCACTTTTCGTGACGATCTCTAAACATAAACTTTGCCAATGATTTTGAATTATTTTTTGCCGTTCCTTTGACCGGATATGAAACGTATCTTTCCTTTTTTAACGGAAACGAATTCAGCCTCGATGGACATATAGAATATTATAATTGAGAACGAGTTTAAAAAGTAAATATTCAAGTAAAATTGTTCATGCACAAGTAGATGAACAATAGGCACCTGTAGGCAGGATAATCAGACAGTGTAACAATCACAGAATTTGACTGACTGCCTTTCCACAGCTTCCCCCTTTTGCTACGTATCAGCGGACTGATGATGTTAGTCATGTTAGTCATGTTATGCAGACTTGTAGAGTACACTATCACCCAGGAGGGTATCCTTGAGCTAAGCAGGTGTGAGCCTAGCCAGTTACTCAACAAAAGGGCCTAATTCCGAATAATACACAACTATACCTCCTAGGTAGGCTATTTTTATATTTTTTCAGTCATACGTGTATGTTTATTTGGATAAAACAATCAACCACCGGCATGTCCCAATATTCCCACCAAAATAAGAATGATACTGGCACATTAGTCATAAGAAGTATGAGAGAATATGACAAAATATGAGGTGGGTCAGAAAGTGCCTCACTTAAGCAACCACCACAGAGCTGTTGGTAGGTGCTCACCAGTGAGCTCACTTTGTCATCAGCGGCACTTTCATGACAAAAAAGTAAAGGTAAGTGACCTAACTCAACTAAATGCGAACAATGAGAAAAGTGAAGAAAATAATCTTTCCCAGTAATGTGTAAGTAAGAGTCACCTGAACTCCCCATTAAAATAGGTTGTGAACACCTATCATATGTATTTAATATTGGTCTAGTGTTCACTCCTAGTTAAAACAACGGCATGTTTAGACCAATTTAAGTTAAACAGACGACATGTTTCATTACCTTACAATTTTGCGGCAATTTCATCAGGGCACGGTAATACATATCCACCTCAATGATACTGGGCCTGCAGTGGTTAATAAAAACAGAGAGAAGGAAAAGTAATGCCAAGTAATAAACAATTTAAATAACAGCATGTTACGGTTCCTGTTATGTCCCTCATGTGTTGACAATCCTCAGATCTAGTGTCATATTAAAGGAAAATCATAGTTACCAGGTGGCTGCCAGCTGGACGCCTACCAGCAGTTCACCAGGGAGGGCCTTCCCCTCATATGACGTTAAATTGCAGAGAAACGCCCGTACAATTCCGCATGGCTATCGCCCTTTGTCACATATTTGCCATCGTAAAGAAAGCCATCCTGGAGAAAGCCTGAGTGGACATGCACACCCACTCACTCATTTGTTCTAAAAATCTGAAAGTGCCACGTTAGTGATAGATTCCTTACCTTAGAACATCCCCAGGCGTCAGACTGGATCCGGAACGTTTTGCTTAGCAGTACCCCTGCGCATCAGTAGGAGGCGTCATGTGGCTCCGCGTCCGTCGTGGCGTCGTATACACCGAGATGACATCATGGAGACTACTTAGGCGCCACCCATGCGCGCTGATGTCAGTTCTTTCTTTTTCCGCGCCGAAAGCACAGATCCGGATTGAGCACGTACCTCAGTCATTTTTTGACTACTCTTTTAAGACTTTTGTCTCCCCTTCTGTCTCCTGGTGCTCGTAGGGCCTAGAGACCGACCATGACTCCTGCGACTGCCAAGACTGTCGAGCCATGGCCCCGAAGGCCCTGTGGGAGCAGTGCCAGAAGTTGCTTGAAGTCCGGTATTCCTCTCACCGCCGCTCCGTGTCTAGGGGCCATTCCGGGGACCGCTCACGTGACCGGAGCCGTTGCTCCTCGGGCTCCAAGTCTTCACCCTCAGATTCCGGTAAGCGACGCCATAAAAAGAAGTTGAAGAAGTATGTTCGCTCTCCGATGTCCCCCCGTCGCTCCCCAGAGGCGGACGAGGGGGACAGGGGCTCCACCCCTGCGGCTCCTTTGGAGCCGGGGAATCCAATGGCCTACCCGCTATACCCTGGTCCGTCGGTGACTCCCGAACAGGTTGCAAGAGTGTCTTGCTGCCTTGGACTGCCTTTACAGGCCCTGGGGCTCCGGCCGGCGTGCCTTCGGGCCCCGCGGTCCCGTGTCCAGAACCTGCAATATGCACCACGAAATCATTCAGAGGGCCCAATGCTACCAGTTTCCCCCTGATAAGTTATGCTGAAAATCGGGAAAGTGAATGCCAGGCAGTCCAACCTGCAGTTTGACTCCCTCAGGGGGCCCAAGACACCTCAAGTAGAGGGGAGTGATATGGATGCTCTGAGGCTCGTGCGGAGAATTGATGTCCCCGATGAGGATATGAAGGCACTCTTCAGGTCAATGCAGAACCGCCTAGTCTTCATTGACACCCAAAATTGCCGCATTAAACACACGTTTAGACACCATAGCTTTGGAAGCCTGCTCCAGGCCTAATAATAATAGAATACTGGGAATCCATGAATCAGCCAACAAGGGGAAGATGGAGATTTACATAGAACATATGCTGTAAATACTCTTTGGAGAAGAAGTTTTCTCCAGATTACTTGTATTTGAAATTTCGTACAGATCCCTTATGACAAGGCCCCTGCCTAGAGGCTCTGCCCAGCCTATCATAGCGCAGTTTCTCGGCGAGTACATGAGAAATGTGACCTCAAGTTCGAGGGCAACTAAATTTAATTCTCACAGATTTCATGTTTGCCTTGCAAGATGCTCACTGAAAATATCCCTCAGTGAAGCAAAAAGTTATACAACCCACAATACCAAACGCCATGTTATATAAAGGGGCACCTCCAGTCTACCTATCAAGGCAAACAACATGTCTTTAAGATTCTGAAACAAGCAGAGGACTTTATGAAAAATCTAGCTGGGAAGGAAAGTTGCAGAGTCTCCCCTGCGACAGACCACACTCCCATCCCGTCATGAGGTCTCAGATTAATATCATGCCCTTTAGTGGGGTTTGCAGAGTTGCCTACATGGTCCCTACCGGCTTGGGGGACCACAGTGTAACACGACAGTACGTATGGGTGCTAAACATGGGAGGATGGCTGGCTGTATTCCGGCATGATTAACTATGGCCGGCATGTACATATCTCCACCTCCTACACCCTTAACTCCAAGTTGAGGACTAAACCAGCAGCTACCTGAGTGCACCCCAGGGGTTAATCTCACTATTTTGTTCTTTTCTAGTTGGAGGGGTAATTGACTCACTATATTCTATCACAGGCAGATGTTAGTAGGGAAAAATGCGTTTCCTGGTGGGACTTGGCCATCAGCGTGGGTGGGGGAAGGGTTTGGATTATTTTGGGAAAGGGTTTTAGTTATCCAGCTGCTGCACCGCATAAACACTAGACAACAGCGACTGACGTTGAAGGGTAGTAAGTCTCATTGCATCAGGTTGAGGCCACTTCCAGCTGGGAAATGATGTCAGCAGGCATGACAGCACATGCACGAATGACGAGATGTATCACTTGGAATGTGAGAGGTCTCAATAATCAGAGGAAAATGAGGCTGGTTCTTGTATACTAAGACAGGCACCAAATTAGTGTGGCCCTGCTACAAGAGACCCATTTTATACAACATACATATAGACTGTTAGCCAGACGCTGGGCTTCATATTGCTTTACTCCCCCTACTCCTCCTAAATGTGAGGAGTAGCGATTCTCCTTAAGTCTAGCATCACTTTTGCAATGCTTGGATGCATCAGTGACAGTCAGGGGCGTTATACAATCTTGTTGGGGCTGTTTACTCATATTAGGCTAACTGTGGTTAACTGCCATGGACCCATTGTAGACAACCCATGTTTTTTTGATTAGCTGTGGGGACGGGTGCTCTCCACAGACCTCTAAACTCTCATAATGGGGGTGACTTTAACTGCATCCTATAGGGTGACATGGAAAGATCTTATGAAAGCCTCCAACAGAAGTCAGTGGCAGTCGTACATATTAACAACATGATGACTGATCATGACTTACTGGATATCTGGAGGACCAGACATCCGGACACAACATAGGGCACACACTATTCACATGTACATGGCAGCTGGCATCACCATGACTCTTAGTTGATATATAGAGATGCAGGCCACTGGGTCGGGGAGGTTGAGCACTTGGCCCGTACACTGTCAGGTCTTACACCGATGCTAATGTCAACCCAGACGGGTCTCTCCATCACTGAGCTGTTGGATCCAGAAGGTGAGGCTTCGCCTTCGGAGTCGCAGATTCAATCGCCGACTCCGGTTTTGAATCCGTCTCAGGCGCCGTCTCCGGCTCGAGGATGAAGACGTCCCTTTGAATGAGGGTTCGATGACACGACCACCTGTGGAAGAGGAGGCAAATCAGAAACCTCTGAAGGGTCAGTCTGTGGGTTCTTACCCACCTTTCCCAGCTCCAGGTCAAGACCCTACTGCGTTTTTAAACGCTATGTATGGTGTTTATTCCAGAGCATGGTACCCCTCTGGTGCACCTTCGTGTCCTATGGGTCCTCTGGCGTATAGTTTAGGAGTTCCCCACTCTTATGCTCCAGCTCCCTTCATGCCATTTATGCCGGCTCCGACGCCGCCTTGGCATTATTCGGCGCCGCCGAGGTTGTCGACGCCGATACCGATGTCGCCGGCTCCAAGTCGACCTCGAGAACAGCGCCCTGGGCCTAGGGATTCGATCTCGACGTCGATACCGGCTCCGTCGGAGTCGTTCACGGATCCAACGGCGCGGCTGTTGAAAGAGAGATCCAGAAGGGATGCTCAGTGCCTCATAGAGGAGCAAAGATATAGAGAAGCTGAGGCTGAGATGGAAGAAGGTGAGCTTCAGGAGGACTGTTTTGAAGATCTAGGAGAAGCTAGTGGTCTGGAACTAACTTTCTCCTGAATGGGAGCTGCCATCTGTGTCTCATGCCCCTTCAAAGGATGTTAAGCCATACCACATGGTCATGAGGAAGGCTGCAGAACTTTTAAATTTAACCTTGCCTACAGTGGTATATAAATCCAATGACTGAGGTTCTCCATTCCCCAAGTTCTGTTATTCAACCGTTGCTTCCCTTTAATGAAGCATTAACTGAACCTATTTTGGAGGTTTGGAGCAAGCCTCTTACTGCTCCTGCAGTGGCTAAAAGTGTTGCAAGGAGGTATAGAGTTGCACCTGGGGATCCTGAGTTTTTATCCTCGCATCCTTTGCATGAAAGTCTGGTTATTCAGGCAGCCTGTTCAAAAAAGACTGTGGGTGTATTCCCTCAAGTGCCTGGGGATAAGGAATCCAAGAAACAGGATCAGACTGCGATGAAATCTTTCTCTTCAGCAAGTATGGCTTTAAAATCGACTAATGCCACTTGCCTTATGGGTAGATACATACATGCCCTTATGGATTCATTGCGACTGTTGGCTCCTAAAATTCCTGATGACAACAGGAAGGATTTTGATGAGGTATTGGCTGATGCACAGGCAGCTGCACGTCAAGTGATCCAGAGCGGGCCAGACACCGCTGATTCAGTTTCTCGCATTATGGGAACTGCTGTTGCCTCTAGAAGGGCTGCCTGGCTGAAGTCATCATACACCATAATAGGCCCACGCCGGCATGATGACATCAGTTCCCTTTTTTCCGAGTCGTCGACGTTAACGGTTTCGGGGAATCTCTGTAGCTGTTGGTAACTTTGTTACTGTTTTCTCTGTTTTCTTACTTCTTTGTCTCACTGAAGATGTCGACTAAGAAGACCGGATTCAAGCCATGTAGAGAGTGCGGCAAAATGATGTTGATCACGGACCCGCATGAGGACTTTATCTGGTGCCTGAGTTCGGACCATGATGTCGATAGCTGTTCTACGTGTAAGAAGATGAATCCGAAGGCACTTCGAGAGAGGGAGACTAAGCTTTTAATGGCGGAGTTAAGAGGAAGTAAAGAAAAGAAGACTTCGAGATCCCGTTCGAGAAGGGCGAGATCGAAGTCGAGATCGAGGTAGAGGTCAAGATCACGCTCGGCGTCGCTTTCGAAGTCGTCATCCGATCATGCTTCGAAGTCGAAAAAGAAGCATAAGAAGTGAAGGCATGAATCTCGGCATCACTCCAGTAAGGATTCTGACTCGAGACGGAAGTTGCCTAAGAGGAAGCATGGGAAGAATATAGTGTCTCCATCACCTGAGGTCTTGGATCCAGAAGGTGAGGCTTCGCCTTCGGAGTCGCAGGTTCAATCGCCAACTCCGGTTTTGAATCCGTCTCAGGCGCCGTCTCCGGCTCGAGAGGATGAAGACGTCCCTTTGAATGAGGGTTCGATGACACGACCACCTGTGGAAGAGGAGGCAAATCAGAAACCTCTGAAGGGTCAGTCTGTGGGTTCTCACCCACCTTTCCCAGCTCCAGGTCAAGACCCTACTGGGTTTTTAAACGCTATGTATGGTGTTTATTCCAGAGCATGGTACCCCTCTGGTGCACCTTCGTGTCCTATGGGTCCTCTGGCGCATAGTTTAGGAGTTCCCCACTCTTATGCTTCAGCTCCCTTCATGCCATTTATGCCGGCTCCGACGCCGCCTTGGCATTATTCGGCGCCGCCGAGGTTGTCGACGCCGATACCGATGTCGCCGGCTCCAAGTCGACCTCGAGAACAGCGCCCTGGGCCTAGGGATTCGATCTCGACGTCGATACCGGGTCCGTCGGAGTCATTCACGGATCCAACGGCGCGGCTGTTGAAAGAGAGATCCAGAAGGGATGCTCAGCGCCTCATAGAGGAGCAAAGATATAGAGAAGCTGAGGCTGAGATGGAAGAAGGTGAGCTTCAGGAGGACTGTTTTGAAGATCTAGGAGAAGCTAGTGGTCTGGAACTAACTTTCTCCTGAATGGGAGCTGCCATCTGTGTCTGATGCCCCTTCAAAGGATGTTAAGCCATACCACATGGTCATGAGGAAGGCTGCAGAACTTTTAAATTTAACCTTGCCTACAGTGGTATATAAATCCAATGACTGAGGTTCTCCATTCCCCAAGTTCTGTTATTCAACCGTTGCTTCCCTTTAATGAAGCATTAACTGAACCTATTTTGGAGGTTTGGAGCAAGCCTCTTACTGCTCCTGCAGTGGCTAAAAGTGTTGCAAGGAGGTATAGAGTTGCACCTGGGGATCCTGAGTTTTTATCCTCGCATCCTTTGCATGAAAGTCTGGTTATTCAGGCAGCCTGTTCAAAAAAGACTGTGGGTGCATTCCCTCAAGTGCCTGGGGATAAGGAATCTAAGAAACAGGATCAGACTGCGATGAAATCTTTCTCTTTAGCAAGTATGGCTTTAAAATCGACTAATGCCACTTGCCTTATGGGTAGATACATACATGCCCTTATGGATTCATTGCAACTGTTGGCTCCTAAAATTCCTGATGACAACAGGAAGGATTTTGATGAGGTATTGGCTGATGCACAGGCAGCTGCACGTCAAGTGATCCAGAGCGGGCCAGACACCGCTGATTCAGTTTCTCGATTTGGGAACTGCTGTTGCCTCTAGAAGGGGTGCCTGGCTGAAGTCATCAGACTTTTCGGCGGACGTTCAGGCTTGCGTTATTGGATTTGCCCTTTGACGGTGTTGGTCTTTTTGGTAAAAAAGCTGATACAGCTTTGGAAAGATTAAAGGACAGTAGGGCTACTGCCAAATCTTTTGGGCTGCAGACTAGAGGTTCATCTACCAAAAGGTATCGAGGGTTTGGACGTTCTTCTTTTCGTCCATACCGTCAAGGTCAACAGCAGCAACAGCAGCAACAGCAGAATCCGCTGTATAAATCATACAGGGGTAAGCAAAGAGCTCGTCCTCGAGGACGTCAATCCTCCTCCTCCTCCACCTCTTCCAATCCCCCAGCCACAGAAAAGCAGCCCTAGATCCGCCATTCCGGATCATGCGGGTCCTGTAGGGGGTCGGCTTACCCATTTTCGACGGGATTGGGAATCGGTTACATCAGATCTTTGGGTTCTCAATCTCGTAGAGAATGAGTATGCTCTTCCCTTTCGGGAATTCCCTCCCAATTACCCTCCTTGCCAAGGTTTTTGCATGGAGGAACACCTGTTACTCCTGCAGGAGGAAGTCCAGACACTGTTAAGAAAGGGTGCGTTAGAGATGGTTCCAGAGCAGGAAAGCGGTCAGGGATGCTACTCCCGGTATTTCCTGATACCCAAGGAAATCCTGGATCTCAGGATCTTGAACCTTTACCTAAAACAGGAGAAGTTCAAGATGCTCACCCTTGCACAGGTTCTTCAGGCGCTGATGGAAGAAGACTGGATGGTGTCAATAGACTTGCAGGATGCATATTTTCACATCCCTATCCTGCAGTCGCACAGGAAGTATCTCCGTTTTACGGTAGGATCACAACATTACCAGTTTGTGGTTCTACCGTTTGGTCGTACTACTGCGCCTCATGTCTTCACCAAGGTGATGGCTTTGGTGGCAGCACATCTCAGAAGATCGGGGATACCGGTATTCCCGTATCTGGACGATTGGCTGACCAAAGCAGAATCCCCAGGGAAGGTGCTCCATCATCTGCAAGTGACAACTCAGCTGTTGTACAGGTTGGGTTTTTCGATAAATGTGCCCAAATCTCACCTTGTGCCCTCCCAGCACAACCTGTTCATAGGTGCGGTACTAGATACAACTGTGTGTCGTGCATTCCCTCCTCCTCAAAGGATTCGCGACATACAGGAGTTGATTCCTTTATTTTACAATGGAGTGGTCGTTCCAGTACTGAAGGTCCTTCGCCTGCTCGGTCTGATGGCTTCCTGCATTCTGTTGGTCAACAATGCACGCTGGCACATGAGGGCACTCCAGTGGTGCCTCCGCAGGCAGTGGTATCAACACAACGGGAATCTCAGGGAGTCTGTGAGGATCTCCAGAGAAACTGCAGCGGATCTGACTTGGTGGAGAATGGAAGGTAACCTGTCTCAAGGGAAGCCCTTTCAACTGCCTCCAGCTGTGGCCACAGTGATATCGGATGCATCCACTCTAGGGTGGGGTGCTCATCTGGGGGATCTGGAGGTCAAGGGTCTTTGGTCTCCAGAGGAAAGGTTGCTTCACATCAACCTTCTGGAATTGCGGGCGATACGTTTGTCACTCAAGACCTTCCTTCCTTCCCACCGCGATGTGGTGTGTCACCAAACAGGGAGGAGTGGGGTCGCAGTGTCTCTGCAGGGAGGCTCTGCGTCTCTGGTCCTGGGTTCAGGACCATCAGTTTTGTCTGATGGCAAATCATCTGGCCGGAGTTCTGAACGTTCGTGCAGACAGTCTCAGTCGGCAGTTCTCAGCTGACCACGAGTGGAGGCTCCATCCTGAGGTAATTCATCACGTCTTTCGGATGTGGGGAATTCCTCAGATGGACTTGTTTTCCACTCGCGAGAATGCTCACTGCCCGTCGATCTGCAGTCTCCAGTATCTGATGCAGGGAGCTTTGGGGGATGCGTTTCAGTTGAATTGGGACTCAAGACTCCTTTATGCGTTTCCTCCCATACCCTTGATTCCTTGAGTTCTGAGGAAGATTCGCCAAGACCGGGCCCAAGTCATATTGGTCGCCCCAGATTGGCCAAGAAGGGTATGCTACACAGATCTTCTCCACCTCTCCTCGTGCCCGCCGCTCTGTCTCCCTTTCAGGGCAGATATCCTCTCTCAGATGGAGGGGCAGGTTCTACACCCCCACCTCAAGACCTTACACCTTCATGCCTGGAGATTGAACGGGGCAACCTGAATTCCTTTTCTCTCCCACATGATGTGGTGGATGTCATTCTTTTGGCTAGGCGTGACTCCACCAAATCAATCTATTCATACAGATGGTCTAAATTTGTCACTTGGTGTGGAGAGAAATCTGTTGACCCTTTGAAGGCTGGTTTGTCTGATATTCTGCAGTTTGCTCTTTCTTTGGCGCAGCAAGGGTTTGCTGTTGCCACAGTCAAGGGTTATCTTTCGGATCTGTCGGCATTTCTCTGTTTGCCGGATCAGCCGTCATTGTTTAAATCTCCTGTGGTTTTAAGATTTTTGAAGGGCCTTACAAATACATTTCCACCTACTCCCTTTATTGTGCCTCAATGGGACTTAAATCTGGTGCTTACTATCCTGATGGGTTCTCCTTTCGAACCTTTGCACAAGTGTCCCTTGAGACTTTTGTCTTTTAAGACGGTCTTCCTGGTTTCTATTACCTCGGCAAGGAGGATAAGTGAGCTTCAAGCTCTTAGTTCGAAGCCCCCATTCTTGACCATTCATGCTGAGCGAATGGTTCTTAGGACCAGGGCTGCTCATTACCCTTCCTACCTTCTATCCTCCCCCTCACCCTTCCAAGGAGGAGGAGAGACTTCACCGCTTGGACCCGAAGAGGGCGGTGAGCTTCTACCTGGACAGAACAAGAGAGTTCAGGGTGGATGACCAGCACAAGCGCACACTTTCAAGATGGATCATAATATGCATCAAGATCTGCTACTCCCTGGCGGGTAAGGAACCTCCAGAGGGTATTAGGGCTCATTCTACTAGGGCAAAGTCTTCAACATCTGCTTTGTCTAGGGGTGTGCCTGTAGAGGACTTTTGTAGAGCGGCAACTTGGGCCCCCGTCCACTCTTTCGCGAAGCCTTACTGCTTGGATTCCGAGGTGGGGAGGGACGGCCACTTTGCGCGTTCTGTCCTCCAGGATTTTCTGGTATAGGAGAGTGGACACCCTCCTCCATGAGTGGGGACTGCTGTGGGACTCTATTCACAAGGTGAGGAATCCACTGGCAGATGTATGCATCAGAAGAACAAGTTACTTACCTTCGGTAACGCTTTTTCTGGTAGATACAGTATCTGCCTGTGGATTCCTCACATGCCCACCCGCCTCCCCATTGTCCACTCTTCTATACCTTAGATAATGGCAATGTTTTAATGTATATATGTTATTCTCAAAAGTAGTGTTTTATTCTACTTGAATTACTGCATTGTCTTTACACTGTGTGTGTTATCTTGACTATTGTATACTGTGTATAAATCTACTGTTGTCGGTCCGTCTGTGTGCCTCGAAGGCACGTAAAAAAGGGCGGAACTGATGTCATCACGCCGGCG
Source organism: Lissotriton helveticus (assembly GCF_964261635.1). Classification (NCBI taxonomy): domain Eukaryota; kingdom Metazoa; phylum Chordata; class Amphibia; order Caudata; family Salamandridae; genus Lissotriton; species Lissotriton helveticus. The sequence continues at coordinate 1,144,129,566 of NC_136059.1, read as the reverse complement.
TGGGCCTATTATGGTGTCGGTGACATCAGCGGAGTAGCGCGCGATGCCGTGCATCTGTGACGTCGTTCACGTCGGCACGAAAGTTACAAACAAAAAATATCCGAATGTTGCTGACGCAAGGGGATATTCACAAGGTGAGGAATCCACAGGCAGATACTGTATCTACCAGAAAAAGCGTTACCGAAGGAAAGTAACTTGTTCATTGCAGGCTGTCATTGTGTTGTTTTTATTTAAGCTACTAATAAAACCTCAAAAAAGCTGGAATAGGGAGGGCATACTCTCCCTATAGAAAGTACGACCTAACTATGACTACACTATGGCGCTTGTGCATGTGTGTGCAAGTGTGTGAGTGTGTGTGTGTGTATATATTCACATATATTATTGATTTAGATATTTCATTTAAAGTATTTGATCATTAAAACATTTGTTCTGGTGGCAATAAATTGAAACTTTCACTTTCTTCATACTCACTTAACGGTATTACATATTTTAATTTAAACCGATATTTGCCACTGCCGGTTTTTTCCATGGTCTAAAACATGTAATGTGGAAGCAAGAGTGTGTATTCTTGATCAAACAGGGCTCTTTGTCATTATAGGTCAAGGACTGTTGATTACCATATGCACAACCATCTGCTTATTGCCTTTGGGGTATGATCTAAAGACATTAACATTAATAAACCAATGGATCTCTCTAGTTAGCCATCTATGTGAAAAGTATTAAAAGGAAATCAATAAAACCACATCCTGAGGGTAACATTGGACTTTATACTAGTGGGAGAGCTGCCACAATATCTTGTCTGAGAAGTGTGCCTACAGAAGCAATCTTTAAGGCAGCCCCTTAGGCTTCTCTTCAACCATTTTGAAATGTTATTACCTAGGTTCATATTTGTAGTCTAGCTTATCTATGGGCGGCACACGTTCTTTTTTTGCTCTTTGGCATTAGGTGAAAATCTTATGTTGTGTTGATAACATCTGTTTTCGATAGGTGTTGTACTTGAAGAAATCAAATTTCATTCACAGGCCTGCCTCCCTTGCATTACTTCAAGAAGTTCAGAGTTTCTCTTGGACTTGAATGCCTGGAAACTGAGGGGATAGGGATGCATGCTATTCCATTTGGGTGTTGTCACATCCGTTCGGGGCTATACAGTACAAGTATGACATAGGTAGCACTTTCCCTTGCTGTTGCAGTGTAAAACATGTTTCTGGGATCCCAGAACAGTAGCTTTAGCATTACAAAAATAAAGGATTTGCATAGTGAATCAAGTAACCTTGAAATCCATCACTAACCACAGCATGTATTTTTCTTGTTCTATATGTCTTTAGGTGTTTCATTACCAGTACACCAAGGATCAGATCCACCTCTGTGCATGAAATCACTTCTTGATGCATTAGGTGAATCCATGTCTCTTTCACAGAACCAGCTGAGACGAATGGACAATGAGGTAACACATGCACTCTTTAACTTCTCGACTAGCATTGTTATAGTTATATGAATACTGGAACTGTGATGACAATGAAAATGGTGCTATGCCCCTATAATCAAGGCCGTTGTATTTCATCTATTGCTTCAACATTCTTGTTTAGTTCTATTATTGTTTTTAAAAGTAACCTCAAAATGTGTACCTGTCTGCATATCACACTCTAAAGTAGAACCATCATATGGATTTTGGGGCCTTGGCTCAGACATATTCTAAGCCCTCTTTATGGAACATTTAAACTGTCCTAGGCATGCACGCTCTAGGAACCCACAAATATTATTACTATGTCCCTGCTCACGAGCCAATCTACCCCCAAGACCACCACCTTTCATCTGATCTGTCAACCTTTTCCCAGCTAAACCTTCATCAGGGAAGCCACAGGCCCCATCAGGAATGCATTTGTCATCTATATTACATATTACTACAGTAAGCAAGCAGGAAAGAAGGACTATTTGACATTCTTGACAACATGAAGATCAAACAACTTTTTGAACTGTCCCAGACCAAGGTCAACTCTATCAATGTAGTCTTTATTGCCATGCTTTTTTCCAAATAACACTGGGTTGGTCAGATCATGTTACTGTCTTAAATATTATTCCCTAACATCAAACACCCTCCTCTGTCACCCCAAAAATACCCTGCCACAGCACTGCTTGTTCATAAAAACCCTGAAGACTCATCCTACTAATCACAACTGACTTCAAAGTTGATGTCAGATTCCTCGTAAACTTAGCGACCTTCATCCTGAAAGCCAGTTTAACACTCACACTCCATTTATTGTAGGGTGCAATTAGTTAACTGTTTCCTCAAATGTCCTATGTGTGGTTGCAGTGTGTAGATTATTGTATTTAATGAGGAAAACAGGTCAGGGGGTTGCTTGTTTTTGCTATGTGGTGGGAGCTATTCTTTGATTTAAGGAATTGTGATCTCTTCAGGGAATTCCAAATTATGCCTAACACTTGTTTCTAGCGTTCTTGGGTTATCAGCGTTGTTCTTTCTGCATTTCAAGATGAGCCACTCGGATGTTTTGGATTTTGTGTATTCTATTTCATTTTGGTGGTCAGATGATGATTTTTGTCAGGTGGTAGGCCAATATTTGTGGTCTGTGTGAGGCAAAGTATAGTGTGTATACATGGTGGTCCTCTCCTGCTGCTGACATTTGGTTAACTGTAGTAACTGGCAGTGGATACAGGGAATCAGGAAACTCCTTCTGCTAGTGAGATAGGATCTTAGGTATGTAGCTAGCGGTTGGCATGGAAAGTCTGTGTACGTTTCCTTGTTCGGATTTAATTTGGTAGTCAGGGAAAAGCTATGACACAATAGACCATCATAAGAGAAAAGATCAGGAGGAGTGATTAGGTATTAGAAAATAAAATAAAACTATTGAGGAATAGGTGCACTCTAAGCTCTCTTTTCCCTCATTCAAATATAGATTACGAGTTTGATACTGAAACATATGTGCTGCAAGAAATAGCCTCCAGAGAATGTCTCTTGGTTTGGGTTTCCTAAGGATATATCAGGAGGTGTGCTAAAATACAATTTTTCTGTGTTTACTGACTGAAGTATGGCATCAAATCCTTATTTCATTCTTCGTAGTCAATAACTGGACGAAAATCAGACAAGACAGATGGCAACCTAATTTCCCTGCCCTCTTCAAAGTATTCAAACAATGAAAGGGGTTGGTCGTGCACTGCTTAGAGTTTATCCATATATAATGTTAGAACGTGCTCCTTTGGATACTCCCCGCTTGGAGTATATGTATCAGAAATAGTTGCACTGGCACCCTACGGTGCGAGTGTCTCCTAGGGCACTGTCAATTGTGCTGAATAAATCAGCCAAGTTTAAACTAATAAAGTTTTCAACAAGATTTTGTGTAAAGTCTCATAAGTATTTTATTTATACTTGTAGCTTTTTCTTTTAATCAATTTGAGCTTTTTTCCATGTTACAATGAATCTTTCTGCTCCATGTGCAGTCATCATCCAGTTAATTTTCAAAATACACGAAAATTACATTCCTTTTCCAATGCATTTCGGCCTAGAGGCCTTCATCAAGGGAATCTGTGAAGCAACGTAAAGATTGTATCTATCACAAAGTGTACAAAGCCATAGTACAGTAACATATATATTAATCTAACAAATGACATAAATTAGTAATCCCAGTTATTTGGATATTTACACTTCTTTATGTACCACTAAGCAATTCTATATAGCGTTAAAAATGTTCATAACATTTGTGTAGTCCATTTAGTGAACGTGGCTTGAACCTGGTTAATGAACCCGTGTTAATACACATGCTAAAATGACAAAGTATTTTGTATCGGCTTACACGTGTTAAATTCCTACTCAAAGAGAGTTAAACCCCTTTGTGTCGCTGTGTTTATGCGCGCTCATATGCCTTCCTGTATGTTGATGGCCGTTTAGTTATAAATTAACCAAAGTGACAAAGCGCTACTGATTTATGCCTGTTTACTCGAGCTACCAAAAACATTGAGACGCTTTCACCGAGATTACACTATACGCGGTGCGTCATAATTCGTGAACCGGGATACAATGTTACATGCTTTATCAAGTTCAAAGAACCGTCTTGGTTCTAAGGCCAGTTTAACAGTGATTGCAATACGCGGCGCGTTGTTATTTCTTACCGGGATGTGCTGCGGGCGACATGCTTGCTTAACGCTTCTGCTTCAATCTCTCTACCTATTAGGGAGTGTAAACAAATTATGTTGGCCAGACGGAACGGAAATTGAAAATCCGTTTAACAGAACATAAGAGCAACATCAGAACCAAAGTGATAAAGTCAGCGCTTGCAAACCACTTCATTGAACACCATCATCAAATTAATCAAATCAAAGCATGCATTTTGGAAGTGGTGCAAAGAAATGAAGAGGTGGACAATAAAAAGGCTCTATTGAAAAGAGAAAATTACTGGATTTACCATTTACAGACCCTGCGTCCAAATGGGATTAACGAAAGGACAGAATTCAGTTGTTACTTATAAATGTGGTTTTTGTAAAAAGATCGAATGCGTTATTGCAGTGCTGAGCATGTTTTAGATAATTTGTTTACACTCCCTAATAGGTTGTTGAACTTCATAGTTGTACCTAGATCCCTTCCACACCCCGTGGGATCCTGGCCCTTTAAAAATAAGCGCGCGCATTATTTAACCGAGTCCACATACGTCACACGCCAACTTTCGGGTAGAGAGATTGAAGCAGAAGCGTTAAGCAAGCATGTCGCCCGCAGCACATCCCGGTAAGAAATAACAACGCGCCGCGTATTGCAATCACTGTTAAACTGGCCTTAGAACCAAGACGGTTCTTTGAACTTGATAAAGCATGTAACATTGTATCCCGGTTCACGAATTATGACGCACCGCGTATAGTGTAATCTCGGTGAAAGCGTCTCAATGTTTTTGGTAGCTCGAGTAAACAGGCATAAATCAGTAGCGCTTTGTCACTTTGGTTAATTTATAACTAAACGGCCATCAACATACAGGAAGGCATATGAGCGCGCATAAACACAGCGACACAAAGGGGTTTAACTCTCTTTGAGTAGGAATTTAACACGTGTAAGCCGATACAAAATACTTTGTCATTTTAGCATGTGTATTAACACGGGTTCATTAACCAGGTTCAAGCCACGTTCACTAAATGGACTACACAAATGTTATGAACATTTTTAACGCTATATAGAATTGCTTAGTGGTACATAAAGAAGTGTAAATATCCAAATAACTGGGATTACTAATTTATGTCATTTGTTAGATTAATATATATGTTACTGTACTATGGTTTTGTACACTTTGTGATAGATACAATCTTTACGTTGCTTCACAGATTCCCTTGATGAAGGCCTCTAGGCCGAAATGCATTGGAAAAGGAATGTAATTTTCGTGTATTTTGAAAATTAACTGGATGATGACTGCACATGGAGCAGAAAGATTCATTGTAACATGGAAAAAAGCTCAAATTGATTAAAAGAAAAAGCTACAAGTATAAATAAAATACTTATGAGACTTTACACAAAATCTTGTTGAAAACTTTATTAGTTTAAACTTGGCTGATTTATTCAGCACAATTGACAGTGCCCTAGGAGACACTCGCACCGTAGGGTGCCAGTGCAACTATTTCTCTTCAAAGTATTCCTCAGAGACCCATTCTAGTACAGAACTGGGAATAATGGTATAAAAGAGTTAAGTAGATTTGCATTGCCTCTGCAAACTAATGCAAAAAATATCAGGTTGGTTCTCGTAATTGTTGACAATTGCTGGCCTTAGCATTTAGGTCCACTTATTTCCTAGTAGTCTCTTCATGGTCCTCAATTATTCTGGTGGATCAGCTAAAGTTATAGGAATCTTTTCCGATTTCTTTATGTTGCATTTTGTTTCCTGCCCTGGTTAGTTTATTCAAGATCAAGTAAAGCTGGGATATTTGTTAATTATCTTGCTGGCTCTGTCTTAGCTTAGGCTACCCCACTCCCTTAATGACAATGTTAGATCCCTGTTTGGATAATGTTCCCTTCTTACTTGCTCAAATTTGGAGCAATTTGCTGAGGAAAGAGTATGTGCTATCCAGAAAAGTGAAATGTATGTGATGACCTAATGACTCATTTTCACCTGTCGTCTTCAGGGACTCTGTTGATTGAGAAAACCCAAATGACACTGTTTCATTATAGATTGAAAGAAAAGCTTAAGGATGACTTGGTTCCTTCTCATCGTCCGACCTCCTTTGCTGACTTGATTGACGTAACTTTGTTAATAGAGCACTCTTCAGGAAAAAAGTAATGCAAAGTCTTGAGTGGGTCTGTCAGCTAGAATTTTTTTTTTTTAGTAAGAATAGAAATGTCTAGGAGTCCAGTGACAGGGGACGAAAAGGAACACTGATGGAAAGCTGGTTTGTTCCTCTATTATAGAGACTCAGGACATTTGTTTGATGTTTGCCATATTCATTCTCAAAATTACGTGGGAAAATTTCAGGCACCTAAGAAAGAGAAGAGAGAAATGTGTTAACTAACCTATATTAGATATTCAATGAATGGTTTAGATAATCAATTCATGTAGTATGTTTATGTCTCACAATTTGTATCTCAAACACAATATTTCTAAAAGAACTAAGAAGATTCCTAAGGACGTTATAACTCTTGATGGTTCACCAATGGACTCAGTTCCAGTTTGAGATGCATCTACCATTAAAGGCAACTGTTGGAAACCTTATAAAAGTTCTTCATTTTTTAGATTTCTCCAAAGGGCACATTTCATCCCATCTCCCAGCAAAGAATATATTTAAGACATTCACATATGTGCCTGCGTTGTGGCGCGGACTATGCTAGTTTTTTCCATTTAACAAGCCAATATTCAGATTTGGCAAACAATCATAGACAGGGTCTCTGAGATAAGTGACCACAGAAATTAGCTGCAGCCATTGCTTGTACTTCTGAAGTTTGTGAGGGAAGTGCCACCCAATAAATGACGATTCATTGCATTAGCCTTCTTGCTTACCAAGAATAGGATTGCTATGAACTGGGGATGCTGTATCACACCCACTGTTGAGGAATGGTCTAAAGGTATGTAACGACCGCATGGAAACCTAAATCACCATCATATCATCCAAAGCGCAACTCAAAGCCATCTTGGACCCTTACAGCAATATTTGTTATGAAAAGCTGAGGCGCAAAACACAGCAAAGATAGGCAAGTAGCAGTATGTCATCATATCTCAGTGCTCCTAACCTTGTATGAACACTGTAGGGAGTGATTCGCTCAATTAACAATACTGACCACAGAAGTATTGCTCTTATTGTCAGGTACTGGGCTTATGGCTGGTAGCCTTCTGAATGGTGTATACAGTCCCAAAGCTCTACAAAGTGATTGTATTGTGATGGACATATATTGATGTGACCTATTGCCGTTTATGGGTGTATACGTTTAAAAAAAGCTTGTTTTTTTACAAAGGAGTACTTTATTTTGATATCATAATTTCTCCTAATCATGCTCTATTTTTGCACTTCCCATACATCAGTTGGATTATCAGGAAAAATTAATTATTATCAAAGTTTTGCCATTGTTATGATTCAGTTTTTGCAAAGCCTTGGAACTGCTCGTCCCCCCCCCCCATAGGAAATATGATTGCATGTTTGAATTATACCAATTGAACCAGTTACCATTATTCCATCTAGGCACATCTATTCCTTGGTGAAAAAAATGTATACGTTCCTCCTCACGTGCTTAGGCATTTCTGTTTTTTGTTCCGAAGAAAGATTGAAACCCAGTACCATATATAGATTATAGACATTCGAGTCAAATCAAGATCGAAGGCATATTTCCTTTACCTCTTAGCAAAGATATTTTGGGATCTGTACAAGGAGGACACGTGATTAACACACATGACCTGAGAGACGCATATAATCTCCTGTATGAGAGAGAATGAAAAATGACAGGATGCACTAACCTTGCTTGCTGGATCCCAAAGGAGCAATGCCTTTTTCCATTTCTCATCTTCCCCACCATTAACCACATACAGAGGAATATGAAGGCCAGTGATTGACACAAGAAAAGGGGACTGGGATAAGAGAGAAACTAAAGATACAGGACTCCACTTCTAAACCTTGTCACTGTTGTCAAGAAGGCCTGCAAGATATAGTGTATCTTTGCATGACAAAGAAATATCTTCAGTAAACTGTCCCAAACTTTCTCACTGTGCATTTTCCTGTGGACGATAAGTTATAGTCTAAACTTGAATTCTGCAGAGCTGTAAGATGAACAACAATGTTATTATCCTATTGTTTGCTTCTCTTAGCAATTGGAATGTGCATACTAGAAGTCTAATACTTTGTTTCTGACATTTGTAAATGCATTTATAATAGTATTCCATTAGAAATTCTTACTCTTAAGGTGCAAGCTTATTCTTAGTAACATGTAACAATACTTGAAAGCTTAAAGAGCTCAGATAAATGTTCAATATAAAAGTTCAAATTAATTTGTATCAACAACACAACGTCAGGACTACTCTGTAATCCAAGTGTCCATCCAAATAATCCATTAGGAAGCAATAGGTCACAACAAGGAAAAACTGAGATTCATGTAGCGAGGTCCTGGCTGCAGCCAAAGTAGCCTAGGAAATGATGCCATGAACCACCTACCAGAGAAGTTGTCGACAGCAATCTAAGATGGGTACCATCCCTCCAGAATATATAAATGTTTGTTGCACACTCAATGCTTAATTTGTAAATATGAAGTGCAGGTGCTCACAGTCTTTAACGATGCCACACCCACGTCGCAAGCTCCGCCCACTCCCTCTAGTGGCCCCACCCACTTCCCTTTATTGGCTCCACCCACATCCACAAGCCTCAACACACCAGATTCACCTCCTCTGTTATTGAGTTCCGCAAGAGGATGAAGGGCTGGCTCTTCACAAAAGCAACTCAGGCACCTCACACCTAAACACCAGCCCAAATCCCTGGATACCCTCCTGGGTGATTAGTGTGCTATACAAATCAATATAACATAATATAACATATTGGAAGCCTATGACAAAAACTTAAAAGTGAACTCAAATTAGAGAAAGGTCATTTGAGGACTTGAGGCAGCTTTGCAAATAAAAGAAAATGTGCTTGCACTGCTCTGTTTAAAAGAAAGAAAAGAATGAGGGAAGGAATACATTAAAGAAGGCAGTAACAAATGCAGGCAGGAAGAGGAGCACTGGAGTAAGGAAATAAATAAGTACTGGATGAAAGAAGGAGGAAATAAGAAAGGAAGAAATTAAGGGATAGAGGGAGAAACACACCATGTATGTTTGAAAAGCACATATTCACTAGAGGGGGCCTTGACACCAAAAATAAAAATGTTGTTATCCAGCTCAATTGCACTAATTTAATCTAAAGATGAAAGACTGAGTAGCCACACCAAGATTTCAATTTATGTCCCTGAGATAGAACACAGATTCCTGGAGTAGATATAAACATATGTGCAAGAAGGAAAACATTAAAAGGGAGAGTGAGTGAGGAGGAGAGGTCTAAAGGCAAAGATAGATGCTGTAGACAATGTGAAGAGAAATGTGGAAAGCAGAGATTGGGAATGCAATATCGGAGTAGAACGTGATGAGAAGGAAAAGTGAAAGGAGGAGAAAGGCAAGGGAAGAAAAGCGAACAGCGCGGAGCGTGAGAGTCGAGTGGAAGGGAAAGATGGAAAGGTGAACAATGAAAAGCATTTATTGAGGGGAGGTGGCGATTAGGAGAAAACGCAGATGTAGGGCAGAAAGTGAAGTAAGATTGGAGAGAAGTGAAGGAGTGAGGTGTAAAGGGGAGAAAGAAAAGCAGATACTGAGATAGAGCAAGCAAAGACACCTCTGCTTTATTAAATATAGTGATTAATTATGTAAAGTTGAGAGGTGACAGGAGTGTATCATTCTTGGCCTGTCTCATCATTGCACAACAGTGTTGTCCAAGACACACAATCACGATTCTTTAACTGTGTTAAGTTTTATACCATAAAAAGAAGTTTTGTTATGTTACTATAGGTATTCCTGATAAAATGTAATAAAGTGTCAGTTATACAATTAGGATTACGCCTTGATGGAGAGCCACACTCTCATGCTTCAAACAAATAGTTCTATTACATGTTTAGACTATAAGTTGCAAAATCCCACTGCCACCTATTTTCAAATGAAGTCAGACATTCAACTCTATTCAGACAGGCTTCCACGTATACTTTTTAACTAATAAAGCACAAAATTCAACTGAGTCTGCCACCTGTGCTATATTAGGATTGTAATTTATGATCAGCGTGTAACAAAAGGACATCTGTGACAAAAAACAGAAACCCACTGAGCTATCCACATAATATAGTTCTGTCATCTGCATGGTACATGTTCTACATTACCCCTCTGTGTTACAGTCAAAACTTCAACTATACAAAACTCTGATCTCTCGCCAACAGGGACATAAGGCTGTAAGTATGCAGCGGGGGTTTACGGGACATGGGTCTTTGGAGGTGAAGAGAAGGTGTGGGGTGATAGATCTCAGCAGGCTTGTGGGGGTGGGGGGAGTTACAGAGCACCCAAAACAGCCTAGCCCCTCTGATAGCACGTTTTGAATCAATGCTATTTTTCTCCAGGTCAATTCCCTGTGTATCTTCTCCCTGGTTGGGGGGATTGGGAAAGCCTCCTGGTTCAAGTGGCCAAGACTGAGAACGGCTTCGCAGTCTCATGTGCAAACTCAAAGTATGGATACTCAGGGCCCAGCGCATGCTTTAATACAAAGCGATGGTGGGGAGGGGTGCTCTGAGAGTGAGGGATGGAGTCAAGGGGTACTGTAACAGGAGTGAGAAAGTGTTGTTGCAAGGAGGGGAATTGTGATACAGAGGGGAAGGGGACTGTAAGCAGAGGGGCACTGAGATACAGGTGAGAAAGGCACTGTGGAGAGACGGACACTGGGATAGTGGGAGAAGGCCACTGTGGAGAGAGGGGCACTGTCGGAGGTAGCGGTGGGGCACAGTCACAGTGGCAGGGTTGGGAGGTGTTCTTCAAGGTGCTTGTGGCTGCAACGGTGCCCATTGCAGAAGGGAGAGAACGGGTCTGATAGAGACAAGATGGTACTGGGACAGGTAGGAGCATGGTACTAATACACTGACTGGCAGGAAGAAATGTTTTCACTTTTGGACCACCCTCAGCTGCTTCCCGTATTTTGTTATTATGCTGCAAGGCCTTGTCTGGGCTCCTCAGGTAGGAAGCTACTGGGCAGTTTCCTGCGGGTGCCACTGTGCAGGAATTAATCGATGGTGTCCCACGGCCAAGCACTATTCTGTCACCTGTAGGATAACAGTTGTGACATTATTAAAATAATGCACACACAACTCACCTAACCTTGCAGCTTTGGCTACACTGGAAAGCGCAGACTGCTGGGCAGCGCAGCTGAAATTATGCTCCCAGTTCATTGTTTGCGCAGTTTATACTGTGCATGACACAACACACCTGCCCTTCCCCCACCCTGAAGACCAGGCACTGGTGCGCGCAAAAGCAAGCACACTAGCAGCATGCACCAAATCTGAACATACAGCTGCACAAGCCTCTCTCAAGGCTGGGGCTTTTTTAATGGCCTGTGCACAGTGCTGGCTGTGCATGGGAGAAAAATTCAATAGACCCGCCCCTGAGAAATAGGTGTCAGTGGTCAGGACCTGAAAGCACCTGCACATGTACAGCCCCAGTAAGTCAATAGCAACTCTCTGCAATGACTGCCAGTCTTTACTTCACTGAAAGGAACCTAGTGCCAGTGGACGTGGGGAATCACTTTCTCATGCATTAGCCACAATAATTAGTATGCAGTATATCCAGCCACTCTTCATGACAGTGTATGTCAGGTTGAACTAACCCTGTGCATAGGATCCATTAGAACCACCAATGACCATATATTCTAAAATATGAGAGTCAGTCGGGGAAGTAGGGTGGTATAACTAGGATAAGGGAGAAAACAGAGACACAGGACTTTATACTCTGCCGCGCCAATTCTAGAATAAAGGAGGAATGCTTGTTTCAGTGGATTTGTATGAGATAAAGATCTTAAGTCAATTTTAATTTATAATACTAAACTTTGCTTATTTGTTCATAGATATATCTTATCAATATATCTGTATACTCAACCAACTATCCCACCTAAGGCTAAGCACAAGGAAACATAAATATCTTTTAGAGTACATGTGATCTCACATCTCTCCTTCTACCTCAATCTGTGTCACTAAAAGCTCTTTTGAGGTAGATGAGTATAGTTTCCACTTGACTCCGGTAAAACTACAAAGGAACACCAATATCATCCTGTTGATCCCTACTAACTTCCGCTTCGTAGACGCCAGCCGACACTGACGAAAGCTACGGCTGAAACGCGTCTGTATTTTGAATTTTGTGCAATAAATCTCGATTGAGATTAAACTAACGCGAGTGCTGGTCCTTACTGTTCGAGTAGCAGCGGAGCGTTATATATATATATATATGATATTCCTGAAAGTTGCCCAGAGATGGAGCCGCACTCTGTGTTCAGGTCGGTAACAACCTTTATTAAATAAACAAACTGCTTCCCATTCCGTAATTGTCCCTGACCTTACGCGTTTCAGGGAAAATGCGAGCAGCTTCTTTACATGCGCCTGCACTGTTTCCGCATGCTGATTCAGTGAAAATTATTGGCCTCTGGTATGCCGCTTCAATTTATTCACTCTCCCGCTGCATGCTGGAACCTGCAGTTTAATACCATACAATATTGCCCTCCAGTGGGTTAGTTGCTCGCATTTAATTTAAGGGACCGATAGTGGAACTCTGTATTGAGCCTCCGAATGGGACTCAGTTTGTTTAAAATGAATTTCCTGTCTATGCCGATCGTAGGAGAGGCATTATCCCCCACACAAACCCAGATCAGTTCGG